>NW_024609883.1:42363747-43081890 GCF_016920785.2 Ixodes scapularis | reverse complement strand
GAAAAAAAAAGTCATGGGCCATTCCACTCTGTAATGGGGGATGGCCAGTGGAGCTCTTTAGCACACGACACAGACGCAACACAAAATTTTGAACAAAGGTTCGAACATATTTAATGTCGCGATCGGGAGTCAGCGTGACTAAATTGGTGCGCACAAACATTTATTGATGTCTTAAGTGGTGGTCATTATTTCGGATGGACGTCTAACACCGCCCCGAGGAGCCGAAGGAAACTAGACACGCGCAACTGGACCGCCACCCCGGAAGGGCGGAGGAAAGGAAACTAGGCACGCAAGCGGCTTGGAACGACGACAAAGAGAGGCGGTGCGAGCGTAGACATGCCCTAAGCGGGTCGCACAAAAACAAATCTTTGAGAAAACTTTACTATCTACCTGAGACTCTACTGATCATAAAAATGGTGCCTATATTTGATAACTAATGCACTGAACAGACCTATTTCTAAATTACCCCAGCATCAATGAGAATGCCGGGAATGGTGTCACACGCGCCGCACGTGCCTGTGTCTGCAGCAGTAACTTTTCTAAAGTAAAAGTCTAAAAGAAATAGCATCTTGCACGCGCGTTCGTCGACGCTTTATTTTGGTCATTTACTTCGAATCTTTTATGAGGGGAAGGTCTGCGCGCGAGGCGCGTTCGGCTGTGCGAGCGTAGAGGTTTTGTTGACGCCTATGAAAACTCTACGAAACACAAACCATAAACGGCTTCGCTAAAATATTCATGTATTTTTTTGTTAGGTTTGAGGGTGCGCTCCGTCGCTCCTATGGCATTATACATTTACTTCGTGTAGGAATGCATTGTTATTGGAGTTCACATCTCAATAAACTTTGCGTGACATTACACTTCGTACTTTGTTGCAGCGGTGAGCCAAGATACGAAAACGCGGCAATGCCATATTTTTCTTCTTATCGTCGTTATTTTGCGAGTGAGCATCGTTTGTCGATCGTTTGTGCAGGAAACCGGCTGTCTGCGAGAAGATGTTTCGACCATCTCTTTTTCCACGTCTCTCCACTTAAAAACCGAGTGGACAGCCTAAAATATTACAGTGAAGGGTCGAATCTATTTTTAATATAAATTGTAGGAACATAGTGTCGCCAGTCAGTGACTGACATTAAGCGTGAAGTAAGCTGCCTGTAGTGGAGAGGGAGAAATACACTGCATTCACAAAATATACCAACGCACACTCACAAAGATGTTTATTACATTAGGAGTTTTTTGAAGTTGACGATAAGTTGGTATGCAAAAGCACGATACCTAGTTGGGCGTCCATAGTCCTTAAGGCATTCTCAGTTTTATAAAACGTCAGACCGCGCTTAACGCTATGATCCGCCGAAGCCTATTATGTACCACCAGAAGTGTATCGTCATGACGCTGGTCGTCTTTATGCGTTTTCCAGCTAAAAGAATCATGCATAGTGCATGCGCCGTAAGACTATGGTGCCTGGAGCGCGTCTCTAACTGGTATGTTTAGCGTCCTATGCTGCCCATACATCAAAAGTGGCCCCCAAGTGGCAACAAATAACGTCACAGAAGCCGAAGCGTCATGCTGTTGCTTGCCCCGCGCCTGGCTGTTGGTAACAAAAATACTAAAGAGAAGCTGCGAGTAGCACAAGCGAACGCGAGTGTCGCTGTCGACACGGCGTCCCAACTTCTGGCTGCCGAAGCTTCCGTGAACTGCCACACTGGAAGTGGACCTGGAGCACAACAGGCGTCAGCCAATCACACCGCAGCTTTTGGGAAAACAGCAGGACTGCGACTCGACAGCATGACACTTTTCTGGCATCATCAGGTGGAAATCGAAGGACCACTTCGCGATCTGTTCTAAAGTGTCATGGCCGGAGGAATATCCCGTTATCAAAAATCATTTCCAGTATTGCAGCAAAACACATGCATTGCTTCTAATTCCTCTATTTAACTCAAAAATATAACTACCCCGACAGCTTGGGATTCAAAACAAAGAGTAATTTTTCATGGGGCAATCAATCCGAACATTCACGTCCAATGTCCACTTGCGCCATTTAGCGTAAGGCAGTGGTCCCTTTAAGAAATATTCAAGAGGAAAACCAGTGTCTTATTTTCAAGAAAATTTAAAGTAGCTTAAGGAAACGACTTCGAGCATAAACTCTTTATTGTAGCTTAAACACCAGGGGCCTCAAAACTCCGGTCCGCGGCCCAAATCCGACCCGTGGAGGTCCTCCAATCGTCCCGTGGCTGGCGACTGTACTTCCAATGAAGACCAGCCCGCGGCTCGCTTTCAGCAGGCCCGCTGCTACCGGCGCACAAATAAGCGCTCGTAAAGAGGCGGCGTCGCAACGCTTACTAACCGAGTTGACGACGGTACCAGAAAGAAACGAGAGAAATCTGCCCATCAAAAAGGCGTGTCCCCTAGTAATACTATTTATTGGGCATTGCCACCACCAGCAGCACTACGCTTAGTCCCCTGTTTCATATCGGTGTAACTAGGTATGTTATATTTGTTTTTGCTTTCCCATGCACATTGCACGCAGTGACTGGCGGCGTATCCATTGCACATTGTCAGCGTCTGTTGTATAATTCTGATTGGTATTCTGCCCTTAGTGGACATGCCGAAGTTCCTATGCGCTTTGATTTCTGCCATCTGAATTTTCAGAGTCCCAATAACTCTGTAACGTCATACTTAGATAAATATTGCTTTCAAATGAAAACAACTTTTCATCCTCCTTAAATGTTCTTTTTTTAGCTCTAAATTTGATTTTAGCATTATACGCTGATCTAGAATTATTTATAAAGTTCATTTCTAATTTTTATTTTCTTATTTATATCTTGGCAACAGATCGATCCAGCCTTTCAACCAAAACTTTAAGATACCCTTTTGACGGTATTCGTGCAAAAATATGGCCCAAATATAAAGAACTTTTTGTTTTATTTTCAAATGCGATTGAAATTGCGGTCAATTTTTATCGCATTTGGACTTGAACCCTGGGAAACGTAAATGTTCAATTAAAATGCCCGGGCAAGAGACGAGCTCTTTCGTCAGTAAAGCAAACTGCATCAGTAGAAACCTTTATGGGAACACTTTTTGTAACACTCCGACGCAAACGGTTTTCAAAAGGTGTACACAGGTTCATTGCAGTTTTACAGAGCAATCCTGAGAAACCCCAGCTAGTAATATAAAAAAAAAATTAAAGTGTTTCCAGTAGCAAACCGGTTAGCGCGTCGGTTTACCTTACTGCTGACTTGGGTGCGAAGCTCGTGAGGAAAATTTGTTTTCTTTCTTCTAAACAATAGCTTTACGGGCGACACTTTGCAAAGATTTCGGGCTCTTTGGCTGTCGTCGCCGTCATAAAAAAACCGTTTTTCTCTCCCCTCTTGTCGCCAGGGGAGTCGGGACTTCCCGTCGGCCGTGCCGCGTGAAGAATGCAGCCCTGGCTTTCCTCCAAGAATGGCGCGAAGAAGGGAGAATCTTCCGGTCGTGTGCTCAAAACAGTTGTCTCCAAACACTCGTCTCGTTATGCGAAATCCCACTTTGGCAGTGGCCATTTGCTACGCGTGATGTTGGATGGCTTTAGAATCTTCCGCTTAACCACGTACTTCGCGGATCACTATGGGGTCATTCCACGTAAAACGTCCCAGACGTTACGCTCGACCAGCTCCGATTTCTAAAAAAAAAAAAAAAAAAAAAAAAATTCATGGGCTTCGGTTACAATGTCCGTAGCCATACCCTAAAATTGTTTTGACGAAAAAAAATTTGTGATGACGTGAGCGCGATTTTAATTTTAGAAAACAGCGTGAAATTAGACATGAACCAATAATTGACAAAAAATCTGCGTTCTTATGAAACACCCAACAATTTTTTTTTCTTAAATATGCACGGTTGTCGTCTTACAATGTGCTTGGGTTTATGTAGTTTTGTATAATTTTAATTTTTTTAATACATAATTTTATTAAAATAACATTTTTGTAATTTTATTAAATAAATATGTGATTGCTCCCGGTATCTAATATAATATTTTAGTGGCTGACCTCTAGGTATATAATCTATAAACAAATATTTTAAACCGCTCAATTAAACATCTTGCAGTAAAACAAAAATCCTGAAGTTGTCGAAAAGTGCGTTTTGACGCATAAACAGCCGTTTATTGCACCCTGAGGTGTTCCAAGTAAAAATACAAATTATAGTGGGTTTGGAAGAACGATTGATTGTCTTTTGATTCTGAAAGGTTAATGAGAGTCATTTTTGTTTAAAGCGAGAAAACAATTTTCGAAGTTGAACTCTCGCATCACTTCCCGGCGTCGCTTCTTAACGCCTCTTCGCCGCACAGCACGCCACCTGCGACGATAGCCGAAGCGATTAGGTCCAGAGAAACAACGGAGGTTGCAGCCCGCTTCCCCTCGTCTCTCTTTTCTGGCTGTAAGGGAAGAAACGGCGGGTACCGTATACTACTCGGAGGTTCCGCCAGTGCGTCGCTCTAGCAGGCCCGTTGCGCCCTTTGTACCCGAGGGCGGCTCCTCACACTCCGAAACACGATGCCTAATCGACGGGCGGCATCAACTGACGTGGACTTCTTCATGCCATGCCAAAGGTTCCACGGCAACCTCCGATTCCTACAATAAAATAATGGTTCTTCACCATAATGTTTGTGGTGCTTCTCTGAAGGATTTCTGAGGAGAAACAAATTTTATGGGGTAATGGCGGTTTGAACTCGTAAAAAAGGAGTGAAACTAGGAGCCATTTATCAATTCATGAAAATTAAGATATTTTTATAGAACAGTAGACGATTTTTTTCCTAAAAACCACATGATATTTTGCTTGTTGTGTAATAAGGATCATTCATATTCGTTTGAAGCAATTTAAGAAAAAAAAAGTAATATATGAGAATTTTAGCCTTTTGATAGTTTGGTAACAAACTGTCTCGTTGCTGCAGGTGATTAAAATTCTTTTTGACAGCCCTGTGAATATACTGCACAAAAAAAAAAAGGTTTCGGGCCGTACAACTAAATATCTTGAAGAAAAAACAACTTAATTTGTGCAAAATTTCATTTTGCCGTTTAAAGAGCCGTCAATTCTGTCTTGAGATGGTCGAAAGAAAAATGCGAAACATGGTGACTTTTACAAAGAGTTTATCGCCTTTTGTTTTTTTGAAAGTAAGTTTAATTAAAATAATTTTGTTCTAAATACGAAAAAAGTAAAAAACATTTTGAAGTTGAGCTTTTACGTCGCAACCTGCTGTCGTTTCTTGTGCCTCTTCTCTGCACAACACGGCACCCTCGAGCCCGGCGAAGTGTGCGACGGTGTAACGGCGTCCCCACGCAGGTAGAGAGCAGGACCTCGAGTTCTAGGGTGCATCTTGGTGAAAAAGGGCTGTTTTTCACTCTTTGTTGCTTTATGGCTTTTCCTATTTCAACCGTTTTGCGCGGCGATGTCTTGCTGTGATCTTCCAGTGTCTTGATGTCAGGAGATGGTTACCGATGCCTGTTTAGAGCATCCATTAGTAAGGTAGCTTTTTCCTACATACACAACACAATCACTCTCTCTTGTTAACGTCAGGACAGATGTAAACAGCAGCACAAAAGCCCCGTGAACGGGCAATCTCAAACGACGAGGCGATGTGGTGTTGACGAATGCGCGCCGTTGATGTCTCACGCGTCGTTTGTGTTCAAATCGGCTTTGAAATGACAAATTATTGCGTTGCTGAATTGGACCAAGTCCAGCACGTAGCGGTGATGGTGACGCAGTCTTAAAGTGATGGTAACTTTGTGTCCCTTTGACGGGTACCGCTTAGCTACATCTTGGAGTGAGTCGAACTCGTTTTTCTTCAACCATTTCTTTCGGCACCCAAAGTATTTTTATGCCTACGATGTTATTTTTGGCCCAGGTAAACAGCTGCTGGGGGGTCATGATTTGGTTCTCGAAGGGACTTCGAAGGCTGGCCCTTGCTGCCAGACGCTTCACTGTACCCCCGACTCCGTCACAATCATTCTTCCCGTGGGACGTTGCGAAAAAATTCCATTCAGCGGAAATGCCGAAATCATTTTCGTGTTGACAGAGGTTTGCAAAGATTTTGTTATTCTTAAACTGTAGAGGACGCACCATCTGAAAAGTAGTGAATTTTTCTCATTTGCGGAAGGTCTTGCTTCAATATCATAATTACTTCACTCTGAAATACAGAAACTGCCACCGTGTCGTGTTCTAGGCAGTCAGAAATAAAACTGAATGATTTTATAGAAATCTCTTGGGTGGTGGCTTCTTCTCTGAGAAAGTAAATAACAATGGGGTGTACTGATGCCTGAGAATTCACCCAGTGATAGGATTGGGGGCGTCCTGCACGATGAAACTATACTTTTCAGTGAAGTCCATGAGTACTATTGCCTCGTGTTTGCCTATGTTTGCTTTGCGCTCCCGCAAGTATCGTGCCAGTTGTTTGTTTACAAAGTGGTGAGCCTTCAGTGCCTTCAGCATATCTAAGAATTTTTCGCGGAACTCGTCTGGTGTCACAACAATGGTTTCCAGTTGGCAACGCACCCCGCCAACCCACTGTTGCACGTGGACGTAATCGGTTTACTCCGGGTCAAGAAGTGGAGTGCTGCGGAGGAAAGTATCAGCAAAATCGGTACTTGGACGTTTGGCACACCTGTCAAGCATGCACTCTTCATTGTGTAGATCACATACTGTAGTGGACAGAAGTTCTTCAGTGCTTTCGTCTAATCATGTAGCATGAAGCATGAGCTTCATGCTCCGTTTCATGGACCGACATAAGCGAGACAGTGTCCTTGATAAGGCTAAGAAAAAGCGAATTTCGTGTGGCGACCTAGATCTGCCATCGGATACTCCAGTATTTGTGAGCGAGCTCTTGTGCCCGTATATAAAAAAAAACTGCTCGGAATGACGGTGTCTAAGAAACGTGAACATCTTTGGCGGTTTGTGTGGGTCCGAAACGGCAAGATACTGGCAAAAAAATCGGTTGACACTCCTGTTATTTCAGTGTCACATGAGGATGACTTGAGGCTGATTTGTTAAACATCGCTTTTTTTCAATTTTTTTCTGTGTATGCCATGTCATGGCAGAAGACCATGGTGCTGTAACGGTTGATCAATTGAATCTTTTTTTGAGTTTAGGGTCACAGAACTAAGATAAGTTTTTTTCATCTAAACGTGCAATCTGCTAGGAATAAAGGAGACAGCCTAATGTTGCTTTTTGATTCTTTTCAAACTTCATTTAATATTATTATGCTAACGGAAACATGGTATATTGATGACTGTGATTTTTTTGTACTACCAGGATATAATCATTTTTATCTAAATCGAGATTACAGACGAGCTGGAGGTGTCTCGTTACAAAGTAATTTTTCTGACCTTGAGGTTGTTCCGGATTACACCATCATGACTCGCGACTATGAGATTCTCTGTGTTAGAAGAAAAGACTGCATTTACTCGGTCCTTTATCGTACACCAGGTGGAAATGTTTCAATCTTTTTTAACTTTTTACAAGAACTGTCTTGTTTTGCAAATGAGGAGAGATGTAAACTTTTTCTTGGTGGAAACCTACATATAAACTTACTCGAAGAATCGCGTGTCAAAGACGACTTTCTTATTCTAGTTACATCAAATAACTTTCCTAATTTTATAAATTCTCCCATTTGTGTCACATCCTGATTGTCCACATTGCTTGATGTTTTTGTGACGAATCAAGAAGTAAGCTCGGTTAGTGCTGGCGTTCTGGAATATAGTTTAAGTGATCATCTACCCATATTCATGTTGATAAAGAATATAACGAACCAGAAAATTGAGAGAGAGAATGAAAACAGAAGGATTATTAGGATCCGAAGCATAAATTCCGCCGCTTTAGAAAAATTTCGTGAAACTATTTCAAATACAAATTGGGACTTGATTTTTTCCGCTACATCTGCTGATGAAGCGTATAATGAGTTTTTAGATATTTTTAAGAAGATATACGAAAACTCTTTTCCTTATAGGCAATTAAAGCAAGCTAAAAAGAACCGCAAGCCATGGGTAACCAGAAAATGCTTAAAATTGATTAATAAAAAAAATAAACTGTATAGTACGTTTTTTAAGACAAGAACTCCAGAAGATCTTGCTCTTTTCAAAAAATGCAGAAATACAGTGAATAAAGTTCTTCGCCAATCTAAACAAACATATTTTCATAATTTATTTAATGAGACATGTATGAAGAGAACAGATCTTGTATGGAAACAGTTAAACCAAGTGTTAAAACATGGCCCTTTTAAGTCAGCTGTACAAGAAATAACATCATAGACTGTAAAGTTGTTTGTGGGCACGTAAAATAAAGATTGTTAGCTTTATGTCTGCTGCATCTCGTGTAATATGTAACAGAGGTCAGTTAGACGTTGTCTACTTTGACTTAAGCAAGGCTTTTGACGTAGTCAATCACATTATTCTTTTATCCAAACTTTCCTCCTATGGAGTATGTGGCTCAGTACATGACTGGTTAAAAAGCTACTTGTCAGAGAGAGAGGCATATGTCCGGGTTAACAACATGAACTCTTCGTTGTACAGGACTCGCTCTGGCGTTCCTCAGGGATCTGTTTTAGGACCCCTTCTGTTCAAAATTTTCGTAAATGACGTCTCTTTTGCTGTTTTAAATTCTTCATTCCTGCAATATGCTGACGACATAAACATTTATCGAGAAATAGTTACTGAACGTGATTGTGCTAAGCTCCAGGAAGATGCATGTTCTTTCTACCGATGGTGCTCTGAAAATGACCTTTTCTTGAACCCGTCCAAAACCAAGGTCATGACGCTCTCTCGGAAGACTCACAATATCTCTTTTGCATATAATATTCAAGGAGAGACTTTGTCTCGAGTAAGTGTAATGAAAGATCTCGGAGTAATTGTTGATTCTGGGTTGCGTTTCTCTGATCACGTTGGTAGGCTGGTTAACTCGTCTTTGCGAATGTTGGGTGCTGCCTCTCGCTTAACCAGGGAGTTCAAAAACCCGACGGCTTTTATCACGTTATACTGCTCGCTATCCAGGTCACAGTTAGAATATGCCTCAGTTGTTTGGAATGGAATTTCTAAAAGTCACTCCTTGGAGATCGAGCGTGTGCAAAAAAAGTTTGTTTCTATCTTTAAACATCGCTACATAAAGGAGGATGTTCACTGTTTAACATATGAGTCTGCGTTAGAGCGTGTTGGTTTGCTTAGCTTGCACCGGCGTCGGGAGAACGCGGACTTACTATTTTTGTTTAAAACGCTGCATGGACTCATCAATTCTCCGAGCCTGTTATCTGAACTGTGCCTTAGGGTACCACGTGTGCCTACTCGTCTTCTGTCATCTTTTTATGTTTCTAAAACGTTTAGTCCGGTAAACCCAATTGTGAGAATGGCTCAGCGTTTGAATCATTACTCTGAAAAACTTGATATTTTCAACCCTTGCTACAGGACGTTTGTCCTTTCTATTAAAAACTTGCCTGTGCAGGATGAGCATTGTTGAATTGCTCTGTTATGTCTGAATGTCGTCATCTCCATGTCGTGTTTTCTGGTGGTGCACTTGTTGTCCTTCGGTCTTGTGTTCCGTCTCTACTGTTACTGCCTCGTTTTTATTTCATTGTACTAATTACTTGTGCACTGCCTAGTATTATGCTAAAAATGTATCTTATTTTCTGCGGAGATGTGTATAGTGTTTTTTGTTTTTTTTTATGCACCAGTGTACCAGCACCAAGACCTCAGGGTTGTTCCTGGGCACTGTATAATAAAGATTGATTGATTGATTGATTGATTGATTATTATTAATAACCAAAGAAGGTGTAACAATACAAGGAAAAGCTCTCGCAGAAGCTTTTAATAGGTATCTAATAAATCTTGTAAGTAGCATACACAGTCCGTTATCAATGGCCTATATGAAACCTAGAAATCAAGACAATGCCTTTTTCTTTCCAACACACGAACAAGAAGTATTTTCCACAATGTTATCATTTAAAAACAGTAACTCCTCTAATATAGATGATTTCCAGATCAAACCAATTAAGTATGTATTAGATGTCTTGGCACCAGTTTTACCACATATTGTGAATGCCTCATTGTATAGTGGTGTATTTCCTACAAAAATGCAGATTGCAAAAGTTGTTTTGTTTAAAGATGGAAACAAAAACGAATTTTCAAATTATAGACCTATATCAATATTACCTGTGTTTTCTAAATGCTTTGAAAAATTATTCATAATAGGTTAACAAGTTTCTGTAAGAAAATTGCAATAATTACTGACTCTCAGTTCGGTTTTCGCAAAGGCCGATCAACGGAATTGGCATTGTTACAACAGAAGGGGGTAATTTTGAAGTATTTCGAAGAACAAAATTAGTTTTGGGTGTTTTTATAGATTATTCTAAAGCGTTTGATTGTATCGATCCTATTACTCTCATAAAAAAACTCGAATGTTATGGAGTCCGTGGTGTAACGCTCGATATTATAAAATCGTATCTGAATTTTCGGCGGCAATGTGTTGTAATCAATGGACAAAATTCTACTGTTCAACCTATCACATCAGGAGTACCGCAAGGTAGCATCTTAGGTCCTCTTTCATTTAACTTGTATATAAATGATATCGTTAACATCAGTAGAAACCCCTCTTTCATCATTTATGCTGATGATACTAGCTTATTTTTTTCAGGCACGGATGTACAGGACCTGGTGTATGAAACTAACACCACACTACAGAAGCTATATGAATGGAGTGTAGTAAACTCGTTAGAAATTAATATGAGCAAAAGCAAGGCGGTCATTTTAAGACCAAAGAATCGAAATATTAGTTCATATTTTAATATTGTTCTCTGCCTCTCTCAAATTGAATGTGAAAACGCTTGAGTTTTTTTTTAACAACCACATGTCTTGGAATGATCATATTATCAATATAGCTAAAAAACTTTCAAAAGTGTTGGGAAAATTGTGCCAGTTTAAAAATATACTGCCTTGTCCTTTAAAATTGCTCATATATCAAGCTCTTTTTTAACCTCTTTTAAATTGCTGTAGCTTAGTGTGGAGCACTACAAGCCGGTCAAACCTAAATAAATTACATATTCTTCAAGAAAAGGCTGTCCGCATTATACAAAATGTATCTTTTGACACACACACTCCTCCTCTATTTAAAGAACTGCATCTAACATCCATTCTTGATTCATATGAGTTGACTCCCCTCACACGATATAGATCCAGCCTCCGATGTAATGAACCATTTTTACTTGTATTTCAAATTTAACTCCTATTTCGAAACCTAATGACGTTAGGGAAAGGGAGCGCTGGAAAATTCCATTAAATCGCACGAACTATGGGTTTCAAATGTTAAGCTATAATCTTCCGCTTGTCTTAAAGAAAGCTGAAAAACAAAATTTGTCAAACATTGAAAAGCTACATCTAAATGAAATTCGAGAACTTTGTTTTCACAAATAAAAAATAAATTGTCTTTGCGAGCTCTAAATACATTATTTTATATATTTCTGTTTCCTGTATACCTTTCAGTCACTAGATGCTGTCGTTTCTTCGCTCCTTGTTTGAGAGGTCAAATCCTTTCTTTAGCAGTAAATAGTGTATATAAGTGTTTTTTTCCCCCATGTCGCTGTCTGCTTGTTTTCCCCTGGTTGCTGTTGTTTGTTACAGCATGCCAATTGTAAGGCTGCAGAGGCCTTCTCAAGTCCAAATTGTTTTGAGTTTTTGCCTCTGCAGCCCACATCACTATTTCATGATGATGTAAATAAAATTGATTGATTGATTGATTGTATCTTGATTCTCTGAACAAAGCATCCTAGAAAGGGCAGCGGTCCGACTGTCTTCTCATCTGAACAACTTTTCTGTCGCTTTGCTGTCGGTAACCTACCGTTCAATAGATGAATTCGTTTTCAGGCGAGATGCATAAACAAACCTTTCCTGCACTGCTAACTGATGCTTCGCCTTTCCAATCTAAGTATCTTTATTCGCTACAGCTGGACTAAGCATTTTAAAAAGGGCAGCCGTCCCACTGTCTTCTCGGCAAATTTTCTGTCGCCGAGCTATCAGCACGCTCGTTCAATAGATCACTTTGTTTTCAGGTAAGACGCATGAACAAACCTTTTCCTCAACGCTAACTGATGTTTTGGCTTCCCCATCGAAGTATTTTACTCGCTGGGCTCAGGATTATGAAAGGGGCAGCAGTCCGAATGAGTCCTCATCTCAACAACTTTTCTGTCGCTGTGCTATCGGCACCCTACCGTTTGATGGATGAATTCCTTACTGCTTATTGCTGTCTTGGCTTTCAAATAAAATTGTTTTTACCTGCTGGATTAAGCACTAATTGACTGAAAATGAGCAGCTTCCCGGCTACGCCTTTCGTTTCAACAGTCTAAACAATAGCACAGCCATTTTGTTTGTGGACGTGACATCACGGAGCGCGAAGAAGTCACTTGTGCTCCAAGAAACGCTCGGAGCACGAAGAGCGCGCTCGGGTGTCAGTCTCCGGCGGCGCTCCCATCTGTTTAGTGAAAGGAGTGCCAAACACTCGCAATGTGTAAACAATGAGAATTTCTTTTGAAAACACGTGAAATTTGCGCAAAAGTGCAGCACCGCAGGAAAAAGGCACAACTTGACAAACACAAGTCTCGCCGTTCTTGCGGCGTGATCAAAGCTTCCTTAGCCTGCCAAACTCCTGCGTTTCTGTGCCTTTTCACGCTTGGATACTTATCAAGAATCGGTGCCATGGCAGAGCTTTGAAGGTAAGTCGCACGTAGACGTCTTCTCTGTCACCCAGCTGTTCCAGCGAGTTGCTATCAGTAGGAAACGAAACCGGTGGTTGCTATTATGTATTACCCATGCCTATTTTCCAAATCATCTCAAATGGATCACATGACAGCACAAATAGAGCAATGCTGTGGAGGAAGGTAGGTTTTCAAAGGCAAAAGTATGAAGCGGCGAGATCGAAGGTTTTTCAAACGCGGCCCGTCCATATGGTTGTGTGCAATCTGTCGCCGTCGCCTTAGCCTCCTACCCCTTCTTTGTCGCCACAGGATCATGCCCGTTTCTGGACTGCAAGTGCCGCAAGTTACAAATACAGTCGTAAGAGTAAAGTAAAATTTTGCTCTAGAGGTACATGCATCTTCATGCACGTTGCACTCACTGAACAAATCCACACGGCGTTAATTCTTGATCGGTATTCAAGCGTGCGAAGACAGAGATGCAGCACTTTGGCATGGCAAGGAGGCTTTGATCATGCCGCCAGAACGGCGAGACTTGCGTTAGACAAGTTGCTCCCTTTTCTTGCGGCGCTGAGCTCCCGTAAAAATTTCCACGTGTTCTCAAACGCAATTCTCACCGTTCGGGGTTTTAACAAACTTCTTCTGTAAATGACAACGAACGAGCAGAAAGCATGTCTTCAGCTCGCTCCCGCGCAGCCTCCGCAATGCTCCAAAAGGTTGACTGATAATCTGTGTCCCAGGGTGGCCATCCGGTGGCCGCACCTGAGCTGTAACGACCAAGCGGAGGCGCACGATACGGCAAATTGTCGTGGAGATCAGTGGTATTGCTCTCACGGCGTACTATTAGTCTTCAGAGCAAACACAAGTGTCGCTGCGGTCGCCACGTCTTGATTGGATCAGGTGTACCTGACGTCTGGCGACGGACTCCGCTTCGAGCTCTGGCATCTAGCTCGCTTCCCTGCGTCCGTTTCCTCACGATCGGACGTTTGTGATCATGCTGACCTACTGTTCAGCGCTGCAATGCAATTTCCAAAAAGAAGCCAGTATCATATTTTACCACCCGAAAACTTCGAGATTAAAGAAAGCATGGACAGTCCGACTAAGGATGGGAAAGGCACCGTCAACATCGGCCGTTGTGTGCTGTCAGCACGTTGAGAAGCGGGGCTTCGGTTACCCAGTGCACAAGGCGCTGGGTGAGACTTATACCGACAGAATTTTCATAGCTTTTCCAACCGTGTTTGTCACGCTTACCTTTATAATTGGGTTATAAGTATGGAAAGCTATCGGAGATGGTAATTCCGTCGATGAACTGCCCCGCCCCCTCCGCACGATATAAGGCGATTGTGCAAGGGGTTGTGGAAGCGGCGGTGTAAGTGTTTTAGGCACTCAAATTCTGTTCTTTGCAGGTTCGTGGTTAGGAGACCATCAGACCCCGCTTTGCGGGCATACAAATTGTATTTAAGTCAAAGGCATTTGGGCGGTCTCACTTGTGATTTTCTCGCCATGGCCTAGAATATATTTAACATGTTAATCGAGCAGAGTGCAGCTTTTTCGCTGAAACGTTTTTGTTTAGAAACAAAGAGGAAAAACCTCTTAATTTATTCAAATTATCAGCAGCGTTGTGTGTGCGAGAGCTGGGCGAGCGGAACGATGGCCAAAATTCAGCATGGTGGCCAACATTGCATCGGGTCGCGCTTTCAGTGTTGCCCAATATTACCCCGGACTTTGCCAATGTGGGACCACCTTGGCTGGAACCATGGTTTAGCAATGGCCCAACATTGCCACCAATGATGGGTTGAGATTGGCTGGAACGATGGCTGAACAGTGGCCCAACATTGGCACCAGTCACTGGGCCAACGTTGGAAAGGGTAGCGCTTCCAATATTTTCCAATATTGAGGCCGATCTTTGCCAATGTTAGGCCAATGTCGGACCGACACTGGTGTGCGGCCTGGGTCACCTGCGCAGCAGGAGAGTCTTCGATGGATGTGTCACCAGTGTCATCCAACAGGGGCACTGGAGTTGGCTGAGGCATCTGAAAAACACCCATCCCAGGCAGCACACCAATGTTGGACCCAGAGCCTTTTATACTTGGAGAGTTCGGCGGTCTATTGATCCAGCCGCCAGTCTGGCAGCACTGATCGAACAGTCTGGCAACTGTGTGCATCGCATTCCGAGTCTCGTCGTCCGCCATGATATGCCTTGTCTCGAGCCGGCAGCCGCCTGACGAGGGTGGGGCGAGAGACGACGGTGAAAATGATCGTTCTGCGCTCCGCGAGACGTTAGAAGAAAACGTAATGGGGTGCTGTAGTACCGTTGGGTGCTCGAACAGCGCGAAAAAAGGGTTCAGAATGTACCGGTTCTCGCAAGGAAAAGAAACCGTGCAAGGCACAAGATCCGGGAGGCCAAAACAAGGAGGGATAAGTGGAAGCCGACTTCGAGTTCTCGATGGTGCGAGGTAATATTATAATTATTTTATTTTGTGAGTTAAACGCGTTTTATTTTGACTAAAACTGTGCAGCGACTTGACGCGGCAGCGTCAGGTGAGTGTGTCCGTTGATCACGAAGCCGTTTCCTGCCGCGCAAGACCTGATACTTGCGAGCGGCCTAGCTTGCCAAATTTGAACTGTGTATAATGTACGGAGCCGATCGCTGCAAGTGCGTGCACGTCGCGCTGAAGGACGCGTGCACTGTACGAGCGCATGCGCTCCGTCGGCACGTTCAAAGCATTCATCTCGCTCTCGTAGCTTTCTCTACGCTCAAGTTTTTAGAAGCGGCCTCGTAGCTCCGCTTCGCCGTCTCGCTAGTGCTTTTGTTTCGCTAGCGATACCTTTATTACTTTTTTTAATACGCGTAGTAAATATTAACTTGTTCTGCCTTTTTCTTTTTGTTTAGGTGCACTTCGCAGACAGTGAATTCGAAAGCGGTTGTCGATCCCGAAAAGCTCAGGCAGAACGCGATGCCGACGCTGCTTCTTCACAGCAAACCAAACAATGTCAGAAAAAAGAACCCAAAAGACCGGCAGGTGAGGAAGCATGACGGAAAATCACGATCGGTCCGCCGTATTCCGCACAATGGTGCACAAACCTTGTGATGTGGTAAACAGTCGGGAGCGATCTAGACAATCGAAATTACCCACTAAAAATGCGCACAAGGCCGCTGAGCTGTATCGGACGTCGGGCGTTTTTGTGCGATTCCCCATTTATAAATGAGTGCCGTTCGTAAATGGGCGGTTTGTTTGCTACTTTTTACGTGAATGAAGCACCGAATCACAAAATGGTTGTTTTATGACTTTCTCCTCGCGGCAACAGAAGCGCGAACGGCAAAAACCTACACGCGTATACATCGCACGTCAATGGGGACCCACTTGCCGGGAGGCACATCATGGCGGGAGCGGAACCCGCTAAATCCGCTAAACCTAGCGGGCCGTAAGCCCCTCCCTTCCGCCGAACTCTCCCAGTATAAAAGGCTCTGGTTGGACCTACATTGGGCCAACAATGGCAAACGTTGGCTCCGGAGGTTGGTCCAACATTGGTATTCTGGCCGAGGGCAACTTCTTCCAATGTAGGCCCAGCCATTGGCACCAACGTTGGGCCATCGTTCAACCAATGTTCCAGCCATCATTGGCACCAACGTTGGGCCATCGTTCAACCAATGTTCCAGCCATCATTGGCACCAACGTTGGGCCATCGTTCAATCAACGTTCCAGCCATCATTGGCACCAACGTTGGGCCATCGTTCAACCAATGATCCAGCCATCATTGGCACCAACGTTGGGCCATCGTTCAACCAATGTTCCAGCCGTCATTGGCACGAACGTTGGCCCATCGTTCAACCAATATTCCAGCCATCATTGGCACCAATGTAAGGCCATCCTTTAACCAACTTTTCAGCCATCATTGGCACCTTTGTTAGGCCATCGTTAAACCAATATTTCAGCCATTGTTGGCATCCAGATTATGTCATTGGCTATGCCAATTTTGGCTTTCACATTAATTCAATGGCTATGCCATCATTGGCATACAAGTTCATTCATTGAATAGGCCGTTATTGGCAGTCAAGCTAAGTCATTGGCATGTCCCAATGTTAATGCCATATTTTAAATGCTGGCTATGCAATGATGGCAATGCGTTTAAACCCTGCTTATTCGAACATTGGGTATTAAGAACCCCTGGCATGCTTCGTATTAGCAGCCCACTGCAAAAAAAAACATTCTGGGCACAAATGGCAAGGTCCTCCTATGCTTTGTCTATGCACTATTTTATCTGGCGAGCAAATGAGTAATTCAACATCAATTAATACTTTTTCGGAACTTTTATTGAAAGGGGCTAAGGAGGAAGCTCAGCGGGAAGCCTATGCCTTGTCGTGGGGAGGGTCTTGAGGAGGGTCTTGGGGCGAGTCCTGGGGCTGGGGAGCCACTACGGCTTCCGAACGCCTCTTCCTGTGGCCTCCCCTGTCGCAAGACCCTGGCAGCCACTTCAACACCATTTTTAAGCTGCCAATTCTTCAATTTTTAACTTCGCACTGATGGCATCTACGAAAAGATCGAAAGGGCGAAGATCAACGCTTTCAAACCCACATTGGTCTTCGTAAAGCACACTCCCAAACAGCTCGTTGTGAATGGGCCAAGGCTCTACATAAGTTCACTTGTTTCTGTGGCATCGCGATGTTCTGAAGAGCTTTGCTCACAATAAACTAAAAGTTCTCCCGCAACCTCAACAAAGTCGTCGTGACGTCAAGGATGACTGGCTACCATTACCTCTTTCTGAACTATGTAACTGAATCTATCATGCAGAAGCAAATGAACAGACGCGATCAAGCCACGAAACGCAGTGCTGGCTCACTTGCTCTAGCAGAAGCCTAGCCGCGGCGTCCCTCCACTGACAAAGGCTCGCTGAAATGAATCGCTTTCGAGGTAGCATCTGGCACCCATGCCAATTATTCGTTATCTCTGAATGGGTATCGTCGGGAAGGTTAGATATCTCAAACTTATTTAAAACGTCACGAACTGAATTAATCTATTTAATACACGAAGGAAACGCGTAAAGGAAAAGTACTCGCACATGAGTTTTAAACAGATAGCAGAACAGACACAAAATATTCTCTTAAAATTTCCCAGAAGTTTATTACACACAGCATGTACCGTATAGCAGTACAAACGTGCAAGCGATCTGCCAAATGCAAGGAGGTACGGGGTAATTCTAGGCCACATTGTCTTTTCTCCCGGCAGCTGGAAAAAAAGTTTCCCCGAAATTCTCCTGACAGACGCCTCTCATTGACGGTGGCAATCAGTTCATCGAGTGGCGTTTCATTGACAAATCGTTTTATAGACACGCTGTTTCATCAGCAGATTGTTTTACAAAATAATATGATTGACTTTTTTCTTTCTTTTTTCTGGTAACAAGTAACCCAAAGTCGTCGCCGCAAATGGCATGTAGGGGGAGACGCTTGGGTTAACATTCTTGTAATGAGCCGTCGCCGCGTGGACGGGTCTGCCGGCCGGTGACACTCCCGCGAAAAAAAGAAGTAAATATTCTGCCGCCGGCACAATAGCCCTGAAAAACAAATGCCGGCAGTTGCGTCCTATTGGGTCGAGAAAACAACTATTTCAAGCTGTAGAGTAACTCCCTGGTAGGTGCCCATGTCTTATGCGGCGGGACCCTAGTTCAATCGTCAGTGTGGGATTACTTTTTTTTTCCTACGCATATGGCGATACCTACGGCATTTCTTTTTTACGACTAACACTGAAAAAAAAATTAATGTTGTCAGCGAAACTTTATGGGACTCCCTTTCGGGCGGTGAATGGAGGACAGCGAGGCGTGGGCCGCCGGCGGGCCGCTAGGTAGCGGCGTGTACAGGTGGGGCAATTGGGTTTACATTTTTCTAATGAGCAGCCGCAGACTGTGATAAACGCGCTGTCCATGTGATAGAACCGCCGTCCAAGACTGGCGGAATTTGTTTTCCACGGGCGATGTCCTCCATTCACACCCGGAAAGGGCGCAGTCTTGCAGCGAAGTTTCGTGCACAACATTCGTTTTTTTTCGGTGTTAATCATTAACAAAAAAAAAAACATGTTGTAAATATTGTAACATGCTTAAAAAATGTTCGAGAGAAAAAAAATAAGCTCGGACTGGTGGATTGAAACAGGATCCCGCTGTGTATCAGACACACCCCAGGCAACACTGAGTTCTGGGCCAAAACTTGGCTTGCGTCTGGCAGTTTAGGGCATTAAAAAGCCCGAAGAAGCCAAAGTAGTGCCAAACCTGACCTCCCTTGGCAACGGCCTGGGTATCTTGGCCCTAATTCGCCAAACAAGTGCCAAACTTAGGCTTCGCTCCCGGGTAGTTCGGTTATTATCTGGCATCTTCGGGCCTAAATCGCCTAACAAATGCCAAATTTAGGGTTACTGCCCGTTAGTTCGGCAGATCTTTGGCATTTTTGGGCCAAAATCGCCAAACTAATGCCAAAGTTAGGCTTCACTTTTTGATAGTTCGGCTATCACCTGGCACATTCGGGCCAAAATCGCCACAGATGTGCCAGAGTTAGGCTTACTACCTTGTAGTTCGGCAGAGCTTTGGCATTTTTGGGCCAAAATCGCCAAACTAATGCCAAAGTTAGGCTTCACTTTTTGACAGTTCGGCTGTCACCAGGCACATTCGGGCCAAAATCGCCACAGATGTGCCAGAGTTAGGCTTACTACCTTGTAGTTCGGCAGAGCTTTGGCATTTTCGGGCCAAAATCGCCAAACTAATGCCAAAGTTAGGCTTCACTTTTTGACAGTTCGGCTGTCACCTAGCGCATTCGGGCCAAAATCGCCACAAATGTGCCAGAGTTAGGCTTACTACATTGTAGTTCGGTTGAGATCTGGCATCTTTGGGCCCAAGTCGCCAAGCGAGTGCCCAAGTTAGGCTTCGCTTCATGATAGTTTGGCTGTGATCTGGCAGCGACGGGCCAAAGGTGCCAAACAAGTGCCAGAACTAGGCTTACTGCCTTGGAGTTCGGCTGATGAGGTATTTGATGTACGCGGGTGGTCTTCATATTAATTAAATAGAAATCAAGTTTTATTCGGCTGGCAACTTTATCTTATTTTGGTTGTCTCTTGATTTCTGCAGTCCAAAGGTTGGCTGAATGTTTTGACGCGGCTGGAGCAGGCTTTGCAAACGCAAATTGTGCCAGATGTTTTACTCGCGCGTAGGTACACAAGCCAATATCGGGACGCGCCGTGAGACTGGTTCGACATTATGGCGCGTTCACACCGGCGATGCGATCTAGTCGCACCATAACTTTCATCGCAAAAGCGACCATCGCGGGCAAAAAGTGACGGGTTTTGAGCAGTCGCTTGCTGACCCGACGTTTTGCGATGCACTCTAGTCGCGGAGAGGCCGAGCCAACCAACGGCGTTCGGAGCGAGAGTTTTTGAGACGCGACTCGCCAACGAAGGCATTGGACTCGCTCATCGCGCACGCCAAATTGACCAACTAATTACTTTTTTTTTCTTTTTTTTTTTGCGATGCGATTTAGCTGGATCGCGCGACTGCTATCCCCGGTGTGAATCCGCCTTTACAGAAAGTGCTGCCATTGAGCTAACACTGCGCAAGACGGATGTGCGCACGTCTCAACAAGATATATCATTATTAAGGGGTGTCCAAACTGGACACTACAAAACGCATGACTCCTACAAATCGTGAAAATTGAAGCGGACGCGCCCGCTTCAAGCCCGCTTCAATTTTCACAATTTGTCGGAGTCGTGTCCTGTTTGGACATTCCTTTATGCGGCGCATTGCAAAAGCGAGCGTGGCTCTGTGCGTGTCTTGCATTGTGATTGAGCACTGTCAAATCCTAGCGATAACAAAGTGCGGAAACGACCGTGGCTCTATGGCGCGGTTCCCGCATCACACTTGGGGGATGAAAATGAAATCCCGGAAATTGTCCTATTTTAGCGTGTTGATACTTTTTAAACATTAAAAAGTGGAGACACAAAAGGGACGATAAAGACAGGACAATCTCTGAACTTTAAAGCCGCTGTACAAACGGGACGTTCTGCAGAGAAGAACCTTCTCTCCCGAAGCTGGGGGACGGGGAGGGAAAGGTCAAGCGTTGGATGGAAGGAGGTTTAGAGAATGGGATTAGCCTCGGGGCGAGGCCATCCTCTCGAGAGGGAGTGGGGACGGAACAAAGCTGGCCGTGGTGGTTCCGGCTACCAGGTGGAAGAAAGTTAAGCTTGTCAAACGGCGACCTCGGATCCGAGGACGGGCACGCCAGAGAATTTGAAAATAGCTGCTTGATTAGCCGGACGACCCAGTGTGGTCTACTGGTTCTAGAAGGTGACTCGGATGAAGAAAACTCGTTTTGGTCGAAAACTCTAAAAGCATTCTGGACGTGAACCCTTGCCACAAATAAAAATAACACGTGCATGAAAAACTGCGAAGGCACCTAAGCTTTCGCCTATGATGTGGGAATGCGTGAGCATTACTGGCAAAGTTATGTTGGCGCAACTTGCAAAAAAGAAAGAAAAAAAAAGTTATGTTGGCTGCAATAAAGAAATAAAAAAAAGTAATGTTGGCGCAACGGATAGCGCGCTAGTTTCACGATCAAGAGGGCCTAGCTTCGAAACCGGGCAGGGGATGGTTTTTTTTTTCTCGTGTTATTTTTTTTCTTTCGTTTTTTTTTTGTTTTTGTTTGTTTGGTCACGTGGCAAGAAAAATCACATGAACAGAATTTTTTTTGGCCAAGTCACCAGAGATTTTTTTTCTAATTTCTCCTTTTCTTCAGTCTTTCTTTCTTTCTTTCTTTTTTTTTTCCTTTTTTTCGGTTTACGCTTCCTATCGCAAAACTCTTTGCACCTATTTCGCGTTACATTGGCGTTAGCCAAATCATTTTATTTATGGCAGGGAATTCTGCCGTACGTATCTTATGTTACTATTACCAACCCTGGATTTCGTCCGGCAGCCAGTTTGGGAACGACGACGCCAAATTTCTGTTATAATTTCTTTGAGGTCTAAGGCCTCGTTATCCGTCGGCCTCTAAGATTGGCTCTTCAAGTATCTCTTGGGAAAGAGTTGACGACAGGCATCTTTAAGGAGCACGTGTGTCGACCAGAGTAAACATTGCTGAAGCGCCTCTAGTGTGATTTTGGCCGTAAATAACTGGAGGCCCCGGGCAAACCAACCCAATGGAGAAAAGTATCTACCTTTCTGGTTTCATAGAGAGCTATGAAAGTCAGAAGGGACGAATCCCAGCCGAGTCAAACTACCGGCTTGCAAACGCAATCGTGTTGATAATAGAGCAAAGGAGTTTGTATGACTCTCTCTGGAGGTGCGCAGAGGGTAAAGGCACGGAGGTAATATATGCTTTTGCCCAGTCACCTCGCGAACGGTTGGGTATTGGCTGCAGAGATCCATTTCGCGTTGTTTTATTACGGGATTATATCTTGATTTCTTTGTTCCTAGTTTCACAGACAGAACGAAATCGCTTTTCTCGTGTGGTGTCACGGCGGGAAGACAGAAATCAATCAGAGTACCGAAATTCGACGCTTGTGCTCGTTCTATAGCGCTTCTAAAAACCGTGCGATCACGGCTGTGTATCGTCAACATTGCATAAACTGCCGTTACTTGTACTCGTATTGCATCGTGAGGGAACGACTATGACTGGGTAAACAGAAATAGGGAGAATGGGTGCGTGTGATTTGTTGAAGTTCGAATCAACAAATCGAGCTTCAACGAATGCGATAGTATTGCATTCACTCAACCAGCTATATGAGTTTTCAGATCCTTCCAAGTATGCGATTCGTGTTCTGCCAGTGGTACCTCAGTTAAATTAAAAAACAAAATCCACGTTAAAAAAAAAAAAAAAAAAATTACGGTGACTCGAGTTGCTCCCGCGCCGAATCATGTTTCACGTTAGCGTAATTTTGGGTTCGATGCACGACGAGGGGTCTTAAATTATAAAAATATTTTGATTATGATTATTTGCGGCGCTAAAAATTTGAAAGCCAAGCAGTGAAGACGATGGTGTTCTTATAAATATTATATACATTTTATTTTACACTGTTTGAATACGCTGCCGTCGTTATGTCCTTGAATTATTGGCTAGCTTGTGGCGGACAGGGAAGTCTTGCAGGACCATTATGATAGCACCTACACTAAATCTGCCGCGCTTCGAAAAATGTTAGTCCAATGCATACCAGCTTGTTCAAGGCGGACGAAGCATTACGCATCCGGCAAAGCGCATTAAATCGCTGCCCGCGACGTTTTTTCTTTTTTATTTTTTTTTAATTTATTTATTTATTTATTTATCTTTATTTTTTTTTGTGCAGCGAGATAATTTTTAGTCAAGCAGCACGCCCCCTCTACGGCGGGTTATGCCGGATTAACGGAGGCGTCTCCTAATCCATTCTCCGTGTTGGCCCCTCGGGGGAGGGCGGTGAAGTGAGGAAAGGAGGGCAGGAGAGGAGGAAACGCAAAAAAAAGTGGAAAAAGCGAACTTTATTTTCGGCTTCAACCTCAAAACCCGCCCGCTCCGTGGGAGTACCGGAAAGAGAAATCTTGGCGGAAGGGGAGGAACCGAAGGAAGTGTACGCGATCCCCCTGTCCTGCGGGACCAGGTACATCGGGCAAACGGGGCGATGTCTCAACGACCGACTCCGAGAACATCAAATGGACGCCGAAAGAGCTGCTTCGGAGTCAAAGCAACCGATAGTCATTCACGGGAGAAAATGTCCCGGTTGCGCTCCTAATTTATGTAATAACAAAAACGGCTTGACATAACAAAAATAACAATTTAATTAAACGTTGCGCCTCCAATGCGGGAGGCATCTTCAGTAGAGCACAGAGCGAGTGAGAATCGCACAAAAAAGTTTGGCTATTTAGGCATAAAGTTTGTGTACACGTCCG
This sequence comes from Ixodes scapularis, assembly GCF_016920785.2. Lineage (NCBI taxonomy): Eukaryota > Metazoa > Arthropoda > Arachnida > Ixodida > Ixodidae > Ixodes > Ixodes scapularis. The sequence goes on along the minus strand of NW_024609883.1, from coordinate 43,058,312 downwards.
GCAGGGGGCCACGGTTCTTGTTTACCAGCGATGAATCACTTCCGCATTTGTCATTCTGGATGAACCAAGATTCCAGCAGCTTCCTCGGTCCCCACCTTATATCTCTCGCCAAGGTCGATGCCTTGACAAAGTCAAATTGGTGTCCTCACGTCCATGCGTGGTCGAGGAGTTCGGACTTGAAGCGGGTGGCGTTCGTGGAATTGGCGACATCCCGTGCGTGTTCTTTTAGTCTTGTTATTCTTTTTCGTCCCGTCTCTCCAATGTAGGAAGCGTCACATTCCTTGCAGTGCACCTGGTAGATCACGCCCCTTTCTGCCTCTGGCGGGGTCGGGTCTTTTGGCATGGAGATAACATTGACAATTGTTCTTTCGTACCCCCAACGGCCTAAGGGCGCGTCCCAATGCCTCCGGGATGCACACGACGTCACGTGTTCGTTCGGCTCGATCCGGGCGCCGATGGGACATTTGTTTCTTAACGCGATTGACAAACCAGTCGGGGTAGTTACGTTTTTTCAAAGCCTCCCGCACATGGCTAAGTTCTTGAATGCTAAGTGTTGACTTAGATGGGACAGTTTCTGAACGATGAAGTAACGATCTTACAACTGAGCTTTTGTGTTGAGTAGGGTGATGAGAGTGGTAGTCAAGAAAGTTTTGTCTGTCACATGGTTTACGATATACGGATGTCTCCATCTTAAAAAAAGGTTCACTAGTTCTATGGACACGTACATCTAAACACGGCAAGGTACTATCGGTTTCATGTTCGCAGGTGAACTGAATTGAGGGGTGGACACTATTCAAATTGCGGTGAAAATCAGTTACGTTCTCTCTGTTAAGCATTACAAAAGTGTCATCGACATAACGACGGTAGAACTTCACGGGGAAATCAATGCCAGACATTACCTTTCCTCAACATATTCCATGACGAGATTCGAGACGGTGACGGAAACTGAACTCCCCATAGGGCATCCGCTGACCTGATGATATATGTCCCCATTAAAACTAAGATTACACTGGTTGAGATAAAAACGCAAAAGGAGTATAACGTCTTCAACAAGGAGGGTTGTGCGAGTGGACAACGACTGGTCTGCCAACAACCGGTCACGGCCGACATCAACCGCCAGGGCGTTGGGGACATTCGTAAATAATGAAATCACATCAAAGGATACCATAGCCACGTGCGGTAGCAAGGTCTGAGCGCGTATAAGTTCAACAAAGTCATGGGAATTCCGGAGGCTAAACTCATTTTTTCTTGTAAGAGGGCTCAGAATCATAACCAGATATTTGGAAAGGCTGTAAGTGGATGAACTAATAAAAGATACAATCGGGCGTAGGGGGCAACCCGGTTTGTGAATTTTGGGGAGTTCATACATCTTGGGTGTCGCGGCGTCAAAGGAGAAGAGACGACGGTATAGGTCGTCACTGATGCGTCCTTTCTTTTTCAGCTCTCGAAGGTGGTCAACTAACTCTCTTTGGGACTTAGCAGGGGCATCTCTTGATAGCCTCACGAAATAGTGACTGTCGTTTATAACTTCATACATCTTCTTCATGTAGTCATCCCTATCAAGCACAACGGTTCTTTTTCCTTTGTCGGCCTTTAAAATCATGATGGAGCTGTCTGACTTCAACTCATTAAGACCAATGCGTTCTTGTTGACCAACAAACAAATGTCCCATCGGCGCCTGGATCGAGCCGAACGAACACGTTACGTTAAGGGTTTCGGAGGCATTGGGACGCGGCCTTGGGCCGTTGGGGGTACGAACTGTATACACACCCTACAGAACAATCGCCAATGTTATCTCCAAGCCAAAAGATCCGACCCTGCCAGAGGCAGAAAGGGTCGTGATTTACCAGGTACAGTGCAAGGAATGTGACGCTTCCTACATTGGAGCGACGAGACGAAAAAGAAAAACAAGACTAAAAGAACACGCACGGGACCGCCACCCGCTTCATGTCCGAACTCGTCGACCACGCATGGACGTCAGGACACCAATTTGACATTGACAAGGCATCCACCTTGGAGGGGGATAAAAGGTGGGAACCGCGGAAGCTGCTGGAATCTTGGTTCATCCAGAACGACAAACGCGGAAGTGATTCATCGCTGGTAAACAAGAACCGTGGCCCCCTGCCGGACGTGTACACAAACTTTATGCCTAAATAACCGAACTTTTTTGTGCGACTCTCACTCGCTCTGCGCTCTACTGAAGATGCCTCCCGCATGGGAGGCGAAACGTTTAATTAAATTGTTATTTTTGTCATGTCAAGCCGTTTTTGTTATTACATTTATCACGTCTTCGCCCGGCTTGTGGAGTATTTTTGCGCTCCTAATTTCACCGGCACGACAGCCATGGGAGGCCACTGCGAGCAAATGGGGAGAGAAATAATTGAGGCCTATCGGATGGCGACAAGCCCGGAAAACATAACCACCCCGTCCATTTCGCTCTCAAGAAAGGAGATTATCTTTCTTAGGCCCTTAAAGGGCCCATGACACGATTTTTGAGTTGGGATAAATCATTTTAGATTGGGATTTTACTAATAGCACATCGTTCAGTGGACCAAAAGAAAAGGGTAGAAAGTCAAAAGCCTGACTTTCAGTGCGAAAATTTGAAAACAGAGCGGACTATTTTGTACCTCCTCCCCTTCGCAACCTCTCTGCCTTTTCACTGTGATACAACCGCGGTCCCAAAAGCGCGTTATCGGGTCCAAACTGACGTCACACGCAACCGGACCTCACTTATTCCCTTCACCCTTAAGCTGACATTGTGGTGGAAGCTACACGCTTGCCGGACCAATCAGCCGCCTCCCTTTCATCACCTGACTTCATTCTCTGCAGCCACGTTTGCCACGCTCACGTGGCAAGTGTGGCTGGCCCAACGAGCACGTAGCTTCAACAGCACTGTCAGCTTCGGAATGAACGGGGTGGGGAAAGCGACTTTTGTCTGAATTTTGAGCGACGGGCTAATCTTCTAGGGGGAGAATGGATGTGTCCGGGATTACACAAACGGGAGTGCGAGCAAGAGGGGACTCCCCCTTTTCGTCTTCTTCAACTGTTTGGTGGAATGCGCGATTTATGAGTTCAGGAGGAAAGCGAAACAGGAAAAAGTTGGAAAAGCGTTTCATGACCCCTTTAATGGAAGCCGAACTCTGACAGACTAGGCAAGGCGACAAGGTCACCGGCAGAAGCGGCCTTTCCTTTTATGCGTTGTTGATTCCCCTTCGACCTCGTCTTTTGCAAATCCTCCCCACCTGCTTTTGCGTCTTCGTGTGGCTGTCAGCGAGCGCGACAGCCGCTTTAAGCAAATCAAAAGGATGAAGCGAAACGCGTTACTCAGCGTGACCTCTCTACATAGGACGCGTAGGACAAAAAAGTTTGGACGAAAATTTGTCACGTGACTTTTTCTGTCACGCTGATGGGATCTCTGGGGCTGTCGTTTTCGCCGTTTGCCTATGTTATAGAAATAAGCAGGCCACGTAGGTCCGGTTTTCGAACTGGGCTCTTCAGTGTTCTGTTGCTTTCGTGCGTTGCAGACGCGACCGTGTTTTTTCGCCGTAAACGGTCGGAATACGTCCATGCCAATTTTTCGGTAACAGTCATTTTCTGCACCGGAGTTCGTGGAATACTTGTGATGTGTTTGTTGGACACGCTTCGACAAAAACTGCTCTTCGCCGACGACGAGACGTCAGTTGAATGTGCGCAACCTTCTTCCTCGAATGTGTTTGTGGGGTGCCTGAGTTGGATTATGCATCTATCAAGGATTACATGATATCGCTCTTTTATTAGTAAGTGCACTGCAAGCATGATTCTGATAGTCGCCCTGCTTTCCTTTCATTCTCCGCGGTTTTACGTGTGATGAGTTTTGCTTGGCATGAGGACAGTGTTAATTGTATTTTATAATTTGCTTTTCGTTTCACAGAGAAGTGTGACCTTTGTAAATATGTTGAGAATACACTGTGTGTAATGATAGTTGTTTAATAAACTTCTGGGAGCGATCGAAAAAATTTGTTTGTCCGTATAAGTGATTGGATATGCAACAAATGACATGTAACTTACACATACTTGCACGACGTTCGGCCAATACGAAGCAGACGCATCGTAGAGTTTTCGCACAATATTACGCGAACGCTAGGCCGGGGCGGAACAGCTGTACGGCAATACCTGCCGGGTATCAAACGGTGGTGCAAAACTGAACAGTTGAGCGATATTGTAACCGACTTTCGGCCGGCACTGGCACGATACTGCAAAGTATTGCCGTGCTGCTTGGAAACGGAGGTGATGACATCTTACTATCGTGCTTCCAACGCTTATTTATTTTATTTCTCTCCTGGGACGCGTAAAAGAGCACTTCTGTGACACACCAGAGATATTCGAAACTTGGGCTGGCCTCTCGGCTTTCTTTGCCACTTTTGGCACTTATTTGGCACTTCAGTGGGTAGCCAGAAAAGAGCCAAACTTCGGCATGCCCCGAATCGACAAATTAACATTTACTGTGGCAGTTATGGCTCAAGTCTGGCACTTACTTTGGCACAACTGTGGCGGACCAGAGAAAAGCCAAACTCGGCGAGGCTGAAATACCGAAATTAGGCGTTGCTTTGGTAGTTATGGCTCAAGTATGGCACACTTCGGCACTCCTGTGGCGTATCCGAGAAACGCCAAATTTTGGCGTGTCCGAAATACCCAAATTAGGCGTTGCTCTGACAGTTATGGCTGAATTATTGCATCAACTTTGGCGCTCCTCTGGCGGACCAGAGAAACGCCAAACCTTAGCACGTCCCAAATACCGAAATGAGGCGTTGCTCTGGCAGCTATGGCTGAAGTATGGCACCAACTTTGGCGCTCCTCTGGCGGACCAGAGAAACGCCAAAGCTTGGCACGTCCCAAATACCGAAATTAGGCGTTGCTCTGGCAGTTATGGCTGAAGTATGGCACCAACTTTGGCGCTCCTCTGGCGGACCAGAGAAGCGCCAAACCTAGGCATGCCCCGAATTCCTAGTTTAGGTTTTATTATGGCAGTTATGGCTCAAATCTGGCACCAACTTTAGCGCTCCTCTGGCGGACCAGAGCAACGCCAAACTTTGGCATGTCCAAAATACCCAAATTGGGCATTGCTGTGGCAGTTATAGCTCTAGTATTGCACTACTTCGGCAATCCTGTGGCGGACCCGAGAAAAGCCAAACTTTGGCACGTCCCAAATACCGAAATTAGGCGTTGCTCTGGCGGCTATGGCTGAAGTATGGCACCAACTTTGGCGCTCCTCTGGCGGACCAGAGAAACGCCAAACCTTGGCACGTCCCAAATACCGAAATTAGGCGTTGCTCTGGCAGTTATGGCTGAAGTATGGCACCAACTTTGGCGCTCCTCTGGCAGACCCGAGAAATGCCAAACCTTGGCATGCCCCGAATTCCCAGATTAGGATTTACTATGGCAGTTATGGCTCAAGTATGGCACCAACTTTGGCACTCCTCTGGCGTACCGGAGAAGAGCCAAACTTTGGCACGCCATAGGATCGCCCAACTTAGGCTATAGTTAGGCACCGTACTTTGGCACTGATGAATGCCATGGTGCAAAAACCTAACTGCGCCAAAGTTGGGCCCTTATGTTTGCCAGACCTTTGCCCAAGTTGGGCATTCCTCTGGCGTGCTACCTGGGACTTTACCAGTGAGCTACTCTACAGCTCCAAATAGCCGTTTTCACGATTTGTTTTATACGAGACCCAATAGGGGCAATTGCCGGCATTCTTTTCCCGGGCTGCCAGCAGAATATTCACCTCCGCGAAACAATTTCCCCGCAGCGTGCGATTTGCGTATCGAGTGTCGGTGATATGTTAGTGTCGGACGAAACGTGTCCATGAAACGTGTGCTCTTGAAAAGTTGTCTATGAAACGAGTTTCCACGAAGAGCCGGGAGAACAAGAAAGTCAGTATTCTACCGTGAGTTGCAAAATTTTAGGCAGCTAATGGGAGGCGACTCTCCATAGAATTTCGGAAAAATTATTTTCCCGGCTGCCGGGAGAATAGACACTGCCTTATTCTATAAATAATCTAGAAGAGTACCCGTAGAACAGCGGCCACTCGTTGCCAACAAGCAGGTTGCCCTGCACTTACCAAAATATTAGCGGACTTGAAAGATGTATTCCGAGATATTCGTTGATATGAGCACTGGAGAACAACCACGTACACACACAAACGAGATGGTAGGGCTCCGTGAAGATTCAACACGATGCGGTACAAGCTGTCATCTGCCGAACCAAACCAGATCACGAGAATTTCTGTGACTTCGAAGAAATCGCCTGTTGCCGATATACGCGTAGGACTTTTCAAACACTGAGCCACACAGGCCGCAGCCAGGGACAGGAATGCTGGTAGGGGGAAGCAGGTGGGTTGCTGGAGAGGAGAGGAAGAAGCACTTCCCTCCCTCCAGCATTTCGCCTGCATCCTGCTGCTTCAAGGTCCCCAGGCGGGTGCGCCCACAAAAGGCTTATAGCGACCAGCAAAGACGATAAAGAAGTCCAGCGGTCAATAAGCGCGAGCGCGAAAGCACGAGGTATTCGATGCTAATCGGGTCGGCGGCAACGGTCAGTGGTGGCTGGCTCTTTCTCATTGTGTATATATTAAATAACTTATAAGTGGTGACCCGAGCAGAACCGTTTCCCCCTCAACTGACCATTATGGCCAACAACGGAGACTCCGCCTCAGCAGGTCTCTCATCGGTGCACCTACGTCTTCCAAAATATTGGACCGCCGATCCGGAAGTATGGTTCGCTCAGATTGAGAGCCAATTCTGCACATATAGGATTACTTCTGAAATCCGTATGTTCCGTCACGTGGTCGCCGCGCTTCCACCAGAAATTGCGACTGAAGTGTGGGATTTGATCCTCATCCCGCCAGACACGGATCCTTACACCATCTTGAAGAATGAACTGGTAAAACGGACCTCAAAATCTGAAGAGCGCTGGCTACAACAGCTTTTAACTAGCGAAGAGCTCGGCGATCGGAAACCATCACAATTGCTCAGACGCCTGCAACAACTCCTTGGCGAAAGGGCCTCCTCGTTTGACACTTCGTTGTTGAAAGAGCTTTTCCTTCAGAGGTTGCCGACTAACGTTCGCATGGTGTTAGCGACGGCACCGGATCTCCGATTGGCCGCCCTGGCACAACTGGCGGATTCCGTCATGGATGTGGCTACACCAACGGTAGCACAGCTCCAACAGGCGCAAGAACCCTTAAGACCGGTTACGACGTCAGCAGTTTCCAGCCACTCCTCGGAGTTGAACGAGCTTCGAGACATGTTCTGTCATCAGCTGGCAGACCTGAGAAACGACATATCAGCAATCTCGCTACGCTCTCGCTCGTCGTCGCGAAGACGCAGTGACAGCACCAGTCTTCGTCAACGATCCAACTCACCGCATCCAAGAGTGTGCTGGTATCACCGAACATTTAGGAACCAAGCCACAAACTGCATTCTACCCTGCGCCGCGGCGGAAAATTTCAACCCCCACCACTAGAAGCGGCAAGTGGTGTTGGGACCAATGCGGGCCGCTTATGTTTTGTCACAGATCGGGATACCGGACAGCGTTTTCTTGTAGACACCGGTGCTGAAATTAGCGTTTTGCCCGCATCTGCATTTCCACGTCGCCCCAAGCAACCGCATTCGTCGCTACAAGCTGGAAATAAAACACCGATTGCGACTTACGGTGAGCGAGTGTTAACCATCAACATCGGATTACGCAGACTCTTCACTTGGGTGCTCCTAGTTGCTGACGTTACATATCCAATATTGGGCGCTGACTTTCTTCGGCATTTTAACCTGCTCGTTGACATGCTAAGCAAACGTCTAGTCGACTCTACAACGGACCTCATGGTCCAACGCATCGCTCTCACAGCATCCGATGCACGCCCTAGAGAGTGCCTACGCGCAGAGTCTGCATATGAAACCTTACTTCAAGCTTTCCCAGCATTGACTCGGCCTCACAATTTTCTACATCCAATCAAGCACGATGTAAGCCATCACATCGTAACAACCGGACCACCTGTTCATGCCCGCTCACGTCGCATGCACCCCGACCGCATGAAGGTTGCACAACAAGAATTCGCACATATGCTTGAAATGGGAATCGTACGTCCATCGTCAAGTCCTTGGGCATCGCCTCTACATATGGTCCCAAAGAAAAAAACCGGAGACTCGCGACCTTGTGGTGATTATCGTGCCCTTAATAACTCGACAGTACCAGATCGTTACCCGCTCCCTCACATTGAAGATTTCACCTCGTGTCTTAACGGCTCCAAAATCTTCTCCAAAATTGATCTAGTTAAAGCATATCACCAGATACCAGTACACCCTCCTGACATCCTCAAGACAGCTATCGCTACTCCGTTCGGTCTTTTCGAATATGTAAGAGTGCCATTCGGTTTGCGAAACGCAGCCCAGACTTTTCAACGCTTTGTAGATCAAGTGACTCGAGATCTGCATTTTTGTTATGCGTACCTCGATGACCTTCTCATCTTCAGCATAAACCAACAAGAACACCTGAAACATCTCAAACTTCTGTTCCAGCGCCTCAATTAATATGGTCTCATCATAAATAAGAACAAGTGCGAATTCGGTGTGACCGAAATTAATTTTCTCGGTCACCGCCTAGACCAGCACGGACTTCGACCCCTCGAAGAGAAAGTCAACGCCATTCAAAATTTTCCCCCACCCAAGCTCCATTCGTAAACTTTGAGAATTTCTTGGTTTAATTAATTTCTACAAGCGTTTCATCCCTCCCTGCGTAGAGATACTGAAACCTCTAACTGACCTCCTCAGAGGTGCGCGAACACCTTCCACGGCACTGGAGTGGTCCTCCCAAACCACAGCGGCATTTCACCATGTCAAACAAGCACTAGCTGACGCCACACTCCTATTCCACCCCAAACCAAATGTTCCCTTGAACGTCATGGTCGACGCTTCCAACACCGCGGTTGGGGCAGTTCTGCAACAATACATCGGAGCAGTCTGGCACCCGATTGCATTCTTCCAAAAAAAAAAATCGGAACCTGCAGAATGCCGCTACAGCACCTTCGGCCGTGAGCTTCCGGCAATATATCTAACCATCAAGCACTTCAAACATTTTTTAGAAGGTCGACAGTTCTTTATCCTCACGGACCACAAACCTCTCACGTATGCTTTAAAATCATCAAGCGACATGTTTCCTCCACGAGAAACACGGCACCTATCTTACATCGCCGAATTCACGACAGACATCCGACACGTCAAGGGATCTCACAACCCAGTAGCGGACGCCCTGTCGCGCATATCATCGACCTTCGACTGCAATGCTATATCACCTACCATCGACTTCGCAGATATGGCTGCCGCGCAACAAGATGACAAGGACATCCTCCTGCTCACTCAGTTATCCCACCAACTGAAGCTCTTAAAGATTACGATCCCGCAAGGTGATCATCCTCTCCTTTGCGGTGTTTCAACTGGAGTGCTGCGACCTGTTGTCCCTGTACCGTTTCGCCGTCAGGTTTTTGACTCAATCCATGGTCTCTCACACTCTGGAATACGCGCAACGCAGCGTTTGATAACTCAGCGTTTTATTTGGCACATCGTAAATAAGAATGTAAGAGAATGGGCACGCTTTTGTATTGCTTGCCAAAAATCAAAAATTCATCGCCACACCTCCACAGACTTTCAGCAATTCCCCGTGGCCACCACACGATTCGATAACGTCCATATTGACATTGTTGGTCCCTTACCCGCATCAGATGGGAACACATACATACTTACGTGCATCGATAGATTCACGCGCTGGCCAGAAGCCTACCCGATTTCTGACATCACTGCCGCCACCATCGCGCAGGTTTTCGTGAGCGGATGGGTTGCAAGATTTGGTGTGCCATCCACCATAACAACAGACCGCGGACGGCAATTTTGAGTCAGCTTTATTTCGTTCCCTTATGCATCTACTTGGTACACACCGTATACGCACAACCTCGTATCATCCTATCGCCAATGGTATGGTGGAAAGATTCCATCGCTCACTCAAGTCCTCACTCAAGGCACAAGGAGACTCTACGCACTGGTGCAGACAGCTACCACTCGTACTACTTGGCCTCCGATCGGCGGTCAAGGAAGAGCTCAACTGCAGCCCCGCAGAGTTCGTATATGGGAGCACTTTGCGTCTTCCAGGTGATTTTTTCTCCCCAAATGATCTACAAGCTGAACCGGACGCTAAAACTTACGCCAATGAACTAAAAGCTGCCATGCGCAGAGTACGCCCAGTGCAGCCAAGACTACAACGACGAACACGTATCTATGTGCCACACGATCTCCGAACATCTACACACGTCTTCGTTCGACGAGACACCGTTCGAAAGCCGCTGCAACAACCATATGATGGACCCCTCAGGGTGGTAGAACGGAGGGACAAACATTTTGTACTGGACATAGGAGGCCGAACAGACACCCCAAGCAGCACGGATTTTGGCCAAGCAATGGCCAATCTCTGGTGATGGTCTTTTGGCCAGTGGCCAGTGAGTGGCCATTCATTGGCCAATGCTTGGCCGATGGCTGATGGCCAGTGGCCATTGGCCAATGGCCAGATGAAGGCCAGTCACCGGCCAGTCACCGGCCAGTCTCCGGCCACTGTCTGGCCACTTGGCCAAAGACCATTGCCAGCCATTGGCCGATGACTGGCCAACTCTGTGCTGCTTGGGACTGTGCCTGTTGACCGACTCAAAGCTGCGCACTTGGCAGCTGCCATCAACACACGTGGCTCTCGGCGCGTCACCTGGGCTACGCCTCTCTGCCGCCAACTCCTCCAGGAGGGGGGCACTTATAGCGACCAGCAAAGACGATAAAGAAGCCCAGCGGTCAATGAGCGCGAGCGCGAAAGCACGAGGTATTCGATGCTAATCAGGTCGGCGGCAACGGTCAGTGGTGGCTGGCTCTTTCTCATTGTGTATATATTAAGTAACTTATAGGCTTATCTTCGAGGGTCATCCGAACAATGAACTGGGCGAGAGGATTTGTCACTGGATAGTTTTGTGAGTTCGTCCCAAAGTTGATAGTGCAGTGGATGCTATGTGAGTGGTCTACCAAGCAGTGTCCTTCAGGCAGGTGCCGTTCTCTACCTTGTGACCCGCTTGGAGACTATAGTCACGTGACCGTAAGCGGAGACACGCTTGGCCTAAAATACGCATCGCGTCTACTCTGCTGTCAATATCCAGTGAACAGGACGGCAGTACGAAGGCTATTCGAGGGCAACTTTTCTTGGCAATGCAGTGGAAGGTACAGGCCCGCCCTCTCTCTCCCTGTTTTAACGCTGAATGTAGCTGTGCGCGGGCTCTCCTCCTCGTCACAGCATTGCCAAGAACAGTTCTCGCCGAGATAGTTTTTGGAGTACCGAAAGAACTGCCCTTCCCAAATATTAACCAAAAACGGGAGGCATGAAGATCCTATGTTTTCCGCCGTAAAACCCACTCTCTAAACTAAAATGCAAAAATAACAGCGTGTTCTTTCTGCGCACGATGTCCCCAAATAAACTGAAATTACAAAGAAAAAAATAGTACTCAGAAATAACCTGTGCCGTATATTTCGCAGCACGCTAATAGATTTTTTTTTTTTCGCGAGGGTTGTGTAAATGTAACGAAAACTGTACCATTTCTTAAACCATGTAATCATAAGTGCAGCACAGATACAAAGATTCCTAAAGCTGAAGTTAAAGAGAGAAAAAAACGCGAATCTCACAAAACGATGGTAACACATGGAGGGGTTCTGGGCTTGAGAGTGCTAACGACTTATCATATCGCAGAATAATAAAAAAAAAAGAAATATATCAGCAATAGTGTCCGCATATTTGAGGAATTTACAGAACAGTGAGGTAATAGGACGTCCCTAAGGTGGCGCAAAATTCACGATTAAGTAATTAAACATTTGTTTCGGGTGTTAAAAAGTTTTTAATGTATATATCGTAGTTCTCGACGTGGGCGTCGACGGACATAGCGCCGCTGCTTGCGCCCCTGTCGAGGCGAGGACTACTTTTTACACGTTGTAGCGACACTATATCGCGCTATACACTTGTAAATGTTTTACCGCATGCAGCCTCGAGCGAGTTGTTTCGAATGTCGGTGCAAGACAAAGCAACGGCGCAGCAATCGCGGGATGAGAACCGACTGCGCCTCGATCTGGCCGACCGCGCACACTCTGCTGTAATGTGAGCATGGGAACTCCGAGCACCGTCAGCTCACTGGTGTTACAAAAGGCGGCTTTGTCGTTGAGACCTTGCAAACGCCTGCGGACCGGAGCCGTTCCAGTGCTTGGCGCATCTCCCGCGCAGCATCGCAGCCTTTTTAGAGCCTGATAGGCCAAGAGAGTTCGTAGCATGTGCTGCGGTACATTCTAAGTTGAAGCAGAGTAGCCGCAAAGTACGTGAACCGTTGCGACGATGCGTGATGTTCAAAATAAACAGAGAAAAATTATCTCGCGGTTTTTCCAATTTCAGATGTGGCGATTTGAGACATGAATGCTGTAAATGTCATCGAGGGATCAATTTGTTGACTCTATTATTGCGTTCATTCGGCTCGCACTCTACACTCATGAACTGATCTTTTGATTTTCGAGACTTGCATTTTCTGGAGAGCTTCGTGACAACGCCAGTAGTTTCTTGGCGCACCGAATCCTGCAAAGCCAATAAACTCTTCCCAAAACCACTCCGTTGTAGTTCCGTGGGATCCTGAGGCCAGTGATTACAGTGACACGTTACAATTTTTTATTTTTTTTTTTGTTTTTGGTGACCGCCCGCCTGTCTACCCTGGTCGGCTCGGACCAAAAAGAGACAAAAGTCGCCAAGAAAATCCCTTCCCTCGCAGTTCCGTGTAATTCAGGTGCCCGGAAAATACAGTGAGACGCCATGCTGGCAGTTCACCCAATTCCCTGGGCAGTCCCGGTCCAGTCTAGTATGGCCAAGGCCAAATCTTGGCCCCATCGCTAGTCTAAGCAAGTGTGCTGCCTGGGGTGTACCATGTTGTAAACTTCTTCATCAAGAATTTATTAAAAATTCAACTTTTCAATTGACACCTTTTCCCTCAAATAAGTATTTAATAAAGTTTGCCATTCAGTTTTAATTCACCAATAACATATTTAAATACAGCGTCTTCCTAGCAGCCTTTTTATCAAGACGCCTTCTGGCAACAGTGATCTTCATTGCCTAGAGTACTTCATTCGTTTTTAAAGCTCGGTTATAGAAAACGAGGCACCCTGATATCTTGCGCCAACACATTTTCAATGTTGGTAACCGATTGGCTAAGACTGGCCAACGTTGGTCAGCCAAAGCCAATCAATTACCAACGTTGGTAAGCCATTGGCTAAGACAGGCCACTGTTGGCCAGACTAAGCCAATCAATTGCCAACGTTTGTAGGCCACTGGCCAAGACAGGCAATTGGTGGCCAGCTTAAACCAATCGATTGCCAATGTTGGTAACCCATAGGCTCTATTACAGTTTATATTTCTGCGGGAGTTATGACTATCGCAATCATTACTGCAGTTGCCGTATTTTATACGCACTTTGAAGTCATTTTTAGGCAAGCAGACTTAATGCTCAGCTTCTTCTCTTATATGTTGCGTGATAACCTTTCTTTGCAGATTGAAATGCGCATCAACTTATGTCACCTCGTACCTCAGACATAGGGTGTTCGAGATGTTAATTCAACCCGCTTTTTTATTCGTGAAGACATTTAATTGCTTAATCAATCGCTGGATATTTGTTTAAGATTTTATTTTGTTGCTAAAAATTTAAGTGCTTTTTATTTATTTTTAATTTTGTCCGGTTTCGTCTGAATTATAGGCCGTGTTTTGCGGCTCAGCAAAGCGGGTTGCTTTGAGATTTTCAAGATCACATACAGTTGACAATACACACGTGTCCTAGGTACTGGGGAGGCGGGTGGATTGAGCTTTCGTGGTTGAACCCTGCCTCCCCCCCCCTCTTTGGAAAGGTTTCCCGGCTGCGTCGCTAAATGGGCGTAAGAGAAGAGGCACTATACTTTTTGCCGTATAAACATATACACAAATTGAAGGTAGCGTGCATTTTGAATTTCGTGTGGAATTTACTGATCATAACTATGTGTTCTGGGAAGACGCGTGTTAGTTATAGTTGGTGACAGGTGGTAGAAGCTCCTCCCATCTCTTTCCATATTTGTAGATCGAAAGATCGGGAGGAGGCGACCTCCTCTGCAGCGTTTCCCAGGCAGCACTCCAATGTTGGACCTACGTTGGGCCAACAATGGCGAACATTGGCTCCAGAGGCTGGTCCAACATTGGCATTCTGGCCAAGCGCAACTTCTTCCAATGTTGGCCCAGCCATTGGCACCAGCGTTGGGCCATCGTTCAACCAATGTTCCAGCCATCATTGGCACCAACGTTGGGCCATCGTTAAACCAATGTTCCAGCCATCATTGGCACCAATGTAAGGCCATCCTTTAACCAACTTTCCAGCCATCATTGGCACTGTAGGAACCAAAGTCTTGGCACTACATATTTATGTACATTATTTACAAGGATAAACGGGTCGGTGATGTTCACTGCTTGCCGGAACGGTCGAGCGCGCGGCTTGAGAGCCCGTTGATCTCTCGTGTCCCGAGCTCCTTCCTTCTCCCTTTCTTCTTTTTCATCTGTGGGCGGTCAATGTATGCCAATGCCCACAAATACTCACCTTCCCCTCCCTTCGCTGCGCCGCAACAGAAGAAGATAGACATTTATTTGTGCTAGTCCCATATGTGAGTAGGTGCTAAACACCACGAAACTTGTCGAGGTCCTTTTCGTTTGCTCTGTATCACGCTCGTGGCGCGAGCGAGGGCAGGCGCAGACGTTTTGGCTCCTAAGTGTCTGGAGCCATATCGGTTGACTTGAAATGGCGCGCAGGGCTCGTGGCGGTTGAAGTTGTAGGGCAGTATATTAGTTCGCATCGAATGACTTCGGGGGAATTGACTTGAAGGGAGGCAGCAGGGGTCAGTGGTTGGGCGAGCGGTGAGGATATGAGGATGGGCAGCGTCGTTTGCATTAGGAAGAAATTCTAGGTGAGCTGGCTTCAGACGGTCAACAGAAACGGTTTCTTGCCGTCCATTGTAGTCGATGGTAAAAGTTTTAGCTGCCCTGGAAAGTACTTTGTGAGGCCCAGAGTACGGTGGTTGCAGGGACCTCTTGGTTCCGTCTCTTCGCAGAAATATGTGACTGCAGTTGTCGAGGTCGTTCGAGACGTAAACTGCAGTTCGATCTTGTGTGCGTGGGAGCGTGGGCCGGAGGTTTTTCATTATCGTTCGAAGCTGGTTTGTGTATGTCATGGGATCGGGAGCTGGTTCTTGTAAGGCGGATGCAAAAAATTCGCCTGGTAGGCGAAGAGTTGAACCATATACCAGCTCGGCTGGGCTGTAGCCAAGGTCCTTCTTCAAAGCTGCTCGTAATCCGAGAAGTACGATGGGCAAGCTTGTATGCCATCTGTTTGGTTCAGGTTGCGCCATTAGGGCCGCTTTAAGTGAACGATGGAAGCGTTCGACGAGGCCGTTTGCCATGGGGTGGTAAGCTGTTGTTCGAATGCGGCTTGTTCCTAAAAGTGAGAGTAGTTGGTGGAAAAGTGCAGACTCAAACTGACGTCCCCGGTCGGTTGTGATAGTGGATGGGACGCCGAATCGGGAAATCCAGCCCTGGATGAAGGTGCGAGCCACGGTGTCCGTTCGGATGTCTTGGATTGGAAGTGCCTCCGGCCAACGGGTAAACCTGTCGACGCAGGTAAGGAGGTAGCGGAACCCCTCACATGGTGGGAGGGGTCCCACAATGTCGATGTGGACGTGGTCGAAACGTTCTGTGGTAGTTGGGAATGACTGAAGTGGCGCGTAAGTATGACGCTGGACCTTCGACTTCTGGCATTCGATGCAGGTTCTGGTCCAGCCGCGTACGTCTGTGTTGATTCCGGGCCAGAGAAATCGCTCAGTTATAATTTTTTGTGTAGCCCGAATGCCAGGGTGGGAAAGGCCGTGCATGGAGTCAAAGACTTGTCTGCGGAAGTCGGTGGGTATGAAGGGTCGTGGTGTGCCTGTTGACAGGTCGCAGACTATTTTCTTGGTAGACGTAGGTAAGATAATCTCATCGAATATGAGTCGACCAGGGAATTGACGCATCTGTTGAAGCTCCTTGTCCCGTTGTTGCGCTGAGCTAATGACATCAAAATCGACAGCGGGCGGAAAGCTCAGTCCGCCAGAAAACGAAGCACACCGGGACAACGCGTCGGCTACAGGATTATCGACGCCTTTCACGTGACGGATGTTGGTTGTAAACTCGGCGATGTAAGCCAAGTGCCTTGTTTCGCGAGGTGAATATGTGTCCCTGCCACCTTGCAAGGCGTATGTGAGAGGTTTGTGGTCCGTAAGTACATAGAACTGCGTGCCTTGTAGGAAATTTCGAAAATGCCTTATAGCAGTGTAGATCGCCAGCAGCTCGCGCCCGAAGGTGCTGTAGCGTTGTTCCGCTGATGTGAGCGTTCTCGAAAAGAAAGCAATAGGCTTCCAGATTCCCTCTATCAACTGCTGTAGAACGGCACCTACTGCAACTTCAGAGGCGTCGACCATAATGTTCGTTTTTGTGTCGTGTTGAGGATGTGAAAGAAGTGTAGCGTTTGCCAGTTCACCCTTAATTCGGCTGAAAGTCTGCTCTGCAGTCGAAGTCCATTCTAAGGGGGTTGACGGGGGCTTGCTCCCTTCTAGGAGTGTGGTCAGCGGTGACAGGACTGCGGCGCACTGGGGAACAAATCTTCTATAAAAGTTGACAAGCCCAAGGAATTCCCGTAGTTGGCGAATGGTTTTAGGTATTGAGAAATTGTTGATAGTTTCCACCTTTTGTGTGAGAGGTCGTATGCCATGTTGGTTAACTTCGTGGCCCAGAAATTCGAGTGTTGTTGCTGCCAGCTTGCATTTTGCTCGGTTAATATTGACTCCATATTCGGCGAGGCGCTGGAACAGCTGCCGCAGGTGTTGGACGTGTTGGGTCTCATCCTGGCTGAAAACTAGTAGATCGTCGACGTATGCGAAGCAGAAAGGCAAGCCTCGAAGGACGGTATCAATGAACCGCTGAAAGGTTTGGGCTGCATTTCTGAGTCCGAACGGCATCCGGAGAAACTCGAAAAGGCCGAAAGGTGTTGTAACGGCCGTCTTGGGAACGTCTGCCGGCTCCACAGGTATCTGATGGTAGGCCTTGACGAGATCTATTTTCGAAAAAATAGTGGAGCCGCGAAGAGAGAGCGAAAAGTCGTGAATATGTGGTATTGGATATCTGTCCGGAAGAGTGGCGTTGTTAAGGGCGCGATAGTCTCCGCAAGGGCGCCAGTCTCCAGGTTCTTTCTTAGGCACCATATGGAGGGGCGAGGCCCATGGACTCGAGGATGGACGGATGATGCCCAATTCAAGCATATGCTCGAATTCGGCCCTGGCAATCTTGAGACGTTCTGGAGCCAGCCTTCGTGGTCGCGAATAGGTGGGAGCACCCGTGGTAACAATATGATGCGTCACATCGTGTGGTACCGGTTTCGAAAAATTATTAGGACACGTCAGACTCTTGTATTCATTAAGAAGTCTATCGTAAGGTGTCGGATTGTGATGAGGAATGGACGGGGGAGGAAGAGGCGACGTCATTCTTACTCCCTGTACAGTCAAACGAGTGGTGTCGTCTACCAGGCGAAGACGAAGCATGTCTACAAGGAGGTGGTAATGACGGAGAAAATCAGCTCCAAGTATGGGGTAGGAAACCGCAGCGATGAGGAATACCCAGCGAAACGTTCTGCGGAGCCCTATGTCGAGGGTGAGGGAACGTTCTCCATAAGTTGCAATTGGTGTCTTGTTGGCAGCCTGCAATGTACACGGCTGTCTCTTACTCGGATGGATGCTTGGCGGTACGGGAAGGATGCTCACCTCGGCGCCCGTATCAACGAGAAAGCGTAGCTTGGAGTTTTGGTCGGTTACGAAAAAGAGGCGGGTGGGATGGCGAGCGCTCCGACTGGCCGCCTCTAGCGGGGCGCTGGGCAGTTTTCCGACGCCCTGCATGGCGCGCGACATTTTTGGGCCTTGCTGCCAAATTTCCAGTGGTACCAGCAGATTCCTGGCGGAGGGGAACCAACTCGTGATGGTGGATGTGAAGATCGTCGTCTTGAGGGGGATCTTGACTCATGTCGTGATCTGGACTCAGCCCCTGTTACGAGTGCGTTCACTTGCAACGCCAGGCGGTTGATCTGCTGCCGCATGTCCTCCATAGCAGTAGATTGTGGAACGTCATGTGTTGAAGCGTCGGTTTCTGATTTGTGGGAACTTGAAGCAACCATAGAGATGTTAGGGGAGGCCACTTCGGCGACTCTGTCCGCCAGCTGAGCTAAGGCGTCGATGGAAATATTCGCTGTTGGTGCGAGCACCATTCTGACGTTCGCCGGCAAACGTTGGAGGAACAGTTCCTTCAGAAGCGAGGGATCAAAAGTGGTCGGAGAGTCTCCGAGTAGTTGCTGGAGGCGGCGAAGCATTTGGGACGGTGTCCTGTCACCAAGTTCTTCGGACGTCAGCAACTGTTGGAGCCGTCGTTGCTCAGAAATGGATGTTCGCCTCACCAGCTCAGCTTTTAGGGTATCATAAGGGTTCTGGGGTGGTGGAGCGAGGATGAGGTCCCGCACCTCTGTCGCAATTTCCGGTGACAAAACTGCGATGATGTGGTGGAATTTCGTAAGTTGTCCGGTGATTTTTGCTGTGGCGAATTGCGCTTCCACTTGGGCGAACCACAAGAGAGGATCAGATGGCCAGAACTGAGGAAGGCGAAGACGAACCGCCGCGATATTTCCGTCCTCTTGATTGGTGGTCATGGTGAGGCTGGTTTCGATGAAGACGGTCAGGGATGGTGGAGTAACCGGGTCACCAAATATGTAGGAACCAAAGTCTTGGCACTACATATTTATGTACATTATTTACAAGGATAAACGGGTCGGTGATGTTCACTGCTTGCCGGAACGGTCGAGCGCGCGGCTTGAGAGCCCGTTGATCTCTCGTGTCCCGAGCTCCTTCCTTCTCCCTTTCTTCTTTTTCATCTGTGGGCGGTCAATGTATGCCAATGCCCACAGCACCATTGTTGGGCCGTCGTTAAACCAATATTTCAGCCATTCTTGGCAACCACACTATGTCATTGGCTATGCCAATTTTGGCTTTCACACTAATTCAATGGCTATGCCATCATTGGCATACAAGTTCATTCATCGAATAGGCCGTTATTGGCAGTCAAGCTAATTCACTAGCATGTCCCAATGTTAATGCCACATCTTTAATGTTGGCTATGCAATGATGGCAAAGCGTTTAAAACCTGGTTATTTCAACATTGGGTTTTAGGAACCTCTTGCCTGTTTTGTATTAGTAGCCCACTGAAAGAAAGCATTCTGGGCACAAATGGCACGGTCCTCCTATGCTCTGTCTATGCACTATTTTATCTGGCGTTCAAATGCCTAATTCAAGATCAATTAATAATTTTTTGGGAACTCTTATTGAAAGGGTCTGGGGAAGAGGCTCAGCGGGGAGCCTATGCCTGGTCCTTGGGAGGGTACTGGGGAGGGTCCTGGGGCTGGGGAGCCATTACGGCTTCCGAACGCCTCTTCCTGCCGCCTCTCTTGTCGCAAGACCCTGCTAGCCACTTCAACGCAATTTTTTAAGCTGCCCATTCTTCAATATTTAGCTTCGCACTGATGGCATCTACAAAAAAATTCAAAGGTGAAGATCAACGCTTTCAAACCCACATTGGTCTTAGTGAAGCACACTCCCAAGCAGCGCGTTGTAAATGGGCCAAGGATCTACATAAGTTCACTTGTTTCTGTAGCATCGCGATGTTCTGAAGAGCATGGCTCACAATGGACTAAAAGTTCTTGCGCAACCTCAACCAAGTCGTCGTGAAGTCAAGGATGACTGGCCACCATCAGCTCTTTCTGAACTATGTAACTGAATATATCATTCACAAGCAAATGAACAGACGCGATCAAGCCACGAAAGGCAGTGCTGGCTTACTTGCTCTAGCAGAAGCCTAGCCGCGGCATCCCTCCGCTGACAAATGCTTGCTGAAATGAATCGCTCTCGAGCTAGCATCTGGCACCCATGCGAATTATTCGTTAACCCTGAATAGGTATAGTCTTGAAGGTTGGATATCTCAAACTCAATTAAAACGTCCCGAACTGAATTGGCCTATTTAATACACGAAGGAAACGCGTAAAAAAAAGTACTCGCGTATGAGTTTGTAAACAGGCAGCAAAACAGACACAAAATATTCTCTTCAAATCCCCTAGAAATATATTATACACAGCATGTTCCGTAGAGAAGTACAAACCTGCAAGCGATCTGCAAAATGAAATGGGGTACAGCTAAGCTTTTATACACTCTAAGCCCGGTCCCACTTAGTAAGAGGGACATTTCTTCGATTTTTCCCCACTTAACTTTAAGGGGGGCGACAGACCTCTTAATATTACATGGGGATGCTCCCTCTTAATTAAGTGAGACACCACCCCTCTTAAAGTAAGCGATAAGGCGTCTCCCTTAAATTCGAAATCAGTCCCAATGAGTAAGAGGGACATTTTTGAGATATTTTCCCCATTAAATTTGGAGGGACGGTGGCCCGCTTAAAATGCAGGGGTATATAGTCCCCCTTAACCGCTCATTCACACTGGAAGCGGATCCGCGTTCGCAAAGCGGTTGCGAACGCGGCTGTATGAAGGTCCAGTGCAATTGCACGCGCACACGATGACATCAAGTGCGCGTGCCATTGTATTGGATATTTATACAACCGCGTTCCCAACCGCTTTGAGAACGCGGATCCGCTTCCAGTGTGAATGAGCGGTTAAGGCGGGATCGCATTGCTTTTACATCATACAAAATACCCTGCGCATACATGTTCCAAAACAAGTCACCCCGACATCCGTGCCTCGTGTGCCACGAGGCAACCAATTCACGAGGTAGGTTTGTTACATGACATTCAAAGCACGGATGACGCGGTGACTCGTTTCGGAACATGTCTGCACAGGGTATTTTGTATGATGTATAAGCAGTGTGACCACGGCTTTAGGTTATCTCTTTTATTTTATCGTAGAATTTCTGCTCCTTCGTGTATTGACTGTCAGCTGACATGCTGCAGTGCAGTGATGTAATTCGCGCACTTTCGCTGATATTGTTTAGCCAAAGTTATTCTATGTTGCGTAGCAGAAGTGAAAATTGATCGGTATATCATGTTTGATAACCGAAATCAATATGAAAAATAAAACAGTAGCAATCTTTAAAAGTAAACACATGTTTTATTTGACATTACACAATACAATAGATATAAAAATAGTAATTTTATAACGATTTTCTGGTAGCCTATACAGATAAAAAAAAACGTTAGAACGAAGCCAGAAATTGGCGTTTCTTAGGAATTAACACACAAAATATTTCGTGCTGTAAAGTGACTCTTTTTGGCTATCATAAACAATAACAATGCGACCGTGCTGAAATTGCTTTTTTACAGCGGATATCGCAAAAAACAACACTTCACTCTAAAAAAAACCCCGTGCGTCTACTTTCTCGTACAACACTTGGAAAACCAATCACCATAACGCACGGAGGCAGCGCAGTGAATGTCAATGCAGAAACGTATGATTATACAAAAAAAAGAAAAAAAAATGCAGTCCGAGTTGTGATACTATGCAATGCAAGCGTGACCTTTTCTATTGCTTAATGTCACAACAACTTAGACTGCGTTTTTTGGTCTAATCAGATGTTTCGGCAACGTGATTCGCTGAGCTGCCTCCGTGAGTTACGGTTATTGGCTATCTAAATGTTGTTCGGGGAAGTAGATTCATGGTTTTTTTAGAGTGTAGTTACATGCTTTCTAGCATTAAAATAAATTACGCGATGTTTCTTGCAATCAGCAGAAGCTCAGAATGTATGTTGTTTCTGAACGGCCATAAGCACTTTTCTGAGCTTCTCCGACATGAATTGAATCAGAAACTCGTCATTTTCAACGAGCAGACACTGGAGGAGCCCAAGGGTTTGTCCATATGCCGCAGGGTAGGACAGTCGCCTTATGTAATACACGCATAAGCACATGCCTAGTGCCTCCTCAAGAGTCGTGCTAGAGGAGAGTTTCACTGATTGATTCCCAGAAACGATCTGTTTTTCCGAACCGAAGAAAATCTTGGGTCCTGGAACTCTTTCGTCTGGGGTACGCTTGTCCTGCAAGCAGCAATTGTTCGAAAATTGTGGCAGCGTCGAAATTACATTTCTATTTTTGCATCCGATTTTTCACTTACCGTGGTGATGAGAGAACGTCTGGCCAATCGAGAGCGGAGGTGGTCTTCAATGTTCAAAAATGTTGTTGGGTCGTCTCCGCACAAGGCCCTCTTCACCTCCTCCAGTTTTCCCAGCATGGTGACCATTGTGCTTTGGAACCGAAGCCCTGCTTCCACCTTCAACTGAATGAGAAATTGTAGTGTTTTTTTTTAGACACGAAGAGAGGGAATTACAATAAAGGTAATGGAGCGCTTTTACCTGTTTTCAAAGAGGTGGTAGGAAACAAGTGCGAAAATAAAATGGGAACCGTTAAGAGATTTGAAACCCAATGTGTAGTGACTGCATAGATCATCTAAAAAAGAATGACTATTAAATATTGTAGGTAATAAAGTAAGGATGTATGATTTTACTGAACTTTATGGCACCAAAAACGTATGTTCGTTTTCGTATAATAAATTTTCTAAATTAAAGTTCTTAAAAATTACATTAAGCACAGGTCAAGATCAAACCTCGTAAAATTTTTTTGTGCGAGTACTGACTCGCACGAAAAACAATTTTACATGGTTTGATCTTGACCAGGGCTTAGTGTAATTTTGTAAAGCTTTAATTAAAAAAAATATATTATATAAAACAAACATAGGTTGTTGGTTCGAAGTTTGCGGAGAACGAGGTTTGCTCAAAATTCTGCCTTGGAAAACATGAATTTTATTTGCGGCTTGAAGCTGCAGAAAAGATCTGATGCTTTTTTTTTTTTTGTTTTCTAGAAAGCAACATTCGTTTATTATTATTTTTTTTTTTTTCAGAAAAAACGCTTATGCTAACAGAACGTGAATGGAGCCTACGTACAAACCAGAATATAAAAAGTTCATACTCACCGAGTTCGCTGTGAGCGGGTGGCCGCAGTAAGCACACCACTCCGGGTGGTGCGTTCCACAGTGCACAGGGTCCCGGTAGAACTCTTTACACGAGCATTCCGAGCAGAACCATCTAGGTGGCTCTGGCAGAACCCCCGACTTATTCCCCTCATGTCAACGTTCGTAGTCATTGCCCCACTCTGAAAACATGATTTGTAACAGTCACTTAACAGCCGTTGTCAAACTAGCCCTAAAGCGCTCGGGAATACAAAAAAAGAAACAAAAAAGCAATCTTTCGTTCATATTTTTCGCACGTTTGCGACACAGAAAAAAAGAAATTCAACCAAGCACGGAAAACAAAGCCGAAAACAAACAACATGCATAAAATTTCCAAAAAGAAAAGCATGGTCGGCGCCGAAAAAAAAAAAAAGAGACCGGTAGCTTTGCGGCCGCGACTGTCAAATTATAACGAACAAAAGAAAAAAAACACTCCAGTGAAAAAAAAACAAGAAACATGCGCTCCCGGGTCACCGCTGCACCCTTCCCTTCTTTCCGCAGACGGTCGCGTCGTTCTGGACTAGACGCTCATGGCAACGCAAAGCGAACGCGCGAAACAACTTTTTTTTTTTTTCATTTGAATTAGATGGTTCCATCCTCCACACACACACACACACACACACACACACACACACACACACACACACACACACACACACACGCACGCACGCACACACACACGGACACAAACACACACGCGCACGCACACACACACACACACGCACGCACGAACGCACACACGCGCGCGCACACACACACGCGCACGCACACACACACGCGCACGCACACACACACACACACACACACACGCGCGCAAGAACGCACGCACACACACACACGCGCGCACGCACACACACACGCACGCACACACACAGACACGCGCGCGCGCACACACACACGCACGCACGCGCGCGCACACACACACACTTGCACGCACGCACGCACGCACGCACGCACACACACACACACACACACACTATCGCTTTTTGCTCGCCTCCCACTTGAGGCAAAAGTTGATACCCTCTTCAACGCTAACGATGTCTACCATATACGGTTACGAACACTGACTGCATGACCGAGCGGGTAACTTTATCTCCCCTTCGCCTTCGGGAGGTTGATCCATCCTTTGTAGTGCCCGAATGCCGACAGTGCACACTTAAGAATAAAGAGCAAAGAAATTGCCGGTTATAAAATGGCGGGGTAGCAGTCCCAAAACTTGCAGCTCGAGTTGGGAGAAGATCGAACGCGCGTTCGAAATTAAAAAGTAGACAAAAGCGTGGGACACAAAATGATCTGATACCGCCAGCCTAAGACAGAAGCATACACATGGGGACACCCTAGCCCGAACAATACCGTTATAAGTGTTTTGTGCGAAAAACAGCCACGCGGCTCACGGTAGGGCCAAGGACGGGCGACGCTTTGTCCTAGCTGAACGAGAAGATCCATGCAGGAGGCGACCGCGAACTGCTGCAGTCAAGCTGAAAACTCTGACTCTACGGGCAAAGCTCCTGCATTTCACAGCCAGAGTGAAAATATTGATGACTCGTTATTCCCCCCCACAATGTACTCAAAACAAAGCGTCAATGTAACAGGATTACTCACCCGAAGGAAGTTAAACGACCATCATGACGCTTGCGACTCTCCGGCCACGACCGTTTCCAGCTCCGTGAATTGGCGCCAAACCTTAGCACCGTCTGAACTCTTTGTCGTGGATTAGTGCGCCGGCACCTCTTTTCTTGACCGAACTACATTGGTCCAGTTAAGAGGGACCAGTCCCCTCTTAATATAAAAAGAGAAGCATGCATTTTTCTGTCGGTCTTCCCTACTCAGAGGGACAAAGGAGACGGACTCCTTGGTCTCTCTTAATATGTTGGTGTCCCTCTGGATGTTGCTGATTTATTTTTCCATTTCCCTCTTAAAAAGAACTTTCCCCCTGAAAGTATCGTTGTCCCCTCTAAAATCAGAGGGACAGTGTTTTTTATGAGAGACCGGTTTTAGAGTGTACTGCTGAAAAGATTGCGAAGCAAACAGAACCGGGTAATTCTAGGCCATATTGTCTGTTTTCCGGGCAGCTGTAAAATATTTTCCCAAAAATTCCCCTGACAGACGCCTATCATTGGCGGTGGCATCAATTCATCGAATGACATTTCATTGACAGATCGTTTTATTGACACGTTGTTTCATCAGTAGATTGTTTTAGAAAATATTATGATTAGCTTTTTTTTTCTGGTAACAAGTTATCCCAAATTGTCGCCGCAAATGGCATGTAGGGTGGGACACGTGGGTTAACATTTTTTTCATGAACCGTCGTAGAACGTCGCCGCGAAGCTGCGTGAAGGGGTCTGCCGGCCGGCGACACACCCGCGAAAAAAGAAACGGGATATTTTGCCGCCGGAACAATAGCCCGGGGGAAAAAATGCCGGCAGTTGCCCTCTATTGGGTCTCGTATAAAACGAATTGTGAAAACAACTATTTGAGGCTGTAGGGTAACTCCCTGGTAAGGTGTCTGTCTCTTATGCGGTGCGACCCTGGTTTAATCGTCAGTGTGGGATTACTTTTTTACTTTGGCGATACCTACGACATTTCTTTTTTACAATTAACACTGTAAAAAAAATGATGTTGTCAACAAAACTTCGCTGAATTGAATGGTATGAGACACCCTTTCGGGGGGTGAATGGAGGACAGCGAAGCTTGGACCGCCGGCGCGCCGCTGGGAAGCGGCGTGTTCAGGTGGGACAATTGGGTTAATATTTTTCGAATGAGCAGCCGCAGACTGTGATACACGCGCCGTCCGAAACTGGCGGAATTTGTTTTCCCCGGGCTATGTCCTCCGTTCACCCCCGAGAAGGGCGCAGTCCCATGCCATTTACTTCAGCAAAGCTTCGTGCAAAACATTCGTTTTTTTTTTTGTTTTGTTTTTTTTCAGTGTTAATTATAAAAAAAGATGTAAATATCGTCGAATGCTTATCAAATGTTCGAGAAAAAAAAACAAGACCACACTGGGTGAGTTGACTCAGGGTCTTGCTGTGTCTGAGACCGACCTTACCAATGAGCTACTCTATAGCTTCAAATAGCCGTTTTCACAATTCGTTTTATACGAGACCCAATAGGGGACAACTGCCGGCTTTCTTTTCCCGGGCTGCCGGCAGATTATCCACTTCCGCGAGAAAACTTCCTTGCAGCGTGCGATTCGCGTAGCGAGTGTGGGGGATATGTTAGTGTCGACGAAACGTGTCCATGAAACGTGTGTTCATGAAAATTTGTCTATGAAACGTGTTTCCACGAAGAGCCGGGAGAACAAGGAAGTCAGTATTCTACCTGGAGCTGCATGATTTCATGCATGCAGCTGGTGGGAGGGGACTCTGGGTAGAATCTTGGAAAAATTATTGTCCCGGCTGCCGGGAGAATAGACACTGCCTAATTCTATAGATAATCTGGAAGAGTACCCGTAAAACAGCGATCACTCGTTGCCAACAAGCAAGTTGCCGTGCACTTACCGAAAAATTTGCGGACTTGAAAGATGTATTCCGAGATATTTGTCGATATGGGCACTGGAGAACAACCACGTACACACACGGCTCCGTGAAGATTCAACACGACGCGGTACAAGCTGTCATTTGCCGAACCAAACCACATCACGAGAATTTCTGACTTCTTCGAAGAAATCGCTTGTGTCCGGTATACGCGTAGGACTTTTCAAACACTGAGCCACACAGGCCACAGCTAAGAGTTCAGTCAGGGCCAGGGAAAGGAATGCTTGTAGGGTGAAGCAGATGGGTTGCTGGAGACGTGAGGAGGAAACATTCCCCTCCCTCCAGCATTTCGCCTGCATCCTGCTTCTTCAAGGTCCCCAGGCGGGTGCGCCCACAAAAGGCTCATCTTCGAGGGTCATCCGAACAATGAACACAGCCAGAGGATTTGTCAGTGGATACTTTTGTGAGTTCGTCCCAAAGTTGATAGTGCAATGGAGGCTATGTGAGTGGTCTACCAAGCAGTGTCCTTCAGGCAGGTGCCGTGCTCTCCCTTGTGACCCGCTTGGAGACTATAGTCACGTCAACGTAACCGGAGACACGCTTGGCCTAAAATTCGCATAGCGTCTACTCTGCTGTCAGTACCGACTGAACAGGACAGCAGCACGACGGCTACTCGGCGACAACTTTTCTTGGCAGTGCAGTGGAAGGTACAGGCCCGTGCTCCCTCTCCCATTTGGAGCGCTGAATAAAGGTGTGCGCGGGCTCTCCTCCTTTCCACTGCATTGCCAAGAAAATTTCTCGCCGAGATAGCTTTTGGAGTCCCAAAAGAAGTGCCCTTCCCAAATGTTAACCAAGAACAGGAGGTATGAAGATGCCATGTTTTACGTCGAAAAACACACACTCTAAACTAAAATTCAAGTGGAGGCAGGTGCAGCTTTTAAGAAATGTATATTGCATCCAATGTGATATAGCGGACATTCGCAGACCGTTTTCAATCTCGCTTAACAGATGACACAAGAATGTCTTTTTTGTTTTGTTTTCGTCGGTGATTGACAGTTCATGCCAGACCAAACCAGCACAACCTAGACGAACTCGAGGCCTTAGCACCGATTTCTTATGTCCCCTAAAAGGAGTCGGCGCGATGCGCGGATGGAACACGAGTGTCATATGTCAGCCTTGACTGCCGATTAAGTGAGAACATGAATCGCATCTGAACGATGATGCTTCAATAGTGTTCCAATCTGTGGTATCTGCGGTCCCCTTTTTGGTGACAGATAATCCAGTGCTAAGTCTTTATATCTGGGTGGCATTGACTCTCCCAACTCTTCTTTTTCTCGCACTGTAAAGCGACGAGTTTGCAAACGGTCTTTTAGCTTCTTCACTCTCGCCGAGAAGAAAATGGAACCCCAGTGCTGTGAACAGTTTGCGTTCGATGCTCGCATATTTCTTGGTCGCCGCTAAGCAATGAGCAGAGGTGAGCTACTCGAAATAAGGCACGGCGTTTGTTAAGCGATGATCTTCTAACTTCCTCCGCCGACGAGCACAGGCATATGGCAGGGTTGTACTTGGGAAAGTTATTTCCCAAGTACATTGCACGGGCACGGCGGGGTAACAAGCCTGAACAGTTTATACTCTTTTTTTTTTTTTTTGACGACCGAATTCGATCGGCAGCTGGAGTGCTTTTAGAAGTGTGAATGAGCCACAAGTTCTAGCAAAAAATGTGCGTGTTAGAGAGGTTCTATTAGAACCATAGCTTGGCCCCATCGGCTAGCCTAGTCATCGTCACTTCGCGCAAAGCATTTTTGTTTAATAGGGCGATTGATGCCTCACTTACACACTCTTTTCCTTTTGCCCAAATTTCGTACGCCTCCTGCAGTTCGCTGCTTGTCTTATTGCATCTAGCAAGAATCTTAACATCATACAACACCGGGGAACAGTGGCATCTATTGCAGTGAATGGCGCGTGGCAGCCGTGTGCTCATGGGCACGGTCATTCACACACCTGCCCGTCTGGCCAATATACACTGCTCCTCACAATAGTGGTATCTTATACACAATGCCTGAGGCAGACTCAGCAAATTTATTCTTGTGTTTTATGCTGCAAGGCTCAGATGGCTGTTTGGGGCTGTTGATTCTGTGGCAGAGCCGAACCATCTTATTGAGTGCTGAGAACACCACAGGAATGCGGTAGCGCTAACCGACTTTCCTTAATTGTGTGATACTGAATGTAAGTACTGTCGAGACCGGTTATAATGAAGACAATGGGAATCGGAAATCACTTTGCTATATCCGCTATTTCGTTTAAACCTAATTCAGTTAACGAAGTGCAAAAGGGAATGGGGAAATCGTGATTCCTTCGCTGTAGCCGCTATTTCGTTATAACCGACTTCGTTACAGCCGATCTCGACATTATGGTATCGCAGCCGGTCTCACCTTGGACTTCTCACGAGCGGGTTTGTTTATGCCTTTAAACTTTTTTTAACAGGCTTTCCGCGACCTGAATTAGACACATCTGCGTGTAGGCTTTCTGTCGCGCAATCAATTCCGTACAGAATGGCCACAAGATTCCTTGGAGAGGCCTCCAAATACATTGGCAATGCCCCTTAAAAGAAGAAAAAGAAAAGTGGCAGTGTTAACGTATTTAAAGACCTCTGAAGAAATTTTGTAGCCATTCTGTACAAGATAGCTTTGTGCTTACTAGAATGGAAAGTTGGGCGAGTTGGTATAAATTCATTTTGAAAAACAGCGCGAATACCACACGGACAAGAAGGAGGAACACACAGGACGAGGCGCTGACTATCAACTGTCTATTCAGAGCACATACATAGAAATTCACGCGAGGTCGGCTTCTTCTTTTTCCTCTTCCAGTCTTTCGCCATTAAGCACGCAACATATCAAATTAAAACACACGAGTACATTAAAACACACCAGCACAGGTATAAGTCATCGCGTCTTCCTATTTTCTTTTTTCTTGGATCTTCAATCTTCAATTCTCAGGTCAACCCATGTCCAAAAAAATTACCTCACTGTCCACTAGGTTAATGAATGGTTGGCTCACGCACCCGGGTTTTCGTTTTGCTATATGATAAGCTTCTACTAGCTCCCTCGATAGCTGATCTTTGTGTTTAAACAGCACTTTTGTGTCACTAAATTTTGGCTCACATCCACAATCACGGCAGTGGACAGCTAAATGGGAGTACGCGTTACCTTTTAATGAACTGTGGTGTTCGCGTAGACGAATGTTGAGGCAACGACCCGTCTGACCTATATATGAGTGACCGCATGAGAAAGGTATTTCATAAACGGTCCCCTGTGCACAGGACACAAACTTCATGCCATGCTTGACGCGACATCCAAACAGTTCTGGCTTACTTTTCCTGTCAGCACGCTTGTTAACCACGTTTATAATTCTGCTCTGTTTGTTACGCGCTGAAAAAATTACATTGACCCCATACCTCGAACCGACTCCCTTTAACCCGCGTGAAAGACGATGGATGTAAGGAATAACGGCGACATTCTTTTTGTCTATCTTGGCTTTTTTTTTTCAGGTTTACTGGAATCAGTCTTGATATACCGTTCTTGTCCGTGTGGTATTCGCGCTGTTTTTCAAAACGCTTTGTGCTACAGATTGCACGACTGAAAGAAGCAGGCTAGCCACAGATACGTCTAAAGCGCTGTTCACAGACTTGCACCCGAGTACGACCGAGAGAGACAAGTCCGGTTTTTAAGCCTCTTGCGACGGCGTACAACCTGCTCCACAGCAGTGCATCTCGTCCTACGTCATCGCAAGAGGCTTAAAAACCGGTCTTGTCTCTCAAAAGCCTGTTAAAAAAGTTTAGAGGCATAAGCAAACATGCTCGTGAGACCAGCTGTGGTACAATACTTACACTCAATGCCACACAAAGAAAGTTGGTCAGTGCTACCGCATTCCTGCCGTGTTCTTGGCTCTTAGTAAGATGGTTTGGCTCTGCCACAGAATCAAGAGCCCCGAGCAGACATCTGAGCCTTGGAGCGTAAAACACAAGAATAAGTTTGCTGAGTGTACCTCGAGCATTGTGTATCAGATACCACTATTGTGAGGAGCAGTATATGTTGGGCAGATGGGCAGGCGTGTGAATGGCCGTGCCCGTGAGCACGCTGCTGCAACGCGAGCTAGCCCAGCTGGCCACCTCGCCATTCACTGCAGTAGGTGCTCCCGCTCCCCGGTGTTACAATGTGAACATTCTTGCTAGATACAATGACTGGGCAAGCAGAGAACTGCACGAGGCATACGAACATTTGGCAAAAGGAAAATAGTGTGTATAGGTGAGTCATCAATCACCCTATTAAACAAAAATGCTTTGCTCGAAGTGATGATGACTTGGCTGGCCGATGGGGCTTAAATAGTTAATGTTCTTTCCAAATAAAACACTGTTGTGAGTGTGCCTTGTGTTGTCTACCTTTGTCTTAGTCCTTGTTATTTTCGGCGCTTTTAAACATTTAATACAATGAACCAACTGGCAAAATGTTTCAGACATCCTTTGGAGACATCGTTATTCTTGAGGCACGCCTGAAACTTGTAGACTCCAAGCAGCCGTCAATCTTCACACAGGACCTTGCGGTCGCAGTGTTTGGGACGGAGGCCCTTACGTACTGCTGCCTCACTGGCTCTGCAGCGAAGGGGAGGCTTCCCGAAGAAGGAGTTAGGGACTTCATAGGTGAGTAAATTACTGTAAAGAAGAAATGGCAAGGCACTATTGCAATCAAGCTTAACTGGAACAACTGCTAAGGCGAGTGGAGAGACACTCTTGACACATATTGTATTTGTGTCTCGGCGCTCATGGATGTTTTTTTGGCTAATGTTCAGGTATTTGTCTTCGTTATGCGTCATTATGTCTGTGTTACACTTCCGGTTTCCAATAATGTGCCCCAGCTTTAGCATACTTTAATTTTTGCCGAGATTAAAATTCACTCTTATGTTCAATCGGCTTAAAGGGGCGGTGCAACGATTTTCGGACTATGGGCAATTAACTGCGGAAACTAATCTGTGTCACCTATGGAACGAACAGAAAACCGTAATTCCTTGCGAGCTCTAGTTTTTATTTAAAAGCATGAAACAAATCGACAGTTAGTGTGCTTCTTAACTCTCCACATCGCCTTTCGAGTGACATACTCTGGGAGATCAGGTAGTTTCCCCTTGTGTTCTCGCTTCGGAGACCCCAGCCGCTTTTTCCGTGATTGTCGACTTTTAATGGATTAGCATCGTCGAAGGTCGTGGCGAGAGATGAACACAAAAGTGGTTTCGCCACGGAGCTGTCGGCGAGTATAGACCATTCCATTTAGCGCTCTCTGGGCAGTACCATTTTGTTCAACAGTAGCGCCCTCTCTATACATCCGGGAAATTCAGCGGGTTCATCGGGGTAAAACGAGAGAGAGTGCACGCGCTCGACTCCGCTAGCAGACAACAAACCGGGATGTTGCCATTCTCCCTCTTTGGGCTGTACCGGCGGGCTGTACGGCACAGTGAACTTTCGCTCGTGGCTGCGGTTGTGAAGTGGATCGCTTTCTTAGAATAGTTATGGATACTCCAAAATCAACCTATAGCTCTCTCTTGTTCTATTTCGGTAAATGATCAACTAGCATATCTTTTTTCCGTTACTTACGTTACTTAAATAGCAGTTGAGTCAACCGGCAGTACTATACCCTCAACTACTGCGTAAATTGCGGCAGGAGAGCACGTTTTCATTTATTATTTCAGACTTCCACTAATGGTCGCTAAAGGCGTACACCAGTACGAACTTTGTATAGTAAAAAAAAATACAGCAACCAGATTTACTTTTTCCCGGAGAGACTGGCCAATCTGACACAGTTTCCCCTACCTTTTTATTTGCACGCAGGTAACAGCGCAATCGAACCCTGTTAGTCTTTTTTATCTAGCATAGTACTAAACGATAACTGTCATACCAAAATCTGCGTATCTGCGCTTGAAATTTTCAAAATGACGCGATTTTCAAGAGTTTGCACGCCATCCGGATGCCAGGTACAGCCCACTCGGCGAAGCAGACGACATTCGGGTTGAGTGGGAGAGGCCATTTTTTTTCTCTTTATTACCCTCTCTGCTAATGCAACGGAGGGGGACAGATTTTTTTTTTTTTTTTACTTCCGCGTGTCCCCCAGAGGCGCTATCACCGTAGTTCCCGTAACCGCCAGGCTGCAGATGCAAATAATTGTTTTTTTTTATAATTGATTACGTGGCGGAATATCAGTTCCTTGGGGCCAGGTGACGTGTTTTTGGTCACTTTTGCTTGAATAAACAATTTATAAAAAATACAAACTGCCAATTTTTTCAACATTAAGATCGTTGCAGCATTAAGATCGTTGCAACATTAAGATCGTTGCGTTGATTAAATTTGATCGCTGATGTATATCAGCGATCAAATTTAATGAACCTTTAGGATTGTTTTCTTCTGTACGCTTTTCAGAAGACAGCTGACTTTTTATGCAAGCCTTAGGCTGCTGAATACTTCAAAACCATCGGCTTGTTTAGTTTTTTTTTAATTAATAGTTTGGAACATTAATTGTTGGTTTTGCATCAGTAAACCCTCAATTATCGTTAAAAAATGTGGTCAGCTATGTGGTCAAAATTATTGTCTAGCCTATGCTATTTCTGACTTTCTAGCCAAATATCCTGAAGTACGGGTTCTCAAACGGGGTTCCTAGTAGAGTATCCTCAGGGTTCTCTCAGCATCTGAGCTTCCTCAATTGTTTTTACACCAGTGCCAAACACTCCATAGTTTGCAAATTATTGTTTACAAGGCCTCTAGGCTTCTGCACTGCTCAATTGCAACAATGCCAAGAGTGGATGGGGCTCCTTGGCTAACAATAACAAAAAATTTGTGTTCGCTGATATCCGAAAGTTTGGGAGTCCCTGTTGCAACAAATGTATATTTGCAGGCTCTCAAAGGGGTCATGAAATCTTAAGACTTCGGCCAAATAAGTGCGGCATTGGCTCTCCAGTGAAGACCAGAATACAATGTTTGCCAAGGTGCACTAGTTATTATTTAGAAAACTAAACTAGACTCAAGTTTGAGGGCCCCTTAACCTTTAAAGTCCCTTCCAGGTTAAATGCGTGTGACATGAAGGGGGGACCAAATGGGGGAGCTAGAGACAGCCGGTTTGTGCTGAAGGTCACGCTTGGCCGGCAGAAGTGGGGATGGAATGAATGCCCTTGTTGACTTCGGGTAGATTGCACCACTAAAAAATGGTGTACAAAAAAAAACACAAAAAACATCAAAAACCACTAAGGTTTTTGATGTATTTATTTTTGTGTGAATGACAACAATGAAAACATTAGCTTCAGATTGGGCAGATACCTGCTCAACTCGCAAACTCAACCACTATTGGCATCATGCCAGTAGTTCATGTGGCCACCATAAGATGCATGATGGAAAATTCACCATTTTTCCTTTCTGATTACGCAGCGCGCTCGCAACGTTTCCCGGGTTCGTGGTGTGTTTTCTCGTACTTGTGATAAAGTAAATGAAATAAAAGTAACGAGCTCCAGACTCTTTCCACAGTAAAATTGTTTCATGGTCCCTTTAATTAATGCATTGCAAATTGACGAATCGCCTTCTTCTGGATTATTTCACAGCAGCAATATTTCATAGTTGCCAATAAACGTGGTGATTGGTCCACGTGCTCAATATATTCAGATTATTAGCTTTTTATTTGTTGGTTCCTCTTTGTGAAATTTGCTAAAATTACATGTACAATAAGTATAATTATGTGGTGTTAACCAGATATGGAGGGCAAGTTCCCTGATTGTCTGTTGTCTTCTCTTTTCAGCTTTTGTTATTGCCAAGTTCCCAGGGAAGACTCGGAAGTCCGTGAAGGAACATTTTCGAAGGAAGTGTAGCATTACTTCCTACACTCAGAAGAAAGCCTCAAACACACAGAAGAAAACTGCACAATGAGAAAAAATTAGCTTTCATTTTCATTCATTTTGTGCATTTGCTTTTTATTCCCCTTTCAATCTGATGCATTGTTAATATTATAGATTTTATTTTAACAGGTGCAATACCTTTTTTCCATTTATTTTACTTCAGTCATGAAGGGAATGTTACTTCAGTCATAATAGATGGTAATTATTGTAGGTTTTATTTTTACAGGTGCAATACCTTTTTTACTCGTTTTTCTTCAGCATATTAGTTTGTAATTATTTTATTTTTTTCTAAAGTGCATGTTTAAAGCTTCAAGGGAAACTGAAGCGGTTCTGTATTTGAGAAAAAACACTTAAATCATTTTTTTAGCTTCCAGAATCACGAATATTGAGATTATTTTTCAATTTGGTGCACGGAGGCTGCAGAAAATAGTTTTTAGTCGCCGGGTATATTCCTGGCGAGGGAATATACCTAGCAAGCTTGCAATTGCAGACGCTGTCTACATGAACGCGCCTGGAGCTTGTGAAAGGCCTCCGTATGACGTAACGACTGATCGGAGAGTTTTCGTGTTTTCTCACGTTTAGTTACGTCTTTGGGAAAAACAAACCTGATATTCAGATTCACGGGATAAAACTACTCTAGAATTCACCTGTAACTCTTTTTTTTCCTGTGTTGGTGACGCAAAAATTATTCCCTTTGCCGATGATGTTAAACTATTTTTAAGTGTCAGGTCAGTATTGGATTGCACTCGTCTTTAAGCTGACATAGGACATGTTTCAAACTGGTGCTTCAAAAACCACTTTCGTTTAACCCCGAGAAAACTAAACATATTGTACTATCTAGAAAGCGTGAATTCATTTCTTTTTCTTTCAACTTTGAAGGCGCCTTGATACTTTGGGTATCTTTTGTAAAATATCTTGGAGTCCGTAATGACAGTTCACTGTTTTTTGAAGAACACCTGTCTATAACTGTTAATGCTGCGTTAAAAGTGTTAGGCATTATTTCTCGGTTATGTCTGCGGTTCTCATCACCTTCTTGTTTGGTGCATTTTGTTTAAGTCACTAGTTAGATAGCGGTTGGAATGTGGGTCGGTAATCTGGAATTTATTATCGCTTGGTCAGGCAACGGAAATCCGAAGTGTACATAAGCGGCTGATAAGAATTGTGTATGACGGCTATATTGGAAGGAGGTCTTCTTATCATTATGAAACGCTACTTCACCGGTTTGCATTATATAAACTTGCCGTGAGGAGGCAGTACAGAGATTTTGTTTTTCTTCATAAATTTGTTCATGGTCACGGCAGGTGAACGAATTTACTCCGATCCATTGACTTCCATATTCCATCAAGAGCCAGCCGGAATGTATTAACGTTTTATCCATCTTGCTTGTTCCTTGTATCCCCTTTGTCACGGATCTAATAGGCCTTCAATAAGGAACATCACCTGGATATTTGCATGTCTCTTCCGGAAATGACCTTGCTTGTTCGTGAATGGATGTCTTTTGCCTAGAATGAGTTTTTTTTTTGTGGTATTTGTTTTGAGTATTTTAGTTTTTGCGGTATTTGTATATTACTATTTTAGTGCTCCACAGTGGAAACTAAAAGGTTGTTTGTGGACACAGAAAATAAAGAATTATTATTATTATATTATTACTATTATTATTAAGAACCTCTTTAGCTTCCCTGTAAGTCCATTTGTGATATTTGAAAGCCAGTACAAGTATTATGTTCTTGTTCAATTGTAAGTGTATTTGTTGTAGGCAATATGCGTTCATTCTATTAAAAATGTTTAATAAAAAGTTCTTTAGTCTGTCATCACTTCAAACTCTTCGTCTACATTAAAGCCTGTAACGTAATGCATTTTAGTTGCGATAAGTGCAAACCACTGCAATTGCTAAATCAATGTAATATTATAGATATCCTCATCTGGAATCGGTCAGGAATAGGTCAAACACTTTAAAAGCTCCACTAAGTGTACCCCCGATTCGATTTGGAAGCCTGCTTCTAAGTTTAATCTGGGGTACACATTATAATACTAAAGGTCTGCTTAAAAGTATACCAAAATGCTGATCAGAAGTGTCCAGAAAGGATTTCTAAAAGAATACTAAATCGCCTCTTACAAGTATGATAGAAGAATCCTAAAAGGATGGAGAAATGTTACTTCTGAAGTACGTCAGAAGGATCCTAAAAGGATGGCGAAATATTACTTTCGAAGTACGTCAAAAGTATACTAAAACGTCGCCTACAAGTATACCAGAAGAATCCTAAAAGAATGGCAAAATGTTACTTTTAAAGTGGGTCGGAAGTATACTAAAAACCGGCCAATTTAGAGCATCAAGCATACTTTTGGAAGTGCAAATGAAATATACTTTAAGAACCCCGATTTTTCGCTAAGGGTCATCCCACAAATGTTTGGAAATATCCGTTCTCTATATACTGTGATTAAGTAACGCCTCCCATCGAATGAACAGGAATGAAGCAATATTGCATATTTTATCAATTTGAGCACTTTACACCCCACCAACATTTTTTTTCCCGAAAGCACATAAGTGGGAGATAGTCCACGCGTCCCCGTTGATCCGCACCTCGTGCGAAACCGACTGCGTGAGCAGGGGAGTGAGCGGGCCCCGATGGGGGAGGGGGTTCGACCCCCCAAACCCCCCCTCTGCCTACGCCACTGCTGCCGGGGGTGTCACCCGAGACATGGGATGTGCAGGTTTGGTGCGGATGGCTCGAAGCTATGGTCTTCAAAAAGACAGAAAGGTCTGGTGATTCATTATTTAGTGCAAACAGCTTCCATGTTCAAGCAAGCCGAAGTCACATGAAGCTTTTGGGGTACAGGTTGGCATAGAAAGTTCATTGCTCCGTCATTTGATATATGAATTTTTATAATTTTTCATCCTTAGAACAAACGTACAAGGGTTCATGTTTTGCAAAGGAGAAATAGAACACAACCTGAACTGAGTCATTGCCAGGATATTGTTTGTGTGAGATCAGCTATTCCTATAAATGACAACTGAACAAACGCACTAATTAAGAAGTTCCACCACAATACCTTTATTGAAAGAAATCATGCCTTCCTTTAACTTTGGGGAAAAAATACATTATAGTTATGCTTGTGCTAGCCGTCTAGATGCCCCTCCATCCTTCTGCATATAGTTGTCCTTCAATTGAAGACCTCTTTGGTATCCTCATGGTGCATGTAAGGGCAGCTTACAGTAAAGAGCAGAGGAGGATTCGAAATCAATACACAATCACAGGTAATTATGTACGACATACATGGTTAAAGTGACCCAGCAATGTGCTTACCAACAAGCCCAGCTCCCCACCTTGCTTCTGTACGTGACATATAAAAGAAAGCTCCATATATTGAGCCAAAGTAAAAATTTGCATTCGCTTGAATAACCGACAAAACAAGTAATTGAGAAATTAAACTGGGGAATTAAAATTGCGTAACCATTCACTAATATTAAGCATACCCCATTGAGCCATATCTCATGTTTCACTTAACCTCTGGTTAAGAGGGAGCGCTCCTCGATTTTCATCTCCGATAGGAACTTTTCAAGATTCCAGATGGCGCGCGCGTCGAAGGCGTGAAAAGGCGCTCTCCCTCCGAGGCGAATGAGTGCGTAACGTATCTGGGTCTAGCAGCGAAATGAGAGCTCGTGTCCCTTAAAACTCCTCGGGAAAGAACGTAAACCACATTTTGGTTCGTTACAGTTGCATTTCCTTCAGTGTAGTCGAAACGCAACCAAAACGCCGCTAGTGACAGCCTTCACAGTGCTTCCGTGCCCCGAGAAATTCGCGGACGGCGCTTCACGTCTCCTTCGGTAGGGTGACGTAAATGACACGTGATGACGTCGCATTCGATGCTCGCAGCGGATTGGCGGGTTTGTGAGGCTCGTGCCGAGTCGCTCACGGCGGCGGCGGCGGGCGGGCCGCGGTCGGCAGTCGCCCTGAGGGGCTAGAGGGGTGAGGAGTGCGGTCGGTGAATGTTCGCGGGGAGTGACTTCTCCGGAGGATTCGCAGAACTCTGAACGCCGATATGTTGTCCGTCCGGCGGTGACGGCTGTTCGCGCACGACCGCTTTGTTTTGGTCGTTATTGGTTGAGAAGGCCTAGACTTTTCAGTCGCGATATGTCAGTCGGCTAGCCTTCCCGAAGAGAAGCAAAATCAAGAGGTAAGAACTTTTTTTTATGACGTCTCCATTCAGTTATGATTTCTGTCGCAAGTGATGTACATTTTCACTTTATCAAAATCGTGCGATTGCCGTGATCAACTGAGAGTCACTTTGTGTACTTCAGGTTGGTGCGAACCACACACTGAATAAACGTATAACATCTATTGTAAACAGATTGCTTCCAGATTCGGATGTGTTCGAGGGACGAAGTACGTCGCTATCATTAGCTAGTTTGAAATTTTCATGAAAGCTCGCAACTGTTACTTGGTGTCCTGCATTGAACATAATTATTGACTCTGCTTTTAACCAATCTGCTATTTATACATTCTAGCGCAAGACTTGGTCGGCTCGACAAACAGTCTTATCGACTCCAGTTTGTGACCGCCTCCAGTGCTTCAACTTGGGCGGTTTCGTGCCTGAAGACTGCGCTAATCTGCAATCAAGGGACATGATGTTATCATTCTATGCACAGGCCTTTCAAACATCAACTCGTTATCGTCTTCACTGTGTTGGTGTTTTGGAGGAAGGACGAAGTCCCGCTACAGTATTCTGAGCGAGGACAGGAAGAACATGCGTTCTTTCAATCGAGAACGTTTTCCACTTGCGTCTATTTTCCAAATTTAGATGAATTTCATAATTGCAATATTAAAATGCGACCGCGCAATGTGAATAAAGTCTCCTGGGTGCTTGTTTTGCACTTGACTGACCACCAGTTTTCGTTTCTACATTTCTTGTCGTGTCTCTATAGTCGTTCCTAAGTTTGATTACTTCTCCTCGACTACTAAGATTCCTCTTTTGTACTCGAAAAAGTAAAGCTACTAAAATATGTTACGTGAAGGGTCCGATTTTCCTCTACCCACTAAAATGTGATGGTGCATGCGTATTCTACATAAATAAAACGTACAGAAGCCACCTAGCTTACTGATATTTGTTTGTCAAATATACACGCAGTTGTGTTATGTTATGCCGCGGCAGTTTTCTCTAAGACGACTCCGTCTTCAGATAAGAACGGCCGACCGTGTCCGGTGACAGTTTTTAATTTTGACCAGAAAAATGCATCTTGCTGCCTCAATGCCCCGAAAAACGGAACCGGTCTTTGTTTTAGGAAAAAGCAAACTTGCCTTCAAGAAAAAAAGTCAGAAACACCTGCTCAATCTGAAGCGTTGTTTGTGGATTTCGCAAAATTGGCATTTCAGGCAGCTCTCCCCCAAAATGTGCTGTGGCTACTGGCCCCTATGGGGATGGTTGACCTAAATTATTTATCACGACGTATTGACGTCGTTATTTTGAAATAGAAAATCGCACAGACGACGGCACATTGAGCCATACTGCCTAAGTTTTAACTTTTTTTTTTCTCCGCATTTATTCAAGCCCGGATTTTCAAACTTTGCTAGCGTGTTGTCCTCTATCTGACTATAAATATTGTTGTCCTGATTAGCAAGAAAAGTTTACGAGAAACGCTTAAATGGAGGCATTTTACTAAATATGCATACTTTTGCAAATCAATTTAAAAAAAAAAATTGCTATCTTAGATATTTTTAACTCTTCCAAATTAACGCCAATGATATCTATGAACATGATGAGCAAAAATATCATTGCATTGTTTGCGTGTATTATACATACCCGTAGTTGACAAGTTCATAATTTTTACAGCCCGTAAAAGTGCTCCGGGGTGGTCAGATGGACAGCGCTTGGGTGGGCGATAGTTTCTAAGTGATAATTTTGAGCAAGTCATGTTTTCTTTGTACAAGATTTAAAAAAAAAAAAAAATCAGCATGACCCGGAGCAATCCAGAGACGCTAGCCTGTCGCACGCTTCGCAGGGTACGTTTCCAGTAGTCGGCGTGTACGCCAAGCAAAGGAATCAATCGAAGTGGCTCCGATAGCAGATGTTTATCTCAGCGTGTAAGAGAATGGGGCTGCCGAGAACAATGAGCTTGGGCACGTAATCACAAAAGATATATTTTGCAACAATAAACAGGACGTGGACGGGAAGGAATACACGAAGTTTCGGGTGGACGCCCATCTTCTTGTAAGAAACAAAAAATCGGTGAGTAAGAAGCATAGCCCCCTTTTCTTGTGACGTATACAACCCTTTCCTCGTTCCTCACCGTGTTTCGTAACTATCACTTGAAGGACGTTCCCCCGAAACGTCGTATTTTCCTTCCAGTCCACGTTTTAGGCAGTTTAGCTGCATCCTTCGCGTTCTTGATTAATTAGTCACCCAGAGGATCACGTCACAAGAAGGAGTGCGTTGATTGGTGAAAAAAGAGGGGAGGCGAAACCATTAGAGGGCACAAACTCTTCGGTTGCCATATATTATTAGAGAATATATTCACAAGCGACGTCATGCGTAGTGACAACCAAAAAAAGGGCTTGTAGCTGCGCTCCGATCAGTGATGATACCAGCCACGATTCCTCCCGCACATGCTACGGCCTTGGGAAAATTCACGAGTGGCTGAGGACGTTGCTCCTTTCTACGCACATTTTATCTAGGTCAGTGACGGCGGAGCAAGCTACTTCAAGAATAGGTACGAACTTCATGAGCTCGCTAAGACCGAGTACCTGTCGGCCAAGTAACAAGTTTCCGCTACTGGGAGGTAAGAACGCCTGCGATGGTATTGGAAGCCTCGTCAAGCACCATGATGCAACTGTTTACAACCTTCGAGGGCCGGCTACATCAGATATCAAATGTGCGTCAGATATGGAGGACGTCCTCAGCACCAAATTACCCAATGTGGCATTGGTTCGCAAGGGCTGACTTTCAGGAGTTCAGTTGAAATGAAAACCACAGCCTGGGATTCCCTCCATCCCGTGCCTGGAATTCAATTCTGGCACTGCTGACAGTGTATACATGCATCAACCCACTGCGACACGAATTGCTGGTAGCAAGAACGATAGCGTCTGCAAACAAGCCACTCGGACAATAAAGGCACGATTCCACCCAGGCCTGCTGGCAGTCTAGTGCGAAGCGGCTACAGTGAGTCTAAGACAAAAATGTGATGAAAAGGGAGCATAAAAAGTCTCAAGCAAACGAAAGTCTTTCTTTTCTTTTCTTTTTCTTTTTATTCTCTTCACGGTGTGCGGTGTGCGGCCCACCACGAGGCCCTATTGCCGCGCGAAGGTGCCCCCGTTGTACGGCGCCCTGTCCTCAATATCGTGTTAGAGCCCTATATCGTGTTACCCAAACGCCTGTCATCGGAGCCGCACCGATCGTTTCCCCTACGTGGCGTGCGCGCAGAGGCTACACGCCCGCTGTAGAAAACGGGCACTGCGAAGCGTGCGACAGGCTAGCGTCTCGCGATTGCTCCAGCTTCTGCGCATTTTTGTGACTCTTGTACTAATAATAAGGACAAAAAACAACCGCATCTCCACGTGGTAAATGATGTTGATTGAGGCGAAGATCTGGTGGTGCTTGTCTGCGTAGACGCTGAGCCGCAGCATGCCCAGCCTTTCGTTCGTTTTCATCCATGTCACGCTGCGATCAAATGCTCAAAGGCGTATATAACCACGTTCGATACCACGCATTCTCTTTCTGACATGGATGAAAACGAACGAAAGGCTCGGCATGCTGCGGCTCATTGTCTACGCCAGGTGGGGTAAAGGTGGGTGAGGAGGAGTGGCAAATCCCGCGCGCCTACATCAAGGGCCTACATCCTGGGTCCCGAGTGAAAGATCGCGAAAGAGAGCGACAGAACATGAGAGAAAGAAACCAATGTTGCCAGCTAAAGGACGGCAGTCGCAGTGGTAATCGCGAAGACTGAAAACTCTCAGCAATATAAACAGTGATAATTTAACGTTGTAAACTAAATTCTGAGCTATTCTAACGCTTATAAAAAGCAGTATACTCATTATGTTGCATTAACTTTCCTTCTGTTGAAATCTCGGAAATCTTGTGTTTGCTTGGTTTCGTATTCCTGAGGCGCGCCCACTCGCGCCCCGCCTGGGAGGACGGTTATCTGGTTTAGTTTAGCGTTGATGCGAGGCCATACATCTCCGCGCTATGCAAAAAGAAAGCTTCGAAAGGAACGCGAATATCTTTCCACCGGTAAGTTCGTGGATTGTTGAAGTTCATGACACTGCTCTGATGATATAATTATATTCGCGAAATCGAAGGCAGTTGGTAACAATGTGTGGGACCCCGAGGGTATGCCTGCATGCTCCGCCGCTTGCGGCAGCCAGAATGCATGGGAAAAGGGCGGACCTTTTCCTCTAGAGTTAGTATGTACGATCTCTATGGTTTACGCAGACAACCACCACCAGAGCTTCGCCCCCAACAACATCATTCACCACGTGGAGATGCGTTTTTTTTTTTTTTTTGCCCTACACGAGCACGTGCTCACGTGCTCGTGAGCGCGTGAGCTCACGAGCAGGAGCACGTGCACCCGACGGCGGACGGACATACGGACATGGCTAGCCCCTCAGGAGGTTCGCCCCTAAAAATACGTATCACGAATTATCACTTCAAAAGTACCCTCCACCTCTGTGCTGTCAATCTGACCACCCGGGAGCAGTTTTACGCTGTGTAAAAATAATGAAATTGTCAACTAGGCGTATGCACAGGCCTCATTCATGGCAACCGCGGTAGCCTCCATTTAGTCAGTTTCTTGCTTTGTAACTTCAAAGACACACAAATAATGCAACGTGTTTTTGCACATCCTGTTAGTGCATATCATTGGCGTTAACTTGGAAGAGTTTAAAAAAAATCGAAGATAGCCTTTTCTTTTTAAATTGATTTTCAACATATGCAGATTTAGGAAAATGCCTTTATTTGGGCGTTTTTCGGGAACTTTTGCCGCTAACCAGGACAAAAATATTTATCACGAAGATTAGCCAAATAGAGGACAGCACGCTGACAAAGTTTGAAAATCCTGTCTTCAATAAATGCGGAGAAAAAAAGATGAAACTCATACCCGTGCCACACGGGCAACTCAAATGCCATTTACAAGGAATGAAATTTGAGCGAACGGCCAATGAGCGGGCGACACTCCGGGCGTGGCGCATTCCACGCGCGACAGAGTGCGAATTGATTCTCCGATCACACAAATCTCATTCGTTGTAAATGGCATTCAAGTTGCCCGTGTGGCACGGGTATTAGGCAGAATGGCTCAAGTGCAGTCGTCTGTGCGATTTCTTATTTCAAAATAACGACGTCGACACTTCGTGATAAATATTTTGGCTCAACCATTCTCATACTTACTTTGTCGGTAAATATTTGTGGGCCAGTAGCCACAACACATTTTGGGGGAAAGTTCCCTGAAATGCCAATGTTTTGAAATCCGCAAACACCGCTTCAGATTGAGCAGGTGTTTCTGACTTTTTTTTTGAAGGCAACTCCTCTCCCGCCCCCCCCCCCCCCCCCCCCCACACACACACACAAAAAAAGAAAAGAAACCAACAAAACAACGACCGGTTCCGTTTTCCTGGGCATTGAGACAGCAAGATGCATTTTTCTAGTCAAAACTAAAAATGGTCACCGGATATGGTCGGCCGTTCTTATCTGAGAACACCCTCTAGCATATGCCCCTTCCCCATTGTGCAAAGCATATCGAAGCGCGCAGATTAAATAAAATAAATAATGTCTT
Organism: Ixodes scapularis; assembly: GCF_016920785.2. Lineage (NCBI taxonomy): Eukaryota > Metazoa > Arthropoda > Arachnida > Ixodida > Ixodidae > Ixodes > Ixodes scapularis. Next base: position 43,013,950 of record NW_024609883.1, on the reverse strand, counting down.
CGTTGTTTGCTATGATTGTTTTCGAGATCTAAATATATATATATATATATATATATTTTTTTTTTTTTTTTTAACATGTAGCAATGTGTTGGAATAAAGGGTGATTTTGTTTTGGTTGGTGAATGTCATTTATGCTGACATACATGATGATAAGCTACAATATTGAACTGCGGAAATAAAAAAACAAAAACAAAAAAAAAACAATTCTTATTGCACAAACTCTCTTCGCGAGATTATGAATTTCCCGAACAAATTACACATGGGTAATTAAATCCCCATGTATCGATTTAAGTTACCTTAAAACAAACGTTTTTTTTTTTTTTTTTTTTTTTTTTAGCACGACATACTTTTATATCTTTTTCGGCATTTATACGTTAGGCATTTGTCGCTTGATCACTTGGCGTTTTGGAGTTCACGCCCCTGTATTGTTCCAAACTAACATCCGCAAGGTGGCTCGTAAAGTAAAAGAAAAAGTTGCAAAGCATACCTAAAATGCCTTCCGAAGTCATTATCTTGTGTAAGTACTAGGACGTTTTGGGAATTTCGGGGGTAAACCTAGGGAGATAAAGGTTATCACATTGACATAATGTCAGTGTTATCCGATTACCTCATCTTCCGAGACGTTTGCTTTTAGAATCTCAATAATTGGCATACTTTTCAAGCAACACAAGCAGCACACGCACACCTCAAAAAATCGGAAAGAAATGAAAAAAAAAAAAAAAAAAAAGCGCGCGGCACGGGGCAGTTAGCATTATCTGCGCTGCGTCGCCCATTGGCAATGACATGAAACGCCAAAAGCCCAAATGGACAGAGATGTGCGCATTTCAACGTCGCTCTTACCTCCGCGGATTACCGTTTTGTCGCGGAGGCATGCGGTTTAGAAGAGCTCCTTTTAGCGAACGCCGTTTTATCGATATCAGTTCATCCAATCGCAGTTTAGAGAAAATAGCGGCAGCCGGCGATCCGTTCCCGATATCCCCCCGATTCATTAGCCTAGATTGCCGAACCCTTGGCGGTGAACTATTGGTAGTGCACGCTCAAGCTTGAGATTATATTAAATTTTCCCCCAGCGACAGTGAGGGGCGCGCGCGCCAAGCGCGGTCTGATTGGAAGCCTAGCTTGCCGCCGCTACAAACAACAGTTCTCAAACGGAGGCCTCGATAAAACGTACACCTCTCGCTAAACCGTGCTTCGATAAACCGTACCCTTTTCGCTAAAATGAGCCTCGATATAAAGGCGTTCGATCAGCCGTAGTAAATGCGCTTTGTCGCTGTTAGTACAAAACCGACCGCTTTCGCGGAGCAAAATATTTTACTTTGTATATTTCACTTTTTTTATCAACTGGTTAACTTGCTCGGTTCACTGGGTGTGAAGTCTTGCTAGTCTGTAAGTTGGCAAGCCCATTCATTTGCGGGTGCAAATGCCGCGATCGGCAGGTTGCGCGAATTTGCTTTCGCCTTCCTCCCCTCCAACTTCGCGTGAACTCGTCCGTCCGGGGCCCGCTCCCCCGCTCTTCGACAGAGACGTCTGCGCTCAACTTCAACTTCAAAGTCTCCTGCCTCCTTTTTCTCGGTTGGAGACGCGCGCGTCTGTCTCCTTTTGTTTCCCTTCACTTTCAGTGCCCGCAAAGTCCGTCTGCAGGGAGCTGGCGGCACCGGGCAGCGTTGGGTCGCGTGCGCAAAAGTAAAAACAGAAGGAAAGACCTCGCGCGGAGTTTGCACGGGTTTTGGCTCTTTTGTTTGTTTTGGGTTAGTTTTTGTTTGGTGTTAGTTTTCACGGTGTTCATTCCGCAGCATTGTTGAATGCTAGACATCAAAACAAGTAAAATACGTACAAATAACCGCTCCCCCACAATTTTCTTTTCCGGTGAAGACCATCTGCACGTTCCGTAAAAAAGACTTGTGGTGTATTGCTTTCAAAAGACGTGCTCTAGCGTTCGACCGAGAAGTGAGGCTTAGAACATTTCATTGAGGTCCGGACGAAGATGAAAGGCGCAATCTTCGGGAGCAGCCAAGTGAAATGGCTTTGCCGCGACCGTTTGTTTTTAGATGAGCGCATACAAGTGTGCACATTTAGCTTGTCGGGAGCGACGGTTCAGGCTCTCAAGGAGTACATCGACGGGTTGCCTCTCAAAAAGTTGGATTTTGCGGCAGTCTACATAGGAGGAAACAACCTGCAGAATGGCGACAGGGGGTCAGCAGTGGTGAAAGAAGTCGTGGTAAGTATATGCCAGAATGGTTGTAAACTATGGAGAAAAATATGCTGATTTTCGGAGAAGTGCGGTTTAGCGAAGCTCGTTATAGCGAACGCCGTTTTGGCGACAACAGTAAATCGGATCGCCGTTTAGAGAAAATGGCTATGCCGGTAGCTTGCCCAACCCGGGAGGCACTCACTTGATCGAATGACGTTTTAGCGAACGCCCACGTTTCATCGAACGACACTTTAGCGAAAAGTCGGACGCCGCGAAGCGGCGTTTTCGGGTGGGCCAAGTGAGTTCATATTTTTGTAATGAGCTGCCGCAGACTGTCGCCGCGAAGCGGCGTAAAGCGCAGCGCGACGGATGGGTTAACGCGCGCCCCCGTTATTCGCTAAAACGACCATTCGCTCAAATGTCGCCGTTCGCTAAAATGTCATTCGCTCTTGTGATATGGACCCGCCGAACCCTAACCAACCCTTGGCGATCCACGCTCCCGATCGACAGCGAGGGGTGACCGCATGAAGCGCGGTCTGTTTGGAAGCCTAGCTCGCCGTCGCCTACAAGCAGGATTTCTGGAACGGAGGCCTCGATAAAACGTATCCATTTTCGCGAAACCGTGCTTCGATAAACCGTAGCCCTTTCGCTAAAATGAGCCTCGATAAAACGACGTTCGATCAACCGTAGTAAAGCCGTTTTTTTCTCTTTTTTGTGGACACTATTAATAGTCGTTTGAAGCAAACAACAAAGTTCGTTGAGTAAAACGAAAGTCATGCAACTATCTCGAGGTCTTTTTATTTTAGTTTTATACTATACCCGTTTTCACCTCAAGGACCTTTTCTACGTAGTAAAAAAAGTCCGGCTCTTCGCGGAGCACTACTAATTGCCCCCTTCCATGCTTATAATAAAAATATATATAGGTTAAATTTAGATTAGATATATGTTATCTCATCAAGACGTACGCGTTCTAAACGCCAAAAGCACCGCTTTTTCCTCCGACAACCGAATTCCGTAAGAACTACTTCGCGCCGCGTATGAACACTGCGCGAAACTTGCTTTTTTTCTTGAGGTGAAAATGGGTATAGTTCCGAAAGAAAAACATGACGTATCTACATATTTGGGCTAAATTTTATATTTTTGTGTCCTTTTTACCGAGAAATACTATTACAATTTTCCAATGATCCAATTAGTGTGCGCGTTTTTGCAAAGCGCTGCTAGCATCTGGACTTTGCTTTTCAGGAATTGCTCCTATGGCTCAGGCAAAGGGCAGATTTCGTGTTCTGCTACAAGCTGATACCACAACTCTGAGAGAAGTCAGTTGACCCCGAAGTGCGGTTCTTCAACAAGGCGCTGCCACGTGCAATAAAGCGCGCGAAGGAGCGGAACTTGATCGCCTTGACTGTGGACGTAAGCTTGTATCTTTCCGAGTTGCCCTTTCTCATAAAATCGCTCGTGTCTTGTAAAGGCAAGGTCGTTGGATGTTCTAAGCAGCTAATTAGAAGAAAACGTAAACACTATTGAGAGGAGTTTACGCGTAATTTTGTTCAGTTTAACGAAATTACGCCTACTTTTTTAGACCCATTACATTCTAGCGAATAGCGGCATTGATTTTCGCAAATGGTAAAGTACATTTCCATGAGCCAGGAGAAGCAGGAAAAACATTTTGATAATCTTAGTGACTTATTTGAGTCTTCAACATTCTTATTGTTAGAGTGCTGAAAATAAAAGCCATGAACGCAAGAACTTTCGCTCTGTCTCGGTCAGCGCGCACCTCGATAGAAATTCAGTTGGACCCGGAATAGGGGCAGCCACCCATCGTTCTCCCTTTCTATTTTTCCTTTATTAGACTTATTAAAAATGTTTTTAACAACAAACAAAAATGTTATTCCGGTCTACCTGCTGGCTACCATGAGCGTGTACATGCTGCACTGCCCTCTCCTAACTCGCTTATCCCCCAATGAATTACTGGCTTTTATTTCGCCTATTGTAGGAACAAAGGCGAGCACGTGCGCTAAAACCGGAGACCGTGACTAATTTGCTACCACGCGGTTTAAAGGGGCGTTGCAACGATTTTGAGTTCGAATTTCAGGCACTTTGTACAACTATACTAACACAAGTGTCACGCAAGCATACTCATGCGCAACGCCAATGAGCTACAAGTTTAATCGTCGTTGCGTAATTACGTTACCCTATGCAACAAGGTCACGTGACCATGTGACCACCATAGGTGCGCTATTCGCAATTTGGTTACGTGGCGCACAGGACCCCACGGGCAATGGCCCACCGATCACTTATTAGGGCACGACCGAACACTAATACGCAAGGTCTGTGGAGGGTTGCCACACGCTGTCCGCCGATAATGAACCTCAAGTACTTATTCGGAACAGTATTCGGTGAAAGTAGCAAAATCGTTGCATGGCCCCTCCAATGAAACAGCATTAACCATGATCATAATAAGCGGTTCAATCTTGCGGTACTATAGTGGAATAGGCCTGCTTTTGTCCAAAAACATCCTCTAAATCTCTGCTCGTTTTCAGCACAAATTCCTCGACCGAGAGAAAACGGTGAAAAAAGGCCTGCTAGCGGCCGACAACTATCACGTATTGGGTGGCCCCGGCACAGCGACCTTGGCTGGTATTCTGGTGGGCGCTCTGAGCGTCGCTTTTGGGCCATGGGTGAAGAAGCGGCCTTGCGTTGTTCGACACCCACGGATTCAGAGTTGCGAAAGTTGTGGGGCTAAAGGCCACACGACAGGAGTTTGCCGGAGTTTCCTAATATAAAAATGCAGGCCCCAATGAAGTCTGCTGGCAGGTGGACTTTTTTATTTTTAAGTATTGTTCAAGTATTTTTCAGTCTAAACATATTAATGGCTTCGTCATTCGCTGAGCATCCTCCGTAGCTTACAGGGACTGGCCCAATTGCTTTGGGAAAACACAGACGCACGAGAACTTTTTTTTTTTTTTTTTTTTTTTTTTACCGCGGTATACATTTTGGACAGGTGTCACCCACTGTTTATTTTACCTTTATTTTTAAGATATTGAAAAGTGTCGACGAGCTAACGACGGCGGTAACGTTAATACAAAAAAGTGCGTTTCCTGAACAGTTGTGTACTAAGTTTCTATATATGTATATGCGCGTGTCAATAAAGTCAATATCTGTAAATGTTTCGTAATTATACTGCTTATTTTATGGTATTTTGAACAAGAGGGCGGGTGACCACTTTTCTCCTGTGTCGCCAGCAATATGACGGCGGGAGGTTCGCCTGGAATAAGCAAATAGCACGACTCGCACGTATCTCAAATACTCAACTCAAAATACTGTAATTAAGATAATTTTGTCGGTATTTTGGTACCTTGAACATACATTTGATTGACGGTAATTAGTACTCTTTCTTAATTACATTTCTTGGTATCTTCTACTCAGTATCTCAAATACTTCTTTCCGGCTTATGAAGAAGTTTGTCCCCAAGGGGAAGTACTAACTCTAAATGTTCGTTTTTCTTCTTTGCACGTGTCTGCACGTGTCTAGGGGGACAAATGAGGTGTACTCTAGGAAATCATCAAACGATATGCGTTTCAGCTAAGTTAAGATAATCAGGGTGCCCCATTTTTTTATTTAGTTGTTATAACTTCAGCTCGTCGCGCGCTTCTCAGGTATCTTCGAAAGTAATTCAATTATTTTTCAAAGTATTTGCACTCAACTCAAGATAGCTGGGCGCAAAATTAACTTTAATACTACTCTAAATACTTTGTTACTTGGGTACTTAGTATCTTGTCTTAAATACTTTTTGTCGAGTATCTTGTACAACACTGCAAATAGCTGATGTCTATACCATATAAAGTATAGATAAAATCATCGGTTCAGATCGCCTTGAACCCGCAGACGAAAACCGCCTTGGTGTCGAAGCGCGAGGCAGTTGATCGGATTCGGTCGGACACAGTGGGTCTAACAAATACTGGCAAGCGGGTTCCCAGTGGGTTCAGGAGGGTTGATAAAGTGAGGATTTCAGCAATCTGTTTCGTTTTGCGTTCTTTGGCGAAGTGCACTCACAGACAACCTTTCGTGTCGGAGCCAGACTGAAGACTGACGTCTCGTTTATTAAATATAAAACGAAATAAAAGAAAGGCGCCTCTGGTACGGGGCGCTCAGGTTACGCGCGAAGCGGACCAACGGATGTTTATATCTCGGGCTCCGCGCGCGAACGCTTGTTCTCGGTCCCTTTGGACTTTGGAGCTCGCTAGCGTCGGCGCGTCGGCGACTCCATAACACAATCCACCAGCCGGGATTTTCGTGCCACACGAATCATGAGATGATGGTCAGCTCTATGTACGCAAGATCATTGAACCATCGACCAAGCAAAAAGTAGAGTACCCATCTCACTCATATCCTTCAGTTTTATCAACGAGAATAATTTATCACTATGATTTCGCCTCGTCCTGCGATGGCCGTCAGCCGACGCTACGGCCCACAGGTTCAATCAGGAGCCAGTCACGTAATACATTACTTCGACGCGCGTATAAGAAAAGTACGCTAGTGCACATGTGCGTATAACTGGTCTGTGATTGGACGTGGTGTACCCTAACCTAGGTTCAGATAGGCACTCTAATTTTCGGATAAATGCTATAAACTCTCTAAACACTCGCCGATGAAACTATCGTGAATTCGGATTTATCCGAACAACTCCGAATTCGATCGACGGCTGTCAGTTGTAAAATCTTGAGCGGTCCTGACTAGGGTGCCTTCATGTGCGCTTTGCTTAGGGTGGTGGCATCTCGCCATTTTGTCACACACGTTTATTTTTATTTTTTGTTGAGAAGCGCGTGAAAGAGCGTGTCCCTGCACGCGCTTGTGGCGCTGACTGTGCTATGGCGACATTTTGTTTTCGTCGATTTCTTTGTATTTTGACCGTGAGCGCGTGCTGTCGGCATCTGGTACTACAAAGGGTGGCATCACCCTAAACAGAAGGACATTGAGGCACCCTAGTCCTGACCTTTTTCAGGGATCCTAGGACAGGTTTTGCAAACCGTGTTTTTTTTTTTTTTTTTTTTTTTTTTTTTTTTTTTTTGTAAGCGCCAAAAGGAACACCTTTCTCTGCACATATTTTTTTGTCATCCTCGCGGGCAACAGGAATTCGATAATCAGTCAGACTTTCAAAGTATCCGCAAGCAAAAGGCAGGAATGTGCAAAGGAATACAGATATTTTGAAGTAACTGACAGAGACATTTTATTGTCTTTATCATAGAACCTGAAAGTGTAATGAAACAAAAGAAAAAGAGAAAACGGAAGGAAGCGAAAAATGTGGACGGACCGTCTACCTTTATGCGCCTCTATATGCGCGCATCCAGACACTAATAGGGAGTTTTCGTAGACCGCGCTGCCCCCTCCGCTAAGCGTTCCGCAACGAAGAAGTCGACACTGCGCCTGCGCGCCGATAGCCTTGACTGTGGAGTTCCCGCTATCGTAGCGGGTTGCGGAGGGCCTTGCGGGACGGCGAAAACGATCTACGAAAACTCCCTAATATCCGTGCCACACGGACAACTCGAATGCCAGACGAATCGGCTCGCGACCTGTCGCGCGTGGAACGCCCCACGCCCGGGGTGTCGCGCGCTGATCGGCAGATCGTTCAAATGTCATTCGTTGTAAATGGCATTCGAGTTGCCCGTGTGGCACGGGTATTAGACTACCTTCGATCACGATGAACATCCACCAGCTCACTTTGACTTCTGAATCGGTTTACTTTATGGTTTGCGAGTCTTAGAGTGTTAATTAAAATGATAATTAAATATCTCTGTTAATTAGCTACCTAATTCCAGAAACAACCTTGTGCTTAGTGACCCCCAAGTCGGGTAAGCTGTAGGCAAAATTGAAAGCATCCTAATGCCATTCTTTTTTATTTTTCATGCAATACGTTTAATGCAACTAAAAAAAAAAAAAAAAAAAGAAAGAAAAACACTTGGTATATAAATCAACTTCGGGAGGGAATATGGTATCAAGAGGCTAGTTCGTTTCACGTTATGTGCGAGCGAAGCTGACGCTACAAGCGCGAGCAGGGTGCTTGTAACAGCGCCTTTAGCGCACGAGCGCACGTGCGAAGCCGGAACGCTCAGAGCGTTGGGCTCGCGCTTCTAGCTTCGACTTCGCTCGCCATCCCTCTGCGGTGGCGCTGCCTTGAGCACGGCGCACATGCAGAGGCTTCTTCTCTGCAAAAACGAGATGCTGTGATTCCGCAGTGTCCACACCCGGTTTGGGCAAAGCAAGCGTGTTTGGAAACACAGCAGTCTTCGCGCGCTCGTCTTACAGATGCAAACAAACAAAAACACAAAATGGTCGGGCAGTGAAATCGCCGAGATGTCGCCACTTCGCACAAGCGGAGTGGTGTCAGAAAAAGAAAAAAAAGCCTGCTCCCCGCAAAATCAAACCACAAAAGCCTACAGTGTAAACGCGGGCGCAGACACGTCCCAGGCCCCACGCGCGCGCGCAGAAACGTTCCTCACTTTCTCTCTTTTCTTGCTCTGCGTGTTGTCTTGGATGTTTGTTTTTATATATTTCTCCCTTCGTTACCTCTCTTCCTCGTCCCTCCTTTGACTCAGGTTCCTGCTCCGTTTCTCCTTACGATGGACCGCAGAGAACCTTACGAGCTATCAGAGCTAATCCAATGCCGCGTGAGCGTCACGTCACCTTTAGGACGGACACAGCGAAGCACGAGGCGCGTGGCCACGCGATACGTTCATATGCGCTGGATTGGCTCCTGCGGCTTGTAGCGTCCGTTGCGGTCCATCATAAGCTTGAAACGGGCTCCGTGTCCAACCATGCAACCGCCAAGAAACGCGCTCCGCGAACGGGCACGCTGTTTGAAGCTAGACGAGTTGCAACTATGCGTAGTACTCTCGCTTGGAAGAAGCACCGCCGTCGTTCGTGGGGAAGAACGCCGTCCGTCGTCGTGTACGGCGACGTGGGGCTGGCGTTCTCGCCATCGCAATGTTTAATCTTCGTCTGGCCCTTGCAGAGCCCTTGAGCTGGTACGATAACTATCGCAAAGCCGCAGGGCTCGCTCGGAAGGTGTGGTAAAATTGATTTAGACGACTTTTGACAATATGACTTACACAACGTATGAAGTAAAAGCAGGGTGTTGGAACAAAATGTATTTTCGTACCGGTTTCATTTGCGTTCCATACAAAATACATTCAGTTCCGTTTCTGCTCCGGAACGAAACAAATAATGGTCCGTAACAACTCGTAAGGCACGCTTCAGACGGAGCAATTTCACCCAGCAACTTGACGTCGCAACACCAGCAACACCGGCCGCCCGCGTTCACACGCAGCAACCGAATCGCTCCGACTTGCCATCATCATGATTAAATTTGATTCTTTTTTCACTACTTAGACGCCCAGCTACGCGCTACAAACGCGTTCTTATATCTTTGAACGGCGTTGAGAATACTAACTCATTTTTCTGAAACTATTTATTTCCGAAAACGATCCATTCCAAATCAGAACTAAGTCTTTAGCTGTCATTATCACCACCACAGGGGTGTCACGTGAAAATATCGCGTCTCTGATTGGCTGCAGCCGCTTCAACGGTCTTCGAATCGCTCCGAGTAGCTCGCTTGTTCGAGCCGGACCCGATCTCAAGAATTCGCGTCGATCTAGGGAAAGTTAGGGAACAACCCGCCAGGAACCTCAAAATTGCTGGAAAAGTTGCCCCGTTTGAAGCAGGCCTAACAATTTGTGTTCAAAAAAAAAAAAAAAAAATTGGAAAGGAATTTAACATTTCTTTTTACACAAAAATAGATAATTCAAGAGCTCTGGAGGGATCCGCGTAATCGACACTGCTTCTGAGATCATGTTCATTGCGTTGAGGACGATATCATGATCAAGGCACTGAGCATGAACTCAGAAGCAGCACGTCATCAACTGTGCTCGGTGAAATGCGAGACCTCTGGTACGATCAAATATATGTCAGCGCCCAGAAGGCCCGCTCCACGCTGGCCTGTGTGGCTGGCACACCTAGGGCTACTTGAGTTGACGTATAGACGCTTTGCTCACGCGTAAATTAGAGCCGCCATAACTGACCATGTGTCTTGCCAAGAGGCCGGGCCACAAAAACTAGCGATGATGAGTGAAAACAAAGCCTGCGTCGGTGAAAGGAACACCATGGTGTCTAGAAAAGCATTGGCTTCTCATGTAACCACAGTAGTAAAGCGAAGCGACCCGAATAAAAGGAAATAAAAAATGAAGGTCAGTTATGGTCGCGCCCATGCACATCTGCTGCAAAGCGTCCGGTACATTTGACTTCCACACACGGTCCGCGTGTATGGACGACAAATGTAAACTGCTTGTGTATTTTTCAAAGGAAATCTAAAAGAACGATTCAGTCTGCGAGATGCACGAACTCGTGTTATAGTCCTCGTGCGAATAAAGCAATGGTCAGGGTAACGCGCGAGGAACCGCACCGCCGAAAGTGGTGGTCGTTTGTAAATTATGTACAAGGTAACCAATGTGTATGTGTAGAAGAACTCTCGCTTGAATTTTGTCTCGACATCATCAACCTCGTCCTGGCACTCATAACAGAACTGGCGCTTTTTCCGCCGCAGTCGAGGGGCCGGTTTCGTCGCACTGTCAATACCCATGCTCTCGGGAAGACCGTTTGCAGTTGCCAGTTGCAGTTTCGTACCCGACATCGCGATAATTGTCGATGCAATCGCTGCATGCTTTCATCAGCTGGGTGGTTGCTACACTCTAAACCCGGTAGCGGATGTATCCGCTATTTATCCACCACTTTTTTGCAAATTCGTGGTGGATATATCTGTGACGAATATATCTGGGTCCTCTCGAAAATGTTTTAGCTGGGTTACCTTGGAGAACTTTTATCTGGGTCACCTTGGAGAACTTTTATATGGGTCACCTTGAAGAACTTTTATCTGGGTCACCTCGAAAATGTTTTACCTGGGTCACCTTGAAAATCTTTTATATGGGTCACCCCAGATATTTTTTTACCTGGGTCACCTCGAAGACTTTTTATTTGGGTCACATTAGATACTTTTTTATCTGGGTTGATTACAGAATAGTTCACCGCTACGAACCTTATTCGATATAAATTAAACCCTTCTTTTAGGGTTACTAACGTCATTCACAAAGCCTTGAACATATGTTTCCAATATAGTGATGCAGTCGGCAGCAAGGATAGTATGCATTTAAGTGTTGAGGACGGCGCTAGTGACGCTAAAAATGAATGGAGCTGAATTACATCTACAGCTAGAACTTTTCTTGCACCTATAGCACGGGGTTATCTAAAAGCTTCAAGAATACGTGAAAAGCAAGAAATAAATAGTACGGTTTTTCACATACGATGCTATATTTTTGCATCTAACATCATGAGAGAAGGACATGCCTCGTTGCTACATTAGGTCATTTAACAGGCGGCTGTTGGCAGTGAGCGCATCGGATCGTTCTATGTCACCTCAGACACAATATGTTGCTCTATGTAAACGCCTGGACACTGTGAGCACGGCTACATCAGCAATTTTTCGTACCAGGGCTTTTTTTTTGTTTTTTTTTACTTGCGACAAATTGTGTGAAGAAGAAAGGAGCGATTAAAAATATTTGTATATGCCGATTGCAGATACATGCTCTAGCCACTTTACGACATAATCATGGCATGTATTTAGGCAGCCATTATGACATTGCACAAGCTTTCGTATGCACCCCACTTTACCACTAAAAGGGGAGGGCATACGAAAGGGAAGAAGCATACAAAAGCTCGTGCCACGTCATAATGACTTCTATGTGTTTAATATTTGTAGGAGTATCTCGAGTATGTATCTACATTCTGTGCGTAAAAAAATATTTTTAAGCACTATTGTCTTGTTTACTCAGTTCTTTGGAAGGGCTGACAACCCTGGCGGAAGCCTCCTTTGGGGAGGGCATCGAAAAGTTTGCACCCTGTCAAAATAACAGCGTTAAACATTACGGTGATTATGTAAAAAGGTAGTCAGAGTTCATAGCTATTATTAGCGTATATTAAAATATTTTATTCACTATTGCTTTTTTTACACATTTATTCGGAAGTAAAAAAACAACAACAAAGAACTAATACTTTATAGGGAAGTTTGTGGGTATAAAATATGAATGCTTAGGTTAGTGCGCCCCAAAAACCATTTTCCACCAAACTACTAGTTTTGAAGACAGCCCTTAGGCTTTAAAAGGGACAAAAAAAAACACAGGGACCGCGTGTTCGCGCAGTGTACTTAATCAGCTTTCTCCAGGCACTACATTAGGATGTCTACCAATATGACACTTTCAAATTCTACGACTTTTTCAGGTTTCCCCTATTCTATCGTAATTCCCTGCTGGGTTCCAAGGGGAAGGACGTATATGGACCCTTAAGCACTGTTTATATGTGAAAAACACTGGTATATCTGGCGGCCAACAAAGCGTTGGCCAATCACTACTATATCATACTACCTTGTCAGTCTATTCTTTGATATTTCACCCAAAATAAATCTTTTAGCCCGAGCACAAGGAGAGCCCCTCATCTTAGTACGAGCACAAGGATAGAAGCTATAGTGCGAGCGTTTCAAGAGAATGCGATTGGAGTTCCAGAGATTTGAGTCGGCACGCCAGCCGAGTTGCATGCAATTATGCCACACCACACGCGCGTGATTTTCGGTCGCTCAGGGAAAGAAAAGCTCAATTTCCCGGACTGCGAGGTGTATATTCCCCGACTTTTCAATCTCGCCAAATTCGCTGGCAATTACAGGCTTTCTGTTTGCCAGGTTGGTAGACAGCCTGTATACAAGGTAGATCATAGAGATCTTCAGTGTTTGTGTAACTGTTGATAGCAGGCACGTAGCCAGGGGGGAGGCCCATGGGGCCCGCCCCCCCCCCCCCTTCCCCGGAAATCATTCATTTTGCTGGAACCTCCTCTCCCCCCTCACCCTCATACAGCATTTTGTCATGGGCGGCCCTCCTCTCCCCTCCCCTCCCCTCCCTCCCCCCCCCCCCCCCCCCCCCGAACTAAAATCCTGGCTACGTGCCTGGTTGATAGACTGTTTGCATTAGAGAGGTACTGAAAAGTAGGGCATTAAACTAAACCAGCCAAAAGAACGTAACAAAAAGATACGTGAAGCAAAGGTTAAACAATGTGAAACGTATTTATTTGATCTTAAAATATTGGTACATTGAATCCTGGTGAGCTTCCAGAAATTTTATATGCGTATAAGGAGACGTGATTAGTTTCAAAAACTGTATAGTAACGTCTATCAAGCTTCAGAGGCCCTCAGAGGTACCCTTCTCACAACTTTGGCGAAAGTTGGCGTCGCCCGCCACCACTATTTGGATTAGTGCCAGGAGCTGAGAAAACGCCACTAGGTAGGTTATGTTTCTTGCATAATAAACTCCCAGGCAGAGCACCAGTGCTCGCTCCATCGATGTTGTCTTGAGGACGATCTTTTGGTCGCTTGAACACCAGATGACTTTTCGGTCAGTGCCAAAAAATTGTTTCGGCCCAGGTTCCACGACGTTGTCCTCTGGACATTCTAGCTGCGATATTGAATAAACATTCCGACTCACTTATACCGTATGCAAAATGATCTTGCCAAGGATGAGTCGATTCATAATTTACAATAATATTTTTTAAGCTAAATAGCAAACAATGTGGTTTACCAGACTGATGAGCTCAAAACGGGTGTTCTAAGGCCTCATATGCTTGTCGATGTTGACAAACGAGCTGAATTCATTTCCTTGGTCTCGTCGAAACACCGAACACCCCTTTAAGCCAGAATGGCACAATAAAGACGTCTCTCTCTCTCTCTCTCTGTCACCCAGTCGACGGGTTCACGCAGTTATGAAGACAACGAACTCTCAATTTTCCAGGCCGTGCGGACCTCCGGAAACGCTTTAGAACGGGCCCCTATCGTTTCATCAAAACTCGTTTCGTGCGACTGCATTTCGTGGACAACTTTTCATAGACACTTTTTATAAACACACGTTTTGTCGACACTGCATGGTTTTGTGGAAGCTCGTTACGTGAACACATATCCTCCTGCGACAAAACGTCACAGCAGAATATGTGTTCACGAAATGCGACCGTAATACACATTGCAACGAACTGTCGTAAGGAGTGTCGACGAAACGAACGCGGAAAGCCTTACGATAAAACAATCTATCGTAGAAACGTCGCACGTCAACGACTTGGGGATGACTGATTTCTCACCGCTTCAAAACAGGTCCAACTAGTTCAACTTGTGGAAATGAAGTACTTCATTTCCACAAGCGCCGAACGGATTCCAGAACACTAATTACTTATATCCGCCAGACCTTCGCTAGGCGAGAAGACCAGTTCATTTCTACAAACATACTTGCAAAATCAGAGGTAAAGAAATGAACTGTGAAAACTTACCCAATTCACGGTGCGAAACCGGGCGGTGCCAGCAATCGATGCAAGCACCGAGTGGAATGTCCGTGGCAAGCTGAACTAACTCTATCGTTCTAACGTAGTGGTCGCACCGACACTCAGCACAGTTACCGCGGAAAGCGCCGCGGAGGTCACGACTTGTTGCCTCCATTATAGCTCCTTTTGTCTGAATATCGCTTCTCTCTCTTGGTGCATCTCCCGCGCTTTTTAAAATTCATGACTTCCCATTGGCTGAAGTTCTCCCGGGACCGGCGTCGGGTTGTAGCGTGGTTTTGTTTTTTCTGTCGGTTTGAGGCTCTCTCTTTACAGCCAACTCTTCGTCCCCTCGTTCTTCCTCCCCTTCTCCCGACGGTGCGGTTATGGATTCAAAAACAAAAATGAAACAAAAAGCAAAAAGAAAGAACAGTTGGCCGCAGATTTCACTTTGTTTCTTCATTTTCGTGCACAAGTCAGGGTTCGCCATGGGCTTTGCTGTGCGCTCTGAGATTCATCCGCTACCGATCTATTTTAACCAAAACGCAAAATGTAAAAATAAAAAAAAAAAAAAAAACAAAAAAACAAGGTGTCTTAACCTTGAAAAATCCTTTCCGCAACAGCGTGGGGAAAAAATATTCGCCACGAAAGGATTGTATCTTTTTTGATGGATTCATTCGCTACGTACCTCTTTTTGTAAGTTAGGTTGCTCGACATTTTGTTGGTATTTTACTTTTTTAGCGTCTGTAGCGAATACAGGACTGTGGAAGCCGGCTTTTTACCGCTGTTGTAGCGAATATATTCGCTACGAGCGCTTTTATTCGCTATATATTCGCAACAGAGATTTAGAGTGTACGATGTCCTTCGTTTTGCATTGCATGTTCTCGCTTACAACATTAACTTGTAAAAAGAATGTCGTACCACACAACAATGTAAACGAGAAACTGAACTGCAAGAGTTAGAGCTTCATGTCGGACACCAGGTTTGCCTGCTGTGATGCGGCCATTCTTGCGCAACATTATAAATTTATGTTTTTCGCGGTTTTCGGGATTTTTGTGGCGAGTTTCTGAATTTTGAGTTGGCAACACTGATCGGCATTGGAAGTCCGTAGTCGTCGCTGGTCGCTTACACACAAAAAAAGAAAGAGCTGCGGATCCAAAGTTCTTTACACATATTATTTTCAGTTAGGTTGAAGCCTCTGAGCACAGAGACTCACCGGATGCTGAGGGGGCATTGGTTCGTTCAGCTTACTGCTAGAGACTCCACAGCGAGCGTTGCCCAAAGCGCAGCTCGAATGTCGGGAGGAATCGGGTTCATTTTACCCCCGGTCAGACCTACTGAGCGAAGTCATTCTTCGGCTCAGAATAACTTGGCAAAGGGTGAAGCCTACGTTTTCTGCGAGCCAATCAGAGACTCTGAGCGAAGCATGTGATAACTAAGAGCAAAACTCCGTTCCAATACTATTTTGTCCCGTGACTCGCTCCGACACACTGATTTGCTCGCCGATGGGTTTGGCGCCACTGTTTAGTAAGTTGCGCTAAGAGTGCGGCATGCTGGCTCCATCGCTTTTTGCCAGTCAGGTTTTGCTCCGCTCGTAATTTGAGAGCTGTGCGGAGGTGACCGCTTGCCCAGTCGTTCATGACTCATTCAATGGCGCTTTGATTCTCACGGGGGAGAGGTTCTCTATAGTAAAATAACATTCGCAGGTGGCTGCGGGTTGATTGACGCCCATTATAACAAGAACTTAGTCGTTGGTTTTGCGGCTGAAATGCCAAACGGCGATGCGGTCGTTTTTTGCTTTTGATTTTATCCCCTCGAGGTTTGAGCCCTGCATGACCTGGCGGCCCTTTCGGCGCCCCTCTATGAATGGCGCCCGGTGCAACTGCATAGGTCGCCCACTCCAAATGCCGGCCCTGCCTCGACCGAGAGAAAAAAGACGAAAAAAGGCCTGCTGGCGGCGGACAAGTATCACGTATCGGGTGGCCCCGGTACAGCGACCTTGGCTACGCTGGTGGGCGCCGTGAACGTCGCTTTTGGGCTATGGATGCCGAAGCGGCCTGGCGTTGATTGACGCCCACGGATTCACAGTTGCAAAAGTTATGGGGCTAAAGCCACACGACTGGAGTTTGTCGAAATTTCCGAAAATGAAAATGCAGGCCTCAGTGAAGTCTGCTGGCTGGTCGAGATTTTTAATTTTTAAGTATTGTTCAGGTTCTTTTTATATTTTTCCGGCACACGCAATCACAAATATTCGCCACTCGCTACCTTTTTTCTTTCCTCGCACAACTTCCTGCGCGTCTACTTTTCCTAGAGTAGAGGATCAATCTCTGTAATCTGCGGGGGAAGCTCGGCGAATGGCGAATCCGAATTATTGTTTCGCTCTAAAAACGATGTCTTTATGACGGACAGACAACAGTCGTGTCATGCCTCTGAGTGTCCCCTCGGCGACTATTTTTCAGTCTAGACACATCAATGGCTTCGCCATTCGCCGAGCATCCTCCGTAGCTTACAGAACTGGCTCTCGAATTGCTTTGGGGAAACACAGACACACGGGAACTTTTTTTACCGAGGTATACATTTTGGACCGGTGTCGCCCACTGTTTATTTGTTTTACCTTTATCTTTAAGATATTGAAAAGTGTCGACCAGTGCGTTTCCTCAGCAGTTGTGCACCAGCTTTCTGTATATGTACATACGCATGTCAGTAAGGATATATGTAAATATTTCGTAATTATACTGCGTATTTTATGGTATGTTGAACAAGAGGGCCGGTAAACCCCTTTTCTCCTGTGTCGCCAGCAATATGACGGCAGGAGGTTCGCTTGAAACAAGCAAATAGCAAGGCTTCTACGTATCTCAAATACTCTACTCAAGATACTGTAATTAAGATACTTTTGTCGGTATTTTGGTATCTTGAAGATACATTCGATTGAGAGTAATTAGCACTCTATCTTAACTACATTGCTTAGTATCTTCTACTCAGTATCTCAAATACCTTTTCCGGCGTACCAAGAAGTTTGTCCCCAAAGGGGAAGTACTAAGACTAAATGTTCTTTCTTTCTCCTTTGCACGTGTCTAGGGGGACAAATGAGGTGTACACTAGGAGGTCATCGAACGATATGCGTTTCAGCTAAGTTAATATAATCAAGATGCCCCCATTTTTTTATTTAGTTGTAATAACTTCAGCTCGTCGCGCGCTTATAAAGTAGCTTCGAAAGTAATTCAATTATTTTTCAAAGTATTTGCACTTTACTCAAAATAGTTTGGCGCAAAAGTAACTTGAATACTACTCTAAATACTTTCTCACTTGGGTATTTAGTATCTTGTCTTAAATACTTTTGTTGAGTGTCTTGAACAACACTGCAAATCGTTGACACCTGCACCATTTGAAGTATAGATAAAATAATCGGTTCAGATCGCCTAGACGCTGCAAACGAAAACCGCCTTGGTGTCGAAGCGCGAGGCAGTTGATCGGATTTGGTCGGACACAGTGGGTCTAACGAATACTGGCAAGTGGGTTCCTAGCGGGTTCCGGGAGGGTTGATGAGGTGATGATTTCAGCAATCCACCAGCCGGATTTCGGTGCCACACGAATCATGACATGATAGTCAGCTCTATGTACGCGAAATCATTAAAACATCCACCAAGCAAAAAGTACAGTACATTTCATTCACATCCTTCAGTCTTATCAACGAGAAGAATTTAGCACTATGATTTCGTCTCGTCCTGCGATGGTCGTCAGCCGACGCCACGGCCCGTTAGGTTCAATCGGGAGCCAGTCACGTAATGCATTACTTCGACGCGCGTATAAGAAAAGCACGCTAATGCACACGTGCCTATAACTGGTCTGTGATTGGACCTGGTGGGCCCTAACCTAGGTTGTAGATAGGGACTTTAACTTTCGGACAAATGCTATAAACTCCGTGAAACACTCGCCGGTGAAACTATCGCGAATTCGGATTTATCCGAACAACTCCGAATTCGACGGCTGTCAGTTGTAAAATCTTGAGCGGTCTTGACCTTTTCCAGGGATCCGAGGACAAGTTTTGCAACCGTTTTTCTTTGTTTTTCTTTTTTGTTTTTGTAAGCGTCAAAAGAAGCGTCTTTCTCTGCACATATTCCTTTGTTATCATCGTGGGCAACAGGAATTCAATAATCAGTCAGACTTTCGAAGTATCCGCACGGAAAAGGCAGGACTCTGCCAAGGAATACAGATATTTTGAAGTAACTGACAGAGACATTGTATTGCCTTTGAGGCTTTATCATACAACTTGAAAGTTTAATAAAAGAAAGAAAAAAAAAAAAAACACCCGGTTTATAAATTAACTTCTAGAGGGAATATGGTATCAAAAGGCTAGTTCGTTTCACCTTATGGGCGAGCGAAGCCAACGCTACAAGCGCGAGCATGCTGCTTGTAACAGCGCCTGTGGTGCACGTACGCACGTGCGAAGCCGGCACGCTCGGAGCCTTGGGCTCGCGCTTGTAGCTTTGACTTCGCTCGCACATGACGTGAAACGAAGTATATACACCGACACGCGGCTCCGACGCCGTCCCTCTGCGGTGGCGCTGTCTTGAGTACGGCGCACCACGCAGAGGCGGCTTCTCTTCAAAAACGAGACGCTGCGATTCCGCAGTGCCCACACCCGGTGTGGGCAAAGCAAAAACCGTGTTTGTAAACAGGGCGGTCTACGCGCGCTCGTCTATAGCCAAAATTGCGGGCTCGCACCGAGAGATGCCAAAGCACGTATACTCTGCATAAACAAAAAATAAAAAAAAGAAAAAAAAAAAAGGTCGGGCAGTGAAATCGCCGAGATGTCGCCACTCCGCACAAGCGAATGTGTACGAAGGCACCCTATTAACGGTGGCGAGACAAAAAAAGAAAAAGAAAAACGCCTGCTCCCCGCAAAATCAACCCGCAAAAGCCTGCCGGGTAAACGCGGGCGCAGACAACTGCAGGTCTTCCACGCGCGCGGACGGGTCTCCTCACTCTCTCTCTCTCATTCTTTCTCTGCGTGTTTTTGTTTTTATATATTTCCCCCTTCGTTACCTCTCTTCGTCGACCCTCCTTTGCCCCGGGTTCGTGGTATGTTCCGTTTCTCCTTACGATGGACCGCAGAGGACCCTACGAGCTATCGGAGCCAATCCAATGCCGCGTGAGCGTCACGTCAGCTTTAGGACAGACACAACGAAGCACGAGGCGCGTGGCACGTTCATATGCGCTGGATTGGCTGCTACGACTTGTAGCTCCAGTTCCGGTCCATCGTAAGGTGCGTACAACGGCCAAGAAACTCGCTCCGCGAATGGGCACGTTGTTTGAAGCGAGGATCGGTCGGGCAACCACGCGCAGTACTCTCGGTTTGAAGATGCACTGCCGTTGTTCATGGGAAAGAACGTCGTCCGTCGTCACGTACGGCGACGCGGGGCTTGCGTCCTCGCCGTCGCAATGTTTAATCTTCGTCTGGCTCTTGCAGAGCCCATCTGGCTCTTGCAGAGCATAACCAACGTGTATGCTCTCAAAATAAACACCCAACTGTGTGGACAACAATCTAGACAAAGCGGCCCCTATATTTCGATCCGCTCCCCAATAGTCCAATTCACGAGACGCTCTCACTGTTCAGTAATTATTTCTAAGCCAGTTCATTCATGCTCTAACGAGTCGTAAAAATTCATCAGCCTTGCTCTTCCAAACGATAAAACGAATTCCGAGTAGGATAAATTTAAACTCGTTTCAAAGTACACTACCAAGATAAAGCCGCCCATATAAATTGTCTCTAAAACAGCAGTTGCAACATGACGAATCACGGAATTAACTCGAGATATTTAGCACATCTTAGTTCAGCGGTTCTCAAACTGTGGTCCGCGGCGACGGTTGAAGGGGTCCCGGCTGATTCGAGGATCACCCTGTATATGTGTTCATGTGAGTAAAAACAGCGGCGCACAGACACAACTAAAGGGAAGAAAATTAAAACAAATGCAAATTTAATAATTCGAGCAAAATAAGCGAAACTGCACTGAACGTACGGTTGAATGCACTGACCGTGGATTCAAATAAACACTTGTCAACTACAAACACATGGGACACGAGGCGACAAAGACAATCACAAGACATTACTTCAAAATCCGTCTTTACAAGTGGACCGGCGTGGAGAGTTCGCCAGTAGCACTGTCAATATATAATAAATATTTTTTTAATTACACAATATATTTCTCGCGATACTGTATTACATAAATGGCATTGATAAAACACTATCAAATGAACTGTGCCGCGAGAGGCGCTCCGGAATATTATTTCTCACTATAAACATTGTGTTTGCAATTAACACGCTATTTATTTTGTACGATGTGTTAGCGAGTGATTGCTTTATTCAACTATGCAGAAATAGCGGTACTGCGATTCCCGTGGCCAAACGAGCCAATTATGTTTTGGCCATAAAAAAACTGAAAACCTAGATACTTAAAATCCCTTTGGGTTTTAGCAATACGTCCAAATTTATTTACCGTCTAATGACTTTAAATATATAATTGCAACACGAGCTATAAACCCGCTCGTGGGAAACTTGATTAGCAGATTTTAGTTATTTACCCACCCAGCTTATCGCTACAATGATCTTCCATGTAGTGTTCGCCGAGCCCCCAAAAGGCACAGTGAATACGGCACTAAGGTAAATGCCTCCCCCTCTTTTAAAAGAAAAACACGTTCCAGTTAAGTAAAAACAACACTGTATATTAGGTACTTTAAAAATAAATACATAATCGAATACATATACGACAAACTACCGGCATATACCTTCGTTACTTCATCACAACTAGCCACCAGCACTGCACAACAAAGTATTTTTATACAATTTTTCACGACACTCATTGTTTCTTATAGTATTTCATAGACAATTTGTAATGATTGGCGACCGGGCAGTTTTTCATGACTTGAGAACATATCTTCCAATAGTCCTGATCCCCACACGTTCTGCTCCTCGGAAGACTTCGTAGAAGGTTGAGCACTTTCGTGTAGTTCGTTCCACACTGCAGCAGAATCGTTCAATCTAAAAAATAAAAACAGAGAAAAACACCATGAACGGTTATAGGGTCTAGTCACGTGCTGAGTCATCGCCCACAAACATGACCACCAAACGATAAAGCAAAACTGATTCGGGAGAGTTGTGAAAATTGAAAGACAAAGCAAACTCGCCAATGGGATAACTGCTTTTGCCTTCGGTGGCCATACTTCTGTGTTGTGACTCGGCATCAAAAGGCAGTCTGACGTCATATAAATACTTGTAACCTCCTTGCCTACTAGCCCCGAGAACGAACGCAAGCGTCGCTGTTGTTCGAGGCGTTCGAGATCGTTTCATAGGTCACAAGGAAAGGGTACAGAGAGTTTAATCGCAAAAGATTACAATCGCACGAATAGAAATATAAAAAATGGCGCTAAACATAAAGCAAAAAGTTACGGTGAAGTTATCAGCGGCCAATCACCAACCGTCCGCAACGTGAGTACTAAAGGTGTCGCGAACCAGCCGACGTTCGAGTTCGACCAGGTTCGAGCTTCTCGAACCTTTCCCGCAAGTCCGACAACGTGCGTACTTGGGCACACGTACGCCCAAGTATGCATGCGCCCACTCAAACACGCACGAATTAGGCACTCATACGCATGCGCGAACACAGATACGCGGATGCACGCGCAGGCACGGATGCAAATTCACGTACACACGCACAAGCACACCCGCGCACACGTACGCACGAATTACACACGCACGTGCACGCGCGCACTCGCACAGACACGCGCACTTATGAGCAGGCAAACGCCCACGCGTGCAAACACGCACGCAGATGCACGTATAACACGCACACAGATACGCGGGTATATATACTCACGCGTAAACATGAAAACACGCATGTGCACGAGGGGCACGCACATAAGCATCCTCGCTCATGCAGGCGCACACGCAAGCAGACACGGACGCGCAATTACGTTCGCAAGCGCGAGCACGCACATAATAGAAAAACTAGACGAAACGTCACAAGGTGTATCGATGAAACGAACGCCGGCTATTTCCGATGGAACGATTTATCCTTGAAAAAGTGCAGCTTCGAAGAAACGAGCTGTCTAAAACGTCGTCTGACGAACTGACTGCATGGCACCGCGTATATTCGGAATGTATAGTACATAAAACAGCGGTCACTAAAACAGGCACACAAAAAGCATAACTGTTTCCAGTGCTTCGTGAGAAATCGTCACCCCAGTTGCCGAAACAAATCTTGCATTCACAGAAATACACATACAACAGAGAGGGATTCTAACCACGGTCATCTCACCATAAAAATAAACTACGCATTGCCAAATGCTCAGCGTCCGCCCAAATGTAGCCTAGCGACAGAGACTAATGTATTTTCGTGGCGAGAAAAACATGCTTCGGATTTCTTTCGAACGCACTCTAAAGAAATGTATATTATATCTACGATCAAAATTCGCGCCCCTTTTAGAGGAAGAAATGTAGTACTTACCGTACCAGAAGGAGCGTCGTTCTTGTGCCTGTACGATCGCTTTGATCACGCACAGTCTGCAACGACGGTAACAAGCGGATAGCCTTCGGCATCGATCTCGCCAGATTCCTTCGCGCGCCTCGCTTCTTCCACTCCGGCCTGTTGCATGGCTTCCCAAGCGGCATCTTCAACACCCCGAGTCAATTCGTTCTCGCAGCGCGACGACACAATGACTCAACCTCACCTGAAACCTCACCATCCGTAGTTTCAGCAGAGGGTCGCTTACGTGCAAACTCTATTTGCGACTTCGAGACCTTTCGCTTGCCATATTTATATCTCTTTGGGTCCATATCACAAGAGCGAATGACATTTTAGCGAACGGCGACATTTGAGCGAATGGTCGTTTTAGCGAATAACGGGGGCGCGCGTTAACCCATCCGTCGCGCTGCGCTTTACGCCGCTTCGCGGCGACAGTCTGCGGCAACTCATTACAAAAATATGAACTCATTTGGCCCACCCGAAAACGCCGCTTCGCGGCGTCCAACTATTCGCTAAAGTGTCGTTCGATGAAACGTGGGCGTTCGCTAAAACGTCATTCGATCAAGTGAGTGCCTCCCTACCTCTTTGGACCCATAGCTGCGAGGACGGCCTTTCTAGTTATGAAAACACGCACAGCTATCCGCCCGACATCCCACCCCGAGAAACAAAACCACTCTGTCTGGACGGGTCTTGCCGTCTCTGGACCACCACAAGCGCGTTACTGAAGAGCGCATGCGCGCGGAGTAATACAAAATCAGAGCAGCGTGCGTGGCGAAATGGTGGCGCCCTCACGCGGCGCTCGTCGAACTAGTCTTGACCGTCCAAACGAGGAAAACAAGCCACAACACCTTGGTAGAGTTTTCGATGTAGTTAAAGAACGGATGTGCTTACAGCTATAATTTTAATATAATTGAATTCCGTGTTAAATTCCGCAGATATCCCACCAGACACATTTGTAGTTAAAAATTCACAGGTTTTTAAAAACGCGTTCTAACGTAAACATGTCAAAACAGCCAATTCCGACCGATTTCACGATTTAATATAAAATATAATAAATTTTTTTATGAAAAATATGCTCGGTGGGATAGTTGGACGAAGAATCAATCTTTTTATAGCAAAAAAGTTTGAAAAAATCGGTGTAACGGTTATTAAATGAGAATTTTCGTAAAATGGCAGAAAATCGCGTGTATTCTCTATGGGGCTTGGAGGAGCGCTCCCTCTTAAGTAGAACAAATTTCAAAACTTCGGCTGTTCCGCTACGTCTTCAATGTATTCATAAGCCGCCTATTCGGAAGGCGTTTTCGTGTGATTCATACCTTTTGTTTTCGCGGCCTGTTGAGTGCACTTTTTTTCGAGCACTGGTGCACTGCGGAGAAGCAGCACCTGTGGAGCTTGCTTTCGCAGGTGTTGCGTTGCCGCTGTGCACCGATGCTCGGTAAGAAGCCCGCTCAGCGGCACTGAAGCAGAGCAGAGCCGTATATGGGTGATTTATTTATTCTTTATTCATCATTGTCCTGCAGCGCCATCAGCCATTATTGCAGGGGGCGAATAAACATGAAAATAACATTTCTGAAATCGCGGCACACACGATCACACTGGGCAAGGCATTCCTCTCCTTAATTGTTTTAACAAAAAATATTTTTTGAAAAATATATAAGGTATATGAGTGATACTATCATATCACACAGATACCTTATATATTGTTTTAAATATTAGCCATATGTAAGTAGAATACTTCCTGAAAAGTGTATGATAATGATTAAATTAGTTCATGGGTTAGAGGCCTCCGAATTTCACCGTTTGTCGTTCGAGCAAGCATGTTTGGCAATTAAAAAAGTTTCAATAAATAATATTACTATATATAACAAGCAAGCTGTACCCATAGTTTGTTTTAAAAAACAAATATCAGAATTCTCCTAATGTTAATGTTTTAGTTATACACTCTCAAACGTGCCCCCACCATCACTGCGCGGTAATGCAACTGTCCACCTCTTCATGCCTTACGATTGTTCCTGTCCCCAATTTTTTTTTCTGGTCAAAACTAAGTTAGGATTCGTTTCTACCAGACACTAGACAATGGCATATAAAAACATCGGTTGATTTAAAAACGTCGACCAGCCACCCTTTGGTCGATCTTATCTGAAATCACCCATATACACCTTTCCAAAAAACACTTGACCCCAGGGGTAAAAACCCATTTAGAGTTCAGCCACTGGGTTTGCGTCTAGACTCTCACCGGCGTCCCTGCTAATCCTAACCGGGTGGACTGTGATTTCGATAGGCGCAGCCTCCGTAGGCGCAGTTTCAAACACTAATGGCGGCTGAATTCTCGGCCTTTCCCGCTATATTTTGTGTTTCATGGAACATGTATTTTCCCGAAATCCAACTTCTCTTTGCATTTCGGTAGTCTCGCACCAAAACCCCCTCTCCTTCTTCAAACTTCCTTTTTGGTTCTTTCTGAGCTTGAAACTCCGATAACTTCTCTGGGCGAAGGAGATCCAATCTTGTTCTAAGTCTTCGCTTGAACAACAGTTCTTGTGGTGCGAGACCAGTGGATATGTGTGGTGTGCAACGATAAGCCATCAGAACTCGGGAAAGCTTCGTTTGTAATGACCCTTGGGTCTGTTTCCGCAGTCCTTGCTTGACCACTTGTACGGCTCTTTCGGCTGCACTATTCGTTGCTGGATGAAACGGAGCGCAAAACTTCTGTTGGATTCCATTTCCCCTTAAAAATTCTTTGAAAACTTTAGAATAGAAGGGTGGTCCATCGTCCGAGACAATAGTTCGCGGTATTCCATGCAGTGCGAACAACTTTCGCAACGCTTCCACGACTTTCTCCGCAATCGTGCTCGACATTATTCCCACGTCTAGCCATTTTGAGAAGGCGTCGGTAACAACTAAAAACTTTTCCCCTAGGAACGGGCCAGCAAAATCAATATGCAGTCTTTCCCAGGGTTGTTCGGGTGTCGGCCAGTGGAAATATTCTCGAATTAGTTGGTTGCGAAATTTCTGACACAGAGAACACTCTTCAAATGTTCTGACAATGCCATTGTCTGTGTTGGGCCACCAAACATGCAGTCTTGCCAGACTCTTCATGCGCACAATGCCGTCATGTACCGCATGAAGCTCGTGCAGTACTCTTCCTCGGCATGCTTCTGGAATAACAACGCTTCGGCCCCACAATAACCATTCTTCCTCCATCGTAAGTTCCAACTTCCTCTTGAAGTATGCTTCCATATCTGGACTTACGTTCTCAGGCCATCCGGTCTGAGTAAATTTCAGTGCCTTGCTGTACAGTTGGTCTTTCTCTCCTGCCTCCTGCACAGTCTTCGTGTCTACTGGACACTGGTCTATAGCTGTACCAAGTAGAAACTTGTGGCATAGCCATTCACCTTTTCGCCTTGTCCATCGATTGGCAGGCGAGATAGGGCATCTGTGTTGAGATTGTCTACTGATTTCTTGCAGACCATTGTATATTGATATGCTGAAAGAAGCATTGCCCAACGTTGCAATCTTGCAGCTGCTATTGTTGGAATGCCTTTCTTGGGTCCAAGGATGGTTGCCAACGGCTTGTTGTCGGTTACCAAGATGAAGTTACGTCCTATATGTAGTCATGAAATCTCTTCACTCCAAAGACGATCGCTAAAGCTTCCTTCTCTAGTTGAGCATAATTTTCTTCTGCTCGAGCAAGTGTCCTTGACGCATAAGCAATAGGACGCTCTGTCTTGTCCGGGTACACGTGCGCTAACACGGCTCCAACTCCAACTGGGGAAGCGTCGCAAGACAAAGTCAGTGGTAGCTCTGGATCATAGTCCAAGTCAACCTTAGTGAGCCAACGCTGGGGCTCTGCTCAAAATTCCCTTGAGTTCCTGGAATCTCCTGTCGCACTCTGGTGACCAGTTCCACGGCACGTCTTCATGCAGCAGAAGCGTGAGCGGCTTTAGAATCGTAGACAACTTGGGCACGAAACGTCCATAGTAGTTTACAAGTCCCAGGAACGATCGTAGCTCGCTCACATTCTTGGGAACCGGTGCTTCCTGTACAGCCTGGACCTTTTTCCTCATTGTGCTTATTTCAGAACCGCTAACTGTATGTCCCAGGTAGTCCACCTTGTCTTTCATGAACAGGCACTTCTTTTTCGCTAGCCGAAGTCCACGATTCTTCATGCGTGTTAGTACTTCGTGCAGTCTCTCTAAGTGCGTTGTATCGTCCTTTGCGGTTACCAAAATGTCGTCCAGGAACACGCAGACACCTGAAATCCCTCCCAATAGTATCTCCATTTGTGTCTGGAAGATAGCAGGGACGGAGGCGATCCCATAAGCTAGACGCTTGTATCTGTAGAGTCCCTTATGCGTGTGTATGGTGACATACTGGCGAGACTTCTGATTCAACACCAGTTGCTCGTAGGCGTGTCTTAAATCCAACTTAGTGAACTTCTGCCCACCGTTCAAAGTCGTGAACAAGTCAGTGGCTGTTGGTAGAGTGTACTGGTCCACTTCAAGTTGTGAATTTACCGTGAGCTTGTAGTCGCCACAGATCCGGACCTCTTTTTCTCCCTTTGGAATGTTGACTGTAGGCGTTGCCCATTCCGTGTAGTTTATTGGCTCGATGACGTCTTATTTTACCATGTCACTAACTGTGCTTCGATCAGATGCTGGAGTGCATAGGGAACTTTCCGGCTTTTCATGAACTTTGGTTGGGCGTCTGGCTTCAGCTGCAGATTGAATTCAACTCCTTTGAAGCACCCTAGTTCCCCTTTAAAAAGTTCGTGACACTCGGCCAGGATGCCTTCTAAGCAATGCGCATCTTTCACAGTATTCACCTGGTGTGCTGGCATCCATGTCTCGTCCAGGAGTTGTATCCAATTTCTTCCCAACAGTGGTTGCACCTTTGCATTCACCACGACTAGTGGCAGCGTCCAAGTTGTCTGGTTGCTTGTGACCTGGACATCCGCAGTACCACAGACCTTCAAGCTTTGTCCTGAGCAAGTGCGAAGCTTGGTCCTGAAAGGCTCCAGCGTGTGAATCTTTAGTTTTCCTTGCAGCCGCTTTGGAATCACTGTCACCGTAGCTCCGGTGTCCACCTCCATCTCTAGAGTCTCTTCATTAATAAAGACGCTTTTCTTGAGGAGTGGTACAGTCAGTAATTCCACGTTTGTCCGCAGGACTAAATATTCTTCCGCTCTCTCTTCCTCTTTCAGCTGTTGCACCGCTCCCTTTCCTTTCTTGGCTGGTCCCTTGCGTTTGCCTTTTCCATGCTGATTTGACGTTTTCCCTCTTCTTTGTTGCTCGCTGCTGTTTTTGCAGGCTTTCCGCAGGTGACCCTTTTGTCCACATGCGTCACAGTCGTAGCCTTTGTAGCGGCAATCTTGAGGAGTGTGGTTGGTTTTGAGACAACGCCAGCAGGCAGCGCTTGTGCTTGCTAGTTGTTTCACTTCGTCTTCAGCGGTGACGCGTGCATCGTTGAGAATTTTCATTTGATCCCCAGCCGCTTCCAATCCCGCTACATATTCCAGAGCTCGTGTCAGAGTCAGATTTTCAATTGTTAGGCACTGCTGCTGGGCCATCGTGTGATTGAGACCACGAACAAATCTCTCGCGCAGTTGCTCCTCGAGTTCGTCTCCAAATTGACAGGTCTCCGCCAGCCGTCTTAGTTCCGCCAAATACGTGGTTGAGGGTTCACCTGATCTTTGATCCCGCTTTCCAAATTTGAACCGCTTGGCTATCACTAACCGCTTAGGCGAGTAGAATCGACTTTGGAGTTGTACGAGCTTTTCATAGGTCCTCTTGCTCGGTTGCTCAGGAGACGACAGATCCCGAAGTCTGGAGTAAGCTTTCTGTCCGATGGCAGTGATCAAAACAGAAACTTTCATCCGATCGGTCTTGGTTTTCTCTTTTTGCAATTGAAAATACTCTTGAAGGCGTTCCTTGTACTCGTCCCAGCTTGTTCCTTCTTCATAAGGTCCAATCGAACGCGATAGGTCGTCCATGTTGAACAGTACCTGGTTCGGTCGATTCTTGCCCCGGTAGATCAGGTCTAGGTCGACTCCCCGTCGCCACTTTGTTGTGTTTCTAGGACCATGAAGTAATCGTAGTCGTTACGAATAAACCTTTAGTACACATCGAATAACTATTTACAATCTGGGTGATTCCGGTATCGGCAGACGGCGGCGTTCGGCTGGCTTGCTGGCTCGCGTCGGTCAGCTCGAGCTCGCTTCTTCATCGTCGTTCCGTGTGTCTACTCTTGGACACAACAAAATGACAAAACGCTTAGCTGTCTAAAATAATTTACACCAGAAGATAGCCGTAAGGCATGCATTTTTTACGCTCACAAATAACGTGTTGAGCGATGGACAGGACGCAGACATACAATTTAGCAAGTGTTAACATTCGAACAATATACTGTACGTACCACACGATGCAGCGTTATCTCAAAATGATTTATTTGAGAAAGATCTAAAAAAACACTGTCACAGTAGACGACAGTCACATCTTGATGATCGGACGGAATCCAAGATGACTGCGTTTTAGGGCACGTTTGGGGAAGAGCTTCCTTTTTTCACAACCGCATCAAGGCAAAGGAACGAACGCGACTAACCCGTTTTACCCCGACCCGGACAACTATTTTTGTAGATGACTGAGGATTCTACACGGATTATCTCTGGGAGGGTGTAGAACAACGTTCACAAGATAGCGTCGAGGGCCGCTCGACGTCCTTCACCTTTTTTGTTTCCCGTGGGTGCCCAGCAGAAAAGTTTGAATGGCAGGCACTTACCAGCCTTATTTCTCACAACGGAAGATAACACAAAAAGGGTACGCAGCACGCATAAAAAATTAAGTGGAAACTTTCCAGAGGGATTAGAAAACGTCGAATGCAAAACCGCAAAAACGTAGGTAGAGAACCGCGCTGAGCGGGTCTTCACAGTCCCAGAGAGTGGCAGAAAATTTCTAGCTGACAGAGGGCGCGAGAGTCGTACCAGCCGCGTCAACATCAGCGACATTGCTGTGGCCTATGAGCGTTTTTTGGAAAGGTTTAAATAGGGCTTGTTCAGTGAAAGTAGCGGGCAGAGCCAGCCCGTACGCCAAACGCAAATATAGATGGCTTGACAAGCTCTCTTGTCCAACCAGAAGCTGAAAATAATCACCTAGCCATGGCAGCGAGGAAGAGTTAAGTGTAGCAACCCTCCATGGTTGAAACTATGGTGCACGCAAGGTTTCGATTATGGTTATGCAAGAAGATGGCAGAAACGAATGTGACGCTTGATTTCTGTTTTGCTGAAACGGTGTCTGACCACTTGATGCCAGATTCCCGGCACACGGCGCCTGGTGTACGGATTCCGTCAATCGGTCTGATGGTCGAGCAAGATTTTATATCTTCTCTATATTCCACCGTTATTCTGCATGGCCGTGATCAAAACATCTCATGAACCCCGGTAACCGAGAGTTACTCCGACGCTCTTAATTTTGTTTCTCGCGACCTCCTCCGGGATATTATGCGCGGCGTCTGGTTTACCACGTTCGAATTTGTGAACACGCTCTGGAACACGCCCAGCCCAGCTTCAGCCATCGGTGCCTCCTCATTAGCCTCCTATACATCCCAACGAATGGCTAAACTCTTTCTATATGTCTCTGAAGCAGAGGACACATGAGCGACAGAAACGGGTGCGGCGCGTTGCAGTTTCCATAGCAACTTGCGCGGAGGTATTGATATGGCAGCATGAATTTATGTCACAGCGTTCACGCAAGATGCTATAGAAACTGCTGCGCAACGCCTGTTTTCATTACTCATGTGTCCCGCGCTTAATAGTACATTATAGACAACCATTCTCCCGGTTGAAGAGACTTAATTTTGTTTCGAGTTGTGACGGCGCGAACTTATTGCGCTCAATATTATCTTCAATTGACAAAAGAGAGCATAGGAAAATATTTCCAAAAACACGATATCGATGTTTAATACCCATTTCCACTATTCAAAAACAGGGTTTACGTGCTTTGCTGCAGATTACTTCGAAATAAAATAGGACTGTTTGTTTGTCTTCTATGAAAGACACTCGAGCACGCTCTTTGTGCACCAAGATGTGCTCGGAGCGAGAGCGGCGTCTTCGCGCTCCGCCACCTCACGTCTCGGAACAAGATGGCTGCGTTGGCAAAAATATTGTTGAGACGAAAGGCGCAGTTGACCTGCTGCCCCTTTTCAGGTGAATAAGGCTGAATACGGCAGGTAATGACAGCTTGATTTAAAAGCCAGAAAGCAATTACGTAGCAGTCTGTAAAAGGTTTATTCGTGCATCTCTCCTGAAAACGATTTGAAAACGGGCTCAATTTGGTCTGCCGGTCGGACAAGTTTGACAGTTTCCCTGTTTGACAAGCAAGTTCAAGAATGTTGTTTTTCAATTAAATGTGAGCAGGACGCTTGGTCAATAAATATATCGGTAAAAGTAACATCGGCAAAAAGAAAAAGCTTCAAAAGTAATGAAATATTTGAAGAAGCTTATAACGTCACCATCTTCTTTACTCAACACTCTGCCTTTCACGCAGGTATTAATTAAGTTATCTTCTAATAGTTACTTAAGTTATCCCCAGCAAAATGGAAGATTTCGACGGGGGGGGGGGGGGGGGGTGGAGGGGAGGGGGCGCGGCTCTGATTCCCCCCCCCCCCCCCCCCCCCCCGTCTGGTCTGGTCTGGGCTCTGGCACCCAGTATGACGTTTCACCGGGCTTTCCTTTACCGCGCAGATTATTTGTAAGATCTAAGCCTAAGATCAACCTTGTCCTTTGCCAAGCTTTATCCGTAGAATACATGCGATTGGCTGTCCCAAGAGATCTGCGGGAAAGCAGACGCTTCAGGTTTCTTAGATTGATATCGGATTCACTATGCGCCAAATTACGGTAAAACGGAGGCATCCTAGAGAGTTTTAGCATATTGTTTTTTCGCCCCCATAACGACACCCGATAGAGATACGATGCACACCCAAGGCCGCCGGAGGGGAGAGGAGGTATCGTCATGGGGGCGAAAACATGATCTGCTAAAGCTCTACTATTTTAAAACGTCACAAGGATTAAAAAAAAAAAAAAGAGTATGGACGTTGCGCCGCATTGTGTGTAATTTCGCATCATTTTCAAGCCTCCAAAATTTTCATCAGACGGTTTTGGAATGCAACAAACGACGACCTTGTTTGGTCGCTCAAAAAGAGTTGCGTAGATCGTGAAGGCAAGCGAGGAAGGACGATGCATGTGTTAAATAGCGCTAAGAGGAGAAATCACAAAGGTTTATGTACAATACTAATATTGGTGAGAACGTTGCAATCCGTTGAGTCGTTCAATGTGCGTCGCGTCGTTCGGTATTCGTTGACGCAATCTATTCAGCACTTCGCCCTCTTCGTTCTGCTATCTCGTTTTTCTCGCAATTTAGCATGTCCTTTTCGTCGTTTTCACTCAATAAATAAAGTCCTAATTAAATTATTTTACGAAAAATCCCCCGCATTGACCTGCTCATTTGTTGAGGGACTCCAGTCGGTACAAAAGCTGGACCAGTCTTTTGACAACCACCTCATGGAGAAGCTTAACTGCGCATGACCATACGAGTCCTCGCGTCCGGGGAAAGTTGAACGATGCGTCCTGTTTTCTAGCTCTGACGTGGCTGTAGATGTTCGCACGCTATGGCGAAATCACCCTCGTCGAGTCCACTGGATTTGATGGGTCGGGAATGCTGAGCAGAGCGTAGTTCATTTAAGTTTAGGTACATTTCGGCAGGCCATTACTCATCTCCTTTTGAATATTGTATTGTGGAATTGATGTCGTTCAAAAGGCAATGCAATCTTCTTCCATTTTATATTATGTATGTATTGGTTTACACTGTCCCTGCGCATTTGTAGCGTTGCGATAATGATGGCGGGGACCCTCACTTGCTCCGCCGGCTCATATTTTATGAACGATCATTAAGGCCTGGCTCACACTTGCGAATCGGCGGGCGAATCTGCAAGAATTCGGCCGCCGGGCGTAGCGTCCACTGTGCATTGCCGCGGCCGATTCCGCGTCGGCGGCAGCGGATTAGCTTTAAGTGTGAACCAGGCCTAAAGACAACAGGTCCCAATAGGGCAGTTTTGTTAAGGTGATGTCGGAGCAGAATGTAACGATACGCTTTTTTCGTACTTGTACTACTTTGTTTTGTTCATCTCTCCAAATAATGCCTTTAAAATGTTCATTTTTTAGCACAAATATATTTTGAATGACAAGCGCAAGGGCAATGAAATTAGCTACAGGTGTAGTGCTTATAATTGTTAATATGAAAAAAAAAAACGCTGTATACATTTTTGTTTTGTTTAGATATTCGATATCAAACTTAGCACTTTTTTTTTGCTTCGAGTCATGGTACTTAAATGCCGCTGGAGAAAAAAATTAAACAATGATAGTCTTTTATAGCATTTAGAACTGCAATGGTAGCCAAAGGGGTCGACGAATGTTTTTTTTTTTTTCATTTTCTAAGTCATAACTCTTCAGGAGCCCTTCAAACTTATTTGTTTTTGACGCATATATTTTATTAACATCAAACAGATTTATTGGCATCTAATAATATTTATTTTATGGAATAGATATAAATTGCGATGTATTAGATTTTCACAATGATCTTGCTGTGGTTTTTTGATAGGTGTAGAACTTAGCTCATTTTAAAAACAATTAAAAATTGCTTGGGTGTTTTGTTGCGCTACCTGGCGGATGGTAGACAAAACGGCTGATTTTTAATGTTCAAGAAATTTTCGAGGGCGGCGTTGGCGTCTGTATCATCATGAATGCCTTTGTCCTTGTAACTTACCATTTAGAAAATATATTGGAAGATCTGCTATCGACAAATGAACGGTTTAAGTGCCGGGTCAAGTTAATAAATCTAAAAAAAATATAATTACACTAGCCTAGCGTGATATAATGCGCTCAATATTCGATATGATTGAAATCAATAAACAATAAAGCCGAAAAGGAAAAGAATACACCCGAGTTCACTTCATACCTAGAGCCACTAAATGAGCTGCGTTTAAAGTATCGGGAATTCGTTCCCCAAAATTTTTTTTGGGTGCCGCCATTTTGGGTTTTTTGCCGAGCAGACGCAACTGCCGATCGTCATGATTCAAAAGTGCGACTTCGCTGCATTAGATCTCGTACTAGGAAGCTGCTGCAATATTGCTAGGCATCAGCATAGCAATCACGGGCTGTTTAAACATTTGTAGAGGACGGAAAAGCGTTTCCTGTGATTTTAGATAAAGCTTCAGATAACTGGCAACCATGATTTTAAGTCACAATATGTCCAAGCGTCGTTTCTCTGAAACGTAGCTAATTTACTGGCACTAGCGGGAACACTGAGGAAGTGGCAGGAGTCAAAAGGTAGTGGCTTGTGAAATCCACAGGGCTTACGTCATGGCCCCTCCAGGTATTACAAGCTTCTTGAACAACAGCATGAATAGTGTTATTAGAGTAGCTACGCTCCAGTGTAGCGACACTTGGCCATATTGTGGCTAAAAATCAAGGTTGCCAGTTATCTGAAGCTTTATCTGAAATCACAAAAAACGCTTTTCCGTCCTCCACAAGTGTTTAAATAGTTTTCGACAGAGCAAAGGAATATTACATGAGCTTCCTAACACCGAATCTAATGCTGAGGAAGTCGCACTTTTGAATCATGACGATCGACAGTTGCGTCTGCTCTGCACAAGCACCAAAATGGCGGCGCCCACAAGAACGTCGGGGAACGGAGTACCGATACTCTAAGCACAGCTCATTTAGTGGCTCTAGTTCCCGCGAACCTTGTTTCCCCTCACTGAAGGTGAAACTAAGTATGAAATATTCACCATTATAATAGCTTATTTAGTTATAACTAACTCCACATAATGAGAGGAGGAAGCGGCCAGGTAGGAGGAGGAACGCGGGTTTTATATGCGACCGTCCTAACGGTCTCAAAAGATAGAACGCGCGAGCTTGCGCTGGCTTAAAAAAAGACGATCCAAAGAAAAAAGGCGGCGCGCTCTGTTCTTTGTGATTGTGCGCCCAATTTATATACCGGTATATAGGGTGGTTCAAGTCACGAGGCTCGATTTAAAATAGACTGTAAAAATCGACGCCTGCACGTAGCCACGTAAACTTTTCGTCAAATGTGTATTTCACAGGTCGTTTTTTTTTTTTTCTTACAAAAAGACAAAACGGAGTTCTCTATTAGTGAAAAATAGGGCTAAGAAACTTGCAAAGGTCTGCGGCGGGCGGCGACCCAGACGACCAAGTCCAGTAGCGTGCTGTGTTTGCCGATCGTATTGATAGATGGCGTCGGGAGCAGCGTCTGAAGCTGCAGCCAATGTTGCTAAAACACTCGGTTTTGAAACTCGCCGTCAAAACCTGGGCCGCTGGCGTCCACCGAGACCGAACTAAATACAACAGCGCCACTCTTTATCATTTGTCCGTACTGTGGTCACCTTGAACTTTTAGAAACGATGTTTTGTGCGTAAAAACTAACGGAAACTACTCTTTTTGTATGAAATTTATTGGAGTTTAGTACAAAATGAAGGGCGCGTGATGTCTTTAAAATCTTTAGAATCCAAGATTTTGCGGCACAATTAATATTGTTTTTATACAACCATGCCTCAGCGGCGCTTTCAGGTAGCGCGTCCCGGCCTAGGTTCATTATAACTTCGGTAGTAAGACGCGGTGGGTCTGCTGGGGAGACGGGGGTGGCACCAATGTAACCTCTTCCACTGTATCTGCTTCGGCGCCAAAATGGCCGGTTAAAGCCAAAATAGAAGTGATATGCAGTTCCCCGAATGGCTGCTGCGGGAAAAATGGTGGCGTTGTGTTCGTCATTAGCTCGGTGCTCAAGGACAAACTTCAAAGCAGCCTCTATGGCAGTTTCCCAACTGAGTGGGTTAGTAGCGTTGGCTGCAGCCGACCAGTGAAAGAAAGCAGACGACACGCAGACAAAATCCAAAAAAAGCGCCGCCGTCATGCAGACACGTTTTTTTACTTCAAGTTTTGCTTTTATTGTCAGCATATATTTTGTTAACCGAAGGTACGTTTCAAAAAGATTATGTTCGTTTTAATAAACCACGGTGGTCGCGAGCCGTCGCGATAAAAAGGTAGCGCCATCAATCAATACGAACGCCGAACACACCCCGCTACTGGACCCCTGTCGTCTGCGTCGCTGCCCGCCGTAGACCCTGTCAAGTTTCTTGGCCTTATTTTTTACAGAATCTGAGGTACGCTTTGTAATTGTACAAGAAAAACCGACCTGTGAAATACACCTTTGACGAAAAGTTTAAATTGCTACGTGGAGGCGTCGATATTTGCTGTCCATCTTAGATCGAGCCTGGCTACTTGGACCACCCTATATTTGAAGATCGACAATGAACGTCGATCGTCTTGAGGTATGAGGTAATGTCACGTAATAATGGTATATAAATAATAAACATAATAAAGAACTGAACGACTCAATTTTTTCATTCTTCTACTGTAACATGGCGGTAGCCTATTGTACTTAGTGTTGATGAACAGCAATTTGAGGTGACGAGGTAATGATTAAATGATGAAGCTCTATAAGGACGAGCACATTAGTGGCTGTCGAACCACAACGTACAGTGCCAGACGTGTTTCAAGTGTAGTGTACCCAAAGACATTTCTTCACCCGCAACAGATAATGGCAGATTCAATGAGGATGCTACTTTACAACTGTACGTGGAACAGTAAAACTGCACTGTGCAAAAGTGCGGCTTGTTCGTTAATATGAAGGACGGAATTCTAGCAGCCTTCCCTGATTGACTAGTTCGAACAAATGGCCTCGTTGACGTACTGTCTTCGCTCCAAAAGATTCTTGAAGTCTACTGAAACTGCAAAAGCGTATGAGGCGAAAAATAAGAAAAAGGAGTTTTTTCAGGTCCGCCTGGGATCCACATCTGAGAGTGTGGATCCCAGGCGGACCTGAAAAAACGGTCTCTCAAGAAGTCGGAAGAGATATTTAAGGCACGGCACTGCCGCAGAGCCTAACTCTTGACTACCACCAATCCCTTCCTCACACCCTTCCCTCCTTTTCAACTCTTTGCTCGCCGGCATCTTGTCACGCGCCGCCGAATTCGGACCAGGACCATCCTCACCCCTTACCTGCTACAGCGGTTCCGTCAGCACAGCAGCACCCACCGCGAAAGGGGCAGTGGTCCTTCCACCACCAACCTTCCCGGTACATGCGCATTGTACCATAAAAACGCTGATCTGGAGCACCTGCTCTGGGACTGCACGCTATACTCGAAGCCCCAAACCGGCACCTTGGCTACCATTCAGCAGAGTTTCAGGCATACCTCGCTGCATGCCTGGGCCTGCCCGGATTCCTCCTTCCCCAAAGTGAACGCTATCGAACTCTGGCAATCGCCACTCGCGTACATCTAGGTCTCTGCAGCTCCCCCTGTCGGCACG
The DNA here is from genome assembly GCF_016920785.2 of Ixodes scapularis. Lineage (NCBI taxonomy): Eukaryota > Metazoa > Arthropoda > Arachnida > Ixodida > Ixodidae > Ixodes > Ixodes scapularis. Next base: position 42,976,416 of record NW_024609883.1, on the reverse strand, counting down.
CGGCTTCAAGGCCTTCAGCTCTCCACCACTGAGCCCAGACAAAACACCAGGCCTGAACCTACCGTACATCTATCCTCTAACGCCGTCGCACCAACCGGGCCAACAGAGAAGAATGGAGGCCCCCGGTCCCCCGCTCCTGTACCCTAAACCCTTTCACCACAGCATTTCTTAATGCAAAAAAGTGAAATAAACCTTCCTACCTACCTACCTACCCATTCTTTCTTGTGCACCGTGGGGTCCACCCATGTCAAATTACCGTCCGAGAAGGGGGGGGGGGGGATCGACTTTGATTGGGGGGGGGGGGGGGGCCTCCCTCGTCACCCCCTGCCCCTTTGGATCGGCCCTCGTAATGATAATGGTAACATCAGAACATTCCCTGATTTACCATTCCTACCATTGCTGCTTCGAAACTCGCCTTTATACCACATGCCCAGTCCGTACTATTACGGAGCGCGGCGCATGCCAGAAGAAATTTTGGATTGCAAGCATTTCATTACACAGTCCCATCTGAAATCAACAAACCCATTAAAAGTAACATTCACGTTCAATGCCTGCCAAAGGGTCAGATGAGGAATACCGGCTGATTAAAAATACTTTCAAAATAAGCCTAGACATTGTTAACATTTGTTGGCGTTATTCTAGTGGGATTGCGTGGTAATATTTGCCGCTCAAATCGGCTAATTATGCATGCGTACATACTCGCGGAGATTGGCTCAAAAGTCCTTCCTGGTGCGACACAGGTTGTTGCATTTGACTTGACAACGGGGTGGAGCTGACTTCAGATCCTTTTTCGCGCTCAACTGGTGAAGAAGTGTGATCAGCTCCGCAACGTTTTCGTATAAAATCCATAGATAATAACCAGATCTTAGCTGTTCTGTACGTAACGTTAGCCGAAGTGAGTAGCGAATTCAGAGAATCTTGGAACACAGGCTGGCTGCGAGAATTGTACAAAACGAAATTCCTGGAATGCTGCCGCCTTGAAGTTTGCAGTATAAGCACAAACACCGATTACCGTAATGAAACGTTTAAGGATAAAATTCGAGTAATCAGAAGAATAAACACTACGATTATCCTTGCGCTAAATGGTCGCCTAAGAGCATAATCTTGCTGGAAAGGGAGAAGATTCAGACACCTTCGATGTTTTTTTTTTTTTTTCTTGTTAAATGTAATTAGATCACCCTGCATAAAACAGGAGTCGCAGAGATGCAGAGAGGCCGCCTTTGGTTCATTGCGGTTAGCTATCTGAGCCTGGATAAACGACCAACAGTGCCGAGCTGTGGAAACCCTTAAATCTCAAAGCTATTTTTGATTAAAAAAAACAACAGAAGAATTGCAAATGTTTCGCAAGTACGTTTCTTTTCTTTTTTTCTTTGTTCTGTTGAAGTAAAAAAGAATACACAGGATGCTTATATCTTCGTAAGTTTTCTCCATCGTCTCCTTGTTTTTTTGCACGATACCAACCTAGTTTCGGTTTGAAACCGTCTGCAAGCGTGATATTTTTCGGCCTGGTGCACTCACTACTGACACTGAAATGAAGATTGACGCATAGGTATCACGCCCCAAAATTGGTTAAAAGTGATCAAGCAAATCTTCTAATGACAACCGCACGTTTTTACTTTTAACACGTTATACTTTTTGTTCTGAACGGCCTACTATATCCAGAGCTCGAAGAGTAGCCATCAGAGAGCACAATGCATCACGGGAGTCTGTGACGTCACTCTTCCCAGCATATGCGAGGCTACGGGGAAGCTGGCGTGTTTATAATATTGACTCTTAGCGGCGTTAAACCTAGCCATAAGAGGTGCACGAAGCCTCGTTGGGCAAGGCCAACAGAGGCGAAAAAAAAGTGATTAACCTGCAATTCAAACTTTACGGACCTCCTCCAATTCTCATTTTGATTTCCTCTTTCTAGAGGAGTTTAATAGGCGTGGGAGACAAAGGGAAATCCGTTTCGACCAAGTTCGGCAGGGAGGGCGCGCACGCAGACTGTCGACGTACTTCTGCAGGGTGATGCTTTAACGGCACAATTGGTTTAAAGGCGTTTCAAGTGGCCATCGGAACATCCACGGGTTTATTCGTTATAAAAAAAACGTGTCGACGTCTTTTCAAACAAAATAACGGTGTCTCCGTAATGTTGCCAGAACGTAGTTGATATCTAAACGATAGAAATCGCACTAGAATTTCGTTTCAGTGCCCCTTTAAATAAGAGAACACTGCCACAGCTAGAGCGTATTAAAGTCGACCGTTAAATTTCCAAATACAATTTGCCTTCAGAAATCGAAACTTAAAAAGTTAACTGGAACTTCAATGTTTTAAACAAATTCTTAGTTTTAACTAATTGAGCAGGCGCACCTTGGTCATCAAGAACATGTGGCTTAACATGTCGATTCTCGTACGGGCATCTCCCTGGCCTTGAAGTGGCGCCTGAACTGCGTTATTTTATCTATTAGTTATGCTTTTGCTATTTTTTGTTGTCTCGTGCCCCACACCTGCAGATGAAAAAAAGAAACTGCGTGGAAAGCGGAAGCTAGGCTACATTCAGTGTTGAGGGATCTCAATGGCTCTGCCTCTCACTGTCGTTCTGTTCAGGGCGTTTGCCACATGTGGCAGGTTCGAGGTCTACATATTATGACGTCTCGCGCAGGCCTTGCCTTCTGAGTAATGTTGCGCTGGTATCAGTCTGCTTATGCGAATGATCAACATTAACCATACCACTACGGCTCCGCTATAAAAGACCCAAGCTTGCGCATCCTCAAATACATCTCCCAGGGAGCGTCAGTTGAATCGCACGCTCTTGTTACAGACCGTGAATCGAGAATTTATCCGCACCTAGTACATATTATGTCGATGAACAAGTTTCGTCTTGCTCTACTGCAGCTCGCTGTGAATTCCAACAAGGCTGAGAACCTCGAAAAAACAAGTCGGAAAATCAGAGAGGCGGCCTCCAAGGGAGCGAAGATGGTGGTTTTACCAGAATGTTTCGGATTCCCGAACGCGGCGCCGAACTTTCCAAAGTACGCCGAGACGATTCCCGGTGACTCCAGCGAGATGATGTCCCGCAGCGCCAAAGAAAACCAGGTGTACCTCATTGGCGGCTGCATGTCGGAGAGTGACAATGGGAAGTTCTACAGCACCTCCCTGGTCTACGGGCGAGACGGTTCGATGATCGCCAAGCACCGTAAAATACACCTTTAAGGCTTCAACATTCCCGGAAAAATCAGGTTCAGTGAAGCAGACTTTATAAAATCGGGCAACCGACTGACAACCTTCAACACTCCGTTCTGCAAAGTGGGCGTCGGAGTATGCTTCGACATGTGTTTTGCATATGGCGGAGGCCTACGGGCAGCTCGGGTGCAAGTTGTTGGTGTACCCTGGCGCATTCGACACGATTACTGGTCCATCGTACTGGGAGATGCTGCAGAAGGCCAGGGCGTTCGATAATCAGGTGTACGTTGCCACGGCGTCACCTTCAAGGGATGAATCTGCGAGCTACGTCAATTGGGGACACAGCATGTTGGTGGATCCGACTGGCGCGGTGGTGCAGTCAGCGGGGCATGGTGAAGAGCTTGTGCTTGCTGATATCGACTTGGATCAGATAGATGAGGCGGCGAACAAGTTTCCCATTAACAAAGAAAAGAAAAATTATATCTATAACCTGGTGATCAATAAGGGGTTGGAATCTACTGTGGCGGCTTCTTAAACAATGCGACGTGCGATGTCGCCTTCGCAGTAATCTCTGGCGCCAGCTCTGCTGGGAGAAATCCTGAGCTCTGTTGGTTGAGTCTTTCTAATCGTTACAAAAAAAAATATTTTGTCTCGAACGATTCACAGCAAGCTTCGTGTGTGCAACAGATAAATTTCTCGGTAATGGGTTATTCATTTGTCATTTTCTAAATACTTTCTTGCTTAAGGACTTAAATAAAGTTTGACCGGGTGCACCATTTTTCGTCTCTATCATGACTCTTATTCTAGTATATGACGTACAGGTCGTGTCCCAGCTGAACCTATAGCGAAAAGCCGTTTCCTCGTCGCGACGGTCAACCACATTACCTCCTTTTTTCATCTTCGTCCCAATTTTTAAGACCTTTTCTTCGTCTTCTTTGTATGCGCTCTATTTCGTGCAGCTTTTATTAATATCTATGGGGGATTTGTGGCGAAGTGTTTTAACACACAGCAGCCCGTAGCCCTCGGAGCGAAAGGTCACGCTTCAGAAACCAGTAACCCTGAATTTCCCCACCCTACCCGATTCGATGATGAGCATCGTTCCAGGATGCGACCGTATACCCATAGTGCATGATGGACTTTAAAGACCGCAGTATAGCAATCGTGCTGCACTGAATAAATGTTTCACCATCAATGGGTAACAATGTCGTCATACTCCGGTAGACTAAACTCTTGCTGCCTAAACAACTAGCGGCTTATCAGTTTTGCTCAGCAAGGACGGGCTGCCGAGGGCAGACCGTCCTTGCTGACGGTCTGCCCTCGGCAGTGTGCTTCGCGGTGTCTTCGTTCGTGAGTTTCTGTTCAGAAACGAAGCGTTTTCGTTGACTGCGATGAGTTGGAAGATTCTGACTTTCCCAAAGAGTTGCATGTAGGTTTCGCAACCGATAGCTTACATGGCTTGTCATTCGACGCACTTTAAAGCTACTTTGGGTGAATTGCAGACCTAGCTTTCCTGGCATTCCTTTTCGTCTAGGAGTGGAACGCGCTCTAACGAGGTCTTCTGCCACAATGCGTCGCAATCGACTGTCACGTTTATGGTTGCATAGCATCTGTTGTTCTAGGGGTCAATCGTGGTAACAGAAGCACAGCGTCACCTATCATTAAGTCTGACATGAAAACGACTAGCCATCTCTGGTGTTTTAAGGTTGCACGTAGATGTAGGTAGTAATGTTGACCCTGGTCAAGGAACCGGAGTTCCTTCATACCCCAGACTCAACCGGTTAGTCATTGTCGGTCAGCCGCTGTCGAGTTCGGAAATGTGTCATTTCTGCGAACGGAGGTCGGGCTTCCATGGGTGCTGACGAAGAGGTAAAGTGTTGATGCATGCGTATGCCAATTGTTTCTTCCCTAGGACAGTTACTATTTTCGTGGTACTCAGTAACTTAACTTAAATACTTTTAGGGAATATCTTGTACAAGCCTGATGTGTTTTGACGAGCGGAGTCCTGTTGGGCTGCCCTTCATTTGTAGTTCGCGGAAAAACCGCCTCACGGCGCTCGTTACTCGAGCGCCTTGCGGCGTGCGGCGTGGGGGCCGTGAGGTGGAGCGCCGTAGAGTTCCTGTATAAGCTACCTACGGTAGCAGAGTTCCGCATTCAGCCAACACCTCCTAGAAATAAAGCCGTAGCGCTCCGAGCGGCTACGTCACAATCACGGTGTAGGAAGGCTCTTTAAGTTTAGAGACTCCGCTCTCCGCCGCAACCAGGTAAGGACACCCCGCGCGCTTGGCTTCACGGGGCCACCCCCAGATGGCGCCGTAAGTTTCAGGCCATCCGGCAGCGCACCGAGCCGCCTGTACCTGCCTGCTCGGCGTGCAGCTTGCTTTCCGAAGGCTACGGGTTCGCGTGCGATGTGGTATGTAGGCGGGGCCATTCAACTATCATCTCTCTCAGCACCACTGAAGTTTTTATAACCCCAAAAATGGCAGACAGACAAACAAGAGTAACTCCCTAATACGAGCCGACGCGGCGGTCTACGAGTGAAAAAGAAATATCCTTCTTCTGTAGATAATTCCTAGCCTAGCTTACATTCCGTCGTTTGTTTCCTCAGTAGCGCAATAGTAACGTCGGGAAGCGTTTGTAAAATTGATAAATTCTGATTGTAGCGCAGGTAAATGATAACTTGAGTGCGACCGAAAGAAAAAAAAAATGCACATAAATGAAGAATGATTAACACAAACCTTGTTAACGGATAATAAGGAACTGAATTGCTTTAAGCACCGTTCACATGACTTTTCTAAATATATATATATGTATATATATATATATATATATACATATATATGTATCGGGTTCGCAAATTACCGTTGATTCCACTGGACGATTAAAAAACAAATTTTTTTTTCAACATGGGGCGCAGCTAACGCGATTATTCTTTTACATTTTAAGGCAGCCTTTGAGTCCTGCTAAATTGAACTGCTGGCCGAATTTGCACGAAGTTACACATTTTGCACGCAGACATTAATGAGAGAAGCATTCTTTGAAAGGTTCACTTTGTTACTACACTTACATTTGCATGTAGCAGATTGCAGCAAAATATTATATATTATAGTAACCACACTCGTCCAGTAAAGCAAACCGGTTTTATTAATGGCACTTCTGATATAAGTATAATAATAATATCATCGCAAACTTTAAAAAAATCGCTGTAAAAAAACAGTGGTTAAAACATTTGTTTAATGTTGGCACACTCTATAGCTGCTTTTGGAGGTCTTTTCCACATTACGAGTCGCACAGTCGGGACCCTTTCTTCTTTTCTCGAGACTGCTTCTTTGCATCTCGGTATTTTCCTTTGCAGTCCTGTCGCCTTCTCATGCGATCCGAACCCTTTTGCTCGTTCGACCGAAACCGGAGAAGCGTCTGCCTTCCACGGAGGCGTCTGCATTCCACGAGAACGCGAGACAGAATCCGACCCTGAACAGATGGGCAGTCTGTTGTGTCTGCGTCTCCCGCATGCAAGACAATCCCCTACGAGGCTCCTTCAATTTGGAGAGAACAACGACCGAGCATGTGACTGATCCATTCGGCAGACGTCTTTATCCGGATCGTCTCTTTTACGAATATTTTCATGTCGTTATTTTCCCTTTCTAAAATGTTTACGTTTCTCCAGGCTGGAGAGCAGTCGGCGGATTCATTCAAATGTATGGCTTTGCATCTTTGGTTTTACATTTATTTTATGCTCGGTTCACCATTGATAAAAAATAATTAAAAAAAGTTAGAAACAATTAAAGGCGGCGTTAGCAATGGGTGGGTGACTTAGTCCACGTTCCGGCGGAGGGCCGGCGACCGGACGGCCTGAACGTTTTGGCGCCCTCTAGGGACAGGCGGAGAAAACATAGGAAAGGAGGGGACGTGATTTGTTCGCCGTTCCGACGGGGCGAGGAGAGGAGTCTCCACACCTAAAGAGCCTTTTTACACCATGGTCTCAATGTCGCAGAAAGAAGGCCATGACACAACAACGTGAGAAACCCTGCCTGGTAGCGACATTGAGAAAAATGTTTCTTAGCGAGCGGTGCAGTGGTATTCGTGCGCGCTTATCCAACGTTAATATACGCTTTAAAACCGCTGTCTTGTATAATTTATTATATATATAATATAAACGTAATATACAACGCGTTACCAAGGTTGAAAGTACTAAATTTTTATATTTCTTAGTATTCCCGTAACCGCGGCACTACGTGCAGTCCCGCAGCATCCCCACACTTTTCGAATGAACCGTCTCCGATGTGACATTGTCTTCCCTCATACGGGCTCCGATTCTGGTAAATTTACGTTGCGTCTGAGCTGCTGACTGTTTGAAAAGGAACGCTTATACTTTGTCTCATCCTACGATGGACTAAAGGCCAAAGCCGCGGGCCGCCATGTCCAATCACGTTCCAGGCTAAACTATGACACGCTTAGCATTGATTAGAGGTGGACGAATAATTCTCGAATCTAAAAGCGCTGCCTTATTTCTATAGCTTCGACGCTGCAAAGAGCCTATATGTCATGGCTTTCTTTGCTATGTAAAATTGATGAGTCACTCAGTGCTCTCCGATTCGAACCACTGCCCACCCGTCTCCTCATGAGTGATCCGAGACGTGGGCACCGATACGTGCATAGAAGCAAAATACCACACAATTTCTAAGTGGCTTGTGATTGGATCCGGCGGTCCGTAGCTTTTGCCTTTAGTCCATCGCAGGGTGAGACGAAGTATAGACATTTCAGAAGGGAAGGAAACTGAAGAAAAACCCAGTCATCGCCTCAGGGAGCGCACACGAGCAAAAGATGGGTCGACAACGTAAAGCCTCGTCTCACAATGCTGCCGCTGCTCTCGCATGGTTCTTTTAAGACTTCTTTTGCTTCTTTCTTCGTCGTTTTTCTGTCGTCCCATCAGTCCCGGCTAGCTTTTTTTCTTTTTTTTTTGTGTGTGTGTCTACTTGATACTACGGCGTTTACGTGGATTAGCGAAACAAGTCCTGCTTCGGTTTGAGCGACATGTGTGGCAACTAGTCAACTATGACACTCGTCGATTATGGATAGACCTCTCTCTCGACAAAAAAAGACTTCTTGGAGTTTGTGTTCAAATGTTTTCTTGAAGGATATCATAGGACGTATGAATACGATCGACAGGTGAGAAACAACTTATTTACGGGATTTCTTGGTAATGTTAGACGCCAGTTAAATGCTGTAACCTTTTTTTTTCAAATTGAGATAAAACGGAAACTTGTTTTTCGTCGTTATCCATGTGCATTTGCGTCGGCATTTGTAGATATGCGTGGTGATAGTCTAGTTTTTACTGGAAGGTGAATAACAAGTTTGTGTGATTATTGAAAGTGTGTTGTTTGTGTTTGTTTGTTTATTTATACTAAAGTTATTGCCTTTACCGCGTTTATACTAGGATCTTAACGGTATTAACTTAATAGTATTATTGTATACAAAATAAGTTATATTTTGTTCTAAGGCAGTTCAAGCCCTTGGGAGAAGCATATTAGTTGACCGTAAATAGTAAGTTTAGTACCCCTGCCACACGGAAAAGTTAATGTGTTTTCATTAAATGATATGGCATTTGATCAGCTCGCGGTGTTGAGTGATTATACGAGCGTCGCAAGCTGATTTGTCGACCCCATAATGTCATTCGATCGAAATTACATTCCTTTTGCCATGTGGCCGCGCTATACTGCAAGAATTCAGTGACTGCACGCGATAACATCGTAAGTGACATTTTTTTCTAGCCGTGTCCGCGTTGACTACGTCTACCTGATTTTAACTGATTTGTTTTGCCGTGTCCAATCACTGCGTGTCTCGCCATTTTGTCGAAGTATTTGTGTATAAAATATGCGTACCTACAGCAATAATTGCGTGACTTAATGTTTTCGAGTTAAAACAAATACATTATTCTATAGACGTCTAATACGCATACCTCGTGCCATTTCGTACCGACTATTTAGCAGTGTAATAATTTGTCCGTGTAATAAAATGTTTTCTAGAGCCGTTGCTATGTGTTGTTTTAGAGCGCAGCTCTTAGGGGCCCGTTTCCAGCCTGAGCGGCGTCGGCGTCGCCGTTGGCGTCGCCGTCGGCGTCGCCGTCGCCGTCGGCGTCGGCGTCGGCGTCGGCGTAACCGCGCCCCTCCCTCTCCTCCTCCTCCCCCTCCTCCTCCCCTCCTCCTCCTCTTCCTCCCCCTCCTTCTCCTCCTCCCCTCATTGTGTAGTATGGTCCGGGCGGGTCACGTGACCTCGGGGGGAGGGGGTCACATGACCCGTTTCCAGCCTGTGCGGCGTCGGCGTTGGCGTCGGCGTCGCCCCTCCCCCTCCTCCTCCCCCTCCGCTCCTCCTCCTCCCCCCTCCTCCCCCGCCAAGGTCACGTGACCCCGGGGGGTGACTCCCCTCCCCCCGCCGGTCACATGACGGCCCGCCCAAGGTCATGTGATCCCGTCCCCTCGAGGTCACGTGACCCCCCGGACCTCTGCCCTCCTCCTCCTCCTCCCCTCATTGTCTAGTATGGTTCGGGGGGGAGAAAGGGTCGCGTAAGAGCACAGCTCTTACGCGACCCTTTCCGGCTTGAGCGGCAAGGAGGAAAGCAGTACGAAGGTGGGGGAGGGGGGAGGAGAGACGAGGAGGCGGAGGCGAGGGGAGGGGAGGAGCTTGAAGGACGAGGCGGTGGTAAAGGAGAGGGAGGGGGAGCAGGAGGGGAGGAGGACTAGCAGGCATGATCACGAGGGAGGAGGAGGAATATACCCTCCACTCCTCCTCCTCAAGAGCTGCGCTCCAATTCGGCGTTACAGGAAGTTGTAAACGGCTTTCACTTTTTTGATAGAGCAATAAATAAAACCCCTAAACACGCCGACTATGTTAATAGGCAGTTTTAGCATAGCGTTACCGCAGTCTACCGTGAGCACAACAACGCTCCTGGCGCGCGCTGAAAAGTGTGTTTCAAAGGCACAGCGCGAGCTCCCGGTTGTAATGCTACACTGCGCGGTAGCCTGCGGTAACAAACTTTTTATTTTAGTTAATAAGACACGCGTATGTGACTAAAAGCGCGTTACGACGGTCGATTCCCGCGCGTTGCCTTCGCTTCGACGCGCGCCCCGATATCCTTCCTTTGAGACGTCGCAATAAGAGCGCTAGGGCCTTATTTCTAGGGGGTGTTGATTCAGCCTCGACGGGTGGCCCTAGCGCCGGCTTTCCTTCACGCCCTGGGTGCTTTGCTTCTCACGAGACTAAATTTAACGACTAGCGGAGCCGCGCGCGCCGCCGCACATGGAAACCAGAAAAAGAGGAGGAGGCTAAAGCACGGGAACATACGCCGGGGCACGAACAACGTCGGCGGAGCGACCGTAAAGGTGGCTTTCTTGCACGTCGCCGGATGCTTTGCTACTCACGTGATGGATCTCGGCGAATAGCGGCGTGGCGGCGCAGGGAAAACAAATGCGCAACTCTGCTCCCCCTTCGGGGCAGGGGGGTAAAGGTGGGTGAGGAGGAGTGGCAAATACTGTGCGCCGACACCCTGGGTCCCGAGTGAAAGATCGCGAAAGAGAGCGACAGAACACGAGAGAAACAAAGCAACGTTGCCAGCTGAAGGACGACAGTCGAAATGGTAAACGCGAAGACTGAAAACTCTCAGCAATATCAACAGTGATAATTTAACGTTGTAAACTAAACTCTGAGCTATTCTAACGCTTATAAAAAAGCAATATAGTCGTTATGTTGCAGTAACTTCTTTTCTGTCGAAATCTCGGATATCTGGCAGTTGCGCGGTTTCGTATTCCTCAACCGCGCCAACCCGCGCCCACCGGCGAAGCCGGGTATCTGGTTTAGTTTAGCGTTGACGCGAGGCCGTACATCTGCGCGCTATGCAAAAAGAAAGCTTCGGAAGGAACGCCAATATCTTTCCACCGGTAAGTTCGTGAATTGTTGAAGTTCATGACACTGCTCTGATGATATATTTGTGAAATCGAAGGCAGTTGGTAACCATGTGGGACCCCGAGGGTCTGCCTGCATGCTCCGCCGCTTGCGGCAGCCAGAATGCATGGGAAAATGGCGGACCTTTTCCTCTAGAGTTACTATGTATGATCTCTATGTTCGGGGGAGCATATCGAATAAATCTAGAGCGCCGTTGTTCGCGCGGCCATCTCTTGACGGCCGCGCGAACCATTGTAGCCTCCGCAGCATATTTGTGGCTTCCCCGTCCAGCGGCTCCCTAAAGCGTAGCTGTCGGTTCGTCTTCGCTCTCCGCGCAAAGCGTAACGGCGATGGCCTTACTTATTTTTCGAAAAATCGCAATGACATCTGCCGTCCCAGAATGGACCATGGACATCATCAGGCTGAAGTTTACTGACGAATGTTACGTAGAACGTTTTTATTCGTCGAAAACTTCATTCGACCGTTAGAGCCAGCGCAGCTACAAGTTCGTCACAGAGTCTTACGTCAATCTGCCCGACCTGCGGACGATGCCTGTTTCGACGAGGTGATATTTTCGTCAGGTACCTAGCACAGTGGCCATTTCATTCGAAACGAGTTGTTTCTAGTCGGGCTTTTTGTTTTCGCGATCTACGAGAAAGCTAGCAGTCTGTGGAGAAGCGGCTTGTTCTTGAGCGTGGATAACTAACTTCACGTTGGTATGATCGAGTCGTTTGATTTTCTTACTTGTCAAACAAAATATATTCACGCATGTCCTAAACGGAATGTTGCAAAACTGCGTGACGAAAATATTGGCTTCCTCAGATTTGTTAAAGCGGTATCCTGACTGCAAAAGTACTTTCGCAGATCGTGTTTTCGCATACCCACACTCTAAGAAAAAAGATGGCCTCAAGAGACTAACGGCTGCATTTCGTCCTCTGAACTCCCAGTTGCTCTCCGAAAGGACCATCTGGTTCAAGCTAGATACCGTGCGCAAAAGCTGGGGACTAACTGCACTTAACTTGGACTAACCGATAGGCGTGCGCGACCAAAAGCATCCATTAGTCCCCCTCAGACTGGGTGCATCTGTATGGTTTAGTCCCCGAAGGCAAACGGAATGTTCGCCTGGAGGACGGATGATATTTCGCTTGTCTTGGGGATCGATGAGACTCAGCCCAGCACGGCTGAAAGTGTTGACGAAACTCGGACGAAACTGGCGAATTTGTTTAATGTGCCACGAGCGCTCAGACATCACATGGTAGAGCTTCGCGCGTTGTGCGAATGCTGGTTAACGAATGTGTTGGCTCCACTTCACCCAACTATCTCGTCAAAATGATCTGTTGACATTTCACAAGTCCCATTCACGCAATTTGCCTTCGCGCAAAAAATGAGCATTTATCCAAACGCAGCACCTCCAAATACCAACACTTTTTTTTTCTTAAATGAAACTTAAGAGTTTGTAGAAGACGCGCTTTCAAAACCGGAGTCTCGCAGTCAGAACAAATGGTCAATTAAATCTCTAAAACTGAGTTACTGCGAACAAAACAAGCCTCGTCTCTGTATCTCCCCGTAACCAACCTTTCTTGGTAGTCCAATGTCGAACTCACAATCCGCAATGACACACTTGATGCACGGCACGTTCCACTTGAAAAGCACATTCAGGGGCAGAATCTAGACGCCTTCATACGATTGTCGTCGCTGTTTCAGATAACATTCCGATGAGCAACGAAGAACGAAACAAACCGCGCCCTGTACGTCATCTGTGGCAACACCCTGCTAATACAAAACAAATGCGAACTACAAAAAGGAAAATGCCTCCGAGAAAACTGAAAAAAGAGAGAGAGAGAAAAAAAAAGTGTTTGGTTGTACGTCACTTGACCGGGCGTGTTGAAAATGCGACCTTCGACCTTCTGTTGTCCTTGGGAACGTCTCTGTGTCCGTGTGTCGTGTGCAGTGGGAGGGGGAAAAGAGATATTCGTGTACGCGCCCTTCCCCCTCCCACCAACCCCCTACCCCCCATTCCTCGCTCACGCGGGGGGTTGGGCAGATGGAGCAGAGAGGGTCCGTCGGGAAAATGGGAAGGGGTCTTTGTTTGAAAAGAACCTGTTTTTATGTAGCCTTCAGAACTTAGAAGCTGGTCGTCTCCGATCATTGCGGGATCCGGTTTGGATTCGCGGTGCAGCAACACTGCACTTGATCTGTTCTGAAGTCAGAAGAGAAGGGAACTCGATTAAGGTATGTCGAAGTACTTCTCTTTATGGTATATTCATTAACTGCGGCTTCAGAAAGTGTTTTATTTCGAGCGCGTTCTCTAGCTTCCAAAGCGCGCGCCATGCTCTATTCTTTTTTGCACCATGGTTGCTTATTTTGTTATGCAGCACAGAGACCTGATATACAATCCGTATCGAGCAAAACGTCAGTTCTACCGATGGCTTATTTTTTTGTGCTTTGCAGACCCTGGCAAAATCGCGTTACCATAAAGGCCTGCTTACACATGCTGCCGAGAGCTACAAAAATAGCGCTGACCTAGCGCTAAGCGCGTGCTGACGGGAGCTTTCACCAGCTTTGTATCGCACCGTCAAAACTGTTGTTCATGGCAGACGAAAAGCAGCTCACGACACGTGAGCAGCGCTACTTCAGCGCTTCGCTGCGTGTGAGAACCGGCCTTAAAGGGGCGATGCAACGATTTTTGTATTTTGCGCAAATACCGCGTAGAACGGATCTCTGATGTTAATGACCTGTGAAATACCCGTTCGTTTTTCACCACACGCAATCGAAGTCGCAGAAAAAAATGAAGAAAAACGAACAGAGTTCACCCCCTCAACTCAAGCCAGAACAAGCGGCCACGTGATCGGGAGCCGATTATATGGCGCCAGTGTTGATCATAGCCTCGCGCTGGGGTTGGCAAGGCACAGGACACGCGTTGAGTTCTAGACATTGTTATGGTTCGGTTGTTGTCGTCATTGCAGCGATTGGACACAGGACACAACCCGAATGCTTCTCGAGCTACCGATTATCACGAGCCCAAATCGAGTGTCCACGTCATGCTCGGGTCCAATCGATGAGCCGCACTCAAATATCGTCACTGGGTGGTACTGCTACCGCCGAGCTACGTCATCAGGTTTTGCGAAGGAGAGATTGAATGAAAACACTCGGTTTTGTCCTCGAAATTACAGCGCAACAAAGAAGTTTCTTGGTCAGTGGCGTTGCGTTCGAGAATCCTTGAGTCCCACTACTGCCAGTAAGCTCGTGTAAAGTGAAAAATATTGCAATTGAATATCGTTGCACCGCCCCTTTAATGGAGACGTTTATCGGATTGTACAGACTTTGGCGTTGATGGCGGGAGCTCGTTCCGTCACTTTGAAGCACAGTTTGAGGACGCACACGCTGCGTCTGTAATGCGCAGCGAGCGGTCTACTAAAACTATAATGCTGCGCTGGTCTGCTCTCAACAGATCGCATGCTACACGTGAACAATTGTAGCACTTTTGTAGCCAATTTGTTATTTTATTATGTGTGTGTTATATCTCATACTTTTGTTGAGCGATCGGGTATTTCACGCTGCCCCTGTTGCTAATAATCCGAATTCGTCGCAAGCAGGCAAGAAGCTGCCGGTGCCCCAGTAAACGGTGCTTGGACCACGACCGGTTTGGGCAGCCGTCCCAGTGTTCAAGCCATCATCCACGTAAGTGCACTGTTCGGAATTCGGCCTTATCGTGGAGTCTACCGCTCAGGAACTAAGACTTCAGTCATCCTTGAATGCAATGTGTATCTACGAGGCAATAAAGCTACGTTTAACCTGAACTGCACAATTTCGTTTCGGAGATTTGTGGCTCGGGACCAAATATAAAGGATAAACCTTTAGTCCCAGCGGTCTAAATTCAAGGGCGCAACGTTTAGACGCGGAGGTCCAAGTGCAAGGGCCTAACAGTTCGCCCATGGGGTTCAATTGAAACGGCGTAACAGTTGGTCCCAGGGGACCAAGTTCGACGGCCAAACAGTTGGTCCTCGAGGTGCAATTGAAACGGTGTAACAGTTACTCCCAACGGTGCTAGTGCGAGAGACTGATGGAGGGGCGCAACTGTTACGCCCCTTCCCGTTAGTCCCCGAGGGGACTAATGGTTGTGGCAAGGCACTTGCTCCCCTCGGGGACAAAGTCGCGCTCCCCTTTTTCTTATAGTGTACATGCGTGCTGTTTTGTCGCTGTGCTCTTTTGACACCGCGCTGCTTTGGCACGTGCTCTTATGTCGCTGTGCCATTTTAACGCTGTGCTGTTTTGTGGCGTGCTATGCTGACGCCTGCTTTTTTATCGCCGTGCTGTTTTGACGCTGTGCTGTTTTGACGCATGCTGTTTTGACCGTGCTGTTTTGTCGCGTGCTGTTTTGTCGTGTGCTGTTCTGTCGTGTTCCCCTTACCACAAGAGTGGAAATACTCTATTCTCGCCATGACACCTAAACTGGACAAACCCCCCTTACTCAGCAACCTTCGCCCACTTTCCCTTACTTCTTGCGTGGGAAAGACGATGAAGCGGATGGTGCTGGACCGCTACATGGACCATGTGGAAGCCATCTCGTTCTTTTCACACACACTAATCGGATTCAGCCCCCACGTACCCACCCAAGACCTCTTTCTCCCCCTTCAACATACATTTCTACCGTCATCTTCTGCTTAAGTGCACGCCTTTGTCACTATTGATGTTTATAAAGCATTAGATTACGTCGGCCACGACCATTTACTCTTCTGAGTTCGAGAAACAAGCTGCAGACACAAACTATACACATACATCCTCAACTTTCTCAAAAATCTCACATCCAGCTTTAGTATTCGCGACTCCAACTCACTATAGGCGGCGCCACTCGTTTTCTAAAATGGTGGTTATAGTGAGGGTCGGAGATACGTGCCGCTGGTGTTTATCGTAAACACCTGTTTATCGAGAAAACAAAAACAGTGTTTGGCGTAATATTTACGTCAGGAAAGAAGTTTTAATTATGGAAGCGAAACCGAAACTAACCTCTATTTGGGATTTAATATCTAGGTATAAGACCTACTTTTGGGATCTTTTATAACTCAAGATATGTCTTACATCGTAGTTATTTAGTTAAAAGGTTGTTCGCGGAAACTTTATTTTGTGACGTACCTGTTCAACACAGGAACTTCAAAATATTTTGGAGATTTCAGTATCATTTGATTTGGTGTATGAAAGACCTTGTACCCTTGACAGGTTCTTTCACACACCTTAGAAGTAAGCTAAACTGCGTATTTGTTGAAAACATCACGGCTGATATTTGTGCGTTCTCGCTGCATTTTCTCGCTGAGATAATTGTCATGGGAAATAATGAACTGGGGGTCTTTTATTCGGTTTTCGAGTATTTAGATCATTAATTTCTTTAATATTATTCCCCGCGCAAGAATAACTGAATAAAACCAATTTTGAAAATATGTTCACAACACATATAAATTTAGAAACACTGTTCTAACCACAAAATCTCAAAGACGGAATCCGAGTCGGACAGCTGAAATGCGTGTGCATTTCTGAAAGCAACGCGTGACGCATATGACTTTATATTGCATCCAGAGTTTGACTGTTTTGTATATCTTAAAAACAATGTCAGAGTTTTTCATATGGTAAAAATGAAATAGAATGTACCTCTATGGAAATACAGTTATGGTTAAATGGCGTATTTTTGAGATCGTGGCGTTTAATCGGGGCGTACACTGCCACGATTTGTATTAATAATAAATTAAAATTAACATATTTTAGCACGCAATTTTTCAAGCTCTAATACGCTTTGTTGCTTATGGTCTCATTTTAAACGCGTGAACAAGTATGACAATCAAAAGTGTGCTAATCATCATCACTGGTGCCAATTGCAGCTTTAATTGCCACATTATAAAATAAAAATCGTCGAAAATCAATGAAACCGTCCTAGCAAATGAAAACTCCGGGTAAAATAGCCTTATTTGTGGGTAAAGCATATGGTGCTATCAAAGTCGCGACTTTTGACAATCGGCAAAACTTCCAAGCTCGCCGCAAATAAACAAACGGATTTCGCCGTTTTTTTTTTTAATTGCCTATTTTTTTTATAACATTTGGTTTTACTTTTATTTTTACGCGCAGTCGTTTTGCCAATCTCAGCCTTTCCAGTTCGAAGGAACGCCTACCTGCTTGCACGTTTGCTCACTGCAGCACGTTTCGTTGGCGTTGGAAGTTGGTGAAAAGAAGCGAGCTTTAGTAGTGATATACGAGCGAACGCAAGCGCTCTTTGTTTGCGTTAGTTTTTCGCGTTCGACAATGCGCGTGCACGGAGCAAAAAACTGAGATCTTGGATAGGTGCATGGCGATGAGGCGCGTGAGCCACTTCGAGCACGGAACTTTAACGCAAACACACTGCGCTTGCGTATATACGCAAAACTAAAACTCTCTTATAAGGTACAATTTCATGCCGGCTGCAACACTACGTTGGGACAGTGAAGAATCTTGTTTGCATTCGGAAATGACTTTTCGCGAGCCATGATCGCAAGCAGTTCCGCCGTGCCCGCTGAACGGGAGAATCGGGGAACTCTCACTAAAGCGCTTCCCGTTTCCGCCGCGAGGGGGCGAGCAACGAGTTGGAGACGCGAATAGCTAATGAGACGTACCCATCAATCCCTCTTACACACGATACCCCCAAGGGACGGTACTTTCCCCTACACTTTTTAATCTCGGCATGGCCCAGCTGGCCCGTCGCCTCCAACAAAATCTCCCATCTGTCGCACACCTACGTGGACGATCTCACCCTCTGATGCACCCACAGGTCACCTGGAGACGTGAAGTCCACTCTGCAGCACAGTCGAAGAAAAAATAGAGGAAAAAGGTAGCAACGGCGCGTCTTGATCCCTTCTACTGATGCACGCGCCCCGAGTGGACACGAGGAAAAGGGAGGAACGAAACATGTTTCTCCTTCTCCAGGCAGACAGAAGAAAGCTTTCTCCGTCCCGACTCATCTTCTTTCGGTTTCGTTTTTCGAGCACGTCGCGCACGTTGTTTAATGAATGTTGTTGAGGTGATAGAGCTTCAGGCGGAAGCGAAGGCCGCCTGTAATTCCGTCCTCTAGTACAAACGTGCAGAACGTTTCGGTTGCATTGACGTTTTTACACCTACACTCTTAGCAAAAAGGGCATGGATAGTCCTCCCTTAGGGGAGGAACGGTCTTGTAACCTATATTCCCTCAGAAAGAGGGAAATTTTCGTCCCTGAAGCAGGGGAGCAACTAGTTCCTCCGTCGCCTACATCTCCTTATGGCGGCCCTGAATCGAGCAAATCGGGCTCAGTGAGGCTTAACGAGGACGCTACGCCTCGTGTACGGGACGAGAGCAGCAGCAAATAAAAGCGTAACACGATCTTTCCGCTAACTGTGTTTATTTCCGAAGCAAGATTCCCCCCACAGGTACAGAAACTTGCGTCTCGAAAGCAGTTTCTCGGTCTTCTCGTCGACAGCACTGCGATGTTAAATGGAGACAACCGATACACAGTTACTTCGTGACAGTGACAGTGACATCCGTGACGTCACTGCCGGAAACACGAGAACAAACACAAATATATCATTTTTTTTTTCATTTTCGTTTTGCGGAGTTTGTTGCGGGTTGCTTGTGTCCAGTGTTGGAGCGGGGGGAGGCGGCGGTTGCGGTGTGTTAAGGGCCACCCACACTAGCGAGAAAACGCGCGTGGCACGCCGATCGCGGCAAGTAACAAAATGTCGCCGAAGCACAGTCAGCGCCACGAGCGCGTGCAGAGACGCGCCCTTTATCTTGCCGCTTAACCGATTTATCGGCGCGCCGCGCGCGTTTTCTCGCTAGTGTGGGTGGCCCTTTAAGCACCGTTTACACCATAGGCGTAGACTACGGGGATGCATCGGGGCTCCTTCCGGGCCATTATCCTTACCGAGACGCTGTTTACGTGTCATTAACGAGCTTCTAGTACTCGCATGTAAAAAAAAAAGAACACACACAGCGATGGACACATGGCGATATACGTACGCTGTAAAATGTACCCCCTAAAATAAACTACTGATAATTGCCGGTGTAAAAATATATTGCGCGCAAAAGCATCCTCCTCCCCCCCCCCCTTCCCTTCCCCGGAGAACTTCTCAGCCTGCCCCCTCCGGGAAAATGGAAAGTCTACGCCGCTGGTTCACACATATGCAACCGATTAAGACCGAGAGAGACCAGACCGGTTTTTAAACCTCTCGCCACGTCTTGGGACCGGATGTGCTGCAGCGGAGCTGGTCCAAGCCGCCGAATTCATAGATGTACCTCCGAGTCACGCCGAGTGAAGGGCGCCCCTCGACTTACAGAACGGCGGTTGAAGGGGCGCCTCCATTTGAAGCGAGGTTTACCATTCTGAAATGGCACTTCTCCTTCACTCGAGCAAGTGAAGGGAGCCCTCCTACCGAATGCATCCGGAAGCGCGAGTAGGGAAGAGTTTTATTTTTAGATTTTGCTTAAGACCACGAAAGTAAGTTAATTTCTTAGTTTGTTTACATAGTTTGTGTTTATAAACAAATATTAGCACATAACATATATGTTACAATTTCAAAAAGGAACGTAGCTCGTACTTTTTCTTTAAAACTGAATTAGACAGCAATATAGCCGTTACTATACGTTCTGTATCCATTCCAAGCCCTTCCAATTTTTTTTTGTTCCAACGCCTCCGCTGCCGCTCCTTTACTTCCCGTTTAAATTCCCTCTGTTGCCTTTTCGTGTTTACTTTCCTGTTGTATCTGTTCCTTTATATTTTTCATTTCCGTAGCGTGTGATGGACGAGGCCAAGGCACCCGCTGTGCGGTTAACAGGACACGAAAAGTCAATACTGACGGAACTTGTAAAAACGTGCAAAAAAAATCATCGAATGCAAGAAGACCGACGAATCGTCGGTAAACAAAAATAAAACAATTTGGATTCGACTTTGCAGCAAGTATAACTGCAACAACGGGGTATGTCGACGGGATGTTAAACAGCTCATAAAATGGTGGAAAAATGTGACGGCCAAAGCGAAAAAGAACCATTCCAAAGAAAAGAACAAGGTCCACAAAACAGACAAGTCTCTCGTTCAGGTTTCTCATCGCGCTGAAAGTGCCTCGGAATGAGCGATGCGCCGCATTTGTAGCCCAGCTGTCGGTCACAAGTTCGCCCTTGTTGCGAACTGTTGTTTCTGGAATACCTGTCATGGGGGATGGAGCGTGAACATACGCAGATAAGTCGTTCAGGCCACCTAATGCTGTCAGTTGAATACCGCAGTCACCTGGCAATGGAGCAGCAAGAACGGAACCGAAGCACAATATAATACTACCTTTAAATCAGTAATTCTACGTGCAGTATTGCGGCGGACCTGTACAGTTAATCACAGTTCGCTACATCTAGATTTTCAATTTTTTCCTTCATTATGTATAGGGCAGAAGGGATGAACATTCCCTATCAGCAAATGCATGCCTATGTAAGGTGGGGTATATTTAAAGAGGAAACGAGATCTTAGATAACATTCGAACTTCGAGTGCCTAGAATGACTACTGTTTGCTTGTTTAGGAGGGGGACCACCTGGCAAGCCAATGAGCACCACCTCCGTGCTGGTTAGGGCGGTGGCCTCGCATGTGTTCAACAGACAGGAAAATATGGAGGACAGCGATGGAGCACCTTATCTGCCCCCGTCTGCAGCCTCCCAGTTCTCTGACTACTGCAGCCGATGCTGGACGGCGATGAGGCACCTTATCTGCCCCCGTCTGCAGCCTCCCAGTTCTCCGACTACAGCAGCCGATGCTGGACGGCGAAGGGGCACCTTATCTGCCCCCATCTGCAGCCTCCCTGTTCTCCGAATATTGCAGCCGATGCTGGACGGCGATAGGGCACCTTATATGCCCCCGTCTGCAGCCTCCCAGTTCTCCGACTACTGAAGCCGATGCTGGCCGGCGATGGGGCACCTTATCTGCCCCCCGTCCGCAGCCTCCCTGTTCTCTGAACACTGCAGCCAATGCTGGACGGCGATGGAGCACCTTATCTGAACGCAGTCTGCAGCCTCCCAGTTGTCCGACTAATGCAGCCGATGCTGGACGGCGATGGGGCGCCTTATCGGCCCCCCGTCTGCAGCCTCCCAGTTCTCCGACTACTGCAGCCGATGCTGGACGGCGATGGGGTACCTTATCGGCCCCCGCCTGCAGCCTCCCAGTGACTACTGCAGCCGATGCTGGAGGGCGATGGGGCACCTTATCTGGCCCCGTCTGCAGCCTCCCAGTTCTCCGGCTACTGCAGCCGATGCTGGACGGCGATGGGGCACCTTATCTGCCCCCGTCTGCAGCCTCCCAGTTCTCCGACTACTGCAGCCGATGCTGGGCGGCAATGGGGCACCTTATCTGCCCCCGTCTGCAGCCTCCCAGTTCTCCGACTTCTGCAGCCGATGCTGGACGGCGATGGGGCACCTTATCTGCCCTCTTCTGCAGCCTCCCAGTTCTCCAACTACTGCAGCCGATGCTGGACGGCGATGGGGCGCCTTATCTGCCCCCGTCTGCAGCTTCCCAGTTCTCCGGCTACTGCAGCCGATGCTGGACGGCGATGGGGCACCTTATCTGCCCCCGTCTGCAGCCTCCCAGTTCTCCGGCTACTGCAGCCGATGCTGGACGGCGATGGGTCACCTTATCTGCCCCCGTCTGCATCCTCCCAGTTCTCCGGCTACTGCAGCCGATGCTTGACGGCGATGGGGCGCCTTATCTGCCCCCGTCTGCAGCCTCCCAGTTCTCTGACTACTGCAGCCGATGCTGGACGGCGATGAGGCACCTTATCTGCCCCCGTCTGCAGCTTCACAGTTCTCCGGCTACTGCAGCCGATGCTGGACGGCGATGGGGCACCATATCGGCCCCCGTCTGCAGCCTCCCAGTTGTCCGGCTACCGAAACCGATGCTGGACGGCGATGGGGCACCTTATCTGCCCCCGTCTGCAGCCTCCAAGTTCTCCGGCTACTGCAGCCGATGCTGGACGGCGATGGGGCACCATATCGGCCCCCGTCTGCAGCCTCCCAGTTCTCCGGCTACCGAAACCGATGCTGGACGGCGATGGGGCGCCTTATCTGCCCCCGTCTGCAGCCTCCAAGTTCTCCGGCTACTGCAGCCGATGCTGGACGGCGATGGGGCACCATATGGGCCCCCGTCTGCAGCCTCCCAGTTCTCCGGCTACCGAAACCGATGCTGGACGGCGATGGGGCACCTTATCTGCCCCCGTCTGCAGCCTCCTAGTTCTCCGGCTACTGCAGCCGATGCTGGACGGCGATGGGGCATTTTATCTGCCCCCGTCTGCAGCCTCCCAGTTCTCCGGCTACTGCAGCCGATGCTGGACGGCGATGGGGCGCCTTATCTGCCCCCGTCTGCAGCTTCCCAGTTCTCCGGCTACTGCAGCCGATGCTGGACGGCGATAGGGCACACTATCTGCACCCGTCTGCAGCCTCCTAGTTCTCCAACTACTGCAGCCGATGCTGGACGGCGATGGGGCACCTTATCTGTCCCCGTCTGCAGCCTCCCAGTTCTCCGGCTACTGAAACCGATGCTGGACGGCGATGGGGCGCCTTATCTGCCCCCGTCTGCAGCCTCCTAGTTCACCAACTACTGCAGCCGATGCTGGACGGCGATGGGGCAGTTTATCTGTCCCCGTCTGCAGCCTCCCAGTTCTCAGGCTACCGAAACCGATGCTGGACGGCGATGGGGCGCCTTATCTGCCCCCGTCTGCAGCCTCCCAGTTCTCCGACTACTGCAGCCGATGCAGGACGGCGATGGGGCACCATATCGGCCCACGTCTGCAGCCTCCGAGTTCTCCGGCTACCGAAACCGATGCTGGACGGCGATGGGGCAACTTATCTGCCCCCGTCTGCAGCCTCCCAGTTCTCCGGCTACTGCCGCCGATGCTGGACGGCGATGGGGCACCATATCGGCCCCCGTCTGCAGCCTCCCAGTTCTCCGGCTACCGAAACCGATGCTGGACGGCGATGGGGCACCTTATCTGCCCCCGTCTGCAGCCTCCTAGTTCTCCGGCTACCGCAGCCGATGCTGGATGGCGATGGGGCAGTTTATCTGCCCCCGTCTGCAGCTTCCCAGTTCTCCGGTTACTGCAGCCGATGCTGGACGGCGATGGGGCACTTTATCTGCCCCCGTCTGCAGCCTCCCAGTTCTCCGACTACTGCAGCCGATGCTGGACGGCGATAAGGCGCCTTATCTGCCCCCGTCTGCAGCTTCCCAGTTCTCCGACTACTGCAGCCGATGCTGGATGGCGATGGGGCACTTTATCTGCCCCCGTCTGCAGCCTCCCAGTTCTCCGGCTACTGCAGCCGATGCTGGATGGCGATGGGGCACTTTATCTGCCCCCGTCTGCAGCCTCCCAGTTCTCCGACTACTGCAGCCGATGCTGGACGGCAATGGGGCACTTTATCTGCCCCCGTCTGCAGCCTCCCAGTCCTCCGGCTACTGCAGCCGATGCTGGACGGCGATGGGGCACTGTATCTGCCCCCGTCTGCAGCCTTCCAGTTCTCCGACTACTGCAGCCGATGCTGGACGGCGATGGGGCGCCTTATCTGCCCCCGTCTGCAGCTTCCCAGTTCTCCGGCTACTGCAGCCGATGCTGGACGGCGATGGGGCACATTATCTGCCCCCGTCTGCAGCCTCCTAGTTCTCCAACTACTGCAGCCGATGCTGGACGGCGATGGAGCACCTTATCTGCCCCCTTCTGCAGCCTCAAAGTTCTTCGGCTACTGCAGCCGATGCTGGACGGCGATGGGTCACCTTATCTGCCCCCGTCTGCAGCTTCCCAGGTCTCCGGCTACTGCAGCCGATGCTGGACGGCGATGGGGCGCCTTATCTGCCCCCGTCTGCAGCTTCACAGTTCTCCGGCTACTGCAGCCGATGCTGGACGGCGATGGGGCACCTTATCTGCCCCCGTCTGCAGCCTCCCAGTTCTCCGGCTACTGCAGCCGATGCTGGACGGCGATGGGGCACATTATCTGCCCCCGTCTGCAGCCTCCCAGTTCTCCGGTTACTGCAGCCGATGCTGGACGGCGATGGGTCACCTTATCTGCCCCCGTCTGCAGCCTCCCAGTTCTCCGGCTACTGCAGCCGATGCTGGACGGCGATGGGGCACATTATCTGCCCCCGTCTGCAGCCTCCTAGTTCTCCAACTACTGCAGCCGATGCTGGACGGCGATGGGGCGCCTTATCTGCCCCCGTCTGCAGCTTCCCAGTTCTCCGGCTACTGCAGCCGATGCTGGACGGCGATGGGGCACATTATCTGCCCCCGTCTGCAGCCTCCTAGTTCTCCAACTACTGCAGCCGATGCTGGACGGCGATGGAGCACCTTATCTGCCCCCTTCTGCAGCTTCCCAGTTCTCCGGTTACTGCAGCCGATGCTGGACGGCGATGGGGCGCCTTATCTGCCCCCGTCTGCAGCTTCCCAGTTCTCCGGCTACTGCAGCCGATGCTGGACGGCGATGGGGCACATTATCTGCCCCCGTCTGCAGCCTCCTAGTTCTCCAACTACTGCAGCCGATGCTGGACGGCGATGGAGCACCTTATCTGCCCCCTTCTGCAGCTTCCCAGTTCTCCGGTTACTGCAGCCGATGCTGGACGGCGATGGGGCACCTTATCTGCCCCCGTCTGCAGCTTCCCAGTTCTCCGGCTACTGCAGCCGATGCTGGACGGCGATGGGGCACATTATCTGCCCCCGTCTGCAGCCCCCTAGTTCTCCAACTACTGCAGCCGATGCTGGACGGCGATGGAGCGCCTTATCTGCCCCCTTCTGCAGCTTCCGAGTTCTCCGGTTACTGCAGCCGATGCCGGACGGCGATGGGTCCCCTTATCTGCCCCCGTCTGCAGCTTCTCAGTTCTCCGGTTACTGCAGCCGATGCTGGACGGCGATGGGGCGCCTTATCTGCCCCCGTCTGCAGCTTCCCAGTGCTCCGGCTACTGCAGCCGATGCTGGACGGCGATGGGGCACATTATCTGCCCCCGTCTGCAGCCTCCTAGTTCTCCAACTACTGCAGCCGATGCTGGACGGCGATGGAGCACCTTATCTGCCCCCTTCTGCAGCCTCCCAGTTCTCCGGCTACTGCAGCCGATGCTGGACGGTGATGGGGCGCCTTATCTGCCCCCGTCTGCAGCTTCCCAGTCCTCCGGCTACTGCAGCCGATGCTGGACGGCGATGGGGCGCCTTATCTGCCCCCGTCTGCAGCCTCCCAGTTCTCCGGCTACTGCAGCCGATGCTGGACGGCGATTCGGCACATTATCTGCCCCCGTCTGCAGCCTCCTAGTTCTCCAACTACTGCAGCCGATGCTGGACGGCGATGGAGCGCCTTATCTGCCCCCGTCTGCAGCTTCCCAGTTCTCCGGCTACTGCAGCCGATGCTGGACGGCGATGGGGCACCTTATCTGCCCCCGTCTACAGCCTCCCAGTTCTCCGGCTACTGCAGCCGATGCTGAACGGCGATGGGGCACATTATCTGCCCCCGTCTGCAGCCTCCCAGTTCTCCGGTTACTGCAGCCGATGCTGGACGGCGATGGGTCACCTTATCTGCCCCCGTCTGAAGCCTCCCAGTTCTCCGGCTACTGCAGCCGATGCTGGACGGTAATGGGGCACATTATCTGCCCCCGTCTGCAGCCTCCTAGTTCTCCAACTACTGCAGCCGATGCTGGACGGCGATGGGGCGCCTTATCTGCCCCCGTCTGCAGCCTCCCAGTTCTCCGGCTACTGCAGCCGATGCTGGACGGCGATGGGGCACATTATCTGTCCCCGTCTGCAGCCTCCTAGTTCTCCAACTACTGCAGCCGATGCTGGACGGCGATGGAGCACCTTATCTGCCCCCTTCTGCAGCTTATCAGTTCTCCGGTTACTGCAGCTGATGCTGGACGGCGATGGGGCGCCTTATCTGCCCCCGTCTGCAGCTTCCCAGTTCTCCGGCTACTGCAGCCGATGCTGGACGGCGATGGGGCACCTTATCTGCCCTCTTCTGCAGCCTCCCAGTTCTCCAACTACTGCAGCCGATGCTGGACGGCGATGGGGCGCCTTATCTGCCCCCGTCTGCAGCTTCCCAGTTCTCCGGCTACTGCACCCGATGCTGGACGGCGATGGGGCACGTTATCTGCCCCCGTCTGCAGCCTCCCAGTTCTCCGGCTACTGCAGCCGATGCTGGACGGCGATGGCGCACCTTATCTGCCCTCTTCTGCAGCCTCCCAGTTCTCCAACTACTGCAACCGATGCTGGACTACGACGGGCACCTTATCTGCCGCCGTCTGCAGCCTCCCAGTTCTCCGACTACTGCAGCCGATGCTGGACGGCGATGGGGCGCCTTATCTGCCCCCGTCAGCAGCTTCACAGTTCTCCGACTACTGCAGCCGATGCTGGAGGGCGATGGAGCACCTTATCTGCCCCCTTCTGCAGCCTCCCAGTTCTCCAACTACTGCAACCGATGGTGGACTACGACGGGCAGCTTATCTGTCCCCGTCTGCAGCCACCCAGTTCTCCGACTACTGCAGCCGATGCAAGACGGCGATGGGGCGCCTTATCTGCCCCCGTCTGCAGCTTCACAGTTCTCCGGCTACTGCAGCCGATGCTGGACGGCGATGGGGCACCATATCGGCCCCCGTCTGCAGCCTCCCAGTTCTCCGGCTACCGGAACCGATGCTGGACGGCGATGGGGCACCTTATCTGCCCCCGTCTGCAGCCTCCAATTTCTCCGGCTACTGCAGCCGATGCTGGACGGCGATGGGGCACCATATCGGCCCCCGTCTGCAGCCTCCCAGTTCTCCGGCTACCGAAACCGATGCTGGACGGCGATGGGGCGCCTTATCTGCCCCCGTCTGGAGCCTCCAAGTTCTCCGGCTACTGCAGCCGATGCTGGACGGCGATGGGGCACCATATCGGCCCCCGTCTGCAGCCTCCCAGTTCTCCGGCTACCGAAACCGATGCTGGACGGCGATGGGGCACATTATCTGCCCCCGTCTGCAGCCTCCTAGTTCTCCGGCTACAGCAGCCGATGCTGGACGGCAATGGGGCATTTTATCTGCCCCCGTCTGCAGCCTCCCAGTTCTCCGGCTGCTGCAGCCGATGCTGGACGGCGATGGGGCGCCTTATCTGCCCCCGTCTGCAGCTTCCCAGTTCTCCGGCTACTGCAGCCGATGCTGGACGGCGATAGGGCACATTATCTGCACCCGTCTGCAGCCTCCTAGTTCTCCACCTTCTGCAGCCGATGCTGGACGGCGATGGGGCACCATATCTGCCCCCATCTGCAGCCTCCCAGTTCTCCGGCTACTGAAACCGATGCTGGACGGCGATGGGGCGCCTTATCTGCCCCCGTCTGCAGCCTCCTAGTTCACCAACTATTGCAGCCGATGCTGGACGGCGATGGGGCAGTTTATCTGTCCCCGTCTGCAGCCTCCCAGTTCTCAGGCTACCGAAACCGATGCTGGACGGCGATGGGGCGCCTTATCTGCCCCCGTCTGCAGCCTCCCAGTTCTCCGACTACTGCAGGCGATGCTGGATGGCGATGGGGCAGTTTATCTGTCCCCGTCTGCAGCCTCCCAGTTCTCCGACTACTGCAGCCGATGCAGGACGGCGATGGGGCACCATATCGGCCCACGTCTGCAGCCTCCCAGTTCTCCGGCTACCGAAACCGATGCTGGACGGCAATGGGGCACCTTATCTGCCCCCGTCTGCAGCCTCCCAGTTCTCCGGCTACTGCAGCCGATGCTGGACGGCGATGGGGCACCATATCGGCCCCCGTCTGCAGCCTCCCAGTTCTCCGGCTACCGAAACCGATGCTGGACGGCGATGGGGCACCTTATCTGCCCCCGTCTGCAGCCTCCCAGTTCTCCGGCTACTGCCGCCGATGCTGGACGGCGATGGGGCACCATAACGGCCCCCGTCTGCAGCCTCCCAGTTCTCCGGCTACCGAAACCGATGCTGGACGGCGATGGGGCACCTTATCTGCCCCCGTCTGCAGCCTCCTAGTTCTCCAACTACTGCAGCCGATGCTGGACGGCTTTGGGGCGCCTTATCTGCCCCCGTCTGCAGCTTCACAGTTCTCCGGTTACTGCAGCCGATGCTGGACGGCGATGGGGCACATTATCTGCCCCCGTCTGCAGCCCCCTAGTTCTCCAACTACTGCAGCCGATGCTGGACGGCGATGGAGCGCCTTATCTGCCCCCTTCTGCAGCTTCCGAGTTCTCCGGTTACTGCAGCCGATGCCGGACGGCGATGGGTCCCCTTATCTGCCCCCGTCTGCAGCTTCTCAGTTCTCCGGTTACTGCAGCCGATGCTGGACGGCGATGGGGCGCCTTATCTGCCCCCGTCTGCAGCTTCCCAGTGCTCCGGCTACTGCAGCCGATGCTGGACGGCGATGGGGCACATTATCTGCCCCCGTCTGCAGCCTCCTAGTTCTCCAACTACGGCAGCCGATGCTGGACGGCGATGGAGCACCTTATCTGCCCCCTTCTGCAGCCTCCCAGTTCTCCGGCTACTGCAGCCGATGCTGGACGGTGATGGGGCGCCTTATCTGCCCCCGTCTGCAGCTTCCCAGTTCTCCGGCTACTGCAGCCGATGCTGGACGGCGATGGGGCGCCTTATCTGCCCCCGTCTGCAGCCTCCCAGTTCTCCGGCTACTGCAGCCAATGCTGGACGGCGATTCGGCACATTATCTGCCCCCGTCTGCAGCCTCCTAGTTCTCCAACTACTGCAGCCGATGCTGGACGGCGATGGAGCGCCTTATCTGCCCCCGTCTGCAGCTTCCCAGTTCTCCGGCTACTGCAGCCGATGCTGGACGGCGATGGGGCACCTTATCTGCCCCCGTCTGCAGCCTCCCAGTTCTCCGGCTACTGCAGCCGATGCTGAACGGCGATGGGTCACCTTATCTGCCCCCGTCTGAAGCCTCCCAGTTCTCCGGCTACTGCAGCCGATGCTGGACGGTAATGGGGCACATTATCTTCCCCCGTCTGCAGCCTCCTAGTTCTCCAACTACTGCAGCCGATGCTGGACGGCGATGGGGCACCTTATCTGCCCCCGTCTGCAGCCTCCCAGTTCTCCGGCTACTGCAGCCGATGCTGGACGGCGATGGGGCACATTATCTGTCCCCGTCTGCAGCCTCCTAGTTCTCCAACTACTGCAGCCGATGCTGGACGGCGATGGAGCACCTTATCTGCCCCCTTCTGCAGCTTATCAGTTCTCCGGTTACTGCAGCCGATGCTGGACGGCGATGGGGCGCCTTATCTGCCCCCGTCTGCAGCTTCCCAGTTCTCCGGCTACTGCAGCCGATGCTGGACGGCGATGGGGCACATTATCTGCCCCCGTCTGCAGCCTCCTAGTTCTCCAACTACTGCAGCCGATGCTGGACGGCGATGGAGCACCTTATCTGCCCCCTTCTGCAGCTTCCCAGTTCTCCGGTTACTGCAGCCGATGCTGGACGGCGATGGCGCGCCTTATCTGCCCCCATCTGCAGCTTCCCAGCTCTCCGGCTACTGCAGCCGATGCTGGACGGCGATGGGGCACATTATCTGCCCCCGTCTGCAGCCTCCTAGTTCTCCAACTACTGCAGCCGATGCTGGACGGCGATGGAGCGCCTTATCTGCCCCCTTCTGCAGCTTCCCAGTTCTCCGGTTACTGCAGCCGATGCCGGACGGCGATGGGTCCCCTTATCTGCCCCGTCTGCAGCTTCTCAGTTCTCCAACTACTGCAGCCGAAGCTGGACGACGATGGAGCACCTTATCTGCCCCCTTCTGCAGCTTATCAGTTCTCCGGTTACTGCAGCCGATGCTGGACGGCGATGGGGCGCCTTATCTGCCCCCGTCTGCAGCTTCCCAGTTCTCCGGCTACTGCAGCCGATGCTGGACGGCGATGGGGCACATTATCTGCCCCCGTCTGCAGCCTCCTAGTTCTCCAACTACTGCAGCCGATGCTGGACGGCGATGGAGCACATTATCTGCCCCCGTCTGCAGCCTCCTAGTTCTCCAACTACTGCAGCCGATGCTGGACGGCGATGGAGCACCTTATCTGCCCCCTTCTGCAGCTTCCCAGTTCTCCGGTGACTGCAGCCGATGCTGGACGGAGATGGGGCACTGTATCTGCCCCCGTCTGCAGCCTTCCAGTTCTCCGACTACTGCAGCCGATGCTGGACGGCGATGGGGCGCCTTATCTGCCCCCGTCTGCTGCTTCCCAGTTCTCCGGCTACTGCAGCCGATGCTGGACGGCGATGGGGCACATTATCTGCCCCCGTCAGCAGCCTCCTAGTTCTCCAACTACTGCAGCCGATGCTGGACGGCGATGGAGCACCTTATCTGCCCCCTTCTGCAGCCTCAAAGTTCTTCGGCTACTGCAGCCGATGCTGGACGGCGATGGGTCACCTTATCCGCCCCCGTCTGCAGCTTCCCAGGTCTCCGGCTACTGCAGCCGATGCTGGACGGCGATGGGGCGCCTTATCTGCCCCCGTCTGCAGTTTCACAGTTCTCCGGCTACTGCAGCCGATGCTGGACGGCGATGGGGCACCTTATCTGCCCCCGTCTGCAGCCTCCCAGTTCTCCGGCTACTGCAGCCGATGCTGGACGGCGATGGGGCACATTATCTGCCCCCGTCTGCAGCCTCCCAGTTCTCCGGTTACTGCAGCCGATGCTGGACGGCGATGGGTCACCTTATCTGCCCCCGTCTGCAGCCTCCCAGTTCTCCGGCTACTGCAGCCGATGCTGGACGGCGATGGGGCACATTATCTGCCCCCGTCTGCAGCCTCCTAGTTCTCCAACTACTGCAGCCGATGCTGGACGGCAATGGGGCGCCTTATCTGCCCCCGTCTGCAGCTTCCCAGTTCTCCGGCTACTGCAGCCGATGCTGGACGGCGATGGGGCACATTATCTGCCCCCGTCCGCAGCCTCCTAGTTCTCCAACTACTGCAGCCGATGCTGGACGGCGATGGAGCACCTTATCTGCCCCCTTCTGCAGCTTCCCAGTTCTCCGGTTACTGCAGCCGATGCTGGACGGCGATGGGGCGCCTTATCTGCCCCCGTCTGCAGCTTCCCAGTTCTCCGGCTACTGCAGCCGATGCTGGACGGCGATGGGGCACATTATCTGCCCCCGTCTGCAGCCTCCTAGTTCTTCAACTACTGCAGCCGATGCTGGACGGCGATGGAGCACCTTATCTGCCCCCTTCTGCAGCTTCCCAGTTCTCCGGTTACTGCAGCCGATGCTGGACGGCGATGGGGCACCTTATCTGCCCCCGTCTGCAGCTTCCCAGTTCTCCGGCTACTGCAGCCGATGCTGGACGGCGATGGGGCACATTATCTGCCCCCGTCTGCAGCCCCCTAGTTCTCCAACTACTGCAGCCGATGCTGGACGGCGATGGAGCGCCTTATCTGCCCCCTTCTGCAGCTTCCGAGTTCTCCGGCTACTGCAGCCGATGCTGGACGGCGATGGGGCACATTATCTGCCCCCGTCTGCAGCCCCCTAGTTCTCCAACTACTGCAGCCGATGCTGGACGGCGATGGGGCGCCTTATCTGCCCCCGTCTGCAGCTTCCCAGTTCTCCGGCTACTGCAGCCGATGCTGGACGGCGATGGGGCACATTATCTGCCCCCGTCTGCAGCCCCTAGTTCTTCAACTACTGCAGCCGATGCTGGACGGCGATGGGGCGCCTTATCTGCCCCCGTCTGCAGCTTCCCAGTTCTCCGGCTACTGCAGCCGATGCTGGACGGCGATGGGGCACATTATCTGCCCCCGTCTGCAGCCCCCTAGTTCTCCAACTACTGCAGCCGATGTTGGACGGCGATGGGGCGCCTTATCTGCCCCCTTCTGCAGCTTCCCAGTTCTCCGGCTACTGCAGCCGCTGGACGGCGATGGGGCACATTATCTGCCCCCGTCTGCAGCCCCCTAGTTCTCCAACTACTGCAGCCGATGCTGGACGGCGATGGGGCGCCTTATCTGCCCCCGTCTGCAGCTTCCCAGTTCTCCGGCTACTGCAGCCGATGCTGGACGGCGATGGGGCACATTATCTGCCCCCGTCTGCAGCCCCCTAGTTCTCCAACTACTGCAGCCGATGCCGGACGGCGATGGGTCCCCTTATCTGCCCCCGTCTGCAGCTTCTCAGTTCTCCGGTTACTGCAGCCGATGCTGGACGGCGATTGGGCGCCTTATCTGCCCCCGTCTGCAGCTTCCCAGTGCTCCGGCTACTGCAGCCGATGCTGGACGGCGATGGGGCACATTATCTGCCCCCGTCTGCAGCCTCCTAGTTCTCCAACTACTGCAGCCGATGCTGGACGGCGATGGAGCACCTTATCTGCCCCCTTCTGCAGCCTCCCAGTTCTCCGGCTACTGCAGCCGATGCTGGACGGTGATGGGGCGCCTTATCTGCCCCCGTCTGCAGCTTCCCAGTCCTCCGGCTACTGCAGCCGATGCTGGACGGCGATGGGGCGCCTTATCTGCCCCCGTCTGCAGCCTCCCAGTTCTCCGGCTACTGCAGCCGATGCTGGACGGCGATTCGGCACATTATCTGCCCCCGTCTGCAGCCTCCTAGTTCTCCAACTACTGCAGCCGATGCTGGACGGCGATGGAGCGTCTTATCTGCCCCCGTCTGCAGCTTCCCAGTTCTCCGGCTACTGCAGCCGATGCTGGACGGCGATGGGGCACCTTATCTGCCCCCGTCTGCAGCCTCCCAGTTCTCCGGCTACTGGAGCCGATGCTGAACGGCGATGGGGCACATTATCTGCCCCCGTCTGCAGCCTCCCAGTTCTCCGGTTACTGCAGCCGATGCTGGACGGCGATGGGTCACCTTATCTGCCCCCGTCTGAAGCCTCCCAGTTCTCCGGCTACTGCAGCCGATGCTGGACGGTAATGGGGCACATTATCTGCCCCCGTCTGCAGCCTCCTAGTTCTCCAACTACTGCAGCCGATGCTGAACGGCGATGGGGCGCCTTATCTGCCCCCGTCTGCAGCCTCCCAGTTCTCCGGCTACTGCAGGAGATGCTGGACGGCGATGGGGCACATTATCTGTCCCCGTCTGCAGCCTCCTAGTTCTCCAACTACTGCAGCCGATGCTGGACGGCGATGGAGCACCTTATCTGCCCCCTTCTGCAGCTTATCAGTTCTCCGGTTACTGCAGCTGATGCTGGACGGCGATGTTGCGCCTTATCTGCCCCCGTCTGCAGCTTCCCAGTTCTCCGGCTACTGCAGCCGATGCTGGACGGCGATGGGGCGCCTTATCTGCCCCCGTCTGCAGCTTCCCAGTTCTCCGGCTACTGCAGCCAATGCTGGACGGCGATGGGGCACGTTATCTGCCCCCGTCTGCAGCCTCCCAGTTCTCCGGCTACTGCAGCCGATGCTGGACGGCGATGGGTCACCTTATCTGCCCCCGTCTGCATCCTCCCAGTTCTCCGGCTACTGCAGCCGATGCTTGACGGCGATGGGGCGCGTTATCTGCCCCCGTCTGCAGCCTCCCAGTTCTCCGACTACTGCAGCCGATGCTGGACGGCGATGGCGCACCTTATCTGCCCTCTTCTGCAGCCTCCCAGTTCTCCAACTACTGCAACCGATGCTGGACTACGACGGGCACCTTATCTGCCGCCGTCTGCAGCCTCCCAGTTCTCCGACTACTGCAGCCGATGCTGGACGGCGATGGGGCGCCTTATGTGCCCCCGTCTGCAGCTTCACAGTTCTCCGACTACTGCAGCCGATGCTGGAGGGCGATGGAGCACCTTATCTGCCCCCTTCTGCAGCCTCCCAGTTCTCCAACTACTGCAACCGATGGTGGACTACGACGGGCAGCTTATCTGTCCCCGTCTGCAGCCACCCAGTTCTCCGACTACTGCAGCCGATGCAAGACGGCGATGGGGCGCCTTATCTGCCCCCGTCTGCAGCTTCACAGTTCTCCGGCTACTGCAGCCGATGCTGGACGGCGATGGGGCACCATATCGGCCCCCGTCTGCAGCCTCCCAGTTCTCCGGCTACCGAAACCGATGCTGGACGGCGATGGGGCACCTTATCTGCCCCCGTCTGCAGCCTCCAAGTTCTCCGGCTACTGCAGCCGATGCTGGACGGCGATGGGGCACCATATCGGCCCCCGTCTGCAGCCTCCCAGTTCTCCGGCTACCGAAACCGATGCTGGACGGCGATGGGGCGCCTTATCTGCCCCCGTCTGGAGCCTCCAAGTTCTCCGGCTGCTGCAGCCGATGCTGGACGGCGATGGGGCACCATATCGGCCCCCGTCTGCAGCCTCCCAGTTCTCCGGCTACCGAAACCGATGCTGGACGGCGATGGGGCACATTATCTGCCCCCGTCTGCAGCCTCCTAGTTCTCCGGCTACAGCAGCCGATGCTGGACGGCAATGGGGCATTTTATCTGCCCCCGTCTGCAGCCTCCCAGTTCTCCGGCTGCTGCAGCCGATGCTGGACGGCGATGGGGCGCCTTATCTGCCCCCGTCTGCAGCTTCCCAGTTCTCCGGCTACTGCAGCCGATGCTGGACGGCGATAGGGAACATTATCTGCACCCGTCTGCAGCCTCCTAGTTCTCCAACTACTGCAGCCGATGCTGGACGGCGATGGGGCACCATATCTGCCCCCGTCTGCAGCCTCCCAGTTCTCCGGCTACTGAAACCGATGCTGGACGGCGATGGGGCGCCTTATCTGCCCCCGTCTGCAGCCTCCCAGTTCTCAGGCTACCGAAACCGATGCTGGACGGCGATGGGGCGCCTTATCTGCCCCCGTCTGCAGCCTCCCAGTTCTCCGACTACTGCAGGCGATGCTGGATGGCGATGGGGCAGTTTATCTGTCCCCGTCTGCAGCCTCCCAGTTCTCCGACTACTGCAGCCGATGCAGGACGGCGATGGGGCACCATATCGGCCCACGTCTGCAGCCTCCCAGTTCTCCGGCTACCGAAACCGATGCTGGACGGCGATGGGGCACCTTATCTGCCCCCGTCTGCAGCCTCCCAGTTCTCCGGCTACTGCAGCCGATGCTGGACGGCGATGGGGCACCATATCGGCCCCCGTCTGCAGCCTCCCAGTTCTCCGGCTACCGAAACCGATGCTGGACGGCGATGGGGCACCTTATCTGCCCCCGTCTGCAGCCTCCCAGTTCTCCGGCTACTGCCGCCGATGCTGGACGGCGATGGGGCACCATAACGGCCCCCGTCTGCAGCCTCCCAGTTCTCCGGCTACCGAAACCGATGCTGGACGGCGATGGGGCACCTTATCTGCCCCCGTCTGCAGCCTCCCAGTTCTCCGACTACTGCAGCCGATGCAGGACGGCGATGGGGCACCATATCGGCCCCCGTCTGCAGCCTCCCAGGTCTCCGGCTACCGAAACCGATGCTGGACGGCGATGGGGCACCTTATCTGCCCCCGTCTGCAGCCTCCTAGTTCTCCGGCTACCGCAGCCGATGCTGGATGGCGATGGGGCAGTTTATCTGCCCCCGTGTGCAGCTTCCCAGTTCTCCGGTTACTGCAGCCGATGCTGGACGGCGATGGGGCACTTTATCTGCCCCCGTCTGCAGCCTCCCAGTTCTCCGACTACTGCAGCCGATGCTGGACGGCGATAAGGCGCCTTATCTGCCCCAGTCTGCAGCTTCCCAGTTCTCCGACTACTGCAGCCGATGCTGGACGGCGATGGGGCACTTTATCTGCCCCCGTCTGCAGCCTCCCAGTTCTCCGGCTACTGCAGCCGATGCTGGATGGCGATGGGGCACTTTATCTGCCCCCGTCTGCAGCCTCCCAGTTCTCCGACTACTGCAGCCGATGCTGGACGGCAATGGGGCACTTTATCTGCCCCCGTCTGCAGCCTCCCAGTCCTCCGGCTACTGCAGCCGATGCTGGATGGCGATGGGGCACTGTATCTGCCCCCGTCTGCAGCCTTCCAGTTCTCCGACTACTGCAGCCGATGCTGGACGGCGATGGGGCGCCTTATCTGCCCCCGTCTGCAGCTTCCCAGTTCTCCGGCTACTGCAGCCGATGCTGGACGGCGATGGGGCACATTATCTGCCCCCGTCTGCAGCCTCCTAGTTCTCCAACTACTGCAGCCGATGCTGGACGGCGATGGAGCACCTTATCTGCCCCCTTCTGCAGCCTCCCAGTTCTTGGGCTACTGCAGCCGATGCTGGACGGCGATGGGTCACCTTATCTGCCCCCGTCTGCAGCTTCCCAGCTCTCCGGCTACTGCAGCCGATGCTGGACGGCGATGGGGCGCCTTATCTGCCCCCGTCTGCAGCTTCACAGTTCTCCGGCTACTGCAGCCGATGCTGGACGGCGATGGGGCACCTTATCTGCCCCCGTCTGCAGCCTCCCAGTTCTCCGGCTACTGCAGCCGATGCTGGACGGCGATGGGGCACATTATCTGCCCCCGTCTGCAGCCTCCCAGTTCTCCGGTTACTGCAGCCGATGCTGGACGGCGATGGGTCACCTTATCTGCCCCCGTCTGCAGCCTCCCAGTTCTCCGGCTACTGCAGCCGATGCTGGACGGCGATGGGGCACATTTTCTGCCCCCGTCTGCAGCCTCCTAGTTCTCCAACTACTGCAGCCGATGCTGGACGGCTTTGGGGCGCCTTATCTGCCCCCGTCTGCAGCTTCCCAGTTCTCCGGCTACTGCAGCCAATGCTGGACGGCGATGGGGCACATTATCTGCCCCCGTCTGCAGCCTCCTAGTTCTCCAACTACTGCAGCCGATGCTGGACGGCGATGGAGCACCTTATCTGCCCCCTTCTGCAGCTTCCCAGTTCTCCGGTTACTGCAGCCGATGCTGGACGGCGATGGGGCGCCTTATCTGCCCCCGTCTGCAGCTTCCCAGTTCTCCGGCTACTGCAGCCGATGCTGGACGGCGATGGGGCACATTATCTGCCCCCGTCTGCAGCCCCCTAGTTCTCCAACTTCTGCAGCCGATGCTGGACGGCGATGGAGCGCCTTATCTGCCCCCTTCTGCAGCTTCCGAGTTCTCCGGTTACTGCAGCCGATGCCGGACGGCGATGGGTCCCCTTATATGCCCCCGTCTGCAGCTTCTCAGTTCTCCGGTTACTGCAGCCGATGCTGGACGGCGATGGGGCGCCTTATCTGCCCCCGTCTGCAGCTTCCCAGTGCTCCGGCTACTGCAGCCGATGCTGGACGGCGATGGGGCACATTATCTGCCCCCGTCTGCAGCCTCCTAGTTCTCCAACTACTGCAGCCGATGCTGGACGGCGATGGAGCACCTTATCTGCCCCCTTCTGCACCCTCCCAGTTCTCCGGCTACTGCAGCCGATGCTGGACGGTGATGGGTCGCCTTATCTGCCCCCGTCTGCAGCTTCCCAGTTCTCCGGCTACTGCAGCCGATGCTGGACGGCGATGGGGCGCCTTATCTGCCCCCGTCTGCAGCCTCCCAGTTCTCCGGCTACTGCAGCCAATGCTGGACGGCGGTTCGGCACATTATCTGCCCCCGTCTGCAGCCTCCTAGTTCTCCAACTACTGCAGCCGATGCTGGACGGCGATGGAGCGCCTTATCTGCCCCCGTCTGCAGCTTCCCAGTTCTCCGGCTACTGCAGCCGATGCTGGACGGCGATGGGGCACCTTAGCTGCCCCCGTCTGCAGCCTCCCAGTTCTCCGGCTACTGCAGCCGATGCTGAACGGCGATGGGTCACCTTATCTGCCCCCGTCTGAAGCCTCCCAGTTCTCCGGCTACTGCAGCCGATGCTGGACGGTAATGGGGCACATTATCTTCCCCCGTCTGCAGCCTCCTAGTTCTCCAACTACTGCAGCCGATGCTGGACGGCGATGGGGCGCCTTATCTGCCCCCGTCTGCAGCCTCCCAGTTCTCCGGCTACTGCAGCCGATGCTGGACGGCGATGGGGCACATTATCTGTCCCCGTCTGCAGCCTCCTAGTTCTCCAACTACTGCAGCCGATGCTGGACGGCGATGGAGCACCTTATCTGCCCCCTTCTGCAGCTTATCAGTTCTCCGGTTACTGCAGCCGATGCTGGACGGCGATGGGGCGCCTTATCTGCCCCCGTCTGCAGCTTCCCAGTTCTCCGGCTACTGCAGCCGATGCTGGACGGCGATGGGGCACATTATCTGCCCCCGTCTGCAGCCTCCTAGTTCTCCAACTACTGCAGCCGATGCTGGACGGCGATGGAGCACCTTATCTGCCCCCTTCTGCAGCTTCCCAGTTCTCCGGTTACTGCAGCCGATGCTGGACGGCGATGGCGCGCCTTATCTGCCCCCATCTGCAGCTTCCCAGTTCTCCGGCTACTGCAGCCGATGCTGGACGGCGATGGGGCACATTATCTGCCCCCGTCTGCAGCCTCCTAGTTCTCCAACTACTGCAGCCGATGCTGGACGGCGATGGAGCGCCTTATCTGCCCCCTTCTGCAGCTTCCCAGTTCTCCGGTTACTGCAGCCGATGCCGGACGGCGATGGGTCCCCTTATCTGCCCCGTCTGCAGCTTCTCAGTTCTCCGGTTACTGCAGCCGATGCTGGACGGCGATGGAGCACCTTATCTGCCTCTTCTTCAGCCTCCCAGTTCTCCGGCTACTGAAGCCGATGCTGGACGGCAATGGGGCGCCTTATCTGCCCCCGTCTACAGCTTCCCAGTTCTCCGGCTACTGCAGCCGATGCTGGACGGCGAAGGGGCGCCTTATCTGCCCCCGTCTGCAGCCTCCCAGTTCTCTGGCTACTGCAGCCGATGCTGGACGGCGATGGGGCACATTATCTGCCCCCGTCTGCAGCCTCCTAGTTCTCCAACTACTGCAGCCGCTGCTGGACGGCGATGGGGCGCCTTATCTGCCCCCGTCTGCAGCTTCCCAGTTCTCCGGCTACTGCAGCCGATGCTGGACGGCGATGGGGCACCTTATCTGCCCCCGTCTGCAGCCTCCCAGTTCTCCAACTACTGCAGCCGATGCTGGACGGCGATGGAGCACCTTATCTGCCCCCTTCTGCAGCCTCCCAGTTCTTCGGCTGCTGAAGCCGATGCTGGACGGCGATGGGTCACCTTATCTGCCCCCGTCTGCAGCTTCCCAGTTCTCCGGCTACTGCAGCCGATGCTGGACGGCGATGGGGCGCCTTATCTGCCCCCGTCTGCAGCTTCCCAGTTCTCCGGCTACTGCAGCCGATGCTGGACGGCGATGGGGCACCTTATCTGCCCCCGTCTGCAGCCTCCCAGTTCTCCGGCTACTGCAGCCGATGCTGGACGGCGATGGGGCACATTATCTGCCCCCGTCTGCAGCCTCCCAGTTCTCCGGTTACTGCAGCCGATGCTGAACGGCGATGGGTCACCTTATCTGCCCCCGTCTGCAGCCTCCCAGTTCTCCGGCTACTGCAGCCGATGCTGGACGGCGATGGGGCACATTATCTGCCCCCGTCTGCAGCCTCCTGGTTCTCCAACTACTGCAGCCGTTGCTGGACGGCGATGGGGCGCCTTATCTGCCCCCGTCTGCAGCTTCCCAGTTCTCCGGCTACTGCAGCCGATGCTGGACGGCGATGGGGCACATTATCTGTCCCCGTCTGCAGCCTCCTAGTTCTCCAACTACTGCAGCCGATGCTGAACGGCGATAGAGCACCTTATCTGCCCCCTTCTGAAGCTTCCCAGTTCTCCGGTTACTGCAGCCGATGCTGGACGGCGATGGGGCGCCTTATCTGCCCCCGTCTGCAGCTTCCCAGTTCTCCGGCTACTGCAGCCGATGCTGGACGGCGATTGGGCACATTATCTGCCCCCGTCTGCAGCCTCCTAGTTCTCCAACTACAGCAGCCGATGCTGGACGGCGATGGAGCGCCTTATCTGCCCCCTTCTGCAGCTTCCCAGTTCTCCGGTTACTGCAGCCGATGCCGGACGGCGATGGGTCCCCTTATCTGCCCCCGTCTGCAGCTTCTCAGTTCTCTGGTTACTGCAGCCGATGCTGGACGGCGATGGGGCGCCTTATCTGCCCCCGTCTGCAGCTTCCCAGTTCTCCGGCTACTGCAGCCGATGCTGGACGGCGATGGGGCACATTATCTGTCCCCGTCTGCAGCCTCCTAGTTCTCCAACTACTGCACCCGATGCTGGACGGCGATGGAGCACCTTATCTGCCCCCTTCTGCAGCTTCCCAGTTCTCCGGTTACTGCAGCCGATGCTGGACGGCGATGGGGCGCCTTATGTGCCCCCGTCTGCAGCTTCCCAGTTCTCCGGCTACTGCAGCCGATGCTGGACGGCGATTGGGCACATTATCTGCCCCCGTCTGCAGCCTCCTAGTTCTCCAACTACAGCAGCCGATGCTGGACGGCGATGGAGCGCCTTATCTGCCCCCTTCTGCAGCTTCCCAGTTCTCCGGTTACTGCAGCCGATGCCGGACGGCGATGGGTCCCCTTATCTGCCCCCGTCTGCAGCTTCTCAGTTCTCCGGTTACTGCAGCCGATGCTGGACGGCGATGGGGCGCCTTATCTGCCCCCGTCTGCAGCTTCCCAGTTCTCCAACTACTGCAGCCGATGCTGGACGGCGATGGAGCACCTTATCTGCCCCCTTCTGCAGCCTCCCAGTTCTCCGGCTACTGCAGCCGATGCTGGACGGCGATGGGGCGCCTTATCTGCCCCCGTCTGCAGCTTCCCAGTTCTCCGGCTACTGCAGCCGATGCTGGACGGCGATGGGGCGTCTTATCTGCCCCCGTCTGCAGCCTCCCAGTTCTCCGGCTACTGCAGCCGATGCTGGACGGCGATGGAGCGCCTTATCTGCCCCCGTCTGCAGCTTCCCAGTTCTCCGGCTACTGCAGCCGATGCTGGACGGCGATGGGGCACCTTATCTGCCCCCGTCTGCAGCCTCCCAGTTCTCCGGCTACTGCAGCCGATGCTGGACGGCGATGGGGCACATTATCTGCCCCCGTCTGCAGCCTCCCAGTTCTCCGGTTACTGCAGCCGATGCTGGACGGCGATGGGTCACCTTATCTGCCCCCGTCTGCAGCCTCCCAGTTCTCCGGCTACTGCAGCCGATGCTGGACGGCGATGGGGCACATTATCTGCCCCCGTCTGCAGCCTCCTAGTTCTCCAACTACTGCAGCCGATGCTGGACGGCGATGGGGTGCCTTATCTGCCCCCGTCTGCAGCTTCCCAGTTCTCCGGCTACTGCAGCCGATGCTGGACGGCGATGGGGAACATTATCTGTCCCCGTCTGCAGCCTCCTAGGTCTCCAACTACTGCAGCCGATGCTGGACGGCGATGGCGCACCTTTCTGCCCCCTTCTGCAGCTTCCCAGTTCTCCGGTTACTGCAGCCGATGCTGGACTGCGATGGGGCGCCTTATCTGCCCCCGTCTGCAGCTTCCCAGTTCTCCGGCTACCGCAGCCGATGCTGGACGGCGGTGGGGCACATTATCTGCCCCCGTCTGCAGCCTCCTAGTACCCTAACTACTGCAGCCGATGCTGGACGGCGATGGAGCACCTTATCTGCCCCCTTCTGCAGCTTCCCAGTTCTCCGGTTACTGCAGCCGATGTTGGACGGCGATGGGGCGCCTTATCTGCCCCCGTCTGCAGCTTCCCAGTTCTCCGGCTACTGCAGCCGATGCTGGACGGCGATGGGGCATATTATCTGCCCCCGTCTGCAGCCTCCTAGTTCTCCAACTACTGCAGCCGATGCTGAACCGCGATGGAGCACCTTATCTGCCCCCTTCTGCAGCTTCCCAGTTCTCCGGTTACTGCAGCCGATGCCGGACGGCGATGGGTCCCCTTATCTGCCCCCTTCTGCAGCCTCCCAGTTCTCCGGCTACTGCAGCCGATGCTGGACGGCGATGGGGCGCCTTATCTGCCCCGTCTGCAGCTTCCCAGTTCTCCGGCTACTGCAGCCGATGCTGGACGGTGATGGGGCGCCTTATCTGCCCCCGTCTGCAGCCTCCCAGTTCTCCGGCTACTGCAGCCGATGCTGGACGGCGATGGGGCACATTATCTGCCCCCGTCTGCAGCCTCCTAGTTCTCAACTACTGCAGCCGATGCTGGACGGCGATGGGGCGACTTATCTGCTCCCGTCTGCAGCTTCCCAGTTCTCCGGCTACTGCAGCCGATGCTGGACGGCGATGGGGCACCTTATCTGCCCCCGTCTGCAGCCTCCCAGTTCTCCGGTTACTGCAGCCGATGCTGGACGGCGATGAGTCACCTTATCTGCCCCCGTCTGCAGCCTCCCAGTTCTCCGGCTACTGCAGCCGATGCTGGACGGCGATGGGGCACATTATCTGCGCCCGTCTGCAGCCTCCTAGTTCTCCAACTACTGCAGCCGATGCTGGACGGCGATGGGGCGCCTTATCTGCCCCCGTCTGCAGCCTCCCAGTTCTCCGGTTACTGCAGCCGATGCTGGACGGCGATGGGTCACCTTATCTGCCCCCGTCTGCAGCCTCCCAGTTCTCCGGCTACTGCAGCCGATGCTGGACGGCAATGGGGCACATTATCTGCCCCCGTCTGCAGCCTCCTAGTTCTCCAACTACTGCAGCCGATGCTGGACGGCAATGGGGCACATTATCTGCCCCCGTCTGCAGCCTCCTAGTTCTCCAACTACTGCAGCCGATGCTGGACGGCGATGGGGCACATTATCTGTCCCCGTCTGCAGCCTCCTAGTTCTCCAACTACTGCAGCCGATGCTGGACGGCGATGGAGCACCTTATCTGCCCCCTTCTGCAACTTCCCAGTTCTCCGGTTACTGTGCCGATGCTCGACGGCGATGGGGCGCCTTATCTGCTCCCGTCTGCAGCTTCCCAGTTCTCCGGCTACTGCAGCCGATGCTGGACGGCGATGGGGCACCTTATCTGCCCCCGTCTGCAGCCTCCTAGTTCTCCAACTACTGCAGCCGATGCTGGACGGCGATGGAGCGCCTTATCTGCCCCCTTCTGCAGCTTCCCAGTTCTCCGGTTACTGCAGCCGATGCCGGACAGCGATGGGTCCCCTTATCTGCCTCCGTCTGCAGCTTCTCAGTTCTCCGGTTACTGGAGCCGATGCTGGACGGCGATGGGGCACATTATCTGCCCCCGTCTGCAGCCTCCTAGTTCTCCAACTACTGCAGCCGATGCTGGACGGCGATGGAGCGCCTTATCTGCCCCCTTCTGCAGCTTCCCAGTTCTCCGGTTACTGCAGCCGATGCCGGACAGCGATGGGTCCCCTTATCTGCCCCCGTCTGCAGCTTCTCAGTTCTCCGGTTACTGCAGCCGATGCTGGACGGCGATGGGGCGCCTTATCTGCCCCCTTCTGCAACTTGCCAGTTCTCCGGTTACTGCAGCCGATGCTCGACGGCGATGGGGCGCCTTATCTGCTCCCGTCTGCAGCTTCCCAGTTCTCCGGCTACTGCAGCCGATGCTGGACGGCGATGGGGCACCTATCTGCCCCCGTCTGCAGCCTCCTAGTTCTCCAACTACTGCAGCCGATGCTGGACGGCGATGGAGCGCCTTATCTGCCCCCTTCTGCAGCTTCCCAGTTCTCCGGTTACTGCAGCCGATGCCGGACAGCGATGGGTCCCCTTATCTGCCCCCGTCTGCAGCTTCTCAGTTCTCCGGTTACTGCAGCCGATGCTGGACGGCGATGGAGCACCTTATCTGCCCCCTTCTGCAACTTCCCAGTTCTCCGGTTACTGCAGCCGATGCTCGACGGCGATGGGGCGCCTTATCTGCTCCCGTCTGCAGCTTCCCAGTTCTCCGGCTACTGCAGCCGATGCTGGACGGCGATGGGGCACCTTATCTGCCCCCGTCTGCAGCCTCCTAGTTCTCCAACTACTGCAGCCGATGCTGGACGGCGATGGAGCGCCTTATCTGCCCGCTTCTGCAGCTTCCCAGTTCTCCGGTTACTGCAGCCGATGCCGGACAGCGATGGGTCCCCTTATCTGCCCCCGTCTGCAGCTTCCCAGTTCTCCGGCTACTGCAGCCGATGCTGGACGGCGATGGGGCACATTATCTGCCCCCGTCTGCAGCCTCCTAGTTCTCCAACTACTGCAGCCGATGCTGGACGGCGATGGAGCGCCTTATCTGCCCCCTTCTGCAGCTTCCCAGTTCTCCGGTTACTGCAGCCGATGCCGGACAGCGATGGGTCCCCTTATCTGCCCCCGTCTGCAGCTTCTCAGTTCTCCGGTTACTGCAGCCGATGCTGGACGGCGATGGGGCGCCTTATCTGCCCCCGTCTGCAGCTTCCCGGTTCTCCGGCTACTGCAGCCGATGCTGGACGGCGATGGGGCACATTATCTGCCCCCGTCTGCAGCCTCCTAGTTCTCCAACTACTGCAGCCGATGTTGGACGGCGATGGAGCACCTTATCTGCCCCCTTCTGCAGCCTCCCAGTTCTCCGGCTACTGCAGCCGATGCTGGACGGCGATGGGGCGCCT
This sequence comes from Ixodes scapularis, assembly GCF_016920785.2. NCBI lineage: Eukaryota > Metazoa > Arthropoda > Arachnida > Ixodida > Ixodidae > Ixodes > Ixodes scapularis. Next base: position 42,932,025 of record NW_024609883.1, on the reverse strand, counting down.
TATCTGCCCCCGTCTGCAGCTTCCCAGTTCTCAGGCTACTGCAGCCGATGCTGGACGGCGATGGGGCACCTTATCTGCCCCCGTCTGCAGCCTCCCAGTTCTCCGGCTACTGCAGCCGATGCTGGACGGCGATGGGGCACATTATCTGCCCCCGTCTGCAGCCTCCCAGTTCTCCGGTTACTGCAACCGATGCTGGACGGCGATGGGTCACCTTATCTGCCCCCGTCTGCAGCCTCCCAGTTCTCCGGCTACTGCAGCCGATGCTGGACGGCAATGGAGCACCTTATCTGCCCCCTTCTGCAGCCTCCCTGTTCTCCGACTACTCCAGCCGATGCTGGACGGCGATGGGGCGCCTTATCTGCCCCCGTCTGCAGCCTCCCAGTTCTCCGACTACTGCAGCCGATGCTGGACGGCGATGGCGCACCTTATCTGCCCTCGTCTGCAGCCTCCCAGTTCTCCGACTACTGCAGCCGATGCTGGACGGCGATGGGGCACCTTATCTGCCCCCGTCTGCAGCCTCCCAGTTCTCCGACTACTGCAGCCGATGCTGGACGGCGATGGAGCACCTTATCTGCCCCCTTCTGCAGCCTCCCAGTTCTCCGACTACTGCAGCCGATGCTGGACGGCGATAGGGCGCCTTATCTGCCCCCGTCTGCAGCCTCCCAGTTCTCCGACTACTGCAGCCGATGCTGGACGGCGATGGAGCACCTTATCTGCCCCCTTCTGCAGCCTCCCAGTTCTCCGACTACTGCAGCCGATGCTGGACGGCGATGGAGCACCTTATCTGCCCCCTTCTGCAGCCTCCCAGTTCTCCGACTACTGCAGCCGATGCTGGACGGCGATGGAGCACCTTATCTGCCCCCTTCTGCAGCCTCCCAGTTCTCCGGCTACTGCAGCCGATGCTGGACGGCGATGGGGCACATTATCTGCCCCCGTCTGCAGCCTCCCAGTTCTCCGACTACTGCAGCCGATGAAAGACGGCGATGGGGCGCCTTATCTGCCCCCGTCTGCAGCCTCCCAGTTCTCCGGCTACTGCAGCCGATGCTGGACGGCGATGGGGCACATTATCTGCCCCAGTCTGCAGCCTCCCAGTTCTCCCACTACTGCAGCCGATGCAAGACGGCGATGGGGCACCTTATCTGCCCCCGTCTGCAGCCTCACAGTTCTCCGGCTACTGCAGCCGATGCTGGACGGCGATGGGGCACCATATCGGCCCCCGTCTGCAGCCTCCCAGTTCTCCGGCTACCGAAACCGATGCTGGACGGCGATGGGGCACCTTATCTGCCCCCGTCTGCAGCCTCCAAGTTCTCCGGCTACTGCAGCCGATGCTGGACGGCGATGGGGCACCATATCGGCCCCCGTCTGCAGCCTCCCAGTACTCCGGCTACCGAAACCGATGCTGGACGGCGATGGGGCGCCTTATCTGCCCCGTCTGCAGCCTCCAAGTTCTCCGGCTACTGCAGCCGATGCTGGACGGCGATGGGGCACCATATCGGCCCCCGTCTGCAGCCTCCCAGTTCTCCGGCTACCGAAACCGATGCTGGACGGCGATGGGGCACCTTATCTGCCCCCGTCTGCAGCCTCCTAGTTCTCCGGCTACTGCAGCCGATGCTGGACGGCGATGGGGCATTTTATCTGCCCCCGTCTGCAGCCTCCCAGTTCTCCGGCTACTGCAGCCGATGCTGGACGGCGATAGGGCACATTATCTGCACCCGTCTGCAGCCTCCTAGTTCACCAACTACTGCAGCCGATGCTGGACGGCGATGGGGCGCCTTATCTGCCCCCGTCTGCAGCTTCCCAGTTCTCAGGCTACTGCAGCCGATGCTGGACGGCGATGGGGCACCTTATCTGCCCCCGTCTGCAGCCTCCCAGTTCTCCGGCTACTGCAGCCGATGCTGGACGGCGATGGGGCACATTATCTGCCCCCGTCTGCAGCCTCCCAGTTCTCCGGTTACTGCAGCCGATGCTGGACGGCGATGGGTCACCTTATCTGCCCCCGTCTGCAGCCTCCCAGTTCTCCGGCTACTGCAGCCGATGCTGGACGGCAATGGAGCACCTTATCTGCCCCCTTCTGCAGCCTCCCTGTTCTCCGACTACTCCAGCCGATGCTGGACGGCGATGGGGCGCCTTATCTGCCCCCGTCTGCAGCCTCCCAGTTCTCCGACTACTGCAGCCGATGCTGGACGGCGATGGCGCACCTTATCTGCCCTCGTCTGCAGCCTCCCAGTTCTCCGACTACTGCAGCCGGTGCTGGACGGCGATGGGGCACCTTATCTGCCCCCGTCTGGAGCCTCCCAGTTCTCCGACTACTGCAGCCGATGCTGGACGGCGATGGAGCACCTTATCTGCCCCCTTCTGCAGCCTCCCAGTTCTCCGACTACTGCAGCCGATGCTGGACGGCGATAGGGCGCCTTATCTGCCCCCGTCTGCAGCCTCCCAGTTCTCCGACTACTGCAGCCGATGCTGGACGGCGATGGAGCACCTTATCTGCCCCCTTCTGCAGCCTCCCAGTTCTCCGACTACTGCAGCCGATGCTGGACGGCGATGGAGCACCTTATCTGCCCCCTTCTGCAGCCTCCCAGTTCTCCGACTACTGCAGCCGATGCTGGACGGCGATGGAGCACCATATCGGCCCCCGTCTGCAGCCTCCCAGTTCTCCGGCTACCGAAACCGATGCTGGACGGCGATGGGGCACCTTATCTGCCCCCGTCTGCAGCCTCCAAGTTCTCCGGCTACTGCAGCCGATGCTGGACGGTGATGGGGCACCATATCGGCCCCCGTCTGCAGCCTCCCAGTTCTCCGGCTACCGAAACCGATGCTGGACGGCGATGGGGCGCCTTATCTGCCCCCGTCTGCAGCCTCCAAGTTCTCCGGCTACTGCAGCCGATGCTGGACGGCGATGGGGCACCATATCGGCCCCCGTCTGCAGCCTCCCAGTTCTCCGGCTACCGAAACCGATGCTGGACGGCGATGGGGCACCTTATCTGCCCCCGTCTGAAGCCTCCTAGTTCTGCGGCTACTGCAGCCGATGCTGGACGGCGATGGGGCATTTTATCTGCCCCCGTCTGCAGCCTCCCAGTTCTCCGGCTACTGCAGCCGATGCTGGACGGCGATAGGGCACATTATCTGCACCCGTCTGCAGCCTCCTAGTTCACCATCTACTGCAGCCGATGCTGGACGGCGATGGGGCAGTTTATCTGTCCCCGTCTGCAGCCTCCCAGTTCTCAGGCTACCGAAACCGATGCTGGACGGCGATGGGGCGCCTTATCTGCCCCCGTCTGCAGCCTCCCAGTTCTCCGACTACTGCAGGCGATGCTGGATGGCGATGGGGCAGTTTATCTGTCCCCGTCTGCAGCCTCCCAGTTCTCCGGCTACTGCAGCCGATGCTGGACGGCGATGGGGCACATTATCTGCCCCCGTCTGCAGCCTCCCAGTTCTCCGGCTACCGAAACCGATGCTGGACGGCGATGGGTCACCTTATCTGCCCCCGTCTGCAGCCTCCCAGTTCTCCGGCTACTGCAGCCGATGCTGGACGGCAATGGAGCACCTTATCTGCCCCCTTCTGCAGCCTCCCTGTTCTCCGACTACTCCAGCCGATGCTGGACGGCGATGGGGCGCCTTATCTGCCCCCGTCTGCAGCCTCCCAGTTCTCCGACTACTGCAGCCGATGCTGGACGGCGATGGCGCACCTTATCTGCCCTCGTCTGCAGCCTCCCAGTTCTCCGACTACTGCAGCCGATGCTGGACGGCGATGGGGCACCTTATCTGCCCCCGTCTGCAGCCTCCCAGTTCTCCGACTACTGCAGCCGATGCTGGACGGCGATGGAGCACCTTATCTGCCCCCTTCTGCAGCCTCCCAGTTCTCCGACTACTGCAGCCGATGCTGGACGGCGATAGGGCGCCTTATCTGCCCCCGTCTGCAGCCTCCCAGTTCTCCAACTACTGCAGCCGATGCTGGACGGCGATGGAGCACCTTATCTGCCCCCTTCTGCAGCCTCCCAGTTCTCCGACTACTGCAGCCGATGCTGGACGGCGATGGAGCACCTTATCTGCCCCCTTCTGCAGCCTCCCAGTTCTCCGACTACTGCAGCCGATGCTGGACGGCGATGGGGCACCTTATCTGCCCCCGTCTGCAGCCTCCCAGTTCTCCGACTACTGCAGCCGATGCTGGACGGCGATGGGGCACATTATCTGCCCCCGTCTGCAGCCTCCCAGTTCTCCGACTACTGCAGCCGATGCTGGACGGCGATGGAGCACCTTATCTGCCCCCTTCTGCAGCCTCCCAGTTCTCCGGCTACTGAAGCCGATGCTGGACGGCGATGGGGCACATTATCTGCCCCCGTCTGCAGCCTCCCAGTTCTCCGACTACTGCAGCCGATGCAAGACGGCGATGGGGCGCCTTATCTGCCCCCGTCTGCAGCCTCCCAGTTCTCCGGCTACTTCAGCCGATGCAGGACGGCGATGGGGCACATTATCTGCCCCCGTCTGCAGCCTCCCAGTTTTCCGACTACTGCAGCCGATGCAAGACGGCGATGGGGCGCCTTATCTGCCCCCGTCTGCAGCTTCACAGTTCTCCGGCTACTGCAGCCGATGCTGGACGGCGATGGTGCACCATATCGGCCCCCGTCTGCAGCCTCCCAGTTCTCCGGCTACCGAAACCGATGCTGGACGGCGATGGGGCACCTTATCTGCCCCCGTCTGCAGCCTCCAAGTTCTCCGGCTACTGCAGCCGATGCTGGACGGCGATGGGGCACCATATCGGCCCCCGTCTGCAGCCTCCCAGTTCTCCGGCTACCGAAACCGATGCTGGACGGCGATGGGGCGCCTTATCTTCCCCCGTCTGCAGCCTCCAAGTTCTCCGGCTACTGCAGCCGATGCTGGACGGAGATGGGGCACGATATCGGCCCCCGTCTGCAGCCTCCCAGTTCTCCGGCTACCGAAACCGATGCTGGACGGCGATGGGGCACCTTATCTGCCCCCGTCTGCAGCCTCCTAGTTCTCCGGCTACTGCAGCCGATGCTGGACGGCGATGGGGCATTTTATCTGCCCCCGTCTGCAGCCTCCCAGTTCTCCGGCTACTGCAGCCGATGCTGTACGGCGATGGGGCGCCTTATCTGCCCCCGTCTGCAGCTTCCCAGTTCTCCGGCTACTGCAGCCGATGCTGGACGGCGATAGGGCACATTATCTGCACCCGTCTGCAGCCTCCTAGTTCTCCAACTTCTGCAGCCGATGCTGGACGGCGATGGGGCACCTTATCTGCCCCCGTCTGCAGCCTCCCAGTTCTCCGGCTACTGAAACCGATGCTGGACGGCGATGGGGCGCCTTATCTGCCCCCGTCTGCAGCCTCCTAGTTCACCAACTACTGCAGCCGATGCTGGACGGCGATGGGGCAGTTTATCGGTCCCCGTCTGCAGCCTCCAAGTTCTCCGGCTACTGCAGCCGATGCTGGACGGAGATGGGGCACGATATCGGCCCCCGTCTGCAGCCTCCCAGTTCTCCGGCTACCGAAACCGATGCTGGACGGCGATGGGGCACCTTATCTGCCCCCGTCTGCAGCCTCCTAGTTCTCCGGCTACTGCAGCCGATGCTGGACGGCGATGGGGCATTTTATCTGCCCCCGTCTGCAGCCTCCCAGTTCTCCGGCTACTGCAGCCGATGCTGTACGGCGATGGGGCGCCTTATCTGCCCCCGTCTGCAGCTTCCCAGTTCTCCGGCTACTGCAGCCGATGCTGGACGGCGATAGGGCACATTATCTGCACCCGTCTGCAGCCTCCTAGTTCTCCAACTTCTGCAGCCGATGCTGGACGGCGATGGGGCACCTTATCTGCCCCCGTCTGCAGCCTCCCAGTTCTCCGGCTACTGAAACCGATGCTGGACGGCGATGGGGCGCCTTATCTGCCCCCGTCTGCAGCCTCCTAGTTCACCAACTACTGCAGCCGATGCTGGACGGCGATGGGGCAGTTTATCGGTCCCCGTCTGCAGCCTCCCAGTTCTCAGGCTACCGAAACCGATGCTGGACGGCGATGGGGCGCCTTATCTGCCCCCGTCTGCAGCCTCCCAGTTCTCCGACTACAGCAGGCAATGCTGGATGGCGATGGGGCACCATATCGGCCCACGTCTGCAGCCTCCCAGTTCTCCGGCTACCGAAACCGATGCTGGACGGCGATGGGGCACCTTATCTGCCCCCGTCTGCAGCCTCCTAGTTCTCCGACTACTGCAGCCGATGCAGGACGGCGATGGGGCACCATATCGGCCCACGTCTGCAGCCTCCCAGTTCTCCGGCTACCGAAACCGATGCTGGACGGCGATGGGGCGCCTTATCTGCCCCCGTCTGCAGCCTCCTAGTTCTCCGACTACTGCAGCCGATGCTGGACGGCGATGGGGCACCATATCGGCCCCCGTCTGCAGCCTCCCAGTTCTCCGGCTACCGAAACCGATGCTGGACGGCGATGGGGCGCCTTATCTTCCCCCGTCTGCAGCCTCCAAGTTCTCCGGCTACTGCAGCCGATGCAGGACGGCGATGGGGCACCATATCGGCCCCCGTCTGCAGCCTCCCAGTTCTCCGGCTACCGAAACCGATGCTGGACGGCGATGGGGCACCTTATCTGCCCCCGTCTGCAGCCTCCTAGTTCACCAACTACTGCAGCCGATGCTGGACGGCGATGGGGCAGTTTATCGGTCCCCGTCTGCAGCCTCCCAGTTCTCCGGCTACCGAAACCGATGCTGGACGGCGATGGGGCGCCTTATCTGCCCCCGTCTGCAGCCTCCTAGTTCTCCGACTACTGCAGCCGATGCAGGACGGCGATGGGGCACCATATCGGCCCCCGTCTGCAGCCTCCCAGTTCTCCGGCTACCGAAACCGATGCTGGACGGCGATGGGGCGCCTTATCTTCCCCCGTCTGCAGCCTCCAAGTTCTCCGGCTACTGCAGCCGATGCTGGACGGCGATGGGGCACCATATCGGCCCCCGTCTGCAGCCTCCCAGTTCTCCGGCTACCGAAACCGATGCTGGACGGCGATGGGGCACCTTATCTGCCCCCGTCTGCAGCCTCCTAGTTCTCCGGCTACTGCAGCCGATGCTGGACGGCGATGGGGCATTTTATCTGCCCCCGTCTGCAGCCTCCCAGTTCTCCGGCTACTGCAGCCGATGCTGTACGGCGATGGGGCGCCTTATCTGCCCCCGTCTGCAGCTTCCCAGTTCTCCGGCTACTGCAGCCGATGCTGGACGGCGATAGGGCACATTATCTGCACCCGTCTGCAGCCTCCTAGTTCTCCAACTTCTGCAGCCGATGCTGGACGGCGATGGGGCACCTTATCTGCCCCCGTCTGCAGCCTCCCAGTTCTCCGGCTACTGAAACCGATGCTGGACGGCGATGGGGCGCCTTATCTGCCCCCGTCTGCAGCCTCCTAGTTCACCAACTACTGCAGCCGATGCTGGACGGCGATGGGGCAGTTTATCGGTCCCCGTCTGCAGCCTCCCAGTTCTCAGGCTACCGAAACCGATGCTGGACGGCGATGGGGCGCCTTATCTGCCCCCGTCTGCAGCCTCCCAGTTCTCCGACTACAGCAGGCAATGCTGGATGGCGATGGGGCACCATATCGGCCCACGTCTGCAGCCTCCCAGTTCTCCGGCTACCGAAACCGATGCTGGACGGCGATGGGGCACCTTATCTGCCCCCGTCTGCAGCCTCCTAGTTCTCCGACTACTGCAGCCGATGCAGGACGGCGATGGGGCACCATATCGGCCCACGTCTGCAGCCTCCCAGTTCTCCGGCTACCGAAACCGATGCTGGACGGCGATGGGGCGCCTTATCTGCCCCCGTCTGCAGCCTCCTAGTTCTCCGACTACTGCAGCCGATGCTGGACGGCGATGGGGCACCATATCGGCCCCCGTCTGCAGCCTCCCAGTTCTCCGGCTACCGAAACCGATGCTGGACGGCGATGGGGCGCCTTATCTTCCCCCGTCTGCAGCCTCCAAGTTCTCCGGCTACTGCAGCCGATGCAGGACGGCGATGGGGCACCATATCGGCCCCCGTCTGCAGCCTCCCAGTTCTCCGGCTACCGAAACCGATGCTGGACGGCGATGGGGCACCTTATCTGCCCCCGTCTGCAGCCTCCTAGTTCACCAACTACTGCAGCCGATGCTGGACGGCGATGGGGCAGTTTATCGGTCCCCGTCTGCAGCCTCCCAGTTCTCCGGCTACCGAAACCGATGCTGGACGGCGATGGGGCGCCTTATCTGCCCCCGTCTGCAGCCTCCTAGTTCTCCGACTACTGCAGCCGATGCAGGACGGCGATGGGGCACCATATCGGCCCCCGTCTGCAGCCTCCCAGTTCTCCGGCTACCGAAACCGATGCTGGACGGCGATGGGGCACCTTATCTGCCCCCGTCTGCAGCCTCCTAGTTCTCCGGCTACTGCAGCCGATGCTGGACGGCGATGGGGCATTTTATCTGCCCCCGTCTGCAGCCTCCCAGTTCTCCGGCTACTGCAGCCGATGCTGTACGGCGATGGGGCGCCTTATCTGCCCCCGTCTGCAGCTTCCCAGTTCTCCGGCTACTGCAGCCGATGCTGGACGGCGATAGGGCACATTATCTGCACCCGTCTGCAGCCTCCTAGTTCTCCAACTACTGCAGCCGATGCTGGACGGCGATGGGGCACCTTATCTGCCCCCGTCTGCAGCCTCCCAGTTCTCCGGCTACTGAAACCGATGCTGGACGGCGATGGGGCGCCTTATCTGCCCCCGTCTGCAGCCTCCTAGTTCACCAACTACTGCAGCCGATGCTGGACGGCGATGGGGCAGTTTATCGGTCCCCGTGTGCAGCCTCCCAGTTCTCAGGCTACCGAAACCGATGCAGGACGGCGATGGGGCGCCTTATCTGCCCCCGTCTGCAGCCTCCCAGTTCTCCGACTACAGCAGGCAATGCTGGATGGCGATGGGGCACCATATCGGCCCACGTCTGCAGCCTCCCAGTTCTCCGGCTACCGAAACCGATGCTGGACGGCGATGGGGCGCCTTATCTGCCCCCGTCTGCAGCCTCCTAGTTCTCCGACTACTGCAGCCGATGCAGGACGGCGATGGGGCACCATATCGGCCCACGTCTGCAGCCTCCCAGTTCTCCGGCTACCGAAACCGATGCTCGACGGCGATGGGGCACCTTATCTGCCCCGTCTGCAGCCTCCCAGTTCTCCGGCTACTGCAGCCGATGCTGGACGGCGATGGGGCACCATATCGGCCCCCGTCTGCAGCCTCCCAGTTCTCCGGCTACCGAAACCGATGCTGGACGGCGACGGGGCACCTTATCTGCCCCCGTCTGCAGCCTCCCAGTTCTCCGGCTACTGCCGCCGATGCTGGACGGCGATGGGGCACCATATCGGCCCCCGTCTGCAGCCTCCCAGTTCTCCGGCTACCGAAACCGATGCTGGACGGCGATGGGGCACCTTATCTGCCACTGTCTGCAGGCTCCCAGTTCTCCGACTACTGCAGCCGATGCAGGACGGCGATGGGGCACCATATCGGCCCCCGTCTGCAGCCTCCCAGGTCTCCGGCTACCGAAACCGATGCTGGACGGCGATGGGGCACCTTATCTGCCCCCGTCTGCAGCCTCCTAGTTCTCCGGCTACCGCAGCCGATGCTGGATGGCGATGGGGCAGTTTATCTGCCCCCGTCTGCAGCTTCCCAGTTCTCCGGTTACTGCAGCCGATGCTGGACGGCGATGGGGCACTTTATCTGCCCCCGTCTGCAGCCTCCCAGTTCTCCGACTACTGCAGCCGATGCTGGACGGCGATAAGGCGCCTTATCTGCCCCTGTCTGCAGCTTCCCAGTTCTCCGACTACTGCAGCCGATGCTGGACGGCGATGGGGCACTTTATCTGCCCCCGTCTGCAGCCTCCCAGTTCTCCCGCTACTGCAGCCGATGCTGTATGGCGATGGGGCACTTTATCTGCCCCCGTCTGCAGCCTCCCAGTTCTCCGACTACTGCAGCCGATGCTGGACAGCGATGGGGCGCCTTATCTGCCCCCGTCTGCAGCCTCCCAGTTCTCCGACTACTGCAGCCGATGCTGGACAGCGATGGGGCGCCTTATCTGCCCCCGTCTGCAGCCTCCCAGTTCTCCGACTACTGCAGCCGATGCTTGACGGCATTGGGGCACTTTTTCTGCCCCCGTCTGCAGCCTCCCAGTCCTCCGGCTACTGCAGCCGATGCTGGACGGCGATGGGGCACCTTATCTGCCCCCGTCTGCAGCCTCCCAGTTCTCCGGCTACTGAAACCGATGCTGGACGGCGATGGGGCACTGTATCTGCCCCCGTCTGCAGCCTTCCAGTTCTCCGACTACTGCAGCCGATGCTGGAGGGCGATGGGGCGCCTTATCTGCCCCCGTCTGCAGCTTCCCAGTTCTCCGGCTACTGCAGCCGATGCTGGACGGCGATGGGGCACATTATCTGCCCCCGTCTGCAGCCTCCTAGTTCTCCAACTACTGCAGCCGATGCTGGACGGCGATGGAGCACATTACCTGCCCCCTTCTGCAGCCTCCCAGTTCTTCGGCTACTGCAGCCGATGCTGGACGGCGATGGGTCACCTTATCTGCCCCCGTCTGCAGCTTCCCAGGTCTCCGGCTACTGTAGCCGATGCTGGACGGCGATGGGGCGCCTTATCTGCCCCCGTCTGCAGCTTCACAGTTCTCCGGCTACTGCAGCCGATGCTGGACGGCGATGGGGCTCCTTATCTGCCCCCGTCTGCAGCCTCCCAGTTCTCCGGCTACTGCAGCCGATGCTGGACGGCGATGGGGCACATTATCTGCCCCCGTCTGCAGCCTCCCAGTTCTCCGGTTACTGCAGCCGATGCTGGACGGCGATGGGTCACCTTATCTGCCCCCGTCTGCAGCCTCCCAGTTCTCCGGCTACTGCAGCCGATGCTGGACGGCGATGGGGCACATTATCTGCCCCCGTCTGCAGCCTCCTAGTTCTCCAGCTACTGCAGCCGATGCTGGACGGCGATGGGGCGCCTTATCTGCCCCCGTCTGCAGCTTCCCAGTTCTCCGGCTACTGCAGCCGATGCTGGACGGCGATGGGGCACATTATCTGCCCCCGTCTGCAGCCTCCTAGTTCTCCAACTACTGCAGCCGATGCTAGACGGCGATGGAGCACCTTATCTGCCCCCTTCTGCAGCTTCCCAGTTCTCCGGTTACTGCAGCCGATGCAGGACGGCGATGGGGCGCCTTATCTGCCCCCCTCTGCAGCTTCCCAGTTCTCCGGCTACTGCAGCCGATGCTGGACGGCGATGGGGCACATTATCTGCCCCCGTCTGCAGCCTCCTAGTTCTCCAACTACTGCAGCAGATGCTGGACGGCGATGGAGCACCTTATCTGCCCCCTTCTGCAGCTTCCCAGTTCTCCGGTTACTGCAGCCGATGCTGGACGGCGATGGGGCACCTTATCTGCCCCCGTCTGCAGCCTTCCAGTTCTCCGACTACTGCAGCCGATGCCGGACGGCGATGGGGCGCCTTATCTGCCCCCGTCTGCAGCTTCCCAGTTCTCCGGCTACTGCAGCCGATGCTGGACGGCGATGGGGCACATTATCTGCCCCCGTCTGCAGCCTCCTAGTTCTCCAACTACTGCAGCCGATGCCGGACGGCGATGGGTCCCCTTATCTGCCCCCGTCTGCAGCTTCCCAGTTCTCCGGCTACTGCAGCCGATGCTGGACGGCGATGGGGCACCTTATCTGCCCCCGTCTGCAGCTTCCCAGTTCTCCGGCTACTGCAGACGATGCTGGACGGCGATGGGGCACATTATCTGCCCCCGTCTGCAGCCTCCTAGTTCTCCAACTACTGCAGCCGATGCTGGACGGCGATGGAGCACCTTATCTGCCCCCTTCTGCACCCTCCCAGTTCTCCGGCTACTGCAGCCGATGCTGGACGGTGATGGGGCGCCTTATCTGCCCCCGTCTGCAGCTTCCCAGTTCTCCGGCTACTGCAGCCGATGCTGGACGGCGATGGGGCGCCTTATCTGCCCCCGTCTGCAGCCTCCCAGTTCTCCGGCTACTGCAGCCGATGCTGGACGGCGATTCGGCACATTATCTGCCCCCGTCTGCAGCCTCCTAGTTCTCCAACTACTGCAGCCGATGCTGGACGGCGATGGAGCGCCTTATCTGCCCCTGTCTGCAGCTTCCCAGTTCTCCGGCTACTGCAGCCGATGCTGGACGGCAATGGGGCACATTATCTGCCCCCGTCTGCAGCCTCCTAGTTCTCCAACTACTGCAGCCGATGCTGGACGGCGATGGGGCGCCTTATCTGCCCCCGTCTGCAGCCTCCCAGTTCTCCGGCTGCTGCAGCCGATGCTGGACGGCGATGGGGCACATTATCTGTCCCCGTCTGCAGCCTCCTAGTTCTCCAACTACTGCAGCCGATGCTGGACGGCGATGGAGCACCTTATCTGCCCCCTTCTGCAGCTTATCAGTTCTCCGGTTACTGCAGCCGATGCTGGACGGCGATGGGGCGCCTTATCTGCCCCCGTCTGCAGCTTCCCAGTTCTCCGGCTACTGCAGCCGATGCTGGACGGCGATGGGGCACATTATCTGCCCCCGTCTGCAGCCTCCTAGTTCTCCAACTACTGCAGCCGATGCTGGACGGCGATGGAGCACCTTATCTGCCCCCTTCTGCAGCTTCCCAGTTCTCCGGTTACTGCAGCCGATGCTGGACGGCGATGGGGCGCCTTATCTGCCCCCATCTGCAGCTTCCCAGCTCTCCGGCTACTGCAGCCGATGCTGGACGGCGATGGGGCACATTATCTGCCCCCGTCTGCAGCCTCCTAGTTCTCCAACTACTGCAGCCGATGCTGGACGGCGATGGAGCGCCTTATCTTCCCCCTTCTGCAGCTTCCCAGTTCTCCGGTTACTGCAGCCGATGCCGGACGGCGATGGGTCCCCTTATCTGCCCCCGTCTGCAGCTTCTCAGTTCTCCGGTTACTGCAGCCGATGCTGGACGGCGATGGAGCACCTTATCTGCCCCCTTCTGCAGCCTCCCAGTTCTCCGGCTACTGCAGCCGATGCTGGACGGCAATGGGGCGCCTTATCTGCCCCCGTCTGCAGCTTCCCAGTTCTCCGGCTACTGCAGCCGATGCTGGACGGCGAAGGGGCGCCTTATCTGCCCCCGTCTGCAGCCTCCCAGTTCTCTGGCTTTTGCAGCCGCTGCTGGACGGCGATGGGGCGCCTTATCTGCCCCCGTCTGCAGCTTCCCAGTTCTCCGGCTACTGCAGCCGATGCTGGATGGCGATGGGGCACCTTATCTGCCCCCGTCTGCAGCCTCCCAGTTCTCCAACTACTCCAGCCGATGCTGGACGGCGATGGAGCACCTTATCTGCCCCCTTCTGCAGCCTCCCAGTTCTTCGGCTACTGAAGCCGATGCTGGACGGCGATGGGTCACCTTATCTGCCCCCGTCTGCAGCTTCCCAGTTCTCCGGCTACTGCAGCCGATGCTGGACGGCGATGGGGCGCCTTATCTGCCCCCGTCTGCAGCTTCCCAGTTCTCCGGCTACTGCAGCCGATGCTGGACGGCGATGGGGCACATTATCTGCCCCCGTCTGCAGCCTCCTAGCTCTCCAACTACTGCAGCCGATGCTGGACGGCGATGTAGCACCTTATCTGCCCCCTTCTGCAGCTTCCCAGTTCTCCGGTTACTGCAGCCGATGCTGGACGGCGATGGGGCACCTTATCTGCCCCCGTCTGCAGCTTCCCAGTTCTCCGGCTACTGCAGCCGATGCTGGACGGCGATGGGGCACATTATCTGCCCCCGTCTGCAGCCCCCTAGTTCTCCAACTACTGCAGCCGATGCTGGACGGCGATGGAGCGCCTTATCTGCCCCCTTCTGCAGCTTCCCAGTTCTCCGGTTACTGCAGCCGATGCCGGACGGCGATGGGTCCCCTTATCTGCCCCCGTCTGCAGCTTCTCAGTTCTCCGGTTACTGCAGCCGATGCTGGACGGCGATGGGGCACCTTATCTGCCCCCGTCTGCAGCTTCCCAGTTCTCCGGCTACTGCAGCCGATGCTGGACGGCGATGGGGCACATTATCTGCCCCCGTCTGCAGCCTCCTAGTTCTCCAACTACTGCAGCCGATGCTGGACGGCGATGGAGCACCTTATCTGCCCCCTTCTGCACCCTCCCAGTTCTCCGGCTACTGCAGCCGATGCTGGACGGTGATGGGGCGCCTTATCTGCCCCCGTCTGCAGCTTCCCAGTTCTCCGGCTACTGCAGCCGATGCTGGACGCCGATGGGGCGCCTTATCTGCCCCCGTCTGCAGCCTCCCAGTTCTCCGGCTACTGCAGCCGATGCTGGACGGCGATTCGGCACATTATCTGCCCCCGTCTGCAGCCTCCTATTTCTCCATCTACTGCAGCCGATGCTGGACGGCGATGGAGCGCCTTATCTGCCCCTGTCTGCAGCTTCCCAGTTCTCCGGCTACTGCAGCCGATGCTGGACGGCAATGGGGCGCATTATCTGCCCCCGTCTGCAGCCTCCTAGTTCTCCAACTACTGCAGCCGATGCTGGACGGCGATGGGGCGCCTTATCTGCCCCCGTCTGCAGCCTCCCAGTTCTCCGGCTACTGCAGCCGATGCTGGACGGCGATGGGGCACATTATCTGTCCCCGTCTGCAGCCTCCTAGTTCTCCAACTACTGCAGCCGATGCTGGACGGCGATGGAGCACCTTATCTGCCCCCTTCTGCAGCTTATCAGTTCTCCGGTTACTGCAGCCGATGCTGGACGGCGATGGGGCGCCTTATCTGCCCCCGTCTGCAGCTTCCCAGTTCTCCGGCTACTGCAGCCGATGCTGGACGGCGATGGGGCACATTATCTGCCCCCGTCTGCAGCCTCCTAGTTCTCCAACTACTGCAGCCGATGCTGGACGGCGATGGAGCACCTTATCTGCCCCCTTCTGCAGCTTCTCAGTTCTCCGGTTACTGCAGCCGATGCTGGACGGCGATGGGGCGCCTTATCTGCCCCCATCTGCAGCTTCCCATTTCTCCGGCTACTGCAGCCGATGCTGGACGGCGATGGGGCACATTATCTGCCCCCGTCTGCAGCCTCCTAGTTCTCCAACTACTGCAGCCGATGCTGGACGGCGATGGAGCGCCTTATCTTCCCCCTTCGGCAGCTTCCCAGTTCTCCGGTTACTGCAGCCGATGCCGGACGGCGATGGGTCCCCTTATCTGCCCCCGTCTGCAGCTTCTCAGTTCTCCGGTTACTGCAGCCGATGCTGGACGGCGATGGAGCACCTTATCTGCCCCCTTCTGCAGCCTCCCAGTTCTCCGGCTACTGCAGCCGATGCTGGAGGGCAATGGGGCGCCTTATCTGCCCCCGTCTGCAGCTTCCCAGTTCTCCGGCTACTGCAGCCGATGCTGGACGGCGAAGGGGCGCCTTATCTGCCCCCGTCTGCAGCCTCCCAGTTCTCTGGCTTTTGCAGCCGCTGCTGGACGGCGATGGGGCGCCTTATCTGCCCCCGTCTGCAGCTTCCCAGTTCTCCGGCTACTGCAGCCGATGCTGGACGGCGATGGGGCGTCTTATCTGCCCCCGTCTGCAGCCTCCCAGTTCTCCGGCTACTGCAGCCGATGCTGGACGGCGAGGGAGCGCCTTATCTGCCCCCGTCTGCAGCTTCCCAGTTCTCCGGCTACTGCAGCCGATGCTGGACGGCGAAGGGGCACCTTATCTGCCCCCCGTCTGCAGCCTCCCAGTTCTCCGGCTACTGCAGCCGATGCTGGACGGCGATGGGGCACATTATCTGCCCCCGTCTGCAGCCTCCCAGTTCTCCGGTTACTGCAGCCGATGCTGGACGGCGATGGGTCACCTTATCTGCCCCCGTCTGCAGCCTCCCAGTTCTCCGGTTACTGCAGCCGATGCTGGACGGCGATGGGTCACCTTATCTGCCCCCGTCTGCAGCCTCCCAGTTCTCCGGCTACTGCAGCCGATGCTGGACGGCAATGGAGCACCTTATCTGCCCCCTTCTGCAGCCTCCCTGTTCTCCGACTACTCCAGCCGATGCTGGACGGCGATGGGGCGCCTTATCTGCCCCCGTCTGCAGCCTCCCAGTTCTCCGACTACTGCAGCCGATGCTGGACGGCGATGGCGCACCTTATCTAGCCTCGTCTGCAGCCTCCCAGTTCTCCGACTACTGCAGCCGGTGCTGGACGGCGATGGGGCACCTTATCTGCCCCCGTCTGCAGCCTCCCAGTTCTCCGACTACTGCAGCCGATGCTGGACGGCGATGGAGCACCTTATCTGCCCCCTTCTGCAGCCTCCCAGTTCTCCGACTACTGCAGCCGATGCTGGACGGCGATAGGGCGCCTTATCTGCCCCCGTCTGCAGCCTCCCAGTTCTCCGACTACTGCAGCCGATGCTGGACGGCGATGGAGCACCTTACCTGCCCCCTTCTGCAGCCTCCCAGTTCTCCGACTACTGCAGCCGATGCTGGACGGCGATGGAGCACCTTATCTGCCCCCTTCTGCAGCCTCCCAGTTCTCCGACTACTGCAGCCGATGCTGGACGGCGATGGAGCACCTTATCTGCCCCCTTCTGCAGCCTCCCAGTTCTCCGGCTACTGCAGCCGATGCTGGACGGCGATGGGGCACATTATCTGCCCCCGTCTGCAGCCTCCCAGTTCTCCGACTACTGCAGCCGATGAAAGACGGCGATGGGGCGCCTTATCTGCCCCCGTCTGCAGCCTCCCAGTTCTCCGGCTACTGCAGCCGATGCTGGACGGCGATGGGGCACATTATCTGCCCCAGTCTGCAGCCTCCCAGTTCTCCCACTACTGCAGCCGATGCAAGACGGCGATGGGGCACCTTATCTGCCCCCGTCTGCAGCTTCACAGTTCTCCGGCTACTGCAGCCAATACTGGACGGCGATGGGGCACCATATCGGCCCCCGTCTGCAGCCTCCCAGTTCTCCGGCTACCGAAACCGATGCTGGACGGCGATGGGGCACCTTATCTGCCCCCGTCTGCAGCCTCCAAGTTCTCCGGCTACTGCAGCCGATGCTGGACGGCGATGGGGCACCATATCGGCCCCCGTCTGCAGCCTCCCAGTTCTCCGGCTACCGAAACCGATGCTGGACGGCGATGGGGCGCCTTATCTGCCCCCGTCTGCAGCCTCCAAGTTCTCCGGCTACTGCAGCCGATGCTGGACGGCGATGGGGCACCATATCGGCCCCCGTCTGCAGCCTCCCAGTTCTCCGGCTACCGAAACCGATGCTGGACGGCGATGGGGCACCTTATCTGCCCCCGTCTGCAGCCTCCTAGTTCTCCGGCTACGGCAGCCGATGCTGGACGGCGATGGGGCATTTTATCTGCCCCCGTCTGCAGCCTCCCAGTTCTCCGGCTACTGCAGCCGATGCTGGACGGCGATAGGGCACATTATCTGCACCCGTCTGCAGCCTCCTAGTTCACCAACTACTGCAGCCGATGCTGGACGGCGATGGGGCAGTTTATCTGTCCCCGTCTGCAGCCTCCCAGTTCTCAGGCTACCGAAACCGATGCTGGACGGCGATGGGGCGCCTTATCTGCCCCCGTCTGCAGCCTCCCAGTTCTCCGACTACTGCAGGCGATGCTGGATGGCGATGGGGCAGTTTATCTGTCCCCGTCTGCAGCCTCCCAGTTCTCCGGCTACTGCAGCCGATGCTGGACGGCGATGGGGCACATTATCTGCCCCCGTCTGCAGCCTCCCAGTTCTCCGGCTACCGAAACCGATGCTGGACGGCGATGGGTCACCTTATCTGCCCCGTCTGCAGCCTCCCAGTTCTCCGGTTACTGCAGCCGATGCTGGACGGCGATGGGTCACCTTATCTGCCCCCGTCTGCAGCCTCCCAGTTCTCCGGCTACTGCAGCCGATGCTGGACGGCAATGGAGCACCTTATCTGCCCCCTTCTGCAGCCTCCCTGTTCTCCGACTACTCCAGCCGATGCTGGACGGCGATGGGGCGCCTTATCTGCCCCCGTCTGCAGCCTCCCAGTTCTCCGACTACTGCAGCCGATGCTGGACGGCGATGGCGCACCTTATCTACCCTCGTCTGCAGCCTCCCAGTTCTCCGACTACTGCAGCCGGTGCTGGACGGCGATGGGGCACCTTATCTGCCCCCGTCTGCAGCCTCCCAGTTCTCCGACTACTGCAGCCGATGCTGGACGGCGATGGAGCACCTTATCTGCCCCCTTCTGCAGCCTCCCAGTTCTCCGACTACTGCAGCCGATGCTGGACGGCGATAGGGCGCCTTATCTGCCCCCGTCTGCAGCCTCCCAGTTCTCCGACTACTGCAGCCGATGCTGGACGGCGATGGAGCACCTTATCTGCCCCCTTCTGCAGCCTCCCAGTTCTCCGACTACTGCAGCCGATGCTGGACGGCGATGGAGCACCTTATCTGCCCCCTTCTGCAGCCTCCCAGTTCTCCGGCTACTGCAGCCGATGCTGGACGGCGATGGGGCACATTATCTGCCCCCGTCTGCAGCCTCCCAGTTCTCCGACTACTGCAGCCGATGAAAGACGGCGATGGGGCGCCTTATCTGCCCCCGTCTGCAGCCTCCCAGTTCTCCGGCTACTGCAGCCGATGCTGGACGGCGATGGGGCACATTATCTGCCCCAGTCTGCAGCCTCCCAGTTCTCCCACTACTGCAGCCGATGCAAGACGGCGATGGGGCACCTTATCTGCCCCCGTCTGCAGCTTCACAGTTCTCCGGCTACTGCAGCCGATACTGGACGGCGATGGGGCACCATATCGGCCCCCGTCTGCAGCCTCCCAGTTCTCCGGCTACCGAAACCGATGCTGGACGGCGATGGGGCACCTTATCTGCCCCCGTCTGCAGCCTCCAAGTTCTCCGGCTACTGCAGCCGATGCTGGACGGCGATGGGGCACCATATCGGCCCCCGTCTGCAGCCTCCCAGTTCTCCGGCTACCGAAACCGATGCTGGACGGCGATGGGGCGCCTTATCTGCCCCCGTCTGCAGCCTCCAAGTTCTCCGGCTACTGCAGCCGATGCTGGACGGCGATGGGGCACCATATCGGCCCCCGTCTGCAGCCTCCCAGTTCTCCGGCTACCGAAACCGATGCTGGACGGCGATGGGGCACCTTATCTGCCCCCGTCTGCAGCCTCCTAGTTCTCCGGCTACGGCAGCCGATGCTGGACGGCGATGGGGCATTTTATCTGCCCCCGTCTGCAGCCTCCCAGTTCTCCGGGTACTGCAGCCGATGCTGGACGGCGATAGGGCACATTATCTGCACCCGTCTGCAGCCTCCTAGTTCACCAACTACTGCAGCCGATGCTGGACGGCGATGGGGCAGTTTATCTGTCCCCGTCTGCAGCCTCCCAGTTCTCAGGCTACCGAAACCGATGCTGGACGGCGATGGGGCGCCTTATCTGCCCCCGTCTGCAGCCTCCCAGTTCTCCGACTACTGCAGGCGATGCTGGATGGCGATGGGGCAGTTTATCTGTCCCCGTCTGCAGCCTCCCAGTTCTCCGGCTACTGCAGCCGATGCTGGACGGCGATGGGGCACATTATCTGCCCCCGTCTGCAGCCTCCCAGTTCTCCGGCTACCGAAACCGATGCTGGACGGCGATGGGTCACCTTATCTGCCCCCGTCTGCAGCCTCCCAGTTCTCCGGCTACTGCAGCCGATGCTGGACGTCAATGGAGAACCTTATCTGCCCCCTTCTGCAGCCTCCCTGTTCTCCGACTACTCCAGCCGATGCTGGACGGCGATGGGGCGCCTTATCTGCCCCCGTCTGCAGCCTCCCAGTTCTCCGACTACTGCAGCCGATGCTGGACGGCGATGGCGCACCTTATCTGCCCTCGTCTGCAGCCTCCCAGTTCTCCGACTACTGCAGCCGATGCTGGACAGCGATGGGGCACCTTATCTGCCCCCGTCTGCAGCCTCCCAGTTCTCCGACTACTGCAGCCGATGCTGGACGGCGATGGAGCACCTTATCTGCCCCCTTCAGCAGCCTCCCAGTTCTCCGACTACTGCAGCCGATGCTGGACGGCGATAGGGCGCCTTATCTGCCCCCGTCTGCAGCCTCCCAGTTCTCCAACTACTGCAGCCGATGCTGGACGGCGATGGAGCACCTTATCTGCCCCCTTCTGCAGCCTCCCAGTTCTCCGACTACTGCAGCCGATGCTGGACGGCGATGGAGCACCTTATCTGCCCCCTTCTGCAGCCTCCCAGTTCTCCGACTACTGCAGCCGATGCTGGACGGCGATGGGGCACCTTACCTGCCCCCGTCTGCAGCCTCCCAGTTCTCCGACTACTGCAGCCGATGCTGGACGGCGATGGGGCACATTATCTGCCCCCGTCTGCAGCCTCCCAGTTCTCCGACTACTGCAGCCGATGCTGGACGGCGATGGAGCACCTTATCTGCCCCCTTCTGCAGCCTCCCAGTTCTCCGGCTACTGCAGCCGATGCTGGACGGCGATGGGGCACATTATCTGCCCCCGTCTGCAGCCTCCCAGTTCTCCGACTACTGCAGCCGATGCAAGACGGCGATGGGGCGCCTTATCTGCCCCCGTCTGCAGCCTCCCAGTTCTCCGGCTACTGCAGCCGATGCTGGACGGCGATGGGGCACATTATCTGCCCCCGTCTGCAGCCTCCCAGTTCTCCGACTACTGCAGCCGATGCTGGACGGCGATAGGGCGCCTTATCTGCCCCCGTCTGCAGCCTCCCAGTTCTCCGACTACTGCAGCCGATGCTGGACGGCGATGGGGCACATTATCTGCCCCCGTCTGCAGCCTCCCAGTTCTCCGACTACTGCAGCCGATGCTGGACGGCGATGGAGCACCTTATCTGCCCCCTTCTGCAGCCTCCCAGTTCTCCGGCTACTGCAGCCGATGCTGGACGGCGATGGGGCACATTATCTGCCCCCGTCTGCAGCCTCCCAGTTCTCCGGCTACCGAAACCGATGCTGGACGGCGATGGGGCACCTTATCTGCCCCCGTCTGCAGCCTCCAAGTTCTCCGGCTACTGCAGCCGATGCTGCACGGCGATGGGGCACCATATCGGCCCCCGTCTGCAGCCTCCCAGTTCTCCGGCTACCGAAACCGATGCTGGACGGCGATGGGGCGCCTTATCTTCCCCCGTCTGCAGCCTCCAAGTTCTCCGGCTACTGCAGCCGATGCTGGACGGAGATGGGGCACGATATCGGCCCCCGTCTGCAGCCTCCCAGTTCTCCGGCTACCGAAACCGATGCTGGACGGCGATGGGGCACCTTATCTGCCCCCGTCTGCAGCCTCCTAGTTCTCCGGCTACTGCAGCCGATGCTGGACGGCGATGGGGCATTTTATCTGCCCCCGTCTGCAGCCTCCCAGTTCTCCGGCTACTGCAGCCGATGCTGTACGGCGATGGGGCGCCTTATCTGCCCCCGTCTGCAGCTTCCCAGTTCTCCGGCTACTGCAGCCGATGCTGGACGGCGATAGGGCACATTATCTGCACCCGTCTGCAGCCTCCTAGTTCTCCAACTTCTGCAGCCGATGCTGGACGGCGATGGGGCACCTTATCTGCCCCCGTCTGCAGCCTCCCAGTTCTCCGGCTACTGAAACCGATGCTGGACGGCGATGGGGCGCCTTATCTGCCCCCGTCTGCAGCCTCCTAGTTCACCAACTACTGCAGCCGATGCTGGACGGCGATGGGGCAGTTTATCGGTCCCCGTCTGCAGCCTCCCAGTTCTCAGGCTACCGAAACCGATGCTGGACGGCGATGGGGCGCCTTATCTGCCCCCGTCTGCAGCCTCCCAGTTCTCCGACTACAGCAGGCAATGCTGGATGGCGATGGGGCACCATATCGGCCCACGTCTGCAGCCTCCCAGTTCTCCGGCTACCGAAACCGATGCTGGACGGCGATGGGGCACCTTATCTGCCCCCGTCTGCAGCCTCCTAGTTCTCCGACTACTGCAGCCGATGCAGGACGGCGATGGGGCACCATATCGGCCCACGTCTGCAGCCTCCCAGTTCTCCGGCTACCGAAACCGATGCTTGACGGCGATGGGGCGCCTTATTTGCCCCCGTCTGCAGCCTCCTAGTTCTCCGACTACTGCAGCCGATGCTGGACGGCGATGGGGCACCATATCGGCCCCCGTCTGCAGCCTCCCAGTTCTCCGGCTACCGAAACCGATGCTGGACGGCGATGGGGCGCCTTATCTTCCCCCGTCTGCAGCCTCCAAGTTCTCCGGCTACTGCAGCCGATGCAGGACGGCGATGGGGCACCATATCGGCCCCCGTCTGCAGCCTCCCAGTTCTCCGGCTACCGAAACCGATGCTGGACGGCGATGGGGCACCTTATCTGCCCCCGTCTGCAGCCTCCTAGTTCACCAACTACTGCAGCCGATGCTGGACGGCGATGGGGCAGTTTATCGGTCCCCGTCTGCAGCCTCCCAGTTCTCCGGCTACCGAAACCGATGCTGGACGGCGATGGGGCGCCTTATCTGCCCCCGTCTGCAGCCTCCTAGTTCTCCGACTACTGCAGCCAATGCAGGACGGCGATGGGGCACCATATCGGCCCCCATCTGCAGCCTCCCAGTTCTCCGGCTACCGAAACCGATGCTGGACGGCGATGGGGCGCCTTATCTTCCCCCGTCTGCAGCCTCCAAGTTCTCCGGCTACTGCAGCCGATGCTGGACGGCGATGGGGCACCATATCGGCCCCCGTCTGCAGCCTCCCAGTTCTCCGGCTACCGAAACCGATGCTGGACGGCGATGGGGCACCTTATCTGCCCCCGTCTGCAGCCTCCTAGTTCTCCGGCTACTGCAGCCGATGCTGGACGGCGATGGGGCATTTTATCTGCCCCCGTCTGCAGCCTCCCAGTTCTCCGGCTACTGCAGCCGATGCTGTACGGCGATGGGGCGCCTTATCTGCCCCCGTCTGCAGCTTCCCAGTTCTCCGGCTACTGCAGCCGATGCTGGACGGCGATAGGGCACATTATCTGCACCCGTCTGCAGCCTCCTAGTTCTCCAACTACTGCAGCCGATGCTGGACGGCGATGGGGCACCTTATCTGCCCCCGTCTGCAGCCACCCAGTTCTCCGGCTACTGAAACCGATGCTGGACGGCGATGGGGCGCCTTATCTGCCCCCGTCTGCAGCCTCCTAGTTCACCAACTACTGCAGCCGATGCTGGACGGCGATGGGGCAGTTTATCGGTCCCCGTGTGCAGCCTCCCAGTTCTCAGGCTACCGAAACCGATGCAGGACGGCGATGGGGCGCCTTATCTGCCCCCGTCTGCAGCCTCCCAGTTCTCCGACTACAGCAGGCAATGCTGGATGGCGATGGGGCACCATATCGGCCCACGTCTGCAGCCTCCCAGTTCTCCGGCTACCGAAACCGATGCTGGACGGCGATGGGGCGCCTTATCTGCCCCCGTCTGCAGCCTCCTCGTTCTCCGACTACTGCAGCCGATGCAGGACGGCGATGGGGCACCATATCGGCCCACGTCTGCAGCCTCCCAGTTCTCCGGCTACCGAAACCGATGCTCGACGCCGATGGGGCACCTTATCTGCCCCGTCTGCAGCCTCCCAGTTCTCCGGCTACTGCAGCCGATGCTGGACGGCGATGGGGCACCATATCGGCCCCCGTCTGCAGCCTCCCAGTTCTCCGGCTACCGAAACCGATGCTGGACGGCGACGGGGCACCTTATCTGCCCCCGTCTGCAGCCTCCCAGTTCTCCGGCTACTGCCGCCGATGCTGGACGGCG
Source organism: Ixodes scapularis (assembly GCF_016920785.2). NCBI lineage: Eukaryota > Metazoa > Arthropoda > Arachnida > Ixodida > Ixodidae > Ixodes > Ixodes scapularis. Next base: position 42,908,325 of record NW_024609883.1, on the reverse strand, counting down.
ATGGGGCACCATATCGGCCCCCGTCTGCAGCCTCCCAGTTCTCCGGCTACCGAAACCGATGCTGGACGGCGATGGGGCACCTTATCTGCCACTGTCTGCAGGCTCCCAGTTCTCCGACTACTGCAGCCGATGCAGGACGGCGATGGGGCACCATATCGGCCCCCGTCTGCAGCCTCCCAGGTCTCCGGCTACCGAAACCGATGCTGGACGGCGATGGGGCACCTTATCTGCCCCCGTCTGCAGCCTCCTAGTTCTCCGGCTACCGCAGCCGATGCTGGATGGCGATGGGGCAGTTTATCTGCCCCCGTCTGCAGCTTCCCAGTTCTCCGGTTACTGCAGCCGATGCTGGACGGCGATGGGGCACTTTATCTGCCCCCGTCTGCAGCCTCCCAGTTCTCCGACTACTGCAGCCGATGCTGGACGGCGATAAGGCGCCTTATCTGCCCCTGTCTGCAGCTTCCCAGTTCTCCGACTACTGCAGCCGATGCTGGACGGCGATGGGGCACTTTATCTGCCCCCGTCTGCAGCCTCCCAGTTCTCCCGCTACTGCAGCCGATGCTGTATGGCGATGGGGCACTTTATCTGCCCCCGTCTGCAGCCTCCCAGTTCTCCGACTACTGCAGCCGATGCTGGACAGCGATGGGGCGCCTTATCTGCCCCCGTCTGCAGCCTCCCAGTTCTCCGACTACTGCAGCCGATGCTGGACAGCGATGGGGCGCCTTATCTGCCCCCGTCTGCAGCCTCCCAGTTCTCCGACTACTGCAGCCGATGCTTGACGGCAATGGGGCACTTTTTCTGCCCCCGTCTGCAGCCTCCCAGTCCTCCGGCTACTGCAGCCGATGCTGGACGGCGATGGGGCGCCTTATCTGCCCCCGTCTGCAGCTTCCCAGTTCTCCGGCTACTGCAGCCGATGCTGGATGGCGATGGGGCACCTTATCTGCCCCCGTCTGCAGCCTCCCAGTTCTCCAACTACTCCAGCCGATGCTGGACGGCGATGGAGCACCTTATCTGCCCCCTTCTGCAGCCTCCCAGTTCTTCGGCTACTGAAGCCGATGCTGGACGGCGATGGGTCACCTTATCTGCCCCCGTCTGCAGCTTCCCAGTTCTCCGGCTACTGCAGCCGATGCTGGACGGCGATGGGGCGCCTTATCTGCCCCCGTCTGCAGCTTCCCAGTTCTCCGGCTACTGCAGCCGATGCTGGACGGCGATGGGGCACATTATCTGCCTCCGTCTGCAGCCTCCTAGCTCTCCAACTACTGCAGCCGATGCTGGACGGCGATGTAGCACCTTATCTGCCCCCTTCTGCAGCTTCCCAGTTCTCCGGTTACTGCAGCCGATGCTGGACGGCGATGGGGCACCTTATCTGCCCCCGTCTGCAGCTTCCCAGTTCTCCGGCTACTGCAGCCGATGCTGGACGGCGATGGGGCACATTATCTGCCCCCGTCTGCAGCCCCCTAGTTCTCCAACTACTGCAGCCGATGCTGGACGGCGATGGAGCGCCTTATCTGCCCCCTTCTGCAGCTTCCCAGTTCTCCGGTTACTGCAGCCGATGCCGGACGGCGATGGGTCCCCTTATCTGCCCCCGTCTGCAGCTTCTCAGTTCTCCGGTTACTGCAGCCGATGCTGGACGGCGATGGGGCACCTTATCTGCCCCCGTCTGCAGCTTCCCAGTTCTCCGGCTACTGCAGCCGATGCTGGACGGCGATGGGGCACATTATCTGCCCCCGTCTGCAGCCTCCTAGTTCTCCAACTACTGCAGCCGATGCTGGACGGCGATGGAGCACCTTATCTGCCCCCTTCTGCACCCTCCCAGTTCTCCGGCTACTGCAGCCGATGCTGGACGGTGATGGGGCGCCTTATCTGCCCCCGTCTGCAGCTTCCCAGTTCTCCGGCTACTGCAGCCGATGCTGGACGCCGATGGGGCGCCTTATCTGCCCCCGTCTGCAGCCTCCCAGTTCTCCGGCTACTGCAGCCGATGCTGGACGGCGATTCGGCACATTATCTGCCCCCGTCTGCAGCCTCCTATTTCTCCATCTACTGCAGCCGATGCTGGACGGCGATGGAGCGCCTTATCTGCCCCTGTCTGCAGCTTCCCAGTTCTCCGGCTACTGCAGCCGATGCTGGACGGCAATGGGGCGCATTATCTGCCCCCGTCTGCAGCCTCCTAGTTCTCCAACTACTGCAGCCGATGCTGGACGGCGATGGGGCGCCTTATCTGCCCCCGTCTGCAGCCTCCCAGTTCTCCGGCTACTGCAGCCGATGCTGGACGGCGATGGGGCACATTATCTGTCCCCGTCTGCAGCCTCCTAGTTCTCCAACTACTGCAGCCGATGCTGGACGGCGATGGAGCACCTTATCTGCCCCCTTCTGCAGCTTATCAGTTCTCCGGTTACTGCAGCCGATGCTGGACGGCGATGGGGCGCCTTATCTGCCCCCGTCTGCAGCTTCCCAGTTCTCCGGCTACTGCAGCCGATGCTGGACGGCGATGGGGCACATTATCTGCCCCCGTCTGCAGCCTCCTAGTTCTCCAACTACTGCAGCCGATGCTGGACGGCGATGGAGCACCTTATCTGCCCCCTTCTGCAGCTTCTCAGTTCTCCGGTTACTGCAGCCGATGCTGGACGGCGATGGGGCGCCTTATCTGCCCCCATCTGCAGCTTCCCATTTCTCCGGCTACTGCAGCCGATGCTGGACGGCGATGGGGCACATTATCTGCCCCCGTCTGCAGCCTCCTAGTTCTCCAACTACTGCAGCCGATGCTGGACGGCGATGGAGCGCCTTATCTTCCCCCTTCTGCAGCTTCCCAGTTCTCCGGTTACTGCAGCCGATGCCGGACGGCGATGGGTCCCCTTATCTGCCCCCGTCTGCAGCTTCTCAGTTTTCCGGTTACTGCAGCCGATGCTGGACGGCGATGGAGCACCTTATCTGCTCCCTTCTGCAGCCTCCCAGTTCTCCGGCTACTGCAGCCGATGCTGGAGGGCAATGGGGCGCCTTATCTGCCCCCGTCTGCAGCTTCCCAGTTCTCCGGCTACTGCAGCCGATGCTGGACGGCGAAGGGGCGCCTTATCTGCCCCCGTCTGCAGCCTCCCAGTTCTCTGGCTTTTGCAGCCGCTGCTGGACGGCGATGGGGCGCCTTATCTGCCCCCGTCTGCAGCTTCCCAGTTCTCCGGCTACTGCAGCCGATGCTGGACGGCGATGGGGCGTCTTATCTGCCCCCGTCTGCAGCCTCCCAGTTCTCCGGCTACTGCAGCCGATGCTGGACGGCGAGGGAGCGCCTTATCTGCCCCCGTCTGCAGCTTCCCAGTTCTCCGGCTACTGCAGCCGATGCTGGACGGCGAAGGGGCACCTTATCTGCCCCCCGTCTGCAGCCTCCCAGTTCTCCGGCTACTGCAGCCGATGCTGGACGGCGATGGGGCACATTATCTGCCCCCGTCTGCAGCCTCCCAGTTCTCCGGTTACTGCAGCCGATGCTGGACGGCGATGGGTCACCTTATCTGCCCCCGTCTGCAGCCTCCCAGTTCTCCGGTTACTGCAGCCGATGCTGGACGGCGATGGGTCACCTTATCTGCCCCCGTCTGCAGCCTCCCAGTTCTCCGGCTACTGCAGCCGATGCTGGACGGCAATGGAGCACCTTATCTGCCCCCTTCTGCAGCCTCCCTGTTCTCCGACTACTCCAGCCGATGCTGGACGGCGATGGGGCGCCTTATCTGCCCCCGTCTGCAGCCTCCCAGTTCTCCGACTACTGCAGCCGATGCTGGACGGCGATGGCGCACCTTATCTACCCTCGTCTGCAGCCTCCCAGTTCTCCGACTACTGCAGCCGGTGCTGGACGGCGATGGGGCACCTTATCTGCCCCCGTCTGCAGCCTCCCAGTTCTCCGACTACTGCAGCCGATGCTGGACGGCGATGGAGCACCTTATCTGCCCCCTTCTGCAGCCTCCCAGTTCTCCGACTACTGCAGCCGATGCTGGACGGCGATAGGGCGCCTTATCTGCCCCCGTCTGCAGCCTCCCAGTTCTCCGACTACTGCAGCCGATGCTGGACGGCGATGGAGCACCTTATCTGCCCCCTTCTGCAGCCTCCCAGTTCTCCGACTACTGCAGCCGATGCTGGACGGCGATGGAGCACCTTATCTGCCCCCTTCTGCAGCCTCCCAGTTCTCCGACTACTGCAGCCGATGCTGGACGGCGATGGAGCACCTTATCTGCCCCCTTCTGCAGCCTCCCAGTTCTCCGGCTACTGCAGCCGATGCTGGACGGCGATGGGGCACATTATCTGCCCCCGTCTGCAGCCTCCCAGTTCTCCGACTACTGCAGCCGATGAAAGACGGCGATGGGGCGCCTTATCTGCCCCCGTCTGCAGCCTCCCAGTTCTCCGGCTACTGCAGCCGATGCTGGACGGCGATGGGGCACATTTTCTGCCCCAGTCTGCAGCCTCCCAGTTCTCCCACTACTGCAGCCGATGCAAGACGGCGATGGGGCACCTTATCTGCCCCCGTCTGCAGCTTCACAGTTCTCCGGCTACTGCAGCCGATACTGGACGGCGATGGGGCACCATATCGGCCCCCGTCTGCAGCCTCCCAGTTCTCCGGCTACCGAAACCGATGCTGGACGGCGATGGGGCACCTTATCTGCCCCCGTCTGCAGCCTCCAAGTTCTCCGGCTACTGCAGCCGATGCTGGACGGCGATGGGGCACCATATCGGCCCCCGTCTGCAGCCTCCCAGTTCTCCGGCTACCGAAACCGATGCTGGACGGCGATGGGGCGCCTTATCTGCCCCCGTCTGCAGCCTCCAAGTTCTCCGGCTACTGCAGCCGATGCTGGACGGCGATGGGGCACCATATCGGCCCCCGTCTGCAGCCTCCCAGTTCTCCGGCTACCGAAACCGATGCTGGACGGCGATGGGGCACCTTATCTGCCCCCGTCTGCAGCCTCCTAGTTCTCCGGCTACGGCAGCCGATGCTGGACGGCGATGGGGCATTTTATCTGCCCCCGTCTGCAGCCTCCCAGTTCTCCGGCTACTGCAGCCGATGCTGGACGGCGATAGGGCACATTATCTGCACCCGTCTGCAGCCTCCTAGTTCACCAACTACTGCAGCCGATGCTGGACGGCGATGGGGCAGTTTATCTGTCCCCGTCTGCAGCCTCCCAGTTCTCAGGCTACCGAAACCGATGCTGGACGGCGATGGGGCGCCTTATCTGCCCCCGTCTGCAGCCTCCCAGTTCTCCGACTACTGCAGGCGATGCTGGATGGCGATGGGGCAGTTTATCTGTCCCCGTCTGCAGCCTCCCAGTTCTCCGGCTACTGCAGCCGATGCTGGACGGCGATGGGGCACATTATCTGCCCCCGTCTGCAGCCTCCCAGTTCTCCGGCTACCGAAACCGATGCTGGACGGCGATGGGTCACCTTATCTGCCCCCGTCTGCAGCCTCCCAGTTCTCCGGCTACTGCAGCCGATGCTGGACGTCAATGGAGCACCTTATCTGCCCCCTTCTGCAGCCTCCCTGTTCTCCGACTACTCCAGCCGATGCTGGACGGCGATGGGGCGCCTTATCTGCCCCCGTCTGCAGCCTCCCAGTTCTCCGACTACTGCAGCCGATGCTGGACGGCGATGGCGCACCTTATCTGCCCTCGTCTGCAGCCTCCCAGTTCTCCGACTACTGCAGCCGATGCTGGACAGCGATGGGGCACCTTATCTGCCCCCGTCTGCAGCCTCCCAGTTCTCCGACTACTGCAGCCGATGCTGGACGGCGATGGAGCACCTTATCTGCCCCCTTCTGCAGCCTCCCAGTTCTCCGACTACTGCAGCCGATGCTGGACGGCGATAGGGCGCCTTATCTGCCCCCGTCTGCAGCCTCCCAGTTCTCCAACTACTGCAGCCGATGCTGGACGGCGATGGAGCACCTTATCTGCCCCCTTCTGCAGCCTCCCAGTTCTCCGACTACTGCAGCCGATGCTGGACGGCGATGGAGCACCTTATCTGCCCCCTTCTGCAGCCTCCCAGTTCTCCGACTACTGCAGCCGATGCTGGACGGCGATGGGGCACCTTACCTGCCCCCGTCTGCAGCCTCCCAGTTCTCCGACTACTGCAGCCGATGCTGGACGGCGATGGGGCACATTATCTGCCCCCGTCTGCAGCCTCCCAGTTCTCCGACTACTGCAGCCGATGCTGGACGGCGATGGAGCACCTTATCTGCCCCCTTCTGCAGCCTCCCAGTTCTCCGGCTACTGCAGCCGATGCTGGACGGCGATGGGGCACATTATCTGCCCCCGTCTGCAGCCTCCCAGTTCTCCGACTACTGCAGCCGATGCAAGACGGCGATGGGGCGCCTTATCTGCCCCCGTCTGCAGCCTCCCAGTTCTCCGGCTACTGCAGCCGATGCTGGACGGCGATGGGGCACATTATCTGCCCCCGTCTGCAGCCTCCCAGTTTTCCGACTACTGCAGCCGATGCAAGACGGCGATGGGGCGCCTTATCTGCCCCCGTCTGCAGCTTCACAGTTCTCCGGCTACTGCAGCCGATGCTGGACGGCGATGGGGCACCATATCGGCCCCCGTCTGCAGCCTCCCAGTTCTCCGGCTACCGAAACCGATGCTGGACGGCGATGGGGCACCTTATCTGCCCCCGTCTGCAGCCTCCAAGTTCTCCGGCTACTGCAGCCGATGCTGGACGGCGATGGGGCACCATATCGGCCCCCGTCTGCAGCCTCCCAGTTCTCCGGCTACCGAAACCGATGCTGGACGGCGATGGGGCGCCTTATCTTCCCCCGTCTGCAGCCTCCAAGTTCTCCGGCTACTGCAGCCGATGCTGGACGGCGATGGGGCACCATATCGGCCCCCGTCTGCAGCCTCCCAGTTCTCCGGCTACCGAAACCGATGCTGGACGGCGATGGGGCACCTTATCTGCCCCCGTCTGCAGCCTCCTAGTTCTCCGGCTACTGCAGCCGATGCTGGACGGCGATGGGGCATTTTATCTGCCCCCGTCTGCAGCCTCCCAGTTCTCCGGCTACTGCAGCCGATGCTGTACGGCGATGGGGCGCCTTATCTGCCCCCGTCTGCAGCTTCCCAGTTCTCCGGCTACTGCAGCCGATGCTGGACGGCGATAGGGCACATTATCTGCACCCGTCTGCAGCCTCCTAGTTCTCCAACTACTGCAGCCGATGCTGGACGGCGATGGGGCACCTTATCTGCCCCCGTCTGCAGCCTCCCAGTTCTCCGGCTACTGAAACCGATGCTGGACGGCGATGGGGCGCCTTATCTGCCCCCGTCTGCAGCCTCCTAGTTCACCAACTACTGCAGCCGATGCTGGACGGCGATGGGGCAGTTTATCTGTCCCCGTCTGCAGCCTCCCAGTTCTCAGGCTACCGAAACCGATGCTGGACGGCGATGGGGCGCCTTATCTGCCCCCGTCTGCAGCCTCCCAGTTCTCCGACTACAGCAGGCAATGCTGGATGGCGATGGGGCAGTTTATCTGTCCCCGTCTGCAGCCTCCCAGATCTCCGACTACTGCAGCCGATGCAGGACGGCGATGGGGCACCATATCGGCCCACGTCTGCAGCCTCCCAGCTCTCCGGCTACCGAAACCGATGCTGGACGGCGATGGGGCACCTTATCTGCCCCGTCTGCAGCCTCCCAGTTCTCCGGCTACTGCAGCCGATGCTGGACGGCGATGGGGCACCATATCGGCCCCCGTCTGCAGCCTCCCAGTTCTCCGGCTACCGAAACCGATGCTGGACGGCGACGGGGCACCTTATCTGCCCCCGCCTGCAGCCTCCCAGTTCTCCGGCTACTGCCGCCGATGCTGGACGGCGATGGGGCACCATATCGGCCCCCGTCTGCAGCCTCCCAGTTCTCCGGCTACCGAAACCGATGCTGGACGGCAATGGGGCACCTTATCTGCCACTGTCTGCAGGCTCCCAGTTCTCCGACTACTGCAGCCGATGCAGGACGGCGATGGGGCACCATATCGGCCCCCGTCTGCAGCCTCCCAGGTCTCCGGCTACCGAAACCGATGCTGGACGGCGATGGGGCACCTTATCTGCCCCCGTCTGCAGCCTCCTAGTTCTCCGGCTACCGCAGCCGATGCTGGATGGCGATGGGGCAGTTTATCTGCCCCCGTCTGCAGCTTCCCAGTTCTCCGGTTACTGCAGCCGATGCTGGACGGCGATGGGGCACTTTATCTGCCCCCGTCTGCAGCCTCCCAGTTCTCCGACTACTACAGCCGATGCTGGACGGCGATAAGGCGCCTTATCTGCCCCTGTCTGCAGCTTCCCAGTTCTCCGACTACTGCAGCCGATGCTGGACGGCGATGGGGCACTTTATCTGCCCCCGTCTGCAGCCTCCCAGTTCTCCCGCTACTGCAGCCGATGCTGTATGGCGATGGGGCACTTTATCTGCCCCCGTCTGCAGCCTCCCAGTTCTCCGACTACTGCAGCCGATGCTGGACAGCGATGGGGCGCCTTATCTGCCCCCGTCTGCAGCCTCCCAGTTCTCCGACTACTGCAGCCGATGCTGGACAGCGATGGGGCGCCTTATCTGCCCCCGTCTGCAGCCTCCCAGTTCTCCGACTACTGCAGCCGATGCTTGACGGCAATGGGGCACTTTTTCTGCCCCCGTCTGCAGCCTCCCAGTCCTCCGGCTACTGCAGCCGATGCTGGACGGCGATGGGGCACCTTATCTGCCCCCGTCTGCAGCCTCCCAGTTCTCCGGCTACTGAAACCGATGCTGGACGGCGATGGGGCACTGTATCTGCCCCCGTCTGCAGCCTTCCAGTTCTCCGACTACTGCAGCCGATGCTGGACGGCGATGGGGCGCCTTATCTGCCCCCGTCTGCAGCTTCCCAGTTCTCCGGCTACTGCAGCCGATGCTGGACGGCGATGGGGCACATTATCTGCCCCCGTCTGCAGCCTCCTAGTTCTCCAACTACTGCAGCCGATGCTGGACGGCGATGGAGCACATTACCTGCCCCCTTCTGCAGCCTCCCAGTTCTTCGGCTACTGCAGCCGATGCTGGACGGCGATGGGTCACCTTATCTGCCCCCGTCTGCAGCTTCCCAGGTCTCCGGCTACTGTAGCCGATGCTGGACGGCGATGGGGCGCCTTATCTGCCCCCGTCTGCAGCTTCACAGTTCTCCGGCTACTGCAGCCGATGCTGGACGGCGATGGGGCTCCTTATCTGCCCCCGTCTGCAGCCTCCCAGTTCTCCGGCTACTGCAGCCGATGCTGGACGGCGATGGGGCACATTATCTGCCCCCGTCTGCAGCCTCCCAGTTCTCCGGTTACTGCAGCCGATGCTGGACGGCGATGGGTCACCTTATCTGCCCCCGTCTGCAGCCTCCCAGTTCTCCGGCTACTGCAGCCGATGCTGGACGGCTATGGGGCACATTATCTGCCCCCGTCTGCAGCCTCCTAGTTCTCCAGCTACTGCAGCCGATGCTGGACGGCGATGGGGCGCCTTATCTGCCCCCGTCTGCAGCTTCCCAGTTCTCCGGCTACTGCAGCCGATGCTGGACGGCGATGGGGCACATTATCTGCCCCCGTCTGCAGCCTCCTAGTTCTCCAACTACTGCAGCCGATGCTAGACGGCGATGGAGCACCTTATCTGCCCCCTTCTGCAGCTTCCCAGTTCTCCGGTTACTGCAGCCGATGCAGGACGGCGATGGGGCGCCTTATCTGCCCCCCTCTGCAGCTTCCCAGTTCTCCGGCTACTGCAGCCGATGCTGGACGGCGATGGGGCACATTATCTGCCCCCGTCTGCAGCCTCCTAGTTCTCCAACTACTGCAGCCGATGCTGGACGGCGATGGAGCACCTTATCTGCCCCCTTCTGCAGCTTCCCAGTTCTCCGGTTACTGCAGCCGATGCTGGACGGCGATGGGGCACCTTATCTGCCCCCGTCTGCAGCCTTCCAGTTCTCCGACTACTGCAGCCGATGCCGGACGGCGATGGGGCGCCTTATCTGCCCCCGTCTGCAGCTTCCCAGTTCTCCGGCTACTGCAGCCGATGCTGGACGGCGATGGGGCACATTATCTGCCCCCGTCTGCAGCCTCCTAGTTCTCCAACTACTGCAGCCGATGCCGGACGGCGATGGGTCCCCTTATCTGCCCCCGTCTGCAGCTTCCCAGTTCTCCGGCTACTGCAGCCGATGCTGGACGGCGATGGGGCACCTTATCTGCCCCCGTCTGCAGCTTCCCAGTTCTCCGGCTACTGCAGCCGATGCTGGACGGCGATGGGGCACATTATCTGCCCCCGTCTGCAGCCTCCTAGTTCTCCAACTACTGCAGCCGATGCTGGACGGCGATGGAGCACCTTATCTGCCCCCTTCTGCACCCTCCCAGTTCTCCGGCCACTGCAGCCGATGCTGGACGGTGATGGGGCGCCTTATCTGCCCCCGTCTGCAGCTTCCCAGTTCTCCGGCTACTGCAGCCGATGCTGGACGGCGATGGGGCGCCTTATCTGCCCCCGTCTGCAGCCTCCCAGTTCTCCGGCTACTGCAGCCGATGCTGGACGGCGATTCGGCACATTATCTGCCCCCGTCTGCAGCCTCCTAGTTCTCCAACTACTGCAGCCGATGCTGGACGGCGATGGAGCGCCTTATCTGCCCCTGTCTGCAGCTTCCCAGTTCTCCGGCTACTGCAGCCGATGCTGGACGGCAATGGGGCACATTATCTGCCCCCGTCTGCAGCCTCCTAGTTCTCCAACTACTGCAGCCGATGCTGGACGGCGATGGGGCGCCTTATCTGCCCCCGTCTGCAGCCTCCCAGTTCTCCGGCTACTGCAGCCGATGCTGGACGGCGATGGGGCACATTATCTGTCCCCGTCTGCAGCCTCCTAGTTCTCCAACTACTGCAGCCGATGCTGGACGGCGATGGAGCACCTTATCTGCCCCCTTCTGCAGCTTATCAGTTCTCCGGTTACTGCAGCCGATGCTGGACGGCGATGGGGCGCCTTATCTGCCCCCGTCTGCAGCTTCCCAGTTCTCCGGCTACTGCAGCCGATGCTGGACGGCGATGGGGCACATTATCTGCCCCCGTCTGCAGCCTCCTAGTTCTCCAACTACTGCAGCCGATGCTGGACGGCGATGGAGCACCTTATCTGCCCCCTTCTGCAGCTTCCCAGTTCTCCGGTTACTGCAGCCGATGCTGGACGGCGATGGGGCGCCTTATCTGCCCCCATCTGCAGCTTCCCAGCTCTCCGGCTACTGCAGCCGATGCTGGACGGCGATGGGGCACATTATCTGCCCCCGTCTGCAGCCTCCTAGTTCTCCAACTACTGCAGCCGATGCTGGACGGCGATGGAGCGCCTTATCTTCCCCCTTCTGCAGCTTCCCAGTTCTCCGGTTACTGCAGCCGATGCCGGACGGCGATGGGTCCCCTTATCTGCCCCCGTCTGCAGCTTCTCAGTTCTCCGGTTACTGCAGCCGATGCTGGACGGCGATGGAGCACCTTATCTGCCCGCTTCTGCAGCCTCCCAGTTCTCCGGCTACTGCAGCCGATGCTGGACGGCAATGGGGCGCCTTATCTGCCCCCGTCTGCAGCTTCCCAGTTCTCCGGCTACTGCAGCCGATGCTGGACGGCGAAGGGGCGCCTTATCTGCCCCCGTCTGCAGCCTCCCAGTTCTCTGGCTTTTGCAGCCGCTGCTGGACGGCGATGGGGCGCCTTATCTGCCCCCGTCTGCAGCTTCCCAGTTCTCCGGCTACTGCAGCCGATGCTGGATGGCGATGGGGCACCTTATCTGCCCCCGTCTGCAGCCTCCCAGTTCTCCAACTACTGCAGCCGATGCTGGACGGCGATGGAGCACCTTATCTGCCCCCTTCTGCAGCCTCCCAGTTCTTCGGCTACTGAAGCCGATGCTGGACGGCGATGGGTCACCTTATCTGCCCCCGTCTGCAGCTTCCCAGTTCTCCGGCTACTGCAGCCGATGCTGGACGGCGATGGGGCGCCTTATCTGCCCCCGTCTGCAGCTTCCCAGTTCTCCGGCTACTGCAGCCGATGCTGGACGGCGATGGGGCACATTATCTGCCCCCGTCTGCAGCCTCCTAGTTCTCCAACTACTGCAGCCGATGCTGGACGGCGATGGAGCACCTTATCTGCCCCCTTCTGCAGCTTCCCAGTTCTCCGGTTACTGCAGCCGATGCTGGACGGCGATGGGGCACCTTATCTGCCCCCGTCTGCAGCTTCCCAGTTCTCCGGCTACTGCAGCCGATGCTGGACGGCGATGGGGCACATTATCTGCCCCCGTCTGCAGCCCCCTAGTTCTCCAACTACTGCAGCCGATGCTGGACGGCGATGGAGCGCCTTATCTGCCCCCTTCTGCAGCTTCCCAGTTCTCCGGTTACTGCAGCCGATGCCGGACGGCGATGGGTCCCCTTATCTGCCCCCGTCTGCAGCTTCTCAGTTCTCCGGTTACTGCAGCCGATGCTGGACGGCGATGGGGCACCTTATCTGCCCCCGTCTGCAGCTTCCCAGTTCTCCGGCTACTGCAGCCGATGCTGGACGGCGATGGGGCACATTATCTGCCCCCGTCTGCAGCCTCCTAGTTCTCCAACTACTGCAGCCGATGCTGGACGGCGATGGAGCACCTTATCTGCCCCCTTCTGCACCCTCCCAGTTCTCCGGCTACTGCAGCCGATGCTGGACGGTGATGGGGCGCCTTATCTGCCCCCGTCTGCAGCTTCCCAGTTCTCCGGCTACTGCAGCCGATGCTGGACGCCGATGGGGCGCCTTATCTGCCCCCGTCTGCAGCCTCCCAGTTCTCCGGCTACTGCAGCCGATGCTGGACGGCGATTCGGCACATTATCTGCCCCCGTCTGCAGCCTCCTATTTCTCCATCTACTGCAGCCGATGCTGGACGGCGATGGAGCGCCTTATCTGCCCCTGTCTGCAGCTTCCCAGTTCTCCGGCTACTGCAGCCGATGCTGGACGGCAATGGGGCACATTATCTGCCCCCGTCTGCAGCCTCCTAGTTCTCCAACTACTGCAGCCGATGCTGGACGGCGATGGGGCGCCTTATCTGCCCCCGTCTGCAGCCTCCCAGTTCTCCGGCTACTGCAGCCGATGCTGGACGGCGATGGGGCACATTATCTGTCCCCGTCTGCAGCCTCCTAGTTCTCCAACTACTGCAGCCGATGCTGGACGGCGATGGAGCACCTTATCTGCCCCCTTCTGCAGCTTATCAGTTCTCCGGTTACTGCAGCCGATGCTGGACGGCGATGGGGCGCCTTATCTGCCCCCGTCTGCAGCTTCCCAGTTCTCCGGCTACTGCAGCCGATGCTGGACGGCGATGGGGCACATTATCTGCCCCCGTCTGCAGCCTCCTAGTTCTCCAACTACTGCAGCCGATGCTGGACGGCGATGGAGCACCTTATCTGCCCCCTTCTGCAGCTTCTCAGTTCTCCGGTTACTGCAGCCGATGCTGGACGGCGATGGGGCGCCTTATCTGCCCCCATCTGCAGCTTCCCATTTCTCCGGCTACTGCAGCCGATGCTGGACGGCGATGGGGCACATTATCTGCCCCCGTCTGCAGCCTCCTAGTTCTCCAACTACTGCAGCCGATGCTGGACGGCGATGGAGCGCCTTATCTTCCCCCTTCTGCAGCTTCCCAGTTCTCCGGTTACTGCAGCCGATGCCGGACGGCGATGGGTCCCCTTATCTGCCCCCGTCTGCAGCTTCTCAGTTCTCCGGTTACTGCAGCCGATGCTGGACGGCGATGGAGCACCTTATCTGCCCCCTTCTGCAGCCTCCCAGTTCTCCGGCTACTGCAGCCGATGCTGGACGGCAATGGGGCGCCTTATCTGCCCCCGTCTGCAGCTTCCCAGTTCTCCGGCTACTGCAGCCGATGCTGGACGGCGAAGGGGCGCCTTATCTGCCCCCGTCTGCAGCCTCCCAGTTCTCTGGCTTTTGCAGCCGCTGCTGGACGGCGATGGGGCGCCTTATCTGCCCCCGTCTGCAGCTTCCCAGTTCTCCGGCTACTGCAGCCGATGCTGGACGGCGATGGGGCACCTTATCTGCCCCCGTCTGCAGCCTCCCAGTTCTCCAACTACTGCAGCCGATGCTGGACGGCGATGGAGCACCTTATCTGCCCCCTTCTGCAGCCTCCCAGTTCTTCGGCTACTGAAGCCGATGCTGGACGGCGATGGGTCACCTTATCTGCCCCCGTCTGCAGCTTCCCAGTTCTCCGGCTACTGCAGCCGATGCTGGACGGCGATGGGGCGCCTTATCTGCCCCCGTCTGCAGCTTCCCAGTTCTCCGGCTACTGCAGCCGATGCTGGACGGCGATGGGGCACCTTATCTGCCCCCGTCTGCAGCCTCCCAGTTCTCCGGCTACTGCAGCCGATGCAGGAAGGCGATGGGGCACATTATCTGCCCCCGTCTGCAGCCTCCCAGTTCTCCGGTTACTGCAGCCGATGCTGGACGGCGATGGGTCACCTTATCTGCCCCCGTCTGCAGCCTCCCAGTTCTCCGGCTACTGCAGCCGATGCTGGACGGCGATGGGGCACATTATCTGCCCCCGTCTGCAGCCTCCTAGTTCTCCAACTACTGCAGCCGATGCTGGACGGCGATGGGGCGCCTTATCTCCCCCCGTCTGCAGCTTCCCAGTTCTCCGGCTACTGCAGCCGATGCTGGACGGCGATGGGGCACATTATCTGTCCCCGTCTGCAGCCTCCTAGTTCTCCAACTACTGCAGCCGATGCTGGACGGCGATGGAGCACCTTATCTGCCCCCTTCTGCAGCTTCCCAGTTCTCCGGTTACTGCAGCCGATGCTGGACGGCGATGGGGCACCTTATCTGCCCCCGTCTGCAGCTTCCCAGTTCTCCGGCTACTGCAGCCGATGCTGGACGGCGATGGGGCACATTATCTGCCCCCGTCTGCAGCCTCCTAGTTCTCCAACTACTGCAGCCGATGCTGGACGGCGATGGAGCACCTTATCTGCCCCCTTCTCCAGCTTCCCAGTTCTCCGGTTACTGCAGCCGATGCTGGACGGCGATGGGGCGCCTTATCTGCCCCCGTCTCTAGCTTCCCAGTTCTCCGGCTACTGCAGCCGATGCTGGACGGCGATGGGGCACATTATCTGCCCCCGTCTGCAGCCTCCTAGTTCTCCAACTACAGCAGCCGATGCTGGACGGCGATGGAGCGCCTTATCTGCCCCCTTCTGCAGCTTCCCAGTTCTCCGGTTACTGCAGCCGATGCCGGACGGCGATGGGTCCCCTTATCTGCCCCCGTCTGCAGCTTCTCAGTTCTCCGGTTACTGCAGCCGATGCTGGACGGCGATGGGGCGCCTTATCTACCCCCGTCTGCAGCTTCCCAGTTCTCCGGCTACTGCAGCCGATGCTGGACGGCAATGGGGCACATTATCTGTCCCCGTCTGCAGCCTCCTAGTTCTCCAACTACTGCAGCCGATGCTGGACGGCGATGGAGCACCTTATCTGCCCCCTTCTGCAGCTTCCCAGTTCTCCGGTTACTGCAGCCGATGCTGGACGGCAATGGGCGCCTTATCTGCCCCCGTCTGCAGCTTCCCAGTTCTCCGGCTACTGCAGCCGATGCTGGACGGCGATGGGGCACCTTATCTGCCCCCGTCTGCAGCCTCCCAGTTCTCCGGCTACTGCCGCCGATGCTGGACGGCGATGGGGCACCATATCGGCCCCCGTCTGCAGCCTCCCAGTTCTCCGGCTACCGAAACCGATGCTGGACGGCGATGGGGCACCTTATCTGCCCCTGTCTGCAGCCTCCCAATTCTCCGACTACTGCAGCCGATGCAGGACGGCGATGGGGCACCATATCGGCCCCCGTCTGCAGCCTCCCAGGTCTCCGGCTACCGAAACCGATGCTGGACGGCGATGGGGCACCTTATCTGCCCCCGTCTGCAGCCTCCTAGTTGTCCGGCTACCGCAGCCGATGCTGGATGGCGATGGGGCAGTTTATCTGCCCCCGTCTGCAGCTTCCCAGTTCTCCGGTTACTGCAGCCGATGCTGGACGGCGATGGGGCACTTTATCTGCCCCCGTCTGCAGCCTCCCAGTTCTCCGACTAATGCAGCCGATGCTGGACGGCAATGGGGCACTTTTTCTGCCTCCGTCTGCAGCCTCCCAGTCCTCCGGCTACTGCAGCCGATGCTGGACGGCGATCGGGCACCTTATCTGCCCCCGTCTGCAGCCTCCCAGTTCTCCGGCTACTGAAACCGATGCTGGACGGCGATGGGGCACATTATCTGCCCCCGTCTGCAGCCTCCCAGTTCTCCGGTTACTGCAGCCGATGCTGGACGGCGATGGGGCACCTTATCTGCCCCCGTCTGCAGCCTCCTAGTTGTCCGGCTACCGCAGCCGATGCTGGATGGCGATGGGGCAGTTTATCTGCCCCCGTCTGCAGCTTCCCAGTTCTCCGGTTACTGCAGCCGATGCTGGACGGCGATGGGGCACTTTATCTGCCCCGGTCTGCAGCCTCCCAGTTCTCCGACTACTGCAGCCGATGCTGGACGGCAATGGGGCACTTTTTCTGCCCCCGTCTGCAGCCTCCCAGTCCTCCGGCTACTGCAGCCGATGCTGGACGGCGATGGGGCACCTTATCTGCCCCCGTCTGCAGCTTCCCAGTTCTCCGGCTACTGAAACCGATGCTGGACGGCGATGGGGCACTGTATCTGCCCCCGTCTGCAGCCTTCCAGTTCTCCGACTACTGCAGCCGATGCCGGACGGCGATGGGGCGCCTTATCTGCCCCCGTCTGCAGCTTCCCAGTTCTCCGGCTACTGCAGCCGATGCTGGACGGCGATGGGGCACATTATCTGCCCCCGTCTGCAGCCTCCTAGTTCTCCAACTACTGCAGCCGATGCTGGACGGCGATGGAGCACCTTATCTGCCCCCTTCTGCAGCCTCCCAGTTCTTCGGCTACTGCAGCTGATGCTGGACGGCGATGGGTCACCTTATCTGCCCCCGTCTGCAGCTTCCCAGGTCTCCGGCTACTGCAGCCGATGCTGGACGGCGATGGGGCGCCTTATCTGCCCCCGTCTGCAGCTTCACAGTTCTCCGGCTACTGCAGCCGATGCTGGACGGCGATGGGGCTCCTTATCTGCCCCCGTCTGCAGCCTCCCAGTTCTCCGGCTACTGCAGCCGATGCTGGACGGCGATGGGGCACATTATCTGCCCCCGTCTGCAGCCTCCCAGTTCTCCGGTTACTGCAGCCGATGCTGGACGGCGATGGGTCACCTTATCTGCCCCCGTCTGCAGCCTCCCAGTTCTCCGGCTACTGTAGCCGATGCTGGACGGCGATGGGGCACATTATCTGCCCCCGTCTGCAGCCTCCTAGTTCTCCAGCTACTGCAGCCGATGCTGGACGGCGATGGGGCGCCTTATCTGCCCCCGTCTGCAGCTTCCCAGTTCTCCGGCTACTGCAGCCGATCCTTGACGGCGATGGGGCACATTATCTGCCCCCGTCTGCAGCCTCCTAGTTCTCCAACTACTGCAGCCGATGCTGGATGGCGATGGAGCACCTTATCTGCCCCCTTCTGCAGCATCCCTGTTCTCCGGTTACTGCAGCCGATGCTGGACGGCGATGGGGCGCCTTATCTGCCCCCGTCTGCAGCTTCCCAGTTCTCCGGCTACTGCAGCCGATGCTGGACGGCGATGGGGCACATTATCTGCCCCCGTCTGCAGCCTCCTAGTTCTCCAACTACTGCAGCCGTTGCTGGACGGCGATGGAGCACCTTATCTGCCCCCTTCTGCAGCTTCCCAGTTCTCTGGTTACTGCAGCCGATGCTGGACGGCGATGGGGCACGTTATCTGCCCCCGTCTGCAGCTTCCCAGTTCTCCGGCTACTGCAGCCGATGCTGGACGGCGATGGGGCACATTATCTGCCCCCGTCTGCAGCCCCCTAGTTCTCCAACTACTGCAGCCGATGCTGGACGGCGATGGAGCGCCTTATCTGCCCCCTTCTGCAGCTTCCCAGTTCTCCGGTTACTGCAGCCGATGCCGGACGGCGATGGGTCCCCTTATCTGCCCCCGTCTGCAGCTTCTCAGTTCTCCGGTTACTGCAGCCGATGCTGGATGGCGATGGGGCACCTTATCTGCCCCCGTCTGCAGCTTCCCAGTTCTCCGGCTACTGCAGCCGATGCTGGACGGCGATGGGGCACATTATCTGCACCCGTCTGCAGCCTCCTAGTTCTCCAACTACTGCAGCCGATGCTGTACGGCGATGGAGCACCTTATCTGCCCCCTTCTGCACCCTCCCAGTTCTCCGGCTACTGCAGCCGATGCTGGACGGTGATGGGGCGCCTTATCTGCCCCCGTCTGCAGCTTCCCAGTTCTCCGGCTACTTTAGCCGATGCTGGACGGCGATGGGGCGCCTTATCTGCCCCCGTCTGCAGCCTCCCAGTTCTCCGGCTACTGCAGCCGATGCTGGACGGCGATTCGGCACATTATCTGCCCCCGTCTGCAGCCTCCTAGTTCTCCAACTACTGCAGCCGATGCTGGATGGCGATGGAGCACCTTATCTGCCCCCTTCTGCAGCATCCCTGTTCTCCGGTTACTGCAGCCGATGCTGGACGGCGATGGGGCGCCTTATCTGCCCCCGTCTGCAGCTTCCCAGTTCTCCGGCTACTGCAGCCGATGCTGGACGGCGATGGGGCACATTATCTGTTCCGTCTGCAGCCTCCTAGTTCTCCAACTACTGCAGCCGATGCTGGACGGCGATGGAGCACCTTATCTGCCCCCTTCTGCAGCTTATCAGTTCTCCGGTTACTGCAGCCGATGCTGGACGGCGATGGGGCGCCTTATCTGCCCCCGCCTGCAGCTTCCCAGTTCTCCGGCTACTGCAGCCGATGCTGGACGGCGATGGGGCACATTATCTGCCCCCGTCTGCAGCCTCCTAGTTCTCCAACTACTGCAGCCGATGCTGGACGGCGATGGAGCACCTTATCTGCCCCCTTCTGCAGCTTCCCAGTTCTCCGGTTACTGCAGCCGATGCTGGACGGCGATGGGGCGCCTTATCTGCCCCCATCTGCAGCTTCCCAGTTCTCCGGCTACTGCAGCCGATGCTGGACGGCGATGGGGCACATTATCTGCCCCCGTCTGCAGCCTCCTAGTTCTCCAACTACTGCAGCCGATGCTGGACGGCAATGGAGCGCCTTATCTTCCCCCTTCTGCAGCTTCCCAGTTCTCCGGTTACTGCAGCCGATGCCGGACGGCGATGGGTCCCCTTATCTGCCCCCGTCTGCAGCTTCTCAGTTCTCCGGTTACTGCAGCCGATGCTGGACGGCGATGGAGCACCTTATCTGCCCCCTTCTGCAGCCTCCCAGTTCTCCGGCTACTGCAGCCGATGCTGGACGGCAATGGGGCGCCTTATCTGCCCCCGTCTGCAGCTTCCCAGTTCTCCGGCTACTGCAGCCGATGCTGGACGGCGAAGGGGCGCCTTATCTGCCCCCGTGTGCAGCCTCCCAGTTCTCTGGCTTTTGCAGCCGCTGCTGGACGGCGATTAGGCGCCTTATCTGCCCCCGTCTGCAGCCTCCCAGTTCTCCAACTACTGCAGCCGATGCTGGACGGCGATGGAGCACCTTATCTGCCCCCTTCTGCAGCCTCCCAGTTCTTCGGCTACTGAAGCCGATGCTGGACGGCGATGGGTCACCTTATCTGCCCCCGTCTGCAGCTTCCCAGTTCTCCAGCTACTGCAGCCGATGCTGGACGGCGATGGGGCGCCTTATCTGCCCCCGTCTGCAGCTTCCCAGTTCTCCGGCTACTCCAGCCGATGCTGGACGGCGATGGGGCACCTTATCTGCCCCCGTCTGCAGCCTCCCAGTTCTCCGGCTACTGCAGCCGATGCTGGACGGCGATGGGGCACATTATCTGCCCCCGTCTGCAGCCTCCCAGTTCTCCGGTTACTGCAGCCGATGCTGGACGGCGATGGGTCACCTTATCTGCTCCGTCTGCAGCCTCCCAGTTCTCCGGCTACTGCAGCCGATGCTGGACGGCGATGGGGCACATTATCTGCCCCCGTCTGCAGCCTCCTAGTTCTCCAACTACTGCAGCCGATGCTGGACGGCGATGGGGCGCCTTATCTGCCCCCGTCTGCAGCTTCCCAGTTCTCCGGCTACTGCAGCCGATGCTGGACGGCGATGGGGCACATTATCTGTCCCCGTCTGCAGCCTCCTAGTTCTCCAACTACTGCAGCCGATGCTGGACGGCGATGGAGAACCTTATCTGCCCCCTTCTGCAGCTTCCCAGTTCTCCGGTTACTGCAGCCGATGCTGGACGGCGATGGGGCGCCTTATCTGCCCCCGTCTGCAGCTTCCCAGTTCTCCGGCTACTGCAGGCGATGCTGGACTGCGATGGGGCACATTATCTGCCCCCGTCTGCAGCCTCCTAGTTCTCCAACTACTGCAGCCGATGCTGGACGGCGATGGAGCACCTTATCTGCCCCCTTCTACAGCTTCCCAGTTCTCCGGTTACTGCAGCCGATGCTGGACGGCGATGGGGCGCCTTATCTGCCCCCGTCTGCAGCTTCCCAGTTCTCCGGCTACTGCAGCCGATGCTGGACGGCGATGGGGCACATTATCTGCCCCCGTCTGCAGCCTCCTAGTTCTCCAACTACAGCAGCCGATGCTGGACGGCGATGGAGCGCCTTATCTGCCCCCTTCTGCAGCTTCCTAGTTCTCCGGTTACTGCAGCCGATGCCGGACGGCGATGGGTCCCCTTATCTGCCCCCGTCTGCAGCTTCTCAGTTCTCCGGTTACTGCTGCCGATGCTGGACGGCGATGGGGCGCCTTATCTGCCCCCGTCTGCAGCTTCCCAGTTCTCCGGCTACTGCAGCCGGTGCTGGACGGCAATGGGGCACATTATCTGTCCCCGTCTGCAGCCTCCTAGTTCTCCAACTACTGCAGCCGATGCTGGACGGCGATGGAGCACCTTATCTGCCCCCTTCTGCAGCTTCCCAGTTCTCCGGTTACTGCAGCCGATGCTGGACGGCGATGGGCGCCTTATCTGCCCCCGTCTGCAGCTTCCCAGTTCTCCGGCTACTGCAGCCGATGATGGACGGCGATGGGGCACATTATCTGCCCCCGTCTGCAGCCTCCTATTTCTCCAACTACTGCAGCCGATGCTGGACGGCGATGGAGCACCTCATCTGCCCCCTTCTGCAGCTTCCCAGTTCTCCGGTTACTGCAGCCGATGCTGGACGGCGATGGGGCGCCTTATCTGCCCCCGTCTGCAGCTTCCCAGTTCTCCGGCTACTGCAGCCGATGCTGGACGGCGATTGGGCACATTATCTGCCCCCGTCTGCAGCCTCCTACTTCTCCAACTACAGCAGCCGATGCTGGACGGCGATGGAGCGCCTTATCTGCCCCCTTCTGCAGCTTCCCAGTTCTCCGGTTACTGCAGCCGATGCCGGACGGCGATGGGTCCCCTTATCTGCCCCCGTCTGCAGCTTCTCAGTTCTCCGGTTACTGCAGCCGATGTTGGACGGCGATGGGGCGCCTTATCTGCCCCCGTCTGCAGCTTCCCAGTTCTCCAACTACTGCAGCCGATGCTGGACGGCGATGGAGCACCTTATCTGCCCCCTTCTGCAGCCTCCCAGTTCTCCGGCTACTGCAGCCGATGCTGGACGGCGATGGGGCGCCTTATCTGCCCCCGTCTGCAGCTTCCCAGTTCTCCGGCTACTGCAGCCGATGCTGGACGGCGATGGGGCACCTTATCTGCCCCCGTCTGCAGCCTCCCAGTTCTCCGGCTACTGCAGCCGATGCTGGACGGCGATGGGGCACATTATCTGCCCCCGTCTGCAGCCTCCCAGCTCTCCGGTTACTGCAGCCGATGCTGGACGGCGATGGGGCGCCTTATCTGCTCCCGTCTTCAGCTTCCCAGTTCTCCGGCTACTGCAGCCGATGCTGGACGGCGATGGGGTACCTTATCTGCCCCCGTCTGCAGCCTCCCAGTTCTCCGGTTACTGCAGCCGATGCTGGACGGCGATGGGTCACCTTATCTGCCCCCGTCTGCAGCCTCCCAGTTCTCCGGCTACTGCAGCCGATGCTGGACGGCGATGGGGCACATTATCTGCCCCCGTCTGCAGCCTCCTAGTTCTCCAACTACTGCAGCCGATGCTGGAAGGCGATGGAGCACCTTATCTGCCCCCTTCTGCAGCTTCCCAGTTCTCCGGTTACTGCAGCCGATGCTGGACGGCGATGGGGCGCCTTATCTGCCCCCATCTGCAGCTTCCCAGTTCTCCGGCTACTGCAGCCGATGCTGGACGGCGATGGGGCACATTATCTGCCCCCGTCTGCAGCCTCCTAGTTCTCCAACTACTGCAGCCGATGCTGGACGGCAATGGAGCGCCTTATCTTCCCCCTTCTGCAGCTTCCCAGTTCTCCGGTTACTGCAGCCGATGCCGGACGGCGATGGGTCCCCTTATCTGCCCCCGTCTGCAGCTTCTCAGTTCTCCGGTTACTGCAGCCGATGCTGGACGGCAATGGGGCGCCTTATCTGCCCCCGTCTGCAGCTTCCCAGTTCTCCGGCTACTGCAGCCGATGCTGGACGGCGAAGGGGCGCCTTATCTGCCCCCGTGTGCAGCCTCCCAGTTCTCTGGCTTTTGCAGCCGCTGCTGGACGGCGATTAGGCGCCTTATCTGCCCCCGTCTGCAGCCTCCCAGTTCTCCAACTACTGCAGCCGATGCTGGACGGCGATGGAGCACCTTATCTGCCCCCTTCTGCAGCCTCCCAGTTCTTCGGCTACTGAAGCCGATGCTGGACGGCGATGGGTCACCTTATCTGCCCCCGTCTGCAGCTTCCCAGTTCTCCGGCTACTGCAGCCGATGCTGGACGGCGATGGGGCGCCTTATCTGCCCCCGTCTGCAGCTTCCCAGTTCTCCGGCTACTCCAGCCGATGCTGGACGGCGATGGGGCACCTTATCTGCCCCCGTCTGCAGCCTCCCAGTTCTCCGGCTACTGCAGCCGATGCTGGACGGCGATGGGGCACATTATCTGCCCCCGTCTGCAGCCTCCCAGTTCTCCGGTTACTGCAGCCGATGCTGGACGGCGATGGGTCACCTTATCTGCTCCGTCTGCAGCCTCCCAGTTCTCCGGCTACTGCAGCCGATGCTGGACGGCGATGGGGCACATTATCTGCCCCCGTCTGCAGCCTCCTAGTTCTCCAACTACTGCAGCCGATGCTGGACGGCGATGGGGCGCCTTATCTGCCCCCGTCTGCAGCTTCCCAGTTCTCCGGCTACTGCAGCCGATGCTGGACGGCGATGGGGCACATTATCTGTCCCCGTCTGCAGCCTCCTAGTTCTCCAACTACTGCAGCCGATGCTGGACGGCGATGGAGAACCTTATCTGCCCCCTTCTGCAGCTTCCCAGTTCTCCGGTTACTGCAGCCGATGCTGGACGGCGATGGGGCGCCTTATCTGCCCCCGTCTGCAGCTTCCCAGTTCTCCGGCTACTGCAGGCGATGCTGGACTGCGATGGGGCACATTATCTGCCCCCGTCTGCAGCCTCCTAGTTCTCCAACTACTGCAGCCGATGCTGGACGGCGATGGAGCACCTTATCTGCCCCCTTCTACAGCTTCCCAGTTCTCCGGTTACTGCAGCCGATGCTGGACGGCGATGGGGCGCCTTATCTGCCCCCGTCTGCAGCTTCCCAGTTCTCCGGCTACTGCAGCCGATGCTGGACGGCGATGGGGCACATTATCTGCCCCCGTCTGCAGCCTCCTAGTTCTCCAACTACAGCAGCCGATGCTGGACGGCGATGGAGCGCCTTATCTGCCCCCTTCTGCAGCTTCCTAGTTCTCCGGTTACTGCAGCCGATGCCGGACGGCGATGGGTCCCCTTATCTGCCCCCGTCTGCAGCTTCTCAGTTCTCCGGTTACTGCTGCCGATGCTGGACGGCGATGGGGCGCCTTATCTGCCCCCGTCTGCAGCTTCCCAGTTCTCCGGCTACTGCAGCCGATGCTGGACGGCAATGGGGCACATTATCTGTCCCCGTCTGCAGCCTCCTAGTTCTCCAACTACTGCAGCCGATGCTGGACGGCGATGGAGCACCTTATCTGCCCCCTTCTGCAGCTTCCCAGTTCTCCGGTTACTGCAGCCGATGCTGGACGGCGATGGGCGCCTTATCTGCCCCCGTCTGCAGCTTCCCAGTTCTCCGGCTACTGCAGCCGATGATGGACGGCGATGGGGCACATTATCTGCCCCCGTCTGCAGCCTCCTATTTCTCCAACTACTGCAGCCGATGCTGGACGGCGATGGAGCACCTCATCTGCCCCCTTCTGCAGCTTCCCAGTTCTCCGGTTACTGCAGCCGATGCTGGACGGCGATGGGGCGCCTTATCTGCCCCCGTCTGCAGCTTCCCAGTTCTCCGGCTACTGCAGCCGATGCTGGACGGCGATTGGGCACATTATCTGCCCCCGTCTGCAGCCTCCTACTTCTCCAACTACAGCAGCCGATGCTGGACGGCGATGGAGCGCCTTATCTGCCCCCTTCTGCAGCTTCCCAGTTCTCCGGTTACTGCAGCCGATGCCGGACGGCGATGGGTCCCCTTATCTGCCCCCGTCTGCAGCTTCTCAGTTCTCCGGTTACTGCAGCCGATGTTGGACGGCGATGGGGCGCCTTATCTGCCCCCGTCTGCAGCTTCCCAGTTCTCCAACTACTGCAGCCGATGCTGGACGGCGATGGAGCACCTTATCTGCCCCCTTCTGCAGCCTCCCAGTTCTCCGGCTACTGCAGCCGATGCTGGACGGCGATGGGGCGCCTTATCTGCCCCCGTCTGCAGCTTCCCAGTTCTCCGGCTACTGCAGCCGATGCTGGACGGCGATGGGGCACCTTATCTGCCCCCGTCTGCAGCCTCCCAGTTCTCCGGCTACTGCAGCCGATGCTGGACGGCGATGGGGCACATTATCTGCCCCCGTCTGCAGCCTCCCAGCTCTCCGGTTACTGCAGCCGATGCTGGACGGCGATGGGGCGCCTTATCTGCTCCCGTCTTCAGCTTCCCAGTTCTCCGGCTACTGCAGCCGATGCTGGACGGCGATGGGGTACCTTATCTGCCCCCGTCTGCAGCCTCCCAGTTCTCCGGTTACTGCAGCCGATGCTGGACGGCGATGGGTCACCTTATCTGCCCCCGTCTGCAGCCTCCCAGTTCTCCGGCTACTGCAGCCGATGCTGGACGGCGATGGGGCACATTATCTGCCCCCGTCTGCAGCCTCCTAGTTCTCCAACTACTGCAGCCGATGCTGGACGGCGATGGGGCGCCATATCTGCCCCCGTCTGCAGCCTCCCAGTTCTCCGGTTACTGCAGCCGATGCTGGACGGCGATGGGTCACCTTATCTGCCCCCGTCTGCAGCCTCCCAGTTCTCCGGCTACTGCAGCCGATGCTGGACGGCAATGGGGCACATTATCTGCCCCCGTCTGCAGCCTCCTAGTTCTCCAACTACTGCAGCCGATGCTGGACGGCGATGGGGCGCCTTATCTGTCCCGTCTGCAGCCTCCCAGTTCTCCGGCTACTGCAGCCGATGCTGGACGGCGATGGGGCACATTACCTGTCCCCGTCTGCAGCCTCCTAGTTCTCCAACTACTGCAGCCGATGCTGGACGGCGATGGAGCACCTTATCTGCCCCCTTCTGCAGCCTCCCAGTTCTCCGGCTACTGCAGCCGATGCTGGACGGCGATGGGGCGCCTTATCTGCCCCCGTCTGCAGCTTCCCAGTTCTCCGGCTACTGCAGCCGATGCTGGACGGCGATGGGGCGCCTTATCTGCCCCCGTCTGCAGCCTCCCAGTTCTCCGGCTACTGCAGCCGATGCTGGACGGCGATGGGGCACATTATCTGCCCCCGTCTGCAGCCTCCTAGTTCTCCAACTACTGCAGCCGATGCTGGACGGCGACGGGGCGCCTTATCTGCCCCCGTCTGCAGCTTCCCAGTTCTCCGGCTACTGCAGCCGATGCTGGACGGCGATGGGGCACCTTATCTTCCCCCGTCTGCAGCCTCCCAGTTCTCCGGCTACTGCAGCCGATGCTGGACGGCGATGGGGCACATTATCTGCCCCCGTCTGCAGCCTCCCAGTTCTCCGGTTACTGCAGCCGTTGCTGGACGGCGATGGGTCACCTTATCTGCCCCCGTCTGCAGCCTCCCAGTTCTCCGGCTACTGCAGCCGATGCTGGACGGCAATGGAGCACCTTATCTGCCCCCTTCTGCAGCCTCCCTGTTCTCCGACTACTCCAGCCGATGCTGGACGGCGATGGGGCGCCTTATCTGCCCCCGTCTGCAGCCTCCCAGTTTTCCGACTACTGCAGCCGATGCTGGACGGCGATGGCGCACCTTATCTGCCCTCGTCTGCAGCCTCCCAGTTCTCCGACTACTGCAGCCGATGCTGGACGGCGATGGGGCACCTTATCTGCCCCCGTCTGCAGCCTCCCAGTTCTCCGACTACTGCAGCCGATGCTGGACGGCGATGGAGCACCTTATCTGCCCCCTTCTGCAGCCTCCCAGTTCTCCGACTACTGCAGCCGATGCTGGACGGCGATGGGGCGCCTTATCTGCCCCCGTCTGCAGCCTCCCAGTTCTCCGACTACTGCAGCCGATGCTGGACGGCGATGGAGCACCTTATCTGCCCCCTTCTGCAGCCTCCCAGTTCTCCGACTACTGCAGCCGATGCTGGACGGCGATGGAGCACCTTATCTGCCCCCTTCTGCAGCCTCCCAGTTCTCCGACTACTGCAGCCGATGCTGGACGGCGATGGGGCACCTTATCTGCCCCCGTCTGCAGCCTCCCAGTTCTCCGACTACTGCAGACGATGCTGGACGGCGATGGGGCACATTATCTGCCCCCGTCTGCAGCCTCCCAGTTCTCCGACTACTGCAGCCGATGCTGGACGGCGATGGAGCACCTTATCTGCCCCCTTCTGCAGCCTCCCAGTTCTCCGGCTACTGCAGCCGATGCTGGACGGCGATGGGGCACATTATCTGCCCCCGTCTGCAGCCTCCCAGTTCTCCGGTTACTGCAGCCGATGCTGGACGGCGATGGGTCACCTTATCTGCCCCCGTCTGCAGCCTCCCAGTTCTCCGGCTACTGCAGCCGATGCTGGACGGCGATGGGGCGCCTTATCTGCCCCCGTCTGCAGCCTCCCAGTTCTCCGACTACTGCAGCCGATGCTGGACGGCGATGGAGCACCTTATCTGCCCCCTTCTGCAGCCTCCCAGTTCTCCGACTACTGCAGCCGATGCTGGACGGCGATGGGGCGCCTTATCTGCCCCCGTCTGCAGCCTCCCAGTTCTCCGACTACTGCAGCCGATGCTGGACGGCGATGGAGCACCTTATCTGCCCCCTTCTGCAGCCTCCCAGTTCTCCGACTACTGCAGCCGATGCTGGACGGCGATGGAGCACCTTATCTGCCCCCTTCTGCAGCCTCCCAGTTCTCCGACTACTGCAGCCGATGCTGGACGGCGATGGGGCACCTTATCTGCCCCCGTCTGCAGCCTCCCAGTTCTCCGACTACTGCAGCCGATGCTGGACGGCGATGGGGCACATTATCTGCCCCCGTCTGCAGCCTCCCAGTTCTCCGACTACTGCAGCCGATGCTGGACGGCGATGGAGCACCTTATCTGCCCCCTTCTGCAGCCTCCCAGTTCTCCGGCTACTGCAGCCGATGCTGGACGGCGATGGGGCACATTATCTGCCCCCGTCTGCAGCCTCCCAGTTCTCCGGTTACTGCAGCCGATGCTGGACGGCGATGGGTCACCTTATCTGCCCCCGTCTGCAGCCTCCCAGTTCTCCGGCTACTGCAGCCGATGCTGGACGGCGATGGGGCGCCTTATCTGCCCCCGTCTGCAGCCTCCCAGTTCTCCGACTACTGCAGCCGATGCTGGACGGCGATGGCGCACCTTATCTGCCCCCTTCTGCAGCCTCCCAGTTCTCCGACTACTGCAGCCGATGCTGGACGGCGATGGGGCACCTTATCTGCCCCCGTCTGCAGCCTCCCAGTTCTCTGACTACTGCAGCCGATGCTGGACGGCGATGGAGCACCTTATCTGCCCCCTTCTGCAGCCTCCCAGTTCTCCGGTTACTGCAGCCGATGCTGGACGGCGATGGGGCGCCTTATCTGCCCCCGTCTGCAGCTTCCCAGTTCTCCGGCTACTGCAGCCGATGCTGGACGGCGATGGGGCACATTATCTGCCCCCGTCTGCAGCCTCCTAGTTCTCCAACTACAGCAGCCGATGCTGGACGGCGATGGAGCGCCTTATCTGCCCCCTTCTGCAGCTTCCTAGTTCTCCGGTTACTGCAGCCGATGCCGGACGGCGATGGGTCCCCTTATCTGCCCCCGTCTGCAGCTTCTCAGTTCTCCGGTTACTGCTGCCGATGCTGGACGGCGATGGGGCGCCTTATCTGCCCCCGTCTGCAGCTTCCCATTTCTCCGGCTACTGCAGCCGATGCTGGACGGCAATGGGGCACATTATCTGTCCCCGTCTGCAGCCTCCTAGTTCTCCAACTACTGCAGCCGATGCTGGACGGCGATGGAGCACCTTATCTGCCCCCTTCTGCAGCTTCCCAGTTCTCCGGTTACTGCAGCCGATGCTGGACGGCGATGGGCGCCTTATCTGCCCCCGTCTGCAGCTTCCCAGTTCTCCGGCTACTGCAGCCGATGATGGACGGCGATGGGGCACATTATCTGCCCCCGTCTGCAGCCTCCTATTTCTCCAACTACTGCAGCCGATGCTGGACGGCGATGGAGCACCTCATCTGCCCCCTTCTGCAGCTTCCCAGTTCTCCGGTTACTGCAGCCGATGCTGGACGGCGATGGGGCGCCTTATCTGCCCCCGTCTGCAGCTTCCCAGTTCTCCGGCTACTGCAGCCGATGCTGGACGGCGATTGGGCACATTATCTGCCCCCGTCTGCAGCCTCCTACTTCTCCAACTACAGCAGCCGATGCTGGACGGCGATGGAGCGCCTTATCTGCCCCCTTCTGCAGCTTCCCAGTTCTCCGGTTACTGCAGCCGATGCCGGACGGCGATGGGTCCCCTTATCTGCCCCCGTCTGCAGCTTCTCAGTTCTCCGGTTACTGCAGCCGATGTTGGACGGCGATGGGGCGCCTTATCTGCCCCCGTCTGCAGCTTCCCAGTTCTCCAACTACTGCAGCCGATGCTGGATGGCGATGGAGCACCTTATCTGCCCCCTTCTGCAGCCTCCCAGTTCTCCGGCTACTGCAGCCGATGCTGGACGGCGATGGGGCGCCTTATCTGCCCCCGTCTGCAGCTTCCCAGTTCTCCGGCTACTGCAGCCGATGCTGGACGGCGATGGGGCACCTTATCTGCCCCCGTCTGCAGCCTCCCAGTTCTCCGGCTACTGCAGCCGATGCTGGACGGCGATGGGGCACATTATCTGCCCCCGTCTGCAGCCTCCCAGCTCTCCGGTTACTGCAGCCGATGCTGGACGGCGATGGGGCGCCTTATCTGCTCCCGTCTGCAGCTTCCCAGTTCTCCGGCTACTGCAGCCGATGCTGGACGGCGATGGGGTACCTTATCTGCCACCGTCTGCAGCCTCCCAGTTCTCCGGTTACTGCAGCCGATGCTGGACGGCGATGGGTCACCTTATCTGCCCCCGTCTGCAGCCTCCCAGTTCTCCGGCTACTGCAGCCGATGCTGGACGGCGATGGGGCACATTATCTGCCCCCGTCTGCAGCCTCCTAGTTCTCCAACTACTGCAGCCGATGCTGGACGGCGATGGGGCGCCATATCTGCCCCCGTCTGCAGCCTCCCAGTTCTCCGGTTACTGCAGCCGATGCTGGACGGCGATGGGTCACCTTATCTGCCCCCGTCTGCAGCCTCCCAGTTCTCCGGCTACTGCAGCCGATGCTGGACGGCAATGGGGCACATTATCTGCCCCCGTCTGCAGCCTCCTAGTTCTCCAACTACTGCAGCCGATGCTGGACGGCGATGGAGCACCTTATCTGCCCCCGTCTGCAGCCTCCCAGTTTTCCGACTACTGCAGCCGATGCTGGACGGCGATGGCGCACCTTATCTGCCCTCGTCTGCAGCCTCCCAGTTCTCCGACTACTGCAGCCGATGCTGGACGGCGATGGGGCACCTTATCTGCCCCCGTCTGCAGCCTCCCAGTTCTCCGACTACTGCAGCCGATGCTGGACGGCGATGGAGCACCTTATCTGCCCCCTTCTGCAGCCTCCCAGTTCTTCGACTACTGCAGCCGATGCTGGACGGCGATGGGGCGCCTTATCTGCCCCCGTCTGCAGCCTCCCAGTTCTCCGACTACTGCAGCCGATGCTGGACGGCGATGGAGCACCTTATCTGCCCCCTTCTGCAGCCTCCCAGTTCTCCGACTACTGCAGCCGATGCTGGACGGCGATGGAGCACCTTATCTGCCCCCTTCTGCAGCCTCCCAGTTCTCCGACTACTGCAGCCGATGCTGGACGGCGATGGGGCACCTTATCTGCCCCCGTCTGCAGCCTCCCAGTTCTCCGACTACTGCAGACGATGCTGGACGGCGATGGGGCACATTATCTTCCCCCGTCTGCAGCCTCCCAGTTCTCCGACTACTGCAGCCGATGCTGGACGGCGATGGAGCACCTTATCTGCCCCCTTCTGCAGCCTCCCAGTTCTCCGGCTACTGCAGCCGATGCTGGACGGCGATGGGGCACATTATCTGCCCCCGTCTGCAGCCTCCCAGTTCTCCGGTTACTGCAGCCGATGCTGGACGGCGATGGGTCACCTTATCTGCCCCCGTCTGCAGCCTCCCAGTTCTCCGGCTACTGCAGCCGATGCTGGACGGCGATGGGGCGCCTTATCTGCCCCCGTCTGCAGCCTCCCAGTTCTCCGACTACTGCAGCCGATGCTGGACGGCGATGGAGCACCTTATCTGCCCCCTTCTGCAGCCTCCCAGTTCTCCGACTACTGCAGCCGATGCTGGACGGCGATGGGGCGCCTTATCTGCCCCCGTCTGCAGCCTCCCAGTTCTCCGACTACTGCAGCCGATGCTGGACGGCGATGGAGCACCTTATCTGCCCCCTTCTGCAGCCTCCCAGTTCTCCGACTACTGCAGCCGATGCTGGACGGCGATGGAGCACCTTATCTGCCCCCTTCTGCAGCCTCCCAGTTCTCCGACTACTGCAGCCGATGCTGGACGGCGATGGGGCACCTTATCTGCCCCCGTCTGCAGCCTCCCAGTTCTCCGACTACTGCAGCCGATGCTGGACGGCGATGGGGCACATTATCTGCCCCCGTCTGCAGCCTCCCAGTTCTCCGGCTACTGCAGCCGATGCTGGACGGCGATGGGGCACATTATCTGCCCCCGTCTGCAGCCTCCCAGTTCTCCGGTTACTGCAGCCGATGCTGGACGGCGATGGGTCACCTTATCTGCCCCCGTCTGCAGCCTCCCAGTTCTCCGGCTACTGCAGCCGATGCTGGACGGCGATGGGGCGCCTTATCTGCCCCCGTCTGCAGCCTCCCAGCTCTCCGGTTACTGCAGCCGATGCTGGACGGCGATGGGGCGCCTTATCTGCTCCCGTCTGCAGCTTCCCAGTTCTCCGGCTACTGCAGCCGATGCTGGACGGCGATGGGGTACCTTATCTGCCCCCGTCTGCAGCCTCCCAGTTCTCCGGTTACTGCAGCCGATGCTGGACGGCGATGGGTCACCTTATCTGCCCCCGTCTGCAGCCTCCCAGTTCTCCGGCTACTGCAGCCGATGCTGGACGGCGATGGGGCACATTATCTGCCCCCGTCTGCAGCCTCCTAGTTCTCCAACTACTGCAGCCGATGCTGGACGGCGATGGGGCGCCATATCTGCCCCCGTCTGCAGCCTCCCAGTTCTCCGGTTACTGCAGCCGATGCTGGACGGCGATGGGTCACCTTATCTGCCCCCGTCTGCAGCCTCCCAGTTCTCCGGCTACTGCAGCCGATGCTGGACGGCAATGGGGCACATTATCTGCCCCCGTCTGCAGCCTCCTAGTTCTCCAACTACTGCAGCCGATGCTGGACGGCGATGGGGCGCCTTATCTGTCCCGTCTGCAGCCTCCCAGTTCTCCGGCTACTGCAGCCGATGCTGGACGGCGATGGGGCACATTATCTGTCCCCGTCTGCAGCCTCCTAGTTCTCCAACTACTGCAGCCGATGCTGGACGGCGATGGAGCACCTTATCTGCCCCCTTCTGCAGCCTCCCAGTTCTCCGGCTACTGCAGCCGATGCTGGACGGCGATGGGGCGCCTTATCTGCCCCCGTCTGCAGCTTCCCAGTTCTCCGGCTACTGCAGCCGATGCTGGACGGCGATGGGGCGCCTTATCTGCCCCCGTCTGCAGCCTCCCAGTTCTCCGGCTACTGCAGCCGATGCTGGACGGCGATGGGGCACATTATCTGCCCCCGTCTGCAGCCTCCTAGTTCTCCAACTACTGCAGCCGATGCTGGACGGCGACGGGGCGCCTTATCTGCCCCCGTCTGCAGCTTCCCAGTTCTCCGGCTACTGCAGCCGATGCTGGACGGCGATGGGGCACCTTATCTTCCCCCGTCTGCAGCCTCCCAGTTCTCCGGCTACTGCAGCCGATGCTGGACGGCGATGGGGCACATTATCTGCCCCCGTCTGCAGCCTCCCAGTTCTCCGGTTACTGCAGCCGTTGCTGGAC
Organism: Ixodes scapularis; assembly: GCF_016920785.2. Classification (NCBI taxonomy): domain Eukaryota; kingdom Metazoa; phylum Arthropoda; class Arachnida; order Ixodida; family Ixodidae; genus Ixodes; species Ixodes scapularis. Next base: position 42,875,749 of record NW_024609883.1, on the reverse strand, counting down.
GGCGATGGGTCACCTTATCTGCCCCCATCTGCAGCCTCCCAGTTCTCCGGCTACTGCAGCCGATGCTGGACGGCAATGGAGCACCTTATCTGCCCCCTTCTGCAGCCTCCCTGTTCTCCGACTACTCCAGCCGATGCTGGACGGCGATGGGGCGCCTTATCTGCCCCCGTCTGCAGCCTCCCAGTTTTCCGACTACTGCAGCCGATGCTGGACGGCGATGGCGCACCTTATCTGCCCTCGTCTGCAGCCTCCCAGTTCTCCGACTACTGCAGCCGATGCTGGACGGCGATGGGGCACCTTATCTGCCCCCGTCTGCAGCCTCCCAGTTCTCCGACTACTGCAGCCGATGCTGGACGGCGATGGAGCACCTTATCTGCCCCCTTCTGCAGCCTCCCAGTTCTCCGACTACTGCAGCCGATGCTGGACGGCGATGGGGCGCCTTATCTGCCCCCGTCTGCAGCCTCCCAGTTCTCCGACTACTGCAGCCGATGCTGGACGGCGATGGAGCACCTTATCTGCCCCCTTCTGCAGCCTCCCAGTTCTCCGACTACTGCAGCCGATGCTGGACGGCGATGGAGCACCTTATCTGCCCCCTTCTGCAGCCTCCCAGTTCTCCGACTACTGCAGCCGATGCTGGACGGCGATGGGGCACCTTATCTGCCCCCGTCTGCAGCCTCCCAGTTCTCCGACTACTGCAGACGATGCTGGACGGCGATGGGGCACATTATCTGCCCCCGTCTGCAGCCTCCCAGTTCTCCGACTACTGCAGCCGATGCTGGACGGCGATGGAGCACCTTATCTGCCCCCTTCTGCAGCCTCCCAGTTCTCCGGCTACTGCAGCCGATGCTGGACGGCGATGGGGCACATTATCTGCCCCCGTCTGCAGCCTCCCAGTTCTCCGGCTACTGCAGCCGATGCTGGACGGCGATGGGGCGCCTTATCTGCCCCCGTCTGCAGCCTCCCAGTTCTCCGACTACTGCAGCCGATGCTGGACGGCGATGGAGCACCTTATCTGCCCCCTTCTGCAGCCTCCCAGTTCTCCGACTACTGCAGCCGATGCTGGACGGCGATGGGGCGCCTTATCTGCCCCCGTCTGCAGCCTCCCAGTTCTCCGACTACTGCAGCCGATGCTGGACGGCGATGGAGCACCTTATCTGCCCCCTTCTGCAGCCTCCCAGTTCTCCGACTACTGCAGCCGATGCTGGACGGCGATGGAGCACCTTATCTGCCCCCTTCTGCAGCCTCCCAGTTCTCCGGCTACTGCAGCCGATGCTGGACGGCGATGGGGCACATTATCTGCCCCCGTCTGCAGCCTCCCAGTTCTCCGGTTACTGCAGCCGATGCTGGACGGCGATGGGTCACCTTATCTGCCCCCGTCTGCAGCCTCCCAGTTCTCCGGCTACTGCAGCCGATGCTGGACGGCGATGGGGCGCCTTATCTGCCCCCGTCTGCAGCCTCCCAGTTCTCCGACTACTGCAGCCGATGCTGGACGGCGATGGCGCACCTTATCTGCCCTCGTCTGCAGCCTCCCAGTTCTCCGACTACTGCAGCCGATGCTGGACGGCGATGGGGCGTCTTATCTGCAACCGTCTGCAGCCTCCCAGTTCTCCGACTACTGCAGCCGATGCTGGACGGCAATGGAGCACCTTATCTGCCCCCTTCTGCAGCCTCCCAGTTCTCCAACTACTGCAACCGATGCTGGACTACGACGGGCACCTTATCTGCCCCCGTCTGCAGCCTCCCAGTTCTCCGACTATTGCAGCCGATGCTGGACGGCGATGGGGCACCTTATCTGCCCCCCGTCTGCAGCCTCCCAGTTCTCCGACTACTGCAGCCGATGCTGGACGGCGAGGAAGAGCCTCTTGATTGACTTGGATAGAGTGCTTGAACCGTTTCCATGTCTTGGCCTGTACTTTCTAAACTGGTACCCCTTCGTCCTTACCCACTGATCTTCTGATTGATATGCATGGATACGGTTATACATTATCATGACTCTGCCTTAACAAAGGTCTCATCTGGTGTTCCTCGGTAGTCCGTACTGGGACCCCTGCGTTTTTTAATATTCATAAATGACCTTTTAGCCACCTTCTCATTTAATATTAATCTGTTTGCAGATGACTGTGTCATTTATAACAAAGTAACAAGTGTGCAGGATAATCACGTAGCCAGGGGGGGGGGGGCATGGGGTCCGGCCCCCCTCCATTATTTTCCATTGTGCTGGGACCTCCTCTCTCCCCTCCCCTCAGACAGAATTTTGTCATAAACGCCCACCCCGAAACAAAATCCTGGCTACGTGCCTGGTACAGGACAGCATTCAACTTCAACATAATTTAGTGAAGATTAACAAATGGTGCGAACAGTATATACATTATTTATTTACAAGGTAACATGCGTCATTGCAGGGGTGTGTTCCATACAGCTTCAAAAGAGTACATGGCAACTGCTGCAGACTAGCAATGACCATACTCCCCTAACAAAGAAACAAACAGCGCAGGGTATTAAAATAATCATAGCATGATTTCTGTCAAGAAATATCTATACCAATCACTCCAAAAGGTAGAAACTGCTAAGTGATCTACTGGCATAGTTTATACCACAGGTTCTAAATAGATGAAAACATTGTTGCACTATAGATCAGCAATAAAAAAAGCATAAAATATTTCAAATTGCAACTGCAAGAAAAAAGAAAAAACAATCTCAAACTTTTAAAAACCTCGAAAGCTTTTTACTTTGCAAAATAAAACCTCAGCGAAGTTTGGAACGTTTGAAACCTTTTCGACTCTGTATAAACGTCCTATTGTTGACTTCATAACTTCTACATGTCCTTGCCATTGCAGAGGCGCCTGGTTCACCAGCTGGGCCTGCCTCAGACGTCGGTGCACCACCGTCACCAGCTGCTGCGAGCACCGCTGATAGACCTGCAGCAGCTTCAGCAGCTTGCCTGAGTAGCCAGACATGTGCTGCAGGGTCACCAGCTCCTACACCTGCGGCTGCTGCAGCGTAGACCCTTTTCATTCATTCGCCCGGCGGAATGCATGGGATCGACATCTAAATTTCGGTTTTATGCATTCAAATCCATATGGTTCGGAACCGAACCATATGGACTTCATTGCTCATGAAATTAGGGATTGCCTTCCACATGAAAGCTGGGCATGGCCCACTAAAGTTGAGCATGGCCCACTAATTATTTCTTAAGATTAAAGGTATCAACATGTTTTACGTAGTACTGTATCTTGTGTGCACTACCTCGAAATTTCTAACACAGTGTTTAAGCAGCTGTTAATCTCTGGGATGCGCAGCTGGCATTAACTCCTGAAAGTAACTTGGACCAGCAGCCTAGTCACATTTCCTGGGCACTAGGTATTTAATTTAAATTGTTCCCGCGTCGAAAATTAGTTTACGTGTTGTCTGTAACTTGCAGCGGTAGAAAGCTGTAACTCTCAATCACTGAGCTGCACGTTTTGAGTGACGACGAGAATCGTTCCGACATTAAAAATTAGCTGGCGTGTTGTCCGCACATTGCAACAATGGCCAGAGCCGGTTAAAATGTTAGCTGCAGTGATTTAACAACACTGATATCTCAGTGAGCGATAAATAAGCGGTAAAATGCAGTGTTTATTGCTCACTTAGACATCCGTTTTGTTAAGTCACTGCAGCTAGCAGTTTAACAGGCTGTGGCCGTCACTGCAAGGTGTGGACAACGCACCTGCTAATTTTGTTTGCGGGAACGATTCCTGTCTTCGCGCATCACGTACAGCTCAGTGATTGAGATTTACGGTTTTTTGCCGTTGCAAGTTACGGACAACACGCCAGCTAATTTTCGATGCCGGAACAATTCCCGTATCTGTGGATCACGTGCATGAGAGTTACGGGTTTCTGCCTTGCTTCTACGGGTCAAGTTACGGGCAAAAACCGTAGGGCCTCATTACTGTCATGCACGTAATGCCCAGTTAATGCTGTGACCGTTATGCAAGACAAGGGAAATTGTACCGGCATCATTTTAAACGGGACACTTCTGCCAGACAAAGATAGATTGATAAGACACCATACCTCTAGAATTACTCGAAACAAACATACTAGAACACTTGAAGAATATCGTTACGCCAAAAACTGCTTTAAAAATTCATATTTCCCTCGAGCGATAAAGGAGTGGAATGCGCTACCAGAAAGCATTGTTGCAGCCAACACCGTTTCTGAATTTATGAGAGGTCTGCAGAAGTTATTGTAAAAAAATTATGAATCTAAATCTGTGCCTCACAGTGCTTTGCGTATTTCTTTTTTGAGTGTGTTTCCGTTGTGTCTGATAATATAACCATAAAGTACGCTGGTAATGTTATGTTGTACACCATGTTCCGCGTAACTATTTTATGTTCACTTTTGTTGCTCACCCCTATTACTGTCCCCATTGTAAGGACTAATAGTATTGTCAAATAAATAAATAAATAAAATTAACTGGCAATTTCAGTAATTTGACGGGATTTTTTTTTACATTGCACGCTCTATTTGCACATGCGGGACAAACAAAATTTGGCTGCACGCGTGCTAAATACAAGTTCTGGTATCGTTTCCAGGTGGTCTAGCTATTGGTTTCGGTTTTGCTGCATAAACAAATCGATTGATCCGATTTGGGCGAAAAGTGGATGGATGTAGTTTAATATCGTTGGCACAGCATCACACATGAGCTTAGGGACCTTCTGTCCGCTTAGAGCTCAGCTCGTAGCTCTCTTCTGTGAGATGATTGCTGCAGAAGCGGGATCTAGATCGTGACGGAAACCCAGTCGCTACGCACGGCGACGATCCATTTTGCTCGTCACTGCACGTCTCGCGGACAAGTGCGGAACGTCATGTCTTGGCTCGCATGTGCTGCCCGGTGGCTGTGGCACCCAACCTCGCAATAAAAATCTCACCCAACCACGAAACAAGTCGAACACAACGACAAAAACGAAGCAGGCTGAGGCGTTCACTCGCAGGTAAACTTGGTAAACGACGAGACAGAGATGCTTGCTTTGTGTTGTGTGACGTCAGAGCTCCCATGTTGCCACCGAAATAAGCGTTTACGCTAGAGTGCGAGTGGAGCAGTATGAATTCAATTACTCATGCAGAGGGGCATATACAATTCAGATATTACACGTACGATGCGTGTAATATTACACGTACGATTCAATTGTTTTCTCGAATACAAAATTTGACCGGACAATCCCTTTAAAAATATATCATTTATTTTATTAAACCTGAAACCAAGCAGGTTTGTTTGTCTACACGAAATACGTTTGGAATTAGAGCCGCGGGAATCCGATCCAATCCACAGAACTGCTGGAAGATGACACGACCTTGGACACGACGCGCGCTCGCCTGGCTTGCCCCTTCACACCCGAGTCTTCCTTTTCCCGTTTTCGGGACTTCAAAAGTGGCGGAGAGCGATTGACCGACAGCTAACAGAGCGTGTGAGTGGCTCTCCGGACTCACGTGATGAGCAGAGCAAGGCCGCCGTGGAGGTAGCGAGAGGGAGAGTTGACGGGGAAGGGGGGGGGGGGGGAGTTTCCCCCCGGCAGATTTGACAGGGGGAAATTTTCCTCCGACGACCGGAAGCGGAGCGCCGCACGATTTGTCGGAGTCATGCGTTTTGTAGTATCCTGTTTGGACACCCCTTTACAAGTTCCGCATCGTTGCTCGCGCGATCTGCAGCCTTCTAATTTCGCCGAGCCGTGATGGAATTGTGTGTTCGTCTCTTCGCGTTTCGATCTCGATGACTATCGCACAGGTGTGCGGTCGTGTATCACGAATCTCTATTGTGTCGTCGAAATTCGTTTCGAGGAATTACGTTTCATGAACAACTTTTCATGGACACACATTTTGTCGAAAAGAACGTTTCATCGACACTTGTTACTCGAATTGCACGCTGCAGGGAAGTTGCATCCAACCTCCCCCCCTCTCCCCCCCCCCCCCCCCCTTTCCGGCTTGCATTCACGCCGCTTCGCGGTGACAGTCTGCGGCTGCTCATTACAAAAATTTTACCCACTTGACCGACGCGTACACGCCGCTTCGCGGCGACAGTCTCATGCAGCTTATTACCCAAAAAAAAAGCTAATCTGAGCTGTCGATGACATGTCATTTTATGAACTGATTGCCACCGGTGTATCACCACTGCATGATGCACGTTGACTGGTTAGCGCACAGTTTATCATATGCAGTTTATCAGTGATGGGACGAATCTTTATCGAAATCGGGATTTGGAGCCGAATCGACAGATTCAGAAAGATTCGAAAGAGTAGCCGAATCTCACGCAATTCGGAAAAGTTCGGAAAGATTCGGAGCGTTGCCATGGTTGCCAGATGATGTTGATGAGTGTTTCAACTTTTTGTAATATTAAGTTCACTCAATTCTACAAACTGCACAAAATAACATGGTAATATAATATCATAGTAATAAATAAAACGTTCCGCTTTGTTTATATTATTTTGGATGTTTGTGCAGAATTGTAGCCAGACATCGCGGGAAAATTGGTTTCGGTTCCGGATTACGACAAAAATAGGCATGCTTGGTGCACGTAGAATTACAAGTGCATGTTTTCATCGCCGCAAAAGATCGATGCCGTACGTGCTGTTTGGCACAGACACATTTCGTACTGATAATTACGGTCATAGTGGCACACACCACACAAGTGAGTACGTTCGATTCGATTATCTTCTACCCGTGTCCGCTGAGGTATTCCTATCGAAACACGTTAAACAATCTGAAACTCCTTGCGCCGTACTATTACACAGTCTCCTGTACTGACTTTGTTCCTTACTGGTTAATTATATCCAGTTAGTGTTTGTTTCCGAACAAGAAAGTTGCGTTGGACACCCCTATGTTGGGTTTCTTTTTGATCAAATAAAGTTCACGTACACAAAACTTGCTGCCGAGAACCGCCGAGAACGGAGAAGCTACAGTGCGACGTTTTTCTTCGCCACCGGTGCTGGTACGCGGTCGGAGTTGTGACGAGCAACATTCTTCTTGTTCGCGCCTTACAGGTACAGACATACGCAGCTCTAGAGAAAGAGACGAATCATTTCCTTGCCTTAATATATTTATTGTGCGTTGTGCCACAATATGTATAATACAAAGCATTTCGCTGCATTTTACCGGTCACCGGGAAACCGAGACCGTGCATTGGTTAATCCTACGTCAACCACACTGATCAGCTCAGCTGGGCCTGGGCGCGTGCCTGGGTTTAGAATGAGAGTACAGTACATACCATACGTTGATAAGAACAACTCGAAATCTGGTTATATGTAGTAACAGTACCTAGAAAAAAAAAATTGACCGCATTTGCGAGGTTTTCGACAAGGGTCCCGCAGCCATCTGCAACCAGCGACAAATCTGACGAATCTCTGGTTCTGACGAATATTCATCGCGGGAAGCTCGGAAATTTCCGAATCTGTCCGAATCCGAATCTCCGGTGATTCGTCCCATCACTAATATACAGTTTACCCACTGTAAAATAAGCCTGTGGTAATCGGAAGACATGGTGTTAAGAGTGTTTTTGCATGCAGCGCCCCTCACCACATATCCTGAACTAAACCACTTTTTATATTTTGGTTTTGTTGTTTTGCTTTCGAAGATGGCGGCCCCCATGGTATTTTGGTTCCCTTGTTCCTCGCGTTCTCGCGTTGCATATTGCTTTAATTTGAAGCGCCCGTTACAGGACACCATTTCCAGGCGATCACATCTAAACAAGAAAACATTTTTTCACAGAGTTTTTGCCGGTCGGTTGTTCTGTTGGATAGTCTGTATGACGGATTCGTCACTAGCACAGGCAACGGCACAGGCACATGAGGACAGCTTGGCTTGCATAAGCACTCACGCACAGAGAATGCTTTTTTTTAAATCATGCGTCTGACCCTATACGATTATCAGCACCAAAGTAAACTCGTGAAGCGGAGTATATGGCATTCAGGCACACCAAAATACGTCATTTGCACACATCAGAACGAGCTCTTTGAAAAAATTCTAAATGGGCCGCCCTTCAACGGGCAACAAAAACGCGCAGTCAGGATGCGCTGACAAGGTAGCCAAGTAAACTCCTTGAGTGGTAGGCACTTGGGGAAAATAAAATAGCTTGATTTCATCTTGGGGGTAATCAGGTGCACAAAGTGTACAGCTATCAAGCAAACTTGCATGCCACATAAAAATACGCTGCAAATTTTTACCACTCTCTGAACTCAAAAGCGCGTGCCTGGTTGTATCAGCTTCAAAATAAATATTACATGTATAGGGCAGCATCACTAAGGGACTGGCTGTAAAATGAACTGGAGAAATGTGCTCCAACGAGCATTTGGTACATATTCTTACCAAAGGTCTATTTTAGCAGTGAACACTATTGTGACAGGTCAAGGCATAGCTTCGTCTCTGTGGAATGTGAAAACAGCATTCTCTATATTTTCAGGAAAGAGTACCGACGCAAATGACAGAGTAGCGTTTGGTGCTGTAAGGAAGGTGCTTCATATCGCCATTTAAAAATGCAATGACTGCAGTGGTCCATCAGACTGCAGAGAATGTTTTGTAATCTCACTACCTTCTATAATTCTGCACGTTAATCTCAATGCCAGAACTGACAGAAGAAAAAGCAACTGACACTGAAGAAACTTGCTGCAGATGCATTGCTCAGCTGTATTACCTGCATCCCACAGCAGGTTGCGGCACTTCTTGACAGGAGCTCTCAACACGACTCAGTTGTATACATCGGTGCCCATTGTCAAAAATTTAAGTAATGTAGTTCATATGTTTTCCAGAATGGAGTTGCACCTTAACATTTTTCACAAAAATCTGTGTCACAAAAAGAAACCCTTTGATAATAAGTTAATCTTGCTAAATGAATGCATTGATTCCTCTAGCTTATTTCACAAACCCCCTTTCTTTTGACGCCGCCCTATGGAGAGAGTAGGTCGTCTGCTTTTCGCGCAGGCATTGCGGTGACGTCAGGACGACGCCGAACTCTCATTGGCTTTGATTGGAAGGATATAGTGGGTAGGCCACAATGCTAGACACCATGAGGTCTACCTAGTATTTGTTTTTGTTCAATCAGTCTGACATCACCTCAATCCCAGTGGAAGAAGCAGACGAAGTTGTAGCCTGCATAGGATTATGGAAACTTAAGAGTGATTTCCCTAATATCATTTACGGAAAGCATACTCCTTTGCCCTTTGACGGAAAACTTTTAAACACCCTTACGGATACTAGAGCGATTTCCGTAATAGGTTTTACGGAATGCATATTCCAGTCCGTTGTTTTACGGACATCTCTTGAATACGCTTACGGATAGAAAGGCACTTTCCGTAATCTGTTATGCGGAGCGTCCTTGTATTTGCGGACTGTATACGTGCTTAAAAGGAACATTCCGTTATTATGATTACGAATGACATTTCCGGCAGCATAGGTGCCAGAAAATGTCTCCGTAAAAGAGGGCAAATATTTTTACAGTGTATATTCTGTTCACTTGATATAATGCCAACCTTGTTCGTCGTATTCGTAAGCCCAACCTCGCGAAAAGCCTCATTGTTGTCTAGGGAGCAAAGGCTATAGTTGTGAATTCCTATGTTTGCCTCAGGCGTGTTTGATAATAATATATTATCCGCTATTTTCCAACAAAATACAATGATGGCAGGAACATTGGAATGTGAGCTGTTAAAACAGCGTAACTAGCCCCAAGCTCCCAAGTTATAGCGTGTCCCAAGCGCTCGCAAAAAGTTGACACACAAGAGGTGTGACCGAGATGCAGACAACCTGGCTAAATTTAGCAAATAAAGTGAGCCAGCCCTAAAGGTCAGAGTGTGAAAAAATAAGTAAGTTTTATAACGTGGTCAAATAAGTGAAATCAAGTAAAAGACTGTATCGCATTCACGAAGAGGTGAGAAGTGTTCTAACACATTTTGTGCAGCAACGAACGAGGATACTTGTGGCTATAGCATCTGAACTTATTATCACCTCGCTTTTAGTGCATTTTATGGTAGACGGAGCCTCTCCTCCTATTATAAAATTACAAAAATGACCGAGAGGGACATTGTACATTCTTGCCTGCGCACTTACTTCCTCGAGAGAGGTACAAAATCGCTTAGTCTCCCCCTTTCTGCCTCTTCGGTCGCCAAAAGTAAACAAACAAAAAATGCGGATATCGGTAGCTTGTGCGCACTTCCTTTGTTTTAGAAAGATCCATTGAGATATTCTGACTTTGTTGTTAGGGTTTAATGAAAAAAAAACGATTCACGAGCTTCGTGTTGTAGAGAAATGCTTTGTACAACTGAAGAGCTGCATAGTATATGTAGGTATTGCGTTCTGTTACAAAAACAATAAAGATTCATTTTTAAAAGGAGGCACGATTTCTGTAACTAATGTCGTATCGTGAGTGTTTAGCCGAGTGATGTTAGTGAAAGAGTCGGGTTGAATATACAAGATATTTATTGAACAGAATACCGTATTTCTAAATGGCTATATCAAGTAATCGTTATTCTGTTGAATACCTTGGCTGCAGTCTCAATGTTTGCCCTTTTACTTCATGAGTCGTGGGCACATGCTCCCGGAGGGTAGCATTTCTGACAACAAGAACGCAAATCACAATTAGTACACTATTATTAAGCTGCATAGAGTTCAAGTGATTCAAATCATGCCATACTTTTTTAGGTTTAATTACAAAACGGCAACGTAACAATGACGGCTTCATTCCTTAGACTGTTTTAAAACAGTTTTTTTTTTACTTTCGTTATTATACTGCTTTAGTATGTTTGTTAAAATTATGATAATGAGAGGTGATTTGTACTCTGAGATAAATATTTGAGTTAATGTAAAAGCTTCTTAGTTTCGAGTAGCGTAAATTTGTTTATTAATAGTGTTATAGATGTACGAATTGGTAATACGTTTTTTTACGATATTATTATATTACGAGCGGAAGATTATTGCAGCAATTATCGTTAATGAGTTTTGTTTTATATAGATTCATTTGAATTCACATTTTTCTTAATGGTGGGAAAGGGCAAGAATATGTTCCGAAGTTTCCGAATTCGTGAAGGCGCCTGGCGGATATTAGCGCGGGCCGGTAACCTTGCCCCCACTACTACATCACGTTAATATTTTAACACCCTCAAGATTCCGATATAGGAATTGCAGTCTTGTATAAGGGATCCTCTGAGATATTTACGTGCTTTGCATGCTCCCTCAGATCAGTTTTCCCATTCCTATCGCACAATTACGTTTTCTCCGTGCAATGAAACTGCCCACTTTGTGAAGATTAAAACACGAAGGTCGTGTAGTATTGAATAAATGATATTTATGTTAGGGAAGTGGAAAGACTTGAAAACCTAAACTGAAACCTCAAATCGACTCAACAAAATTAACCAACAAAACAATAGACATGCTTGATCATGCGGACAAAGGCTCGTAAGCCCATAAAGTGTGATGGCCTTCCAAGGAATAGAAGGCCATCTGAACGGCACCGCCTACCAAAGATCCGGTGTCATTTCTGACACATGCCTTAAAGGGGCCCTGCAATCATATTTAAGCGTCTACCTTTTATACGGCTTCCACGTCTCTTGGGTTTCGGGCAAGCCAGCGGGCACGGAAAGAGTAGCTAAATATCAGTGCGCCATATTTTAACCGGACGACACGGAAACCTCCTCCACCGACGAGGGCGACCCGCGGTACCGAAAGCGCGCAAAATCTGACGTCTTTGGTCCTGGGCTTTCTACTGGGCAGAGCCACTAAAAACTTCTCTTTGGTCGAAATACAAAATATAAGTGGCGCGAACCATTTCAATTATTTATAAAAGTAGTTTTTGTTCACTATTATAGATGAAAAAAAGGAAGAAATGCAGTTTATAAAGTACGGAAACAAGAAATGACCCGTCAACATACTCGCCGCCAAGCGGTGGAAAAGGCGGCGCATACTAGAAAGGAGTAGTGGGATAAGGCGCCGAAACGGAAAAATCCCGGATGTACGCGGTGGCGCTGCAGTCGTGTGGACAGGAGGATCCGACCGGTTCCGAGCGTTCCGAAGGCCTTCGGCGAGGGGCTTTGTCTTGCGGTTTGGCCGTTTCGCGGTATGGCAGCGCGAAGTGGCTCCCATTCTGAACTGATCTTTACCCCGTGTTTGCTGCCGTTTGTGGCCAATGAAGTGTCATGCCGAATTAGTGTTTAATCGCGCAGCAAACGCAATGAAAGCCGCTTTGGCTGCCCGCTGCATACAGCCTATCCAGAACATGCTTTAGTGGCGCCCTCTGGCGCCGTCGACACGGAGTGCGGCGGCCATGAGCGCTCGATGAGCTCACTATTCCTCCTCTAGTTCACGGCCACTCAAGCCAGGACCTACGACGTCATGAAGGAGGTTATTTTTTGCTTGTTTTTGTAATTCTAAATTGCCTATAACTTTTAAAATAAAGCGAATTTCGCGAAAAGAAAAGTTTCACTAAGTTACTACGTTCAGTCGGCTCAGGTTCGGAGCAAATTAAAAAACACTAAAAGGTCCTTGCAGGGCCCCTTTAAGATAGGGCAGCGTGACAGGATAGGCCGCGAAGCGCGCGACCGTTCCTTCTCGCGCCGCGCTAGTGGGTTCGCTTTTTCATGCTAGTAGACATCGATCCGGGATAGCTCAGTAGGCAAAGTACTCATGTCACAATCTGCAGGTTGTGAGTTCCAATCCTGCCAGGCACTGAAGTCTTTCTACATGGTTCCCAATGGGCTTAACGCTTGTCGCTCTCGGTAGCTACGGTCGGCCGTTATAGCCGGCCGTTACAGCCAAGCGTTACAGAGCTCCATGAAAACGGGCTGATAAAACAGACTATGTCTTAAGAAAGAACTGGGAATAAAAGATGATTGTTAGTGAACTCACCCCGCCTCTGTTGTTGCATGGTTCCTCATTTTGTAGCCTTAAGGTAGAAGGACCCCCGAAAAAACCCGCTACACCTGTGGCGCAGGTCATTTCACATTGCTCTAACTTAAGTTGAGCCTGAAAACAAAGATTGGCGCCATGTGATAAGAAACCGTAATATAAAACTAATTGTTCACTGACTATCAAATTTTAATTCTACGCTACTCACAATCACTCTAGTTCTGTGATGCTGTTTGCAAATAGTCTTCAGTTGTTCCAACAAGTTCCATTTATCCCGAGGGTTTCCAACGAATGACGGTAGGTCATTCTCTCCTACAGCACCGTTTGCCACATCAACTGAAAGATAAAAGATTAATGTTAACGTAAGAAGCACGACTTTTGTTGAAGCTTGAAAACATGGGTGTGAAATAAGCATTAAGTACCAAGGCTTCACCAGTTTAGCTGCTGCTAATAGCAAACATTCGTTGTAATCTCTCCCTTTCTATATATCTCGATTTTATATAAATTTGTTCGTGCTTTTGAACGTATATATAAACATGCCGAAGATCAAAACAAGTTTTAATAAAAGCCACCGGAACAAAAGGCGTCACGACTAGGGTCAGAGGAACCCAGGAAGGTGGCCCACCGCGAACCCCCCCCCCCCCCCCCCCCCTCCGCTCCAGTAGTCTGCCGCGGTAACCTCTTCCACTGTCCAGCTGCATTCCTCTGAGCACTGCACCGGAGGCAATCCGCCCTCCCTCCCCCCACCCCCCTAGTGGTGCGACTGCATCGGGATCCTGAATTTAGCTGAGTCAGTTATTTTCGTCATTCGGCTTAATAAATATTTGCGTCGATAGCAGTAAGGAGTCTCTACACTACTTTTGAAAACATCAAAGCAATTTAGTCTTTTTGTTTATAGTTTCAATGAAGCGTGCTACTTGGGAATTCTGAAAATCGCGATGATGCACTCTATCAAACACGTTAAGAGAACCCTGGCAAGGTCAAGTGCGACTTTATAAATACCTAGAAAATCTAATGATGTCTGCATTAAATACTTACCGCATAGATATACCAAGATGAATGTTAAAAAAATGAAAATGAGACGAGGCATATCGTTGTTATTTCCTTTTAAAACGGGAAGAATCAACCTGCAAAAAAAGAATGCATTAATAGTTTCCTGTTTCCACTTCAAAGAACGCGTTGCTCAATCAACTTTGCCGTGTAATTGGGTTGCGAAAAGGAAAAACGTCACATAAATTCAACGCGAAAAAAATCTCCTTGCGAAAACGTATTTGTTCAAGAAATACATACTAAAGAAAAGAGAAAAAGTTGAGTGCGTTTATTTTACACTTTTTTGTCAGAGCGGCGAATAAGCACACTCACGCCCACGTCGCTTCAAAAGAGCTCAGCTTTGGTTCGAACTTAGAGCCTTTCAATCACATTTTGTTTCTCTCCAAGAGACAAAAATATATATATATATAAATGGCAACCCATCATCAGCCATAGTTAAAATTAGCACCGACATTTACCTTCAAAATATTATAATGCATGATATGTATGCTATTACTTTATAGGACTCTAATGCATTATCGGATTGTAGGATATTATAGAATTGTAGGTTTGAAGGTAGGGGGGGAGGGATGATGGATGGGAAAGACTCCCTGGGAACAACATTACCTAGGGTTATCTAGGAGCTGTTGCTAAGAAGGGGGGAAGAATGGGGGAAAGAAAAGGAGGTGGAAGGGAGAAGAGGGCTGGCGTGGAGAGGGGGGGGAGGAAGGAGAAAAATGAGGAGAGAAAATTACGGGGAAGGGAGGAGTCGGATGGGGCGAGGGAATAGACCTTTTGTGAAATCCCCCAAGCGTCCCGCCCGCACGAGAAATTGCGGGAGAGACTGTCCCTCGCCTGGCCGCTCTGCCTTGAGATCGCATTGCCTTCTCGCTTGCCTCCTCTTTATCCTCTGTTTTTTTTTATTCCATTACCTCTTTTATCTATTCCAGTGTATATTTCATTGCTCCTAAGTGTTCCCATTCTCTTCTGCGCGCGATATTTCTTGTATATATATAGTATTTGTGTAAAAAAAAAAAATTGGGGGTTTTACGTGCCAAACCAACGACGGACATCTGGCACGCCCAAGAGGAGGACTGAGGATTGATTTGGACCACCTGGGGATCTTTTGACGTGCAACCGAAAGCTCGGTTGCACGGCGCCTCCTCCGCATTAAGCCTCCGCCAGATTGCGGGCACCTTACCCGGGATTCGAACCCTCCACATCGGGATCCGTAGGCCAACGCTCTCACCTCGGAGCCACCGAGGCGGCTTATAGTGTTCGTGTCTTTATTTCGCCTTTTTCGACGGGAGTGCCGACGGACAACACGCCGTTTCGCGCGTCGTTCCCCGGGTGAGTACTACCGTTGCTACCGATTCTTATCGCTCTGTTCGCTATTCATTTTGGTTCATTTGACCCGCGTGCCGTCGAAAGGAACCGTTTATGAACACCCGCGCACACGTCATAAGGGTAGGCAGAGCTCTGAATCAACAATCGCGACACGAGAACCGAGTGCACTGTGATTGACTCGTTGACTCGCATTGTAGCGTGTGCCTTCGAGTGCCGCTTACTTGACCAAGATACAGCACGCCGCTTTGTCGCCGCAAACCATTTGTCCAAATGTTTGTGAAGCTGAGGCCTATGCAACGCTGCGGCGCTTGACAACTGCGCGCTACGGCGCGATCCCTTCGGAAATGCCGACGGCTCAATGTCGCGGCTTGAATGCGCCTTCGTAATTTATCTGCTAAGCGGTTGTCAGTTGCCAACGCCCTTTTTCAAGTGCAGACATGTGTTGCCGCAAATCATTTGTCCGAATGCCTGCGAAGCCGTAACATCGTTCGTCATATCCAGCGTGCGGTGCCTGACCAACCGCGCGCAGCGGCACGAATTCTTCGCAAGCGCCGGTGGCTCAAAGTCGCGGCTTGTAGGCGCTTATGATATGCCTTCTTAATCTGTCTGCTAAGCGGTTGTCAGTTGCAAACACCCTTTTCCAAGTGCAGACATGTCCCGTCACCCAGGCAGTTACCTTGAAACTCGTAGTTCCTTCAGTAATTTTATTTCTCGAGTCAAGATGTCAGCTGATGCTCGAATCAAGATGTTAGCGACTGACAACCGCCGAGGAGACTGATCATGAATGCATGCCAAAGGCGCATACAAGCCGCGACGTTGAACCGCCGGCGCTTGCTAAGGGCTCGCGCCGCTGCGTGCAGTTGTCAGGCGCCGCAGCGTTGGGTATGCCGAACGGTGTTACGGTTTCGCAGGCATTCGGACAAAGGATTCGCGACGGCAAAGCGGCGTGCTGTATACGTTGGTCACGTTAAGCGGCATACGAAGGCATACGCTGCAGTGCGAGTCAACGGAGCGAACGCGTGCCGCCAAATCACAGCGCACTCGGCTCTTGCATCGCGATTGTTGATTCAGAGCTCTGCCTACCCTTATGATACGTGCGCGGGTGTTCATAAACAGCTCCTTTTGACTGCACGGGGGTTAAATAAGCCAAAATGAACAGCTAACAGCACGATAGGAACCGGTAGCAACGGTAGTACTCACCCGGAGAACGACGCGCGAAGCGGCGTATTATCCTTCGGCACTCCCGTCGGAAAAGGCGACATAAAAACACAAATACTATATAAATACATGAAATATCGCGCGCAGAAGAAAATAGGAACACTTAGAAGGAAGAAAAAAAAAACTGGAATAGATAAAAATAGGTAATGGATTGGAAAAAGAGACGATTAACAGGAGGCACGCGACAAGGCAATGCGATCTCAAGGCAGAGCGACCAGGCCAGCGACAGTCTCTCCCACGATTCTTCGAGCGCGAGCCGGGGCGGTTGGGAAAATTGCAAATCGCCTATTGGTGTGTCACGTGACGCATATCTTCCAGCTAAATTTAGTGGGCAACTAAATGGTTCCATAGGTCACCTGATGTCAGATCAAGTGACGCTGATTTCCCCCGGTAAATGTAGCGGGGAAACTGGGATGGTGTAAATGCCACGTGACGACAATCTCCCACTAAATTTAGCGGGGAAACCGAATCGATAATATTGCCGCAAAACATGCATTTTCCCGCTAAATTTAGGGGTGAAACTGAGTTGATGTATTGGTCAGGTGCCGTCATATTCCACAAAGTGTAGTGACTTCACGTGAGGCCACTTTCCACGGGAAACGCACGGACAGGTGGACGGACGGACAGACGGACGGACAAGATTTCGGGATTGGCGGTAGCGTTACAAATTATTTCATGCTTTTATATAAAGATTTAACCTGTCATTGCGCTTACATTTTAGGGTTCATAAATAGTGTTTTCTGAATTCGGATCGCTTAATTCACCGTAGTCGCCACAGGCACTATGATACTAATCGCTTTTTTGTTTTTCGAACGTTTATGGGTGGTCAGAAAAAATAAACTTTGGTAGACCTCTTCTGGTGCCCTCTTCACTCCACGGAATGTAGTTACCACTGTGATTGTGCCGTCCAGTATAAATGTGAGCTTAGCTAACGGATTGAGCAAGTACTTCGTTTCGCAAGGCGCACAACGGGGCGCTGGAGTCTTTAGCGTGGTCCAGGAGTGCCCACAGTGGCGTCTCTGTAGCTTAACCCGTGTTGACGTTTCTCCCGCCTTCACGAGTGCGTGCAAGAGGCATACGGAGGAAATAAGAAAGTTTTCGTAGACCGCTTTCTTGGCTTCGCTACGCTCTCCGGAACGAAGACGCCACTACTGCGCGTGCGCGGCGCTAGCCTTGCCTGCAGATTCCCCGATCTCGTAGCGGGTAGCAGGGATCTTTAAGAGACAGCGGAAACCATATACGAAAACTCCCTAAAAAAAGGGACTTTTCGCAGACTGTTATCGTGTTCCGCGTACCGCACTAGCGGAGCCTTTGAAGCATGCATTTTGGAACGCCTGGGGTAACGGTATCACTCGGACGCGCGCTTAAAAGCATGCTTCAAAGGCTCCATCAGTGCAGTACGCATAACACGGTAACGATCTGCAAAACGTCCCTATTGTGTATGTACCACACGGCGTTTATTAATGCTAAAGCATTAACTGTCCTATGTAGCGAAGACGGTGGCGTCTGTATCCGCGCAAAGCGGCACCGCACCGAATAGGCGAGATGCTCGCCTATTCGAACCAATGTATGGCCAAACTCTCCCAATAAACGGCTCTGTGTGGGAGCAGTATATAGCGCCCCTTGGGAAACCGCCTTGACCATCTGTGACAGGACCGGGCCCGGCTGGTCGCCTACGCCACCGCAGTCCTGGCGAGTACCCCCGGGTAGGCCCGCTCCAGCAGGAAAATCTCAGTTGGTTCTGGAACAGCAGCAGGCACTTCCGGCAGGGGCAAGTGGCTCAGGGCGTCGCCAGGTCCCGGCTAGGGACGTCGGCAGGAAAGGACCTGCAGGTCAGGTCCTTTCCAGGGCGATAGACCAGCTTATAGCTGTAGGCCGCCGGCCGCCAGCGTCAAGGCCCCGCGTACCACACAAGGTGAGGCTTGCATTGGAACTGTCTTGTCAGGCCCCAGCAGCCCCAGCAGCGGCTTGTGGACCGTGGCTGCCTCGAATTTCCGGTCCCACAGGTACTGGTGGAAGCGCCCGATCCCGAACATGAGGGCCAGGCCTTCCTTGTCCAGCTGGCTGTAGCGTTGCTCGGCTGCATGAAGCCGACGAGAAGCAAACGCCACAGGGCGTTCCGGATCATCCTGACTCCAATGCGACAGGACGGCTCCTACCCCGTATGGTGACGCATCTACGGTGAAGACTACAGGCTTAGCCGGATTGAAGTGTACCAGCACTGGAGCTTTGATGACTAACTCTTTGCTGTGCTGGAACGCCAAGTCCTGCTCCTTCTTTCAGGCCCACTGATGACCATCCCGAAGCAGACGACACAGCGGCTCTAGATGCGTCGACAGATTGGACAGGAACCTCTTGTAGAAGTTGATGAGGCCGAGGTAGCTCTGAAGCTCCTTGTTATTTTTGGGCTTCGGCGCCCTGAGCACGGCCTCAATCTTGCGGGGTGCCGGGACCAGGCTGCCCTGGGAGATGATGTGTCCAAGGTGCTCCACACTAGGGATCAGTAACACGGACCTGTCCAGCCTCAGCCTGAGACCGGCGTCCTGCAATCGTGTCAGGACTTTGTGCAGGTTCTGCAGGTGGTCCCCGTCGTCGGTACCAGTAACCACGATGTCGTCCAAGTACAGCGTAAACAAAAAACGCCGTCCAAGTACAGTATAAACAACCCCTGAAGAGGTTGCTTATTTCCCTCTGGAAGATGGCTGGGGCTGAGGCCACGCCGAGCGGTAGGCGCTAGTACTGGAAGAGTCCCATGGTTGTTGATATGGTGACATACTTCCGGGCGACATCCTGGAGCACCAGCTGCTTGTAGGCATCTGGAAGGTCGAGCTTGGAGATCTTCTGTCCCCCGGACAAAGCTGACCAGAGATCTTCTATTCGAGGCAGCGGGTACTTCTCGACGGTAGCGACGGGGTTGACGGTGACCTTGAAGTTCCCGCAGATCCTGACACTGCCGTCTCGCTCAAGGACTTGGACAATTGGTGCGGCCCGCTCTGAGGTCTTAAGGGCACCAGGATCACCTTTCACTGAAGCCGTTGCAGCTCCTGGGCGACACCGTCCTTCAAGGCAAACGGCAACGGATGCGGCTTTAAAAACCGAGGCCGGGCTCCCTTGGGTAAGTGAATGCCGACCGTCGTGCCGGCGAAGGAGCCCACCCCCGGCTGGAACAAGGACTGGAAGTCGGTGAGTAGGCTCAGGACGTCTTTCACCACGTGCAGTGTAACTTCCTAGTACTCCGGCAGTCGAACACCCAGCGCGAGAATCGAGTTCCGGCCCAGCAGCGTCGGGGACGACCCCTTGGTTAAAATGAAGGAGAAGGATTGCCTCCCCGTCGCCAAGGCGAACGCTGACCTGCGTCCGACCCTGGACCTGGGAAAGCTGCCCCGAGTAGCTGCGCAGCATGACGTCCGACGCCTCGATGGACACGCCAGGGAAGGTCCGCTTGAACAGCTTCCCGGCCATAACCGACACGCTGGCCCCTGTGTCCAGCTCCATGGTGATGGAGTGGCCGCAGACTTTGACTGACACCGATTAAGTTGGCACAGACGATGAAATGTTATTGATGTGACACACGTCGAAAATCTGCGGCTCCTCGGTCACGACGTGGACCCTGACTGATGAGAGACCCGGGCCTGGTGCCGCTCGTCTCCGCCGCGTTTTCTTGGGACGGCCACCCTGGCCGCGGGCTTGGCTGGAGCCCGGGTTCGAACCAGGCTGCGGCTGCTGCTGCTGCTGGCCGCCGCTTGTCCTCCCCCTCGGCAGAAATGTGCAAGGTGCCCAGTTTTCCCGCACGTGAAGCATTGTGCTTGGGTGAACTGGCACTGTGAGGGGGAGAGGGCAGCACCGCAGCGGCTGGAGTCACCGCTCCTTGCTGCCATCTTGTTCACCGCCGTTTCCGCTGCCTCCATCGACGGGGAGCCGGCTGCACGCGCAATCTCGCTAGCGTCCTTTCCTGCAGCTCCCATCGCCTGCGCTGCCTTCACCGCGTCGTCCAGCGAGGGGTTGGGGAGCTCCAGGAGTCGCGTCTGTATCGCGGGGTTGTTAATGCCGCAGACAAAACGGTCCCGGAGTAGCGAGTACAACTGGTCGCCGAAGGCGCAGGTGTTCGCTAACCCTCGTAGCGCAGCGACGAAATGCCCGATGGTCTCACCGTCCCGGCCGCTCCGGTTGTTGAAGCGGAATCGCTCCATAAGCGTGGACGGTGCCGGACTAAAGTGCGAGCGCAGCGTGGCGAGCAGCTCACCCAACGTTTTCATGTGCGGTGTGGCCGGCTTGAGAAGGTCGAGCAGGAGACTGAAGACGTGGGTCCCGCAGCTGGCCAAGAAGATGTCCCGCTGTTTCACCTCGGGCGCGTCGTTTGTCCGGAAAAACATGTGGACCTGTTCTTCGTAGACTGGCCAGGCGGACCCATCTCCCTGGAACGGCTCGAGCCTGCCGTACAGCTGCATGGCGACAGGAGCGTGGGGCGGTGTTCCGACTCTCTTGGCGGCGTGGGCCGAACCGTGCACGTTGTTCGCCTCCAGTGCCACGGTTCCTCGTCGCCAGTGACATGATTCTTCGAGAACGTGGAGAGCACGTTCTCGAAGGCAGGGGAGGAGCTGCGTCACCAGACCTTCAGCCACAAGGCCGCCGGGCTGAGCTGGGAGCAGGGCTGCCTGCTGTGGGCTTCTAGGGCGGTGATTCCACAAAGTCTCCGGGCCAAGGTCCTGCAGTTGCTGCATGCGGGGCACCCTAGCTTGAAAAAGACCAAGATAGCGGCACAGTCGCACGTTTGGTGGCCTGGTCTGGACCAGAACATCGCTCACATGGTGCAAACCTGCCAGGTCTGCCAGGAGCAGCAGAGAGCCTCGCGTCACGTGATCACCCCCTGGCCGTGCCCACAGAGGCCCTGGTCCCGCTTGCACGCTGATTTTGCGGAACCCATCAGGGGCCACTACTCCCTGGTGGTGGTGGACGCCTTCCCAAAGTGGGTGGAGGCACTGCCAGTCACCACTCCATCAGCAAGCTCGACCATTGCGGCGCCGCGGCAAGTCTTCGCGGCGCTGTGATTGCCGGGCATTGTTGTGTCCGACAATGGTCCCGCTTTCGCCAGCGCCGAGTACTTGTACTGGTTGCTGATGAATGGGATCCTCCGGACGCTGGTTCCGCCGTACTACCCTGCTTCCAATGGTGTAGCCGAGCGGGTGGTACAGACAATCAAGAGCAAGCTCAAGAAGAGCCAGCTTGGGGATTTCCGGACGCAGGTGGCCCGGGCATTGTTCCAGTATCGGAGCACGACCCCATGAGGTCACTGGCCATGCCCCCAGCGAGCTTCTGCATGGCCGGATGGTCAAGACCCCCTTGGACGTCTTGCATTCAGACCTCCGGTCCACGGCGCTCCTGAAGCAGCTGAAGCAGAAACTGGCTGCTGACCGAAGGTGCCGTCCTGGGCCTTTGCCGGAGCTGGGGGAGTCGGTCTACGCCAGGAACATCCGTCCTGGCCCACCCTGGTCCACCGGACATGTGGTCTCTGCAGCGAGCGCCTCAACGCTACTCGTCCGCATCCCCGACGGGACCACCTGGCACCGGCACGCCGACCATGTCAGGTCTCGCTTCGGGACTAGGCTTGTACCCTTGGCCGTCACTTCGGGAGACCAGCCCGTAGGTAGACCAACGACAGTAGCAGTTTCGGCCAGTGGAGCGCCACCCACCACGGAGGCGACAAGCGTCGCCAGTCCTGTGGCACCAGTTGGGCCGGTGGCACTCTCAAATCTGGTCCCCGCGGCTCCACCGGATGGAGCGCGACCGGTTCAGGCAGCGTCCGACGTTGCCACACCTGGCCCTTCGGCGCCAGTGACCAGGCGGAGTACACGGCAGCGAAGGCCACCTGACCGTCACTCGCCGGGGTAACCTTCGTCGTCGACCGACTAGGACTTGGCACGACCAGACGCCGAGTCGGTGTCGGCCGTGTGCATCGTTTATTCTTTTTTTTTCTTAGAAAAACAATGAAGGGAACAGGGGTGTGACCAGCATGTAGCGCCCCCTCTAGTCCACCCGCCTGTTGCCGCCAGGCTCGGCGGGCAACATTGGTCACTGCTCCAATAAACACCGTGGAGCGCACGCCACCCCGGTCAGTCATCGTTCACCCTCACAACCAGGCTGCGAGTCGTTTCTTCTAGGCGGGTGTTTCGGCACCCTTCGTCCACGTTCTCGAAGAATCGTGACAGGTTTGTGTGTGTGTGTGAGGGGGGGGGGGGAATTCCAGTTTTGTCTGCTCGGCGCAGCGCCGCATTCCCTGCCTGCGCTGCTGCCCCTTCTGCTCTTCGCGGCGCCGAGGAACACTGCGTCTCCAGAGGGACCTATATCGTCGGCGGCCTCAACGACGGCAGTACCGAAACGTCTTCGTTCACGCCAGTACACGGCAGACGAACTAAGGGAGAGGACATTAATGCTTTCGCATTTACAACCCATAGTAGGAGTGCTGAGTGCTTAGCTGTACTCGGAATTCCTTTTTTTTTAGTTGTATGTGAAACAAAAAAGCAAATCTAAGCAAAGGTAACAAGCTTCATTTTGAACTGAACCACATTGTCCGCTGTTATTCATATTACGACCTGCTTCAGTGAAACGCACGGTCTTCTATCTTTACAGTCGTCTACTAAATTAAACTGGGGCAGATAATAAAAATAAATACGATTGAAAGCGTGATTTAAATTATGATTCCTATCGGACCAGTTCTGCTAATATGATTTAAATCAAACCTTTCCCGCAAAAATAACGTATAAAATAGTTTAGTTCCCAGTTGTTTATCCTTTGAGGCTTTCGATTTGCATTTGTTTTTATTTGAATTAAAATATCGTAAAGCCGGATTTATTTAAGGTTGAAAACCAGCGAAAAAAGATGCTCTTCTGAGCAAGTCAGAGCGTTCAGCTTGATTTCTACATTCTGCTTTGTTTCTCAGCCGTGGAACATCCTATTGCAACAAAATCAGAACGCAGAAAAAAAAAGTAATATCAACTTGCAATTAAGCAAGAACACGGAAAAACCAAATAGATCTTTTTATATATATCTAAATAAAACCAAGCTGTTTTTGTTTTGGTATGTTGCGGGGAGGGCACCAGTAAAAAGTTGTTAGTTAAACTGTAATTTATTTTTACTTTAATTGTTTCTTCGCATTGTTGTAACTTATGTGAGAATTTGATAAATCAATCTACTATGTTGAAAAATGCCCCTAGTGGTAAAAAATTGCTATCTTTTAGCTACAGCGCTTTATATCATGTTAACCCGATTTAAATCAAATAAACTCGACCGTATTGATTTGAAAAAAAAGAAACTACATAAAACACGTTAAGACGACGAGGAGACATATTTGACCCAATTATGTCCCTAAAACATTAAGGGGTCCGCTTTCAAAAAGAGTCGTGTCAGCCAGATATGTTTTATTCTGGAAAAAGAAGGCGGGGGGGGGGGGGGGGGGGGGGGGCAGGGGGGGCGTCTTTTTTTAATTTTTTTTTTTATGTAATAGAAACCAGTTTACATGGTGCGGTCATCGCCCAAGCGTAGCCTAATCTCGGTAAAAAAAATCACAATCACTCTATCGCGGTGACTCTGCGAATGAATTCCGCAGCAGCGGATCCGAGCGATCCCTTCTTCGTCCACCAAGAGCAAGTCTCGCGAGGGCGCGTGTCCCATGACCGGAAGAGGCACACCGTAAGCAATCCTCTCCATCCACGTTTACAAGTCCGGCTTCAGGGCGCTGCCATTTTGCTCGCTGGGGTGCCCTTGGACCCGTCCCAATCCGATTACGAAGCCTTCCTAAGGCGTCATAATCGGATTATGGCCGCACCCAAGCGCACCCCCCTGGGCAAGATGGCGGCGCCCTGGGATCGGAAATAACGCGTTAACGTCAGACTCGAACCACTCAAACAATTTGAAAACTTTTTTACAACTTTTGTTCATTTTAGTTACTACTTGAGAAGTAAAGCCTTGCGCATATTGCGTACGTTTATATTAAATTACTCGCAAGGCCAAACGTGCGCTGGAAATTATCTCGAGCGCTGCCTGGGCAGAAATTGCCGTGCCATGTGAAACAAATTGCAGCGAATAAAACTGTTGTGCCGGCTGTTGAGTTCGTGTTTTCGTACTGGTGGTATACGTCAAACAGTGTACGGCAAGCTTGACGCCACCTTCGCGTTTTTCGTTGTTATGTTTTGTAAAAAATGGGAACGCGTATTAACTTAATCTAGAAATTAACCCTCTCCGACTGGCTTTAGTCAAATTTGTGCGTGTATATTATGTAGAGGGTATCCGCGTTTATTTCAGACATATTTAAAAAAAAAAGAGCCGTGAAAGGTGAAGTAATACCATCTTTGCAGGTGAGCAATACGGCGAGGGGGCACACTGTAAAACCATTGAATGTTCCCGAAACCCAATTGTATTAGCGAATTAATTCGCGAATTCTACTGGCCCCGAATATTTCTTTTGTTTTTGAATGGGAATTCCAGCCTTTAGAAATTGCGAAATTTAACGGCCGCGAATATGACACCGCTGCCCAATTCGTAAAAAATCGGGGCCGCGAAAAAAAAAAAAGCGTTTTACAGTAATACAGGACGCTGACGGTACGACAACGTGGTTAGTGATCAGTTCATCTGCGATTTCGGATCGGTGGCATGCGGTTTAGAGAAGCTCGTTTTAGCGAACGCCATTTTACCGACCCCGGTTTATCGAATTCCTTTATAGAGAACCCATTAAAAAAAAAAAAGCCAATGAGCCTTCTTTCAGCGAATTCGGCCGCCGCAAAGCGGCGTGTACGGGTAAATCAGGAAGTTAACATTTTTTTAATGAGCCGCCGCAGACTTCCGCCGCAAAGCGGCGGGAGCGCAGCAGGGGGCATGGCTTAACACGCACACCAGTGATAGACGCGAGAAGTAGGAAAGATTTTTTTTAAAAAGCGTCCCCTTTTCGGATAAACGGCGTTTCTCTAAAGTGAGGCTCTGATTTCTCTAAACCGTGCTGCGATAAAACGTGCCCACTCTCTAAAACGTGCTTCGATGCACAAGTGGAAACTTGAACACACCCCCGCGCCTACGACGTCGTCCAAACCCTTCTAAGATTGTTTGTTTTAATGGTTTGAGATGACGCTCGTCAAGTTCTAACTAGAACCATTCGTTTAGCTTTACTAATTACCAAATATTTAACAAATCTTAGTTAATTATTCCACTTATGCAACGAGTAACCCACTTCGCCATCGCCGTATAACTCAACTCCAGAAACCGCATTCCTCTACCTTTTACAATTTTGTTGACAGCGGAGTTGTTAAGGGTAGTTTTCCCAGGATCGTGTCCGGTACCAAACATATGTCGATACCCGTGGTCGGCACAACACTCAGGTTGCCGCCGTCACTCGTAGATGGCGGTAGCTGTCCGGAGTGTTGAGTTTGTTAGTTGTCTGCTTGGTGCCGTCACTCACAGATAACGGCAACATTTCTTCGGAGGAAGGAGAGCGAGAGCGGAACAAACGGCGATGTGCGCAGCAGCGCGAATGGTTGCGCAACCGCCGCCAGGCCGTTATGCCGCTATCGCCTAAAGGCACGGTGTAGGAACTGAAGCTCTACTGAGTCGAGCGCTTCAGATTCCTTTGCGAGAGGAGAGCAGATCGCTCGCCTGGAAAACCACCGCCGAGAACAAAAGCTACAGCTCCGCTGCTCTACCGTCTTTACCAGAGTGAAAAAGCTGACCTTTTTTTTTTTAAATACGTTTGAATTAAAAGCAAACATCCTGTATAATTTTCCCAACCGATTGCAAAAAAAAGCAAAAACAAAAAAAAAACCTAAGCAAGTCTGTATAAGTAGTTTTGATTACTGTTGTTAGTGGCACTGATTACGTTGTTCAGAGGTGCTCTAAGCAAAAATTAAAAGTGTGTTCCAAAACAACCTTATAAAATGAATTTTAAGAGTTATACTCCGGACTCAGGCGTGAAGGGCAGAACACGCGCAGTTTAACGGCTTCGTGGGATTGCAGAGAATTATAACTGCCACCTCAAACTCCTTCAAATTATTCATTTGAGCGTGTGTCAACCGCTTTACTTTTTGTTTTTAAGGTAAACCATGGAAGGCATGCAGTACAGCCCTTTCGCCGTTTAATGTGATGCCTAGTTTCAGCATTACTTCGTTTGTGCTTGAGGAACTTTCAGGTGGGCGTACCATTTATGCGGAACGGGATTTTGTCTGCTTCTTTTCCAGCGGTTGGAGTGACGTCAGAACGCCGAGTTCTGATTGGTTCACTTGGCTAGGCCTCAAGGCAGCTTATTCTAATGTCTACCCACGATCTTTCATTCAGAGCCAATTAGAGTTGGGCGTCTTTCTGAAGTCAGCGTAACTCCTGCGCAAAGACCAGACGACTTGCTCTCCGCCTATCTAGTATTGCGTTGTTTTTTTTTATTCGTTTCTTCTTATTCACGATTCGACGGAGCGTTTTTTTTTTTTAAACCGCGGGCGAATCACAACTTTAAATACTTTAACGGATATGAATCATCCTAGTGTTCTTACATTCAGAAAAGTTGAGATTATTAAATCAAATGGGAATCTTTTGCACCCTGTAACTGAAAGTAACTTTTTTTTTTTTGCATGAAACTTTTTTTTTGTGCCCCTTGTTTGTTTGGAAACATTTTAGAAAGTATCTTTAGCCTCTCGTGAGTATGTTTTTGGCAAGAAATTATTTTAATAAATTTAAAAGGCGGAGGTTTTGTATTGCGTATATTTTTGTATGCTCGAAGTGGTACTGAAAAAAGGTTGCCTTGAGGAGCCGAAAATAAAAGTCAGTTGCTCGCATATTTTATATGACGTGCCATGTATGCTTCTGTAAGTTTAGTCTAGTTTCGTTTAATGATAAATCCTGCAGGCGTTGATAGAATATTGACGTTCATGATGAAGAAAATATCACCTTCCTTGTTTCTTTGTTGAACCTCGCTCTCTTTATCATGTGGCGCCGTGCAACAAATTCGCGGACGTTCTATGAATTGTTTAACCTTAAGGACCATTTTCAAAACGTACAGCGCCCTCCGCGGCCTCGAAAAGATATCTGCGAACGTACTGTGTATCACCTGATGTAGAAGATGACTGAAGCAACTTGAGAGGGGGACGGACGGAGGGAGCCACCATTTCTAGGCAACGAGGTTGTAGCGAGAAGTTTTCTACGTCGCCTATTGACGGCCAGCACGGAACGCACATTAGACACGATGGATGCCTCAGCGTTTGACACAGATTTGTACCCTCAGCGATTGAACACCAGTCCCAGCCGAACGCTAACACACCACCCGTGGCAAATCTCTCTGGCCTGGGCTAGGTGGCATAGAATATCCAAAACCGGGGCATTTTTAACTTGGAGACGTCGAGGGAACTCAGGCAAGCGGGCGAGAACAGTCGATCTATTGTTGGCAACTGCGCTTCCCTCTACCTTTCTCACTGTCCCTCTCTACAGGGTAGCGCGGGGAATGGACACGACGTTCCCATATTTCGGTGCGAGCATTCTTCGTGGCCGTTTGTGGATTTTTGGAAAAGGAAGGCTAGAAAAGTAAGACGATGCCGTTGCACGTTTTTTGTTGGGAACTTGTCGGCGCACACGGGAAATGAACGTTCGTGCTCATTGGGTTCCACTTAAAAAGTCGTTTCTATAACTTTACCAGGCTGCAATGAGAGGCGCATAAAAACGCAAGTGTACTATCCATCTTCAAACAAACAATAGATCCTTGAGGATTCAATAGTGGGTAAGGTATTGAATTCCATTATAAAACTGAAAGTTCAAAAATAAGGCAACGAAAAGTTACCCGATGGAAAATTTGTAACCAGATTTTTTTTCTTCACAGTCGGAGTACAATGCGACGCGTTCAACGACTTATCGACTAGTGCAGATGGGGAAAGTGAGTAATTTTGCATACATTTTTTTTGTTGAGAACCTTCATTAGCGGGTAATTTACACGCTTCTCCTTAACATTTATAGTTTCCACAGTTTTACCAGTTTTTCAAGCTTATTTCTCATTTCTCTGTGATATAATAAAATTAATAAGTTTCCACCCCTTCTTTTGCGAGAAAAGACTGCACGCCAACTGTCGGGCTCAACTGCGCACGTACGGAGCTCCTGACAGGGATGGAGCGCGTGGTTGGAGGAGGCAAGGCCATCACGTCGTGCTCAAGCCGCTTGCTCAAGATGCAGCACCCGGCGGTGGAACATCTGGAATCGACGCAACACCGATCAAGGGCGCAAAGCTCAAGGATTGACGGCGATGACCTCAACAACACACACGCCGGGGAACGCTGGTATAGTTTTCGGAGGTGTTACGTGCGCGGCATCACGTTCCGGCCTTGGCCTACCCTATTGGACGCGGTCGACGACACACCTCGTCGCTTCCTCGGCCTTGGACTACGGTCGGGACGGCCAAGCTCTGGTCCGCGAGCGCCTCATCCGAACGGCGGTGTGGCACGTTCCGGCGACACATGATACTCTAGCTGCATGCGGGCCACGCGACCTACGTGACGGACGTCTCGTACCTGCCCTTGGGTGAACGTTATAAAAGCAGGAACTCTTTTGTTACTGGGAGACCTCGAGTGGGACTGAACATGCTTCTTGCTGTAAATATGCAATAAACCCACCCTATCAGTCCTAAAGGAGTTGCTTCAAGGTGCCGGCAGATTGGAACCGCAGCCCGTCGAGGGACAACTAACCCGATCGATGAACGTGGGGCGCCTTCACGGACAAAGGTGAAGAGGCGGTTGCGAAAGTCCAACCATTTGGCAAACACACCTGGCAAAGCCTTTACCGTATCTCAGAGCTCGACACCTGTTCCCTTAGAACTCTGCAATACCAGACACGGAGAGCAGTGTGTCAAAAAGCATGTCTAAACTCAAACTTAAAGCTCGCTTAGACGATTCACTTTTTGCCTTCGACAGATCGGCCGCGTGATTACGTTTAAACCCAATTCTCATGGTGCGATTTTGTTTGCGATTTACATTTCCGACATCGCTAGTGCCGCAAAAATGGCAGGCTGGAGGCCGGGCTGCTCAGCGTCGCAACTGCAAAATCGCAGTTAAAATTGCACCTGTATCGTGCCTTGGAAAGTAGCCTGAACTTTCCGCGGCTTTCAGAACCTGATTATATAGACTAGTGATTCTCAAATGGGGGTCTGCGGAGCCTTTGGTATCCGCGAAGACAATCTAGGGGTCCGCGAAGCCATGCCTCATCAGTCAAGCCCGGCAATAAATTTTTTTTTTTTCAAGGTGAGAAGCAACGTTTTAATTTTCGGAGGAGCTTTCTCATGTGTGTGTCTTTGAGTGAAGTGTACTTCATAGTAGCCATTATTTAGACACATTTATCAAATTAACATTATAATTACCTTATAATTTTTCCTTCTCTCAGAACGAACGGGGTCCTTTATCATCTACACCGATCCAGAAAGGGTCCGTGAAAGATCAAAGGTTGAGAGCCACCGGTGTAGACCACCCACTAAAGTGTTTATGTAAAACAACATCTTCACTGAAACCATTGTGAACCGATATGACTGCGTCAGACCCCGAATAGTGCTAAATATGCACCATTTTCCCGATTTTATTAGCGCTCCTTTATGAAGAGAGGTATTTGTACAAAGCCGACTTAAATGTGCATTTGCTACTCCCGAAGTTGTTCCAACGGTAGAAGGATACTCAACTTTCAGTACGCGGCTGTAAAATATTCCGAGCGCAGGCGAAAACGTTTAATGTGACCCTAGTTCTCTCGGCACACGGCTCGCGCGAAAACACGTTGACGTTGCTCGTTTCCACAGCTACCGGGGGGCGAATTATTTTCCCCTCGAAAACAAGAATAAAAAAGCAAAGAAGCTTGCTTCGGTTCTGCTCGTGCAATCTACCGCGGACCACAGATTGCTTTGCTACCCATTGCGGAGAAACTTTCTACCTTGAAGCTGCCGAAAAAGAAACTCGATTGCTGGCCACCCGAGAAGCCTCTCGCGGCATTCCGGGTTGCTTGTCTTTGCTGTTGGCGCACACCGGTAGGGAAAAGTAGAGACTTTTCGATGTTGCCAGTAGAGGGTCGCCTCTCAAAACTTAACATACTAGATGTAAGTTTATTTATTGCTTATATTGTTTGCTTACTTAATGCTTTAAAAACAGCTTTTTGTGTTTCGCGAGTTTTACTACGTGAGAGTTTAGCGAGAAACGTTTTTTGCAAAGTTAAGATTTGTGTTTGCATGAGCGTATATTGGTTTGTAAATTCAATCTAACGAATATAGGCTTGCAAAAAAATGCCAATATTCTTTTTGAATTTGGTAGGACCTAATAATCAGGTTTCCTCAGGTTTAGGCTCGATTTATACCGTAATCTGCGAGAGTTGCTGTCTTTTAGCGCTCATGGCGAAAGAAATCTAATTTGTATATTTTTTTTCCAAGTTTGCTTCGTTTATCACGTGAAACTGAAACACTTACGCGGTCCTTTTTTAAGGTTTTTCCTAGAGACTTCACTAGCGAGGTAATCATTTTAAATTTCGCGAGGACATTTTACGATTTTATAACCGCATAATCGACGGTTTTATGTCTGCATGTGACGTCAAATGCTCACAAGTGCTTGTAGAAGCTTATATGGTTCTACTAAAATAGAAAATTTGATTTAACTAATCGGCACATAGCGGCTATATACCGAATAATGTTGTGTCCGTGTCGGCCGTCCGTCCCGATCTTTCTGACCTTCTCGGTGGTGGTCCTTCTTGGAGGAACCCTAGTTGTTTTAATCTACACGCCTCAGGGCAGGCACAACGAGCGCTGTCGGGTGTCCCGAGAGCATGTGGAATTTTCTTTTCGGGGGGAAGAAACAGAACGTCGTCGTTAGCCAGGACATGCCCATAGCTGTCGTCCGTAGAGAATTTGCCATAATGATAGTAGGGCCTGTACCGGCACTTAGGCGTGTTATAAAAAGACCAACTCATACTTGTCTGCTGAAGCCTGTTAACGCACAGAGCCCGGAATTCTAGGCAATGTCTGTCAATAATAAAGTATATTTCTCTTTAGCGGCTGACAAAAAAAAAAAAAGCAACGAAAAAAACTAGACTTCTTTACATTCAAGCTGAAATACTTAAACAAATCTAAAAATATTTCGCTAATATCATACTCATAAGCTCAATCCAATTAGAAAATAATGATGAGTTAAGACCGATCAGTCAAAATGATATTTAAAGCATTATATTTACCTTTAAAGCTCGGTGGATTGAAGTATTCAAAATTGCCGTGGTTAGATTTTCTCCTTTGAGCAGATTACGCGGATTTATATAGTTCTGGTAGGTTGAAAAATGCAATGAAACAAAAAAGTAAACCAAATGATTGACGTCTCTCGGTGTCGTTTCACTATTGTGTTCTTTAACACAAACATTCTACTGTGAACCCTTGCAACCTTTAGCTACACCTGTTTACACATGCAAACATGAAAACATTAAACGAACAATGTCTTAGGACTTGTCAAAACGTTCTCGACCTGCAAGAATTCAATGCTTAACCGCTGAATTTTGGTAAACGTTTATAGAGCTTTGTAATAAAACAAAAACAAATTATATTCTTACGAAATATGCTCTTGCTTTGTGTGGGCGTAGTTAGCCTTCCTCACGCATACCATACCGCAAGTTTCTTTTTGATTTCTTTTCAGGCTCTGTGCACTTTGCACATTACGTGTTTTACAGGAAGTCAGTAAACCTACCAAAGTTAATTGTATATAAAGTAGAACTATGGCACTCTCATTCATGGCCTTGCGAACTTCGTTTATGGAGATACCAAAAATATGTTTGTGACATAAAAAAACGAAATAAAATAGGCATGAAAAGGTTGAGAATATTCTGTATTTTTAAATGAACTACCCGAGAAAATATTTGGTTCGGAATTTTACTCATGGTGGTGGAACTAGAAAAGAAAGCGCCAGCAGAATGAATTATAAATTATATTTTTACTCTTTATTAAGAAATGATTTACACCGTGAAGAGAAAATACAAATATAATCAATAAAAACACGTAGATTGGATGAGGGCGACTCCTTGATACTTCATTTTACTTCGCTGTCCACATTTTTTTTGAGCATGAAGCACGGAGCGTCGACCAACTCGCCCGCATTGTAGGTTTGCTTTTGACTTTCGGTTGGTGCAAAATTCTGGCGGGACGTTGGCGTAATTATTTCAGATATTTTTGATATCATTCTTGGGCCCACCTTGAAGTGTTCACTTAGATATTTGACCGTAAGAGGACCACACCTTACAAAACTGCTGAAAGTCGGGCCTGAAGCTATTTTAACTTTGCTTCTGCAGTTGGTTTAAATTTAGAAAAATGTGGCACAGGCGCCCCTTTACTGCACGCATCTCTTTGCTCTCTAATAAACTAAATACTTAACATTATCTTTTTCTGAGCGCAAACGTTTATAGTTTCTTGGGAGCAAGTCGTTTTGGCAATGAAACATATTCTTTAGTCGCAAAATGTGACATGGGGTTAAATAAAATTATATATACACTAGATTGTTAATTTTTGAGTTCCTTGCGGCAATCAATTTGCTGGTAATGAAGGTTCACTTTGCCAGAATGTTAAGGAGCATTTCTCTTTAACGTGATTTGTGACCTTCGGGCAATATTCACGGTATGGTTAAATGCACAGCAATGAATTCCTATTTCAGGTTTGGCCAGTTGTATGACGACTTAAGAGCATCGCAATTCCGACAGTATCGGGCACCAGCTGCCACGACGAAGCTTTGATCTTTCTGCAATGTGAAAGACCTCCATCGCTTCGTTGGAGCTGATGCACAATGCTTGATGCACAAGGCAGTGCGTCAAGCATTCAGGAGGCACAATATGACACATCCATTACGTATCTCAGTTGAAAATGTGTTGTACGTATACCATTGGACATCTTCACCAAGGAATGATGCCAGATTTCTGAAGAGACTTTCGAAAGTCAGCTGTTGCTAAAAATACTCTAAGAAAATAATTGGGACAGGGGGCAACTTGGATGATCCTGTTCTCGCTGATTTACTTGAGGACAGTAATTTTGAAAGAACGCCATGAAAGTAGCTGATTACTTTTTTGCAGCTGTCACTTACTTTTATGCAAGTGTAATTGTAATTGTACCTAACTACAATTTTGCATGGAGTCATTGTAAGTGCAATTCATTGTTTGGTCCAGTAACGTGTACAAGTCTGACGGTGACCTTCCAAATCGAGGTGTGCGACGTAGAACCGAGGGACAGGTCGGGAACAGCGGCGAACTAGCGGCCGAACTAGAGTACTACGTCTGCATCAGAGCCGTATATTGGGAGAGTTTGGCCAGTGGGTGTGGCGACGAAGGCGCCGGAGAGGAGAAAAGTAAATGAAAGGGAGGAGAGCGCCGAAGGAGCGATAGAGAAAGAAGGGAGCAGAGAGGAGACGACCGCCATTTTTTCGCAACGCTGTAGGAGACTGCTCGGAGAAGAGCACTGCTGAGGCTACGCGTCGTCTGCTACGAGCCAACTTCTTTTTCGCCTGAATAAAAGTTTGTAGCTATACGTTGAGAGAACTTAATTTATTAGCTTTTTAACCCACCGAGGAATAACAGTATATCATTTTCTTGCCAGAGTCAGCGATATAAAAGTGAAAGCCGTTTACAACTCCCTGTAACACCGAATTAGAGCGCAGCTCTTGAGGAGGAGGAGGGAAAGGTACTGGGGGTGAAGTGACCTGGGGGGGGGGCGGTCACGTGACCTTGGGGGGTCACGTGACGATGCCGATGATGTCATCAGTGACGTCACTGATGACGTCATCCGTGATGATGACGATGACGATGCGGATGCCGGTGACGTCATCAGTGACGATGACGATGCGGACTCCTATGACGTCATCAGCGATGATGACGATGACGATGCGGATGTCGGTGACGTCATCAGTGACGTCACTGATGACGTAATCCGTGATGATGACGATGACGATGCGGATGCCGGTGACGTCATCAGTGACGTAACTGATTGCGTCATCAGTGATGATGACGATGACGATGCGGATGCCGGTGAGGTCATCAGTGACGTCACTGATGACGTCATCAGTGATGATGACGATGACGATGTGGATGCCGGTGACGTCATCAGTGACGTGACGTCATCGGGGAGGTCACGTGACCTCGGCGGGGGGGGTCACGTGACCCTGTGGGTGGTCACGTGACCTCGGGGGGGGGGGGGTCACGTGACTTCGGGGGGTCACGTGACCCTGGGGAGGGGTCACGTGACCTTGACATGACCTTGGGGGGGTCGCGTGACCTTGGGGTGACCTTGGTTGCGCCGACGCCGACGTCGACGCCGACGCCGCTCAAGCCGGGAACGGGCCCCTAAGAGCTGCGCTCTAAAAAGGAGACAATCGATATTTAGATGCCGATCCCGTGCATTCCGCCGGGAGAATGAACGAAAATGGCGGCCTTCTCCACTCAGCTGCGAGCAGCCGAGAGTTCACGCGCATGCGCTCATGCCTCTCGCTCTGCGCCGCGTGCTGATTGGCTCGCTCGGGAGGAAAGCGTTACTACGGCGAGATCATAGACTGACCAACCTCTCCCCATATACGGCTCTGGTCTGCATGAACTGCAAACGCCATTTCGGGGATAGCAGTAACTTAAAAATAAAGAAACAAGCACCAATTTGTTTGTTCTTCTAATTCGCTGTAGGGTCTGTTCAGATAAGGACGGTCGTGGTGGTGTCATGCCTATTTTTTGTTTTCAATTATATTTCTGTATGAGGTAGGAAAACCTGTCCAAGCAACGTGACAGTCCTTACTTTTGCAAGATACTTCATTGTATGCGTGAGAGAAATTTCATTCGAGGAAAGGTTGAAACAACGATTTTCCCAACTGCGCGATGTGGTACGTTTGAAGGCCGGGGGAGCAAAGAATGCAGCTTTCTACACCATCAATGTTTTTCTTACGTTTAATGCACGCATAATTTACTGCCAGAATTTGTTAGAGTTAACTAATATAAGCAAATGTTTCAACCGAAATAAAATGCTAAACTTGGCTTCTTGAGCAAATTTTAGATACTGAGGCATTTTTCGATGAATTTTTAAGTCACTTTAAATTGATATTGTAAAGCTGAAACTGTTTTGTCTAGTATATAAAGCTTTGCAAATTTATAGCAAATTACTTAGCGTTCTAGAGTTGAAAGTGTTTTCTCCATTGCGCCCGGAAATTTGGTCAAAATGGAAAAAAGTCGAAATTTTGCAATATTTGTGCCGCAATTAAAAAAAAAAGATAATTATTCGCGATTTTTTTTTAAACTACATCCGATGGGCCCTTAATTACTGTTAATTACATATCTGCAAAAACATGTTGCATGATATTTAAAAAAAAAGTGTATCCAGGTCATGGTCGCATCAATGCAGTTGTCAAGTTTTTGTTGTGTTCTTTTTATTTTTTTTCCTTCAGTGTTTATCAAGTTTTTTGTTCATGCCCTCCCTATCATAGTCGCTTGTAGGGACTGATGGTATTTTGAAATAAAAAAAAAATACCGCTGGGTTGCTTCTTTCTTGACGACTAGTGGTGCACGAGCCCCGCATGCCACGGTATCCGCACTTGGTCATATTAATGCCCAGGTGCCACGAAGCACTCTACAAGTGTCACGTGAGCTTGTTTTCATCGCTGATCTTGCAGATATTGCCAATGAATACTGAACTTTATGGCGCGCCCGATTCTTATTAGGGTGTTCTGCTTGGTTGGTTAAATGCTCATCGTGCTACCTTTTCAAATTAGTACTTCAATATGAGTACTTGGCTGGCAAATTAATTTGATTCGTCGATTTTAGGAACCACTAGACCGAGCGATGTTGCGGAAGCCTTTGGCCCGACTGATAAAGGACGCGGCGTGGACAGAAGGTTAAGCCGGTGGTATCTTATTGCATTGTAACGCATGGCCTAGCTAGACCCCAAGCCGGAGCATAATTGGAGACGGCGGAGGAAAACAAGTTTTTCTTGATGTAGACTTGCCGCCAAAATCCTAAACGGAATGGAATCGTGCACGTGCGTTCGCTTTATTTTGGTTAGTTACTTCGAATAATTAGTGTGGGGAAGGGTGTGCGTGCGGCGTCTGCGGCGGTGCGAGGGTGGAATTTTCGTTGACGCACATAAAAGCTTCACAGAATTCTAGCCATAAACATCTTCGCTGTAAAAAAAAAAAATTAAAAAAAATCTGCAGGTGTTGTTTGCTTGGTTTTCAGGGTGTGCTCCGCCGCTCCCATGGCATTGTACTATCTCTTCTTGTAGGAATGCATTCTTACTGGCATTCACATGTGCATAAACTCTGAGCGGCATTACACATTGTACTCTGTAGCAGCGGTGAAGCAGGATACAAAATCACGGATGTGCCATGTTTTTCTTCTTATTTCCGTTATTTTGCGACTGTGCAATGTTTGTCAATCGGTTGTGTAGGACACAGGCTGTGTGTGAGAAGATGTTTCGACCGTCTTTTTTTCCACGTCTCTGCACTTAACACCCGACTGGACAGCCTTAGAATATTACAGTGAAGCGTCAAATCTTTTTTTAGTATAAACTGTAGGAACATAGTGTCGTCAATCAGTGACTGACATTAGTCATGAAGAAACAATTGCCTGTAGTGGAGAGAGAGAAATGATACTGCATAAACAAAATATACTATCGCACACTGATAAAGATGTTTATTCAATTAAGAGTTTTTGAAGTGGACGATAAGTTGATATGCAAAAGCATGATACCTAGCTGGGCGTCCATAGTAATTTATGTTATAGTCAGCTTCATAATAAGTGAGACCGGGCTCAACACTACGATCCGCCGAAGCCTATTATGTAGCACCAGAAGTGTGTCCTCACAGTGCTGGTCGTCTTTATGCGTTTACCAGCTAAAACAATCATGCGCATTGAATAAGCCGTGAGACTATGCTGCCTGGAGTGCGTCTCCGACTGGTGTGTTTAGCGTCCTATGCTGCCCTTACATCAAAAGTGGTCCCAAAATGAAAACAAATGACGTCACAGAAGCCGAAGTGTTATGCTGTGGCATGTCGCAATCCTGGCGGTTTTTCAGAGAAATGCTAATAAGAAGGCTGCAAGTAGCACAAGCGAACGAGAGTGACGCTGTCGTCAAGGCGTCCCAACTTCTAGCGGCCGAACCTTCCGTGGACTGCCACACTGGAGGTCGACCCGGAGCAGAACAGGCATCTGCCAATCACACCACAGCTGTTGGGAAGACAGCAGGATTGTGACTCGACAGCATGACACTATTCTGACGTCATAAGGCGTAAATCGAGGGATCACTTTTTTGGACGCTGTAAACACTCCAGTTTGAGACGCGTTCCAGGCTCTATAGTGACATTGAGCTTCTTCTGGACGCAAAGACGACAAAAGCCGTGACTATCTGCTTTAGGCGTTGCTCGCTCGAATACTCGCGCTGGCTGTGGTCGGACAATTTGAAATGGAATGGAGGTGTAAATATTGTTCTCATTGTAGTTCAGAGAAATGCAACACTGTGCATTGACCGTTCGCATAAAAAGAGTCACGGGAGATGGACTTCGCGATCTATTCTAGGGTGTCATAGAAGGAGGAATATCCCGTTACGAAAAAGACATTTCAAGTTATGGCAGCTGAACACATTCACGCAAAATATTTGTTTCCAACTCCTTCATTTAGCTCCAAAATATAACTACCGCAATAGCTTGGGTTTCTGAAAAAAAGGGATCATATATCGAGGGGCTATCAATCCCAACTATCACATCTAATATCGACTTATGCCATATGTCAGTAGGCAGTAGCCCCTTTCAAAATATTCAAGGGAAAAGAAAACCAGTGTGTTATTTTCAAAGGTATTTAAATTAGCTTAACATTATATAGCAGTGACTTCGAGCATAAACACTTTATTGTATAGCTTAAAGGCCATAGGTCTCCAAACTCCGGCCCGCGGGCCAAATCCGACAGCGGAGGTCTTCCCACAAGCCCATGGCTGGCCGTAGTACTTCCAATGAAGCCCAGCCCGCGGCTCGCTTTTAGCAGGCTTGCTGCTACCGGCGCGAAAATAAGCGCGCGTAAAAAGACGGTGTCGCAAAGCTTACTAACTGCGTAAACGACGATACCAGGAATAAAGGAGAGATTAATCTGCCCATCAATAAGGCGTGTCCTCTCCTCATATTATTTATTGGGCATTGTCATCACCAGCATCACTCTTATTAGTCCCCTGTTTCATATCGGTGTAACTATGTATGTTACAATTTGTTTTCTTTCCCATGCACATAGCGTCAGGGTTGGGCAGTATCGCGAGACAAATGTATGGCGATAGTATTTCAGAAATACATTTCGTATCTGTATTTCTGTATCGCTATACATTTTTTCCACCAGTATCTGTATTCCTGTATCGGAATGCTTTTTGAATGTTCCTTTGTATTTCGATACAATCAGAATGAAATGTATTTCGTTATACTTCTTGAGAAATACTCCCCCCCCCCCCCCCCGCCCCACTCATACACACTTTTGTTTTTTACTTCTGAGGGCCCAAGGGTCAAGGAGGTGCTGGGGCATTGTTACCATGCTGACCAAGGTTCCTTCCGATTCTCCAAACTATTTTCCTATGCGTCCTCTTCTCCCTTCTGAGGAGTGTTGCGTAGTCGGGGACTCGAACCAGGTGGCGTGCCAGGAGTGGAGTCAGAGCATCCTCTGTCGCAGGTCCTCAGGTAGGAATTTCTTGAGTTATTATTTGCTGGCATCCAATGCCCGCTGCTAACCGTCTCTCTTGCCTTAGCGTACGCAGTACACCCAGCCGAAAAATCTTAGTCAGAGTCCGTTGCAGCAAGAGCCAGGCGGTGGTTGACTTGAAATAGTAGGATGACTCACGCAGTGACATTCAACACATATTCGAATGCGTTTGCGGCGGCGCCAGTAATATTGCACGGCTCAACGGTACGTCATCAGCCGACGTGATAGTAACCCGCTGCCCTGGTGATCCGAAACCCAGGAAGGAAGTAAGACGTGGCCTAGCTGTGCAGACACAGACTTTGTACATCTGCAACTAGTCTCGAGCTCGCTGTTTCTCGGAGAGCTGGCACTTGTGCCGGCAATATCAGGTAGCAATTTACGAGGTCTCTATTTGGAGTATGCAAGACCAAACTTGAGGACTGCAATCCATACGTTAGCAGTCGTACTGCTCTGGCAAACTTGCTTATCGAATTTGACTTTGACTTTGCAATCCATGCGTCGGTGGCGGAGGGTCGACAGGAAGGACCTTTACAACAGGGATGCCACCGTATCGTATTTTTAACCGTAACAGAAGATAAGACATGTGTTCCAGGATGCTTCAGTTGGTCCATTATTCTCGAAAAATCCAAATGGCACTGCCTGCTCGATCATCAACGAGGTAACCTACATCGGAAGTACGTATTGGCCTTTCATACAGCAGCGTGCTAAAGTTTCATGTTCAAGGCCATACCCACAGATAAAGAACACCAGTTCATTCCACCGTGACGTCATGTGATAAATGTTGACAGGGGCGTCCTTATTGGGCAGGGGCGTGGTGATTTAGGATGACAGAATTTATTTAGAGGTCGAAGTCTTTTCCCATCCCTCATCAAACAGAAGGAATGTCAGGGAAGGGACCGCGGTCAGTCCTTGATGGAACTTTTTTTTTTGAGCCCATTGAGGACTCCTTGCCGTCCGAAATCACTACCTTCAAGACAAAGTGCCAAACCTATGGGAAAGTAATTTCAGGATCAAAAGCTTCCACCTCCAACTTCAAGCTTCATCTCATTTGGCGTCTCAAACAAATTTTAAAAATGTATTGCAGTTTTAGTATTTCTGTATTTGTATTTCTGCCCTCCCTAAAATGTATTCCTGTATTTGTATATCCAAATACTTTTTTCCTCTTTTTAAGATGTATTTCCGATGCTTATCGCGATACATTTTTACAAATATATTTCAGTATCAGTATTTCAGCTACTATTTTAATGTATCCCAGCATTTGTATTTTCAAATACATTTTTGAGTATTTCTGCCCAACCCTGCATAGCGCGTAGTGTCTTGTGTCGTATCCATCACATCATCAGCCTCAGTTATAGCATTCTCATTGGTATTCTGCTCTGAGTGAACGTCCCAAAGTTCCTCTTCACTTTGATTTTTTCCTCTTGAATTTTTAGGTTCCCAATTACTGTCTAAGGTCATTAATAGGCAGATATTGCTTTGCAAAATTAATGTATGCTTTCTTATCCTCCTTATTGTCTCTTTTTTTACTCTAACATTCATTTTTTATATTTTGACGCTGATCTAGGGTTACTTATTATGTTCATTTATAAGTTACTTACTGGCCAGACCCCCAATCCAGCCTTTCAGTCAATAAGTTCGGAGACACCCCTAACAGAATTCCTGCAAAAAAAAAAGCTCAAGAATAAAATCATTTTCATTATCAAATGCGATTGAAATTGGGCACAATTTCAATCGCATTTGAAATTGAGTAGTTGATAAAGTAAGTGTTGATTACAAATGCCCGGGCTACGGACGAGCTCTTTCGCAAAAAAATAAACGGCATCAGTATAGAAGAAACCTTCATGAAAACACTTTTTGGAACACTTTGACGCGGACGGTTTTCAAAATGTGTACAGAAGTTTATTGCAGTTTTGCCAAACCCCCCCCCCCCCCCCCCCCCCCCCTAAAAAAAAATTAAGAAGTCCCCAGGAATACACTGGTTAGCAAGTCCAGCGGCGTACAGATTCCGTTTTCCAGAAGGGGGCAGGCTGAGAAGTCCTCCGGGAGGGGGGGGGGGCGTTAGCTTTTTGCCAGAACTGGAGACTGAAGCTAACGCAAGCACGCTGGGATTTCATTTCCCATGTATTTTGTCAATAAAGGCAACTAGAAGCTCGTTACATGAGACGTAAACAGCATCTCGGTAAGGATGATAGCCCGGGCGCGGGGGGTGGCTCTGCCCCCCCCCCCCCCCGCCAATCTCACCAGGGAAGGGGGCCACGAGCCCTGAAGCCCCCTCCCCCCCCCCCCCGAAATCTACGCCTATGAGCGCGCCGGCTTACCGTAGTGCTGACTTGGGCGCGAAGCTCGTAAAGGCAATTGGTTGTCTTTCTTCTAAAGAGATAACAAATTTACTGACGACAGTTTGCAGAGATTTGGAGCTCGTTGGTTGTCGTCACCGCCATAGAGAAACCCTTCTTCTTTCCCCTCTTGTCTCAAGGGAAGTCGGGACTTCCCGTCCACCAAGCTGCGCAAAGATAGGAGTCCTAGCGTTCCGCCGAGAATGGCGCGATGAAGGGAGAATCTTTCTGTCGGTTGCTGGGAACAGTTGTCTCCAAACATTGCTCGCGTTATGCGAAATTCCACTTTGGCTGGGGTCGGTTGCTACACGTAATGGTGGATGGTTTTAGAACCTTCCGCTTAACCACGTACTTCACGGATCACTATGATAACTAACCACGCCGCACCTCCGTCCTCAGGTACGTGTCGGCACCACACCCCCCGCATGGCGCGACTGTGCTGCAGCGGTCGCCTTGGTTTCTTCGCACATTACGGGCAAAAAGTAGCACTTTCTAAGAATGGTATGCTATTTTTTTCTAGTTTTATTGACTTTTCTGCTTAGACCACCGGGGCAAAAAAGACAATAACAAAATTCGTACACAACAATAAGCCAATACTC
This sequence comes from Ixodes scapularis, assembly GCF_016920785.2. Lineage (NCBI taxonomy): Eukaryota > Metazoa > Arthropoda > Arachnida > Ixodida > Ixodidae > Ixodes > Ixodes scapularis. The sequence continues at coordinate 42,833,662 of NW_024609883.1, read as the reverse complement.
TGAATGAGCCCCAGATAAGACAAAACGACTGTAAAGGCAGCCTAATATATCATTCTGTTGGCTGCTTTTGCTCTTGTTTCTATGAGTTGTCCGTGGTTGCCTTGTAAGAGTGGTAGATTTTCATCTCTAATTTTTATTTGAGCATGATTCCTTGTAGAATTCCCCGCAGGGGCCGCCTGTTAAATGAGGTGTTTGGTAAGTGGCGTCAGCACAGATCCCGGTCCATGCGGGTTCGTCCGCCCACGTCTGGCTGTGCGTGCCTTCCCTACGTCCGGGGAAGAAATTATCCTGGTGGTTGAGTCGAGCCCGGAGTAGGTTTGGACCCTTCTTCTCGTACTCTTTGAGGTGGTGTCTTCTTGGTTGTCAGCTGCCGGATGGTGTCCGAAGCATGCCGGCGGTTATGCTTAACCGCCGACCGACTCCGCAATGCCGGTTTTATGTGTTCTTCGAAAATCACAGATGCGCCTTCGTTAATTTCAGGAAGGTTGTGTACGATTCCTCGGTCATTGTGGGCTTCGGAAGGTTGAACGAGTACAGGCTGGGTTGGCGCCGAGGCTGCGGGGCTCAGTGAGGCCATGCCGCGCCAAGCCTGACCTGTTCAATATATCTCTCCTGTCAAGTATCTAGGAATATACTTTGATTCTGACCTGCCTTGGACTAAGCAACACTGTCTTGTGTCGAAACGACTAAGAAGTGTATCTTGTCAGCTCTATAACCTAAAAGTGTTCCTTCCGTTTGCAAGTAGAAAAATGTTTGTGCACACTTTGATGTATAGTGTCCTTTTTTTTAGCTGCTCTCGACAATGGCATGCCAGAATATAGCATTCCGAGGAGGATGTTAAAATGCGTTGCATATGGTTCCACACGTTCTTCAACTGATAACTTAATTAGTTTACTCAAATTGCCTTATTTCTACTCGTTGTTTATTTACACGGTCGGTTTTTGTCACTCTTGGTGCAGTGTGCGGTGAACTGTGATCGGGCATTTCAACGAGGTGCAAGAAAGAAGAATACGACGGAATTCGGAAAGAAAAGAAGCACGAGACAACATTAAAAGAAAAAGAAGGGGTGGCTGGAACAACGAGGACGACGGCTGACTGGGGGTTGTCTTCCTGGGAGCCGTCGACGCAAACAGAAACGACTGGGCGTAGCTGCGAGGGAAAACCGGGCCGTATCGTGAGGACGATGTTCCGTTGTCCCGGACGGCTCCCAGCGGCGGCTGCACCGACAATGGAAGACATCACCACATCGTTGCCACAACGCCAAGTCACCACATCGTTGCTACATCGACGCGGAGCGGGAGCGTGAACGCAACGAAAAGCTAGCGGAGAGGGAAGCAACGAAAGAGCGGCTTGACGCGGAGCGCGCGCTGGCTCAATGCGAACGCGAGCGCTTAGCGCTTGAACAACAAACTCACCAACTAAAGTTGCAGCTCCTGGAAAGGCAACAAAGTAATGTGGAAGCAGTTAACTCAGGATCGTCAGGCGAAGGAGGCACCTCACCGGTAACTGCAGCCGTTAGTCCCCACAACCTCATCCCAGTTTTCGATGAAAAACGGGACGATTTAGATGCTTACCTACATAGGTTTGAGCGCATAGCCGTCGGACAGGGTTGCCCACAGGAGAAGTGGGCTACAGCCCTCAGCATGTGCCTCGTAGGGGAAGCACTACGCGTTTTCTGACGACTTTCTCCAGTGCAGTCGCTAGATTACGAGTGCACAAAGCGTGCCCTACTTCAACGTTTCCGGTTTACAGCGGAGGGGTACAGGGAAAAGTTTCGCTATTACAAACCACAAAATGGAGAAACCGGAGGCCAGTTCGCAGCCCGTCTAGAAGGGTATTTTGATCGCTGGATTGCGATGAAAGAAAGTCCCAAAACGTACGATGCCGTGCGGGACCTGGTTGTCTCTGAACAGTTTCTTGGTAACTATCACCCTAAACTGCGGTTTTTCTTAAGGAGCGGAACAGCAAAAGCCTAGTTGAACTAGCTAGGAACTCGGACGACTATCTCGATGCCCAACATCTATCAAACCTCAACTGGATGGGAAAAGAAACTATCGCATCTGGAGCGCTTGAACAAAAGAAAAAGGACAATACCTCCGCTGTGGAGAAGCCACGTTGCTTGGTGTGTAACAAAACCTGACACAAGTAAGCGGAATGTCGATCCCGGATGGGAAACCAGAAATGTTGCTGGATATGTAAAAAGGATGGACACCAGGCAAGAACCTGTCCGCAGAAAAACCAGCCGAACCCGCAAGCGTTTTGTTTCCTTGCACCACAGCCTACTACTGGCCCTAAGGCGGAGCAGCGTACGGAAGGGTGCTCCAACACCCGGGAAGTCGAATCACGAATGGTCAATGTCGTTCAAACCCGTCTGGAAGTTGCCGGCATGGTTAAGGCTGATATGCCAATCTCTGAAGGCACGTTGAACGGAGAATCAGTTGTAGTCTTCAGGGACACGGGTAGCAATACTGTGGTAGTCAGACGGCAATTGGTGCCATCTGAAGCGTTCACTGGCACAGAAGGGCCAATATACTTTGTCGACGGATCATATCAGACACTACCAGAGGCTAAAGTGCAGGTCTCATGTTCATACTACAGCGGCACAGTTCGAGCCAAGGTAATGGACAATCCACTGTACTATGTAGTACTTCAAAATATACCAGGATGCTTACTACCAGGAGAACCAGATTTTACTTGGCAGACTGAGACTGGGTGCACGCAGCTCGAAGAAAACAATGTTCCGACCGATCTAGTGGCCACCAGCAAGAAAAAAGGTGTGCCTAGCATAGCACCAGCGGGAAGGGAGGTTTCGAGAGACGATCTGAGTCAGCGTCAGAAGCTCGACCCTACTTTGGCAGTATGCTTTAACAAAGTCGGACAGAGGCAGACTTCGAATGGGGGACATACATCGGAGTTTTACCTATCGAAAGAAGTTTTGTTTCTCCGGTATGCCCTTACATCTCGAAAATTGTTCAACCAAGTGGTGGTACCGCAAGACATGCGACCCGAAATCCTGAAAGTGGCTCACGAAGCAACAATGGCAGGCCACCAGGGTATCAAGAAGACGACAGATCGCTTCCTGGAAGCTTTCTTTTGGCCAGGAGTGCAGGCACAAATTAAGCGATTTGTGAATTCTTGTGACAGGTGCCAGAGAGTGACCCCCAAGGGGAAGATAGCAAAGGCTCCGCTTGGGAAGATGCCTATAATCGAAACACCATTCGAGCGCGTCGCAATCGACCTGATCGGACCTTTCTCGCCCTCATCAGACACGGGAAACCGCTTCATTTCGACCGTGGTCGACTGTGCTACAAGATATCCCGATGCAGTGGCGCTTCCATCGATAGACACCAAAACCGTGGCCGAGGGTTTAATCCAGATGTTCTCGCGCGTTGGAGTACCACAGGAAATACTTAGCGACCAGGCTGCAACGTTCACTTCAGCATTGATGAAAGAGGTAGCCTGCCTCTTGTCCATACAACAGCTAACCACCACGCCGTATCATCCCATGTGCAGTGGGATGGTGGAGAAGTTTAACGGGACGCTGAAGACAATGCTCCGAAAAATGTGCCAAGAGAAGCCACGACAGTGGGATTGTTATATCACATACTCCCCTCTTGTTCGCATTGTGGGACTTAAAAGGAGGGAGGATTACGCACCTTTACGTCCGGGCACCTGTCCGGTCAAAGATGAAATCCGATGCCCGCCCACCGCGCGGCCGACGGCTACCAGCGAGGGCGGTCGCCGCGCCGGGTTCGGCCAACGCCATGCCAACAACGATGATCCCGGTGCCCAACAGCGTTTATTGAGTACCATGGGTCAACAAGACACTGCGGTCAATCGAGCCGCCGCGGGCACAGTGTGCCCGCATCGCCCGCCGACCTGAGAGCCAAAGAGTAATGGCGAGCGGAGTCATCGCCGGTCGGGCGAGCTCACGCCGCTACCCGTCGTCGCAGGAGTTCGGGGCCAGGGCTCTCGGCAGACGGACGTCCACAGGTAGTGGGGACGCCGACTGTCAGAGCCCGGGGAATCGCTAGCGTGGAGTCATCGCCGGTCGGACGATGCTCGCGCCGCGACTCGACCCGTCGCCCGGAGTCCGATCCAGGACTCCTCGACCACACGCCCGTCCACTCGGAGGGCAGGCCCGACTCTCCCTCGCGCAATGTCGCTGTTCCCCCGAAATCGGGGAGACGCGCGGAGGAGTGCGAGAGAGTAGGTCAGCACGGTGACGTAGTCTCTCCGGCACGATAGGGAGCGACCGGACTCGAAGTCAGACGGACGGATTGTGGGAGCCACTGATTTCCCTCCCCCGAGAAGGCGTAAGCCGAGGCCGTTCCGGGCGAAGCCGTCTGACTTCGAGCCCGGTCGCTCCGTATCGTGTCGGAGAGACTACGTCACCATGTTCACTTACTCTCTCGCACTCCTCCGCGCGTCTTCCCGATTGCGGGGGAACAGCGACATCGCGCAAGGGAGAGGCGGGCCTGCCCTCCGAGCGGACGGCCGTGTGGTCGAGGAGTCCTGGCTTGGACTCCGGGCAACGGGTCGAGTCGCGGCGCGAGCATCGTCCGACCGGCGATGACTAAACGCTAGTGATTCCCCGGGCTCTGACAGTCGGCGTCCCCACTGCCTGCGGACGTCCGTCTGCCGAGAGCCCTGGCCCCGAACTCCTGCGACGACGGGTAGCGGCGTGAGCTCGTCCGACCGGCGATGACTCCGCTCGCAATTACCCCTTTGGCTCTCAGGTCGGCGGGCGATGCGGGCACGCTGTGCCCGCGGCGGCTCGCTTGACCGCAGTGTCTTGTTGGGGACCCCTGGTACTCAATAAACGCTGCTGATACCGGGATCATCGTTGTTGGCGTGGCGTTGGCCGAACCCGGCGCGGCGACCGCCCTCGCTGGTAGCCGTCGGCCGCGCGGTTGGACGGGCATCGGATTTCCCCTTTGACCGGACAGGTCCGCGGCCGTAAAGGTGCGTGATCTACCCTCCTTTTTATTCCCACAGCATACAGAGAGGTACCGCAGCGTAGTCTGGGTTTTTCGCCTTTTACGTTGATATACGGAAGACACATTCGAGGCCCTATGACAATCCTGAAGTAGCTGTGGACAAACGACAGTATCACAAAAGAGGTCAAGACTATCTACGGGTATGTGTTGGACTTAAAGGGACCATGAAGGCAATTTAATTTTTTTTTTTAAAAGAAGGTGTTTTCGGAAGCATTGGGGTCCTGGCATGCCACACAATTTTTTCTAGAACGTTGTGACTCTTATTTCTGTACCTGCAAATAAATTTGCAAAACCGAAACAAACATTCAGATTTCTTCCCTTTTTCGCCTCTGGAAAGAGAAGTGACGTCAGGGAGCACTGTCGGCATCGGTAGGATTTAGTGCACACTCAGTGTGGTTCCCGTGGTTCGCTCTAGTGCACGGCGGTCTGTGAAGAAAACCTGGAAGAAATGGACGACAACGTCGCGCTCGCAAACGAGTTTGAGCTCCCGTTCAGCGACCTCACGCCGGCTGAACGGGAGATGCTGCTAAGCACGCAGAACTCTGGATTGGCGACCGATGCAGCAGTGCTGCGCATTGCTGCATCGGTCGGCAGTTTATGCAAACTAACGTTGCCCGATCGACCGCACGTCTTTAGCCGAACTTTCGCGCAACCTACTACTGCACATAAACGCGGCGTGATTGGTGAGACACCAGTTCGCAAAGCGAACACGAGACGACGCACGAAACCAAAACTAAAATCCGCCGCCCCCGGCGCTCATACCTCTTTTTCTTTTTTTTTTTTGTCCATGGTTGCTCGATGTCTGTTACGCGCCCGAGGTAGCAGTGCGGGATGCGTTCAACCAGTGACAAACGGAGGGATCGCTTCAGATTACGCTTTTATACATGGTATGAAACCTATTAATTCCCAACTAAAACTTCAAAATATTATCCAACGTTCAAATAAACTTTTTTCATCACATCTCACCACCGAAATCGAAACCAAAAGCGCGTCTATCGTTTGAACCAATCGCCAGACGAGGAGCCCGTTGTCGTCACGCTTCGGAGCACTTTAGCTCACCTTTCTGCCGCCGCTTCGGTGGGGTCTCAGGCAACGTTCCCGGCGCTATTATTACCGCGCCTGTTTGCTCGATTGATGCGGCACCCAAACTTTTGTTCGGGCTAGAACTTGGTCAACAGTATCTGAGACGTGCCTGACATCCATTTCAACCATCGAATAAAACTTCGAAACTGCCTTCCTGGTCCCTTTAAGAGATCGCCTTGAAGAGACGATGGAGCTGGCCCGCAAGAATCTTGCTGAGGCGCAACAGGTCCAAAAGAAATATTTTGACAAAAAGCCCCAAAACTGTCAACTCCGAGTTGGTGACCGAGCACTGCTTTTGCTGCCGACCACCTAAAACAAGCTGCTCATGGCTTGGAAAGGTCCATTTCCGGTTGTCTGCACTAAGGGAGGTCACGACTACCTCATCGATTTGGGACACGCGCAAAAGCTCGTCCACATCAACCTACACAAGCGGTACGAAGAGCGGGGAAAGCAAGAACAGCCTCAACCCCAGACATTGGCCATTTTCGCAATAGAAGACGAAAAGGACGGCTTACTATCAGCCCCGTCGCTTCAAAAGACACAAGGAGCCAAGGATGTAATGCTTAACCAAGACCTCTCAAAAGAAGAAAAAAATGAGCTCAGGGCCCTTTTGAACGGGTACGATGATGTATTTTCAGACCTGCACGGGAAGACAAACATCCTTGATTGCCAACTTCAACTCACAAGCGAAGTGGCCCTCCAAACACCGCAGCATCCCGTGCCCCTAGCCATGAGGGCGACGATTGAAAAGGAAGTGCAGGAGATGGTACGGGGAGGAATCATTGAAAAGTAAAAGTCCCCATCTAGGTCTCCACTTATGCTAGTGCGGAAGCCATACAACACCTTCCGCATATGCGTCGACTTTCGTCGCATCAACAACATCTTGGTAGGGGACGCAGAACCCATGCCCCGCACAGATGATGTGTTTGCGGAAGTGGGGAAGAGGAGATACTTCTCCAAGTTTGACCTAGTTAAAGGCTACTGGCAAATACCGTTGACGGAAGAATCCAAGCCAGTTACGGCGTTTTCAACAGCCACGGGCTTGTACCAGTTCAGATACTTGCCTTTTGTATTAAAGACCGCTTCAGCAGTCTTCACAAGACTCATGAGAGAACTCTTGAACGGGATCCCACATGTGCAACACTATATCGACGATGTTCTCGTTGCCACCGATACTTGGTCAGAGCACCTGACGACGCTGCAGTGTTTGCTGGAGCGAGTTCGTCAGGCAGGCTTAACAATCAAGCCCAGCAAGTGCGAGATCGGCATGAAAAAGATTACGTTCTTGGGCCACGAGCTAGAGGAAGGAAAGATTCGACCTTTGCTGCGCATATTAGAGCAGGTCATAAAGGCGCAAAAACCACAGACGAAGAAGCAGGTCCGATCATTCTCGGGCCTGGCAAATTATTACAGGCAGTTCGTACCAGGATATTCTCAGATCGGCCAAACCCTTGTGGAAATGACAAAGAAAAGAGAGCCCAACAAGGTACATTGGACTGACGAAAGAAAAGAGGCTTTTAATATGTTAAAAGTCGCTCTCTCCGCTAGGCCTGTGCCGCGAGCAAACGATATCAACAAGGAGTTTGTAGTGCGAACGGATGCGTCAGAGACCGCGATTGGCACCTTCCTGATGCGAGAGCACGAGGGATTGCTACATCCCATATTATACGCGAGCAAACAACTTCTCTTACGCGAGCAAAAATATTCCACGGTCGAACGGGAATGCATGGCCCTAATATGGGCGGTTCAGATATTTCACATGTACCTATATGGTAAACAGTTAACGGTACAAACGGACCACCACCCACTGCAGTACTTGAATACTGCGAAGTTGATAAACAGTAGGGTGTTAAGGTGGTCTCTCTTGCTTGAAGAATATAGTTTTAAAGTTGTACATATTAAGGGTAGCGAAAATGTAGGAGCAGATTTTATGAGCAGGATCTGAGATTTTGCATGCGTTATCTAGCAAATATGGTCTTTGTTTTGGTTTGTTTTGTTTTACCATGTATATGCTCACCGGTGCAACTGGATTTTCTCTTCTGAAAAAGAAAAAGCTTAAAGGGGGGTGGTGTGGTGAACTGTGATCGGACATTTGAACGAGGTGCAAAAAAGAAGAAGACGACGGAATTCGGAAAGAAAAGAAGCACGAGACATCAGGAAAAGAGAAAGGAGGGGTGGCTGGAACAACGAGGACGACGGCTGACTGGGGGTTGTCTTCCTTGGAGTCGTCGACGCAAACAGAAACGACTGGGCGTAGCTGCGAGGGAAAACCGGGCCTTATCGTGAAGAGGATGTTCCGTTGTCCCGGACGACTCACAGCGGCGGCTGCACCGACCATGGAAGATATCACCACATCGTTGCCACAACGCCACGTCTCCACATCGTTGCCACAACGTCACCACCGTCGTTGTCAGCTGAAGTGAAGTGTCTCACTCTGACCTCCACAAACCTTTTTGACTTGAGACTCTCATTTATTTCTCAGTGACTCATCAACTAGTTGTTTTATGAGTGCCCTAAAGAAATTGTGTATCCTGTAACGTGTTTCATGTTTTTCTCTATATTAGTATCGCTTTTGTTTTTCAACGGAACTACTAAAGCTTACAGAAAACCAGTACTTGCCTCGTCAATAATTTGATATGTCCAAAGAGAGCATGACCTCAAATAACGAACCTCCACACACAGTGTATTCAAAACTGAGAGGGTGGCAACACCTACATTTAGGAACTCTACTCGCTATGAAATTCCTTGTATTTTTATTCATTATGGGGAAAGCAGTAGGTCATTTTACGCACGGAAGATTTTAATGAACTACCAGACAACTTAAGTTTAACTAATTCTAACCATGGGCTCAAAAAGAATCTGAAAATGTTATTTTATTTTACTTGCAAGTGATAGATGTACAGTTGACATTTAGTGAGCGTTGTTGCCCACTTCGTTTTATCCTGTTGTGACCTGCTGTTCATGTAAAGATTGGGCTGTACTGCCAGGTCATGCGACAAAAGCTTACCTCGGCTTAGGCAGACCTGTATAGGTATTTGTCTATTACTACGAATAAAAGTTGTTTATTATTATTAATATTATTGTTATTATTAGGTTTAGCTCCATCTATGGTGGGGAGGGGGGGGGGGCGCAGGGACCAGGGAGTGTTCGCAAATTATCTTTATTTTGCCAGCGAAAAAAAAAGTGAAGAGTGCACATGATTCAAGTCTTAGGGAAACTTTTCTGTTGAAGTGTTCGCAAATAAATAGCAAAAAAAAGTAACAACAATTTTAAGAAATATTGTCACGGGTGGTGACCAAAAATAACAAATAAACAGGAAGAAATAAATGTTTAATGTGGCGAACTTGTGCCAAAAATAAAAGAGTACAAAAGATAATAATAGAGCGTCGCGGGCGTCGAAGTCGGCGTGGCAGCAGAGTCGAACGCTGAAGCGAAACTGACTCGACAAGGTAGCGGGCGGCCTCTTATCTAAAGTGTGTCACTATCTCGAAGATTCGGCGAAAGCGGCTCGAGCGTCGCGTGATCGGGGCGAGAATGAACACGCACTTTCTAGAAAACAAAAGCAGGAATAAATGACAGAAGTTACGTGCGGTACATGAATAGACGAGAACTTTCTGGGGGTCCGTGACCGAGCGTTGCTTTCTCAGCCCTGCGCGCGGCATTATCCCCCCCTTTAAAAGTGCATCGTCCCGATGCAGCACAAAAACGGAAAACAAAAAAACAAAAAAAACAAAAGGACACCAGAATTGCTAGCCGGAGTTCACAGTCCACAGTTCACTCGTCGACGAGAGTGGAGAGTCCTATCGTTCGTAATACGGCTTCAGCCGGACGACATGCACCACCTCGGGTCGCGGCTGACGTCTTGCAGATGGCGCGTTCCGTCGGGTAGAACTTCGTAGTTCAGATCGCCGAGGCGTCGGATGACCTTGTAGGGCCCAAAGTAGCGCTTCAGCAATTTCTCACTGAGGCCGCGGCGACGGATGGGCGTCCATACCCACACCCTATCTCCGGGCTGGAAGTGGACGTCCCTGCGACGAAGGTTGTAGCGGCCGGCGTCGACGCGTTGCTGGTCTTGAATCAGGAGTCGGGCGAGCTGGCGAACTTCTTCGGCGCGTTGAGCAACCGCCTGGGCGTCGTCGCTCTCGTTGTCAGATGGCTCATGGGGCAGCATGGCGTCCAGCATCGTCGTTACCTTCCGACCATGTACCAGCTGGAAAGGGGTGAATCCAGTGGTCTCTTGAACCGCCGTATTGTAGGCGAACGTGACGTAGGGCAACACCTCGTCCCACGTCTTGTGCTCTACGTCGACGTACATAGAGATCATATCGGCGATTGTCTTGTTGAGTCGCTCCGTCAGCCCGTTGGTCTGCGGGTGGTACGCAGTTGTACGACGATGGCTGGTATGACTGAGTCGGAGGATTTCTTGGGTCAGTTGTGCCATGAACGATGATCCGCGATCTGTAATCAGAACTTCTGGAGCGCCGTGCCGGAGGACGATGGACTCAATGAAAAACTTGGCAACTTCCACAGCAGTCCCCGAAGGAAGAGCTTTCGTTTCGGCGTACCGTGTGAGATAATCTGTGGCGACGATGATCCAGCGGTTCCCCGACGTCGAAGGCGGAAAAGGACCAAGTAGATCCATTCCGATCTGCTGGAAGGGTGCAGTTGGAGGAGAAATAGGCTGCAGGAGTCCGGCCGGCCTCGTCGGAGGTTTCTTGCGTCGCTGGCACTCGTGGCATGATCGTGTGTACAGGTGGACGGTCTTGGGGAGCTTGGGCCAGTAATACTTTTCACGAATACGGGCCAGTGTCCGGCTGTATCCAAGGTGTCCGGATGTCGGGTCGTCGTGACATGCTTGAAAGATGTCCCCTCGAAGGTCGGTCGGGATTACCAGCAGCCACGGTGAGTTGTTGTCCCCGAAGTTCTCTTTGTAGAGTACACCTTGTCGAATGGCGAAGGTCGACACGGCTCGTGAGAAAACACGGGGTACGGTACCGCCGCGCCCTTCTAAGTGCTCGATTAAGGCTCGCAGCTCCGGATCGTCTCGTTGACGTCGTGCCATGTCATCGGTGTTCACTGCCCCTAGAAAGCACTCGTCATCATCGTCGTCGCTGCTGCCGGAAGGTGTTTCGACAGGGGCCCTGGACAGGCAGTCAGCGTCGCTGTGCTTGCGTCCTGACTTGTAAACCACAGTCATGTTGAACTCTTGTAGCCGGAGGCTCCATCGAGCGAGGCGTCCTGACGGGTCCTTGAGGTTCGCAAGCCAGCAGAGCCAGTGGTGGTCCGTGACTACGCGGAACGGGCTTCCGTACAAGTACGGACGAAACTTCGTGATTGCCCAGACGACCGCAAGGCATTCTTTCTCAGTCGTGGAGTAATTTCTCTCTGCCTTGGACAGTGTCCGACTTGCGTAGGCGAGGACTCGTTCGGTGCCTTCTTGTACTTGAACTAGTACCGCGCCAAGTCCTGCGTTACTTGCGTCAGTGTGAATCTCGGTGTCCGCATCCTGATCGAAATGTCCAAGAACCGGAGGCGTCTGGAGTCGTCGCTTCAGCTCGTCGAATGCCTGCTGCTGTTCCTCGGCCCATTCGAACCTCTCGGCGTCCTTCGTGAGGTTTGTGAGCGGTGCGGAAATCCGTGCGAAATCCCGAACGAAGCGACGATAGTAGGCGCAAAGTCCAAGGAATCTTCGCACGGCCTTTTTGTCTTTCGGCGCGTGAAATGACGCGACGGCGCGAGTCTTCTCAGGGTCTGGGCGCACGCCTTCGTTGCTAACCACGTGACCTAGAAACTTCAGTTCGTCATAGGCGAACCAACACTTTGACGGTTTGAGGGTGAGTCCAGCGGTCCGTATGGCTTGAAGAACAGCTCGGAGTCGTCGTAAGTGCTCGTCGAAGTCGTTGGAAAACACCACGACGTCATCGAGGTAGACCAGACAGCTCTGCCACTTCAGTCCTGCCAGTACGGTGTCCATAACACGCTGGAAAGTTGCTGGAGCCGTGCACAGTCCGAAGGGCATCACCTTGAATTCGTACAGCCCATCTGGCGTGACGAAAGCTGTCTTCTCTCGGTCCCGTTCGTCGACTTCGATCTGCCAGTAGCCGCTCTTCAGGTCCATCGATGAGAAGTATCGAGAGTGGCGCAGCCGGTCTAACGTGTCGTCGATTCGGGGGAGTGGGTAGACGTCTTTCTTCGTCACCGCGTTCAGCTGCCGGTAGTCCACGCAGAACCGAAGCGTTCCGTCCTTCTTCTTAACCAGTACGACTGGAGAGGCCCACGGACTGCTTGATGGCTGGATTATGTCGTCGTTCAGCATCTCTTGAACTTGCTCCTGGATCACCTCCCTTTCTTTAACGGAGACTCTGTACGGTGATCTATGCACAGGGCGCGCGTCGTCCTCGGTAATGATACGGTGCTTCGCAACGGCTGTTTGGCGTACCTTCGACGACGTCGCAAAGCAGTCACGGTATTCGGCGAGGAGGTTAATCAGCTGCCGTCGTTTCGGGTCCGGAAGCTTAGGGTCGATGTCGAGTTGCGCTGGCGACGTACCGTCTTGCTGAGGTGGCGAGGATTCATCAGTAATGGCGGCGATTTCGGCGGAGTTTCGGAGATCCTCGACGTGGCCAACGGCTGTACCTTTTGTGAGGTGTTGCGTTTCATTCCGGAAGTTCGTCACGAGGACCACAGTGCGGCCATCCTGAAGTTCGGCTACTCCTCGTGCGACGCCTATTCCTCTTCCCAGGAGCAACTGGAGGTTGCCTTCCAGAAGAACTTCGCTACGGGTAGCTGCATCGGTCACGACGGGTACGACAACACTTGATCGCGGCGGCAGATTCACGTGGTCGGCAGCGACTCGGACGGCGGCTGACGCAGTTTGGAGTTTCTCTGAAGGCGGAACAGGTGTCCGCAGCGTCAATCTGTTTTCTCCAAGGTCGATGACGGCGCCGTATTCACACAAAAAGTCCATGCCGAGAATGACGTCTCTGGAACAGTCTTGTAGAATGACGAATTTCACAGGACACGTCTCGCCGTGAATTTCGACGCGAGCGGTGCACCTTCCAACAGGCGTGATGAGGTGTCCTCCGGCGGTTCGTATCTGCGGTCCATCCCACGGCGTCGTGACTTTTCGAAGGTGGCGGGAGAGCCTCCCACTCAAGACTGAGTAGTCTGCTCCGGTGTCCACCAGTGCCGATGCGTCGTGGCCGTCGATGATGACGTTTAGGTTGTTGGACACCGTTTCAGGAGCGTCGTTTCGGTCTCCGGTAGCGTTCGAGTGGGGGCCCTCCGACGTTCGTGGAGGATCTTGGCGTCGGTCGTCTTCGGCAACTCCACCTCCAGGGGTTGCCGCGCCTAGTTTCCCCGCCGTGGAGCGAGGGGCGACAGGCTTTCACGTCGGGGTCGGTGCATCGGCGAAGCTGGACGTCGTGGTGAAGGCGATCGGAACTCTCGGCGGGACGCAGGCTCGGGGGACTGGGGTCGTCGCAGATACTCGTCGATCTCCCGAGGGCGTTCACCATACCGGGGGCGCGGGTCGTTTGGGTGGAATCCGCGCAGCCCGAGTCGTCGGTATGGGCATCGGCGGTACACATGGTCAGCTTCCCCGCAGTGGTAACACAGAGGGCGTCGGTCGGCCGTCCTCCAGACATCTGTATTCCTCGGCGCAGGTTGCTCTGGGTGAACGTGCCCTTGATCTTCCTGTCGTCGGGGGTAATGCGGCGTTGGGGCGTCCCTTCGGGGTGGCGACGTGGCTTGGCGGGGGGCTTGCGGCGGTCGTCGGGCCATCGCGGCGTAGCTCAACATGGGTTCCTCCGGTGCCACCGTGGTGACGGGAACCTCTGGTTGGAGCGCCCGATGCACTTCTTCTCGGACAGCCTCGGCGATGGAAAGGGCTGGCGGACGGTTGGTAGTTGGCAGCAACTTTCGCAGTTCCTCCCGGACAACCTCTCGGATCATTTCCCGGATGTCCGGTGTATCCGGAGTGTTTTCGCCGTTAAGCGGTGCGGGTGCACCGACGCCTGGATGTCGCTGGAAGTGGGAAGCACGTGCCTGAAGCGCGCGCTCGATGTTGGTTGCTTCGGCGATGAAAGCTTCGACGGTGGTAGGCGGGCTCCGCACAAGGCCACCGAAGATGTTCTCCTTGACGCCGCGCATCAAGACTCGCAGCTTTTTCTCTTCAGGAGCGATTGGGTCAGCGCGATTCATGAGGTGGAGAACGTCTTCGACGAAGCTTGTGACGCTCTCGGTCGGCCCTTGGGTTCTCGCTCGCAGGAGTTCTTCGGCACGCTGCCGTCGGTGCTGGTTGGCAAATGTCCGTCGCAGCTCGGCCTGGAATTCTTCCCACGACGCAATGGACGCTTCGTGGTTCTCGAACCAGGTGCGTGCCGTGCCTTCCAGAGCAAAGTAGACGTTCTGAAGGCACTGCTCCGGTGTCCATCGGTTATGGCGGGCCACTCTTTCGTAACGTTGTAGCCAATCTTCAACGTCCTCGTGGATCTCCCCGGTGAAAGGCGTCGGAGTCCGGGGTGCGACGGGCAAGTATACGACGGCAGAAGCGGCCGGGATCTCCGACTGGTTGGCCATCGCCGTCGTCTTGGGCCTCGGCTTGTCCGGCAGCAGACCGTACTCAGGATCCTCTCCCTTTATGCGGCGGCTGGTCCGAGGTTCAGGTTCCGCGGTGAATGGTCTTCTCACCAAGCCGGGAATCGGACTTGTGCTGCGGGCCCTTGGAGGGGAACGCTGCACGGGCATGCGGTACCCCGCACCTCCACCAAAATGTCACGGGTGGTGACCAAAAATAACAAATAAACAGGAAGAAATAAATGTTTAATGTGGCGAACTTGTGCCAAAAATAAAAGAGTACAAAAGATAATAATAGAGCGTCGCGGGCGTCGAAGTCGGCGTGGCAGCAGAGTCGAACGCTGAAGCGAAACTGACTCGACAAGGTAGCGGGCGGCCTCTTATCTAGAGTGTGTCACTATCTCGAAGATTCGGCGAAAGCGGCTCGAGCGTCGCGTGATCGGGGCGAGAATGAACACGCACTTTCTAGAAAACAAAAGCAGGAATAAATGATAGAAGTTACGTGCGGTACATGAATAGACGAGAACTTTCTGGGGGTCCGTGACCGAGCGTTGCTTTCTCAGCCCTGCGCGCGGCAATATACAGACAGCGCTCTGTCTGTGTGTTTCCTCGTCCCGATCCAAAGTGTTTTAGCGCTGTTCCCACCAAAACAAGCTTGGCAGGCTGTTCACGTGAGAAGTACTCGTGTTTCAGAATTAAAGAGCGAGTGGGCGTCGTCGTTATAATAATGGCCGATAACTTAGCAGAAAACAAAACTGTATTTACACTGATAAAATACACGTATAAATATTTACAGTTGAAGATTCTCAGTCAGTTCATGGCATTCGTCTTGTTCGATCCGTCCTGTTCGATCCGATTGCTTGCCTTCCGCTGGCGTTCAGCTCATTCCGTTCACTGTCTGGTGTTCAGCAGGCGTTCCGTTCGTTCCGTTCACTGTTTGGCGTTCAGCTGGCGTTCCCTTCGCTGATTACTGTGGCGTTCTGCCCGTTCCGTTCGCGATCAGTCTAGTGTTCCGCCCGTTCAGCATCATTGTCTGTCCTCGGTCTTCTTCTTTCTCTCTTGCTTTGTCACGTCGCCGAGGTTTCTTTTTCTTGTCTTCTACCTTTTCGAACACAGTCACGCGCTCTCAGCTAAAAGCTGAACAGGTTTCACTCGCGAAGACTGCAATCGCGGGTGTCACGGGTGAAGTGTAAATGAATGTTGTTTTTAGTTACTTTGCCCACTGTATATAGTTCGCTTAACTTGTAACAACTCGTTCTGCCGTCTCCATTCCTCCGCTGTACCTGAAAGAGTTTCACAATGTTTTATATTTGAGCCGCGCTTCGAATTCTGCTGTGAGGAGAAAAAACATGCATCCCAGCTGACTGGAAACTTTCCTAGTTTATACACTGAAATGGAAAAAAAGAAATGGTAACCAAGCACTAAGTACAACGCGGCGATGAACGCATTTAAATGTGAGTCAATAACAATAGATTTCTAGAAGATAAGGTAGGGTGCGATGCCGTAGGAGCGACTCTTAATCACCTCTCTGGGAATGTATACTGAATGGTCACAGCAAGGGCATGTTTTCCCTTATCTTTTCTGTTCTATGACACTGTTGTTTTCCGTTTCCTGATCCATTAACCCGGATGCATATGAAAAGTCTGACAGGGCCACTCTTTGTCATATAATATTTTTTTCAGGCAGACCCAGTATACTATTTCAGACCTTTATATTACATACATGAAAATTTGCTTTACACCACACCATCATACAGCCTAAGTGCATAAGCGATTAGTAAAAAAAAAGTGAAGAATTCCCGCCATAAGTACCAACTCTGGCCAATAAAAGTCAACTTTTAGTCAAATAAAATTCTACATGGAATGGATTTGGCCATGGCGGGCGGAACCTGTCTTTTTTTATTTGAAGAATACAACTTTTTTGCAAGGTGCGGCGACTCAGTTGCGCCATCTTTAAGTAGCTACCTGACACAACCAGGATTGTGCGACTGGTGCGAGCCGCACAGCACACTCCGACACACTTTTTATATAAAAATTTAAAAAAATACACACCTCAAACGTGTTGCGGGGGAACTGTCTCTCTCTCGCGCGCGTATGCTGTTTCGTGTGGATTGCAGTGTGGAGTAAACCGTGCAGCTCAGTGCGCACGCAAAGAAGGCCCCAGGTTGGCGCGGTTCATGACGGGTATCCTCGGCCACCGCGCGCATCCCGAAGGGGCCGAGATTGCGGCCTCTGCGCTGCGCGGGTCTGCAGGTGAAACTTGTACTTGCTGGAATTTGAGTGCCACAGTGCTTTTTTTGTTTTAAGGGGCACTCAGTAGAAAAAGAAAATTACCGAGCTGAAAGATGTCATTACTCAACAAAGAGTCTCGTGTTTAAGAGGACACTACTCGAAGGCTTTCCTGTTTTCCGGTTGATCGCACGCGACCTCTGCATGCGCTGTTATAACAATTGCTGGTTTGGGCATAGGCTTTATGGTTGCAGGATAACTTCCGCAGGATATGCAAAACGAGTAGGATTCAAAGCGTTGTCCCCCTGTTATCTCCATATACGTAGAAGTTCGCCCATACTTTGCGCGAGCGACGGCTACTACACTTTTATTAAAAACGTAGCTCCTCACGAAAGAATGCCACTCTTTGAAGATTTTGAATAGGCACAGAAACGACTTAAATGGAAATTGTCGAAGGCGCGCGACCGTCGGTTGTTAAAATGTCCGTTTGACGGAATTATGTTGACTAATAATGTTTACCAATTCTTCCTTTGCCTGTTTCAGCACAGCACACGGTCGGTCCTGTAGGAAAATTTAGGTGAACTGAAACTACGGGTTAAATAACTTTTCTTCGAATGTCAGAATACGAAAATCGCTGTCACTTTGTAGTCTACGAAAATCGCTGCGGTCAAATTAGATGTTAGGTTAGCGTTGTGTGAGGCGCGCTTCGCACGCTGACTCGCGATTACAACCTTTGCGCATATGTTCTGATGAAACTTTTTAAAACGCGCACCTCATTTATACAGTACGCCCACTTTTCCACTGTTCTTTATTTACTGGACATAAATATAGTCGTATTGAATCACAATGTTCTTCATTGTTTACACTTATAATCAATATTGTTAACAAATGTGAAGATCACCACTCATCATGAGTACCAATTTGAAACGCGAAGCGAGTTACAAAAGCTGTTTTATGTTGTTTAAAATCACGGACTACTTCACTGCGTTGCAGACTTGGGCATCAACATTTGTCAAGACAACTCGTATGTTAAACCGTCTATGAATTCAATATAGTTCCAGCATTTTTGCGACAAAGGTCAGCCGTTTTGTATACTCGATGAGAACGCGTGAGCACAGTGCTCAAAAACGGGATGTGATAGATATTTTCTTGAATTCGAGCGACGTTTCGTTGCTCTGAGCTTACGCCCAAATTGCAGAGTACAGTCGAACGTGGCGCAATAACAACTGTAATGCGAAGAAAAAAAGTGAATAAGGAAAGAATAAAATACAAGCTTTCACGTTGTTTTGAAAGTATTATACAAAGGATGTGGTCGGGTATATTTACTTGTGTTACGTATTGACACGTGAAACATTGTAACATCTACATATAATGCTGAAGCTCGTATAAAATGTGGTCAAGTCTTCTAAACCTATTGTATCAATTGAGATTGTTTGAGACGAAAATGAAACTTTATTCTTTTTATTTTAGTAACGTTTACAACTCAGACGGTGACCTTGCGAATCGAGGGGTGCTACATACAGTCTTAGAAATACCTGCGCGTCTACTTACCCGCAAAACCCTCAAAAAGCCAATCTCTGGAATCTACGAAATCAGCTCAGCAAATGATGAGGCGGAACATCCGTTTCGACCGAAAAATGAAGTCTGCGCTGTGACATTACGCAATGCAAAGCGTCATGCTTGCATTGCGTAATGCCACAGCGTAAACTTCATAAGAAGACGCACCGGCATTTTTTAGAGTGTAGAACCCAGTGACAGGTCCTGGCTGGCCAACAGCGGCGAACTGGCTGCCGAACAACAGTACTACGTCTTCATGAACTGCGAGCGCCATCTCTTGGAAAGCAGAAACATGAAAATAAAGAAACAAGCACCAACTTTTTTTTTCAAATTCGCTGTAGTTACTGTACGAACCAACGTATATCAATAGTTTTGATATGATTCTCTTGCGGGTTCAATTTAAAGACACAGGGCGTAAAACGGTTTACTTATAATTAACTTCGTAGGATGTCTTCAAACGCAAAAATGCTAAAACAATCGACTTTCGGAACTTTCACAAGTTTGTTTAATATAAAAAAGTACTAGATATGTATTCGTAAGGTTAAGTTTCTTAGAAAAGTGTCATTCTGTATAAAGTAAACATGTATAAAACATGTGGAGCAATGATCACGTGAGTGAGAATAAAAAAAAATCACGAGCCATTCCACTCTGTGAAGGGGGATGGCCAGCGAAGCTCTTGAGCACACGACAGAGACGTGACACTGAATTTTGATCAAAGGTTCGAACATATATTTATTCTCTTGATCGGTGATCAGTCTGACTAAAGGTACGCACAGACATTTATTGATGTCTTAAATGGTGGTCATTATGTCGCATGGACGTCTAACACCGCCCCGAGAAGCCGGGGGAAACTAGACACGCACGACCGGACCGCCATCCGCCGGAAAGTAGACATGCGCTTGGAGACTGCCACCCCAGAAGGGCAGAAGGAAAGGAAACTAGGCACGCAAGTCGTTTGGAGCAACGACAAGGAGAGGGCGGTGCGAGCGTAGACATTGCCGACACGGGTCGCTCAGCGGCAAATCTTTCAGAAAACTTTACTATCTACATGAGAGTCTACAGATCTTAAAAATTGTGCCTATATCTCATAAATAATGTACTGAACAGGCCTATCTCTAAATTACCCAAGCATCAAGAAGAATGCCGGGAATGGTGTTCGACGCGCCGCACGTGCCTGTGTCTGCAGGAGTAACTGTTCTAAAGCAAAAGTCTTAAACAAATAGAATCGTGCAAGCGCTTTCGTCGACGCTTTATTTTCATTATTTACTTCCAATCTTTTATGCGGGGAAGGTGTGGGCGCGAGGCGCGTTCGGCTGTGCGAGCGTAGAGCTTTTGTTGACGCTTATGGAAACTCTACGAAACGCAAACCATAAACAGCTTCGCTAACAAAATGCGTGTATTTTTGTTAGGTTTTAGGGTGCGCTCCGTCGCTCCTATGGCGTTGTACATTTACTTCTTGTAGGAATCCATTGTTATTGGAATTCATATCTCAATAAACTCTGCGCATCATTGCACCTCGTAATTTGTTGCAGCGGTGAGGCAAGATACAAAAACACGGATGTGCCATGTTTTTCTTCTTATTTTCGTTATTTTGCGAGTGTGCATTGTTTGTCGATCGGTTATGCAGGAAACCGGCTGTATGTAAAAAGATGTTGTTTCGACCGCCTCTTATTCCACGTCTCTGCACTTAAAATCCGAGTGGACAGCCTTAAAATATTACAGCGAAACGTATACTCTGTTTGTAATATAAAGTGTAGGAAGATAGTGTCGCCAAAACACTGATTGCCATTAGGCGTGAAGTAACCATTGCCTGTAGTAGATAGGGATAAATGACACAGCATAGATCAAAGATACTGTCGCACACTGATAAACATGTTTATTTAATTAAGAGTTTTTGAAGTTGACTAGAAGTTGGTAAGCAAAAGCATGATACCGAGCTTTGGTTTTCATAGTCATCAAGGTACTCTCCGTTTCATATTAAGTGAGACCGCGCTCAACGCTACGATCTGCTGAAGACTTGAAGCAGCATCGGAAGTCCATCGTCATGGCGCTGGTCGTCTTTCTGCGTTTGCCGGCTAAAACAATCATGGGTAGTGAATGCGCCGTGAGACTACGGTGCTTGGAGCGCGTCTTCGACTAGTGTAATTAGCGTCCTCTGCTGCCCATAAGTTAAAAGTGGTCCTCAAGGGGCAACAAATGACGTCACAGAAGCCGAAGCGTCATGCTGTTGCATGTCGCGAGCCTGGCGGTTGTTCGTAGAAATGCTGACGAGAAGTTTTGAGTAGCAGGAGCGAAGGTGAGTGCCGCTGTCGTCAAGGCGTCCCAACTTCCGCATGCCGAAGCCTCCATGGAGTGCCGCACTGGAGATCGACATGCAGCAGAACAGGCGTCTGCCACTCACACCACAGCTGTTGGGACGCCGGCCGAATTGCGACTGGCGACAGCACGACACTTCTACAACTTAGTTAGACTGCGCTTTTTTCTAGACGCAAAGGCGAAAAAAGCCGTGACTATTTACTTCTTGGCGTTGGTCCGTCGGATAGTCGCTCTGGCTGTGGTCGGACAATGTGAAATGGAACAGAGCAGTAGATATTATTCACATCGTAGTTCAAAGACAAAAACAACATTGTGAGTTGACCCTTCGTATAAAATCAATCACTCCAGGTGGACTTCGCAATCTATTCTAACGTGTCATGGCCCGAGGAATATCTAGTTACCCAAACAACATTTCAAGTTATGGCAGCTGAACACATGCACGCAAAATAATTGTTTCCAATTCCTTTATTTAGCTAAAAAATATAACTATCCCGACAGCTTGGGTTTCGAAAGTAAAAGATAATTTTTCAAGGGGACATCAATCCCAAATTTGACGTCCAATGTCGACTTCCGCCACCTATTAGTATTCAGTGGTACCTTTTAAACATACCAAAGGGGAGTGTCTTATTCTCATATAAATTTAAATTAGCTTATTGTCAGGAAAGCGACTTTGAGCATAAACGCTTTATTGTTGCTACAACTCCAGGGGTCTCTAAACTCCGGTCAGCGCGCCAAATCCAACACACCGAGGTCTTCCAACCAGCCCGTGGGTGGCCGCAGTACTTCCAATGAAGCCCAGCCCGCGGCTCGCATTTAGCAGGCCCACTGCTGCCGCCGCAAAAATAAGCGCGTTTAAAAAGACGACGTCGCAAAGCTTGCTAACCGCGTAAAATGAAGGTCCTCTTGTCATGTTATTTATTGGACATTGTCATCACTATAGTTAGGCCCCTGTTTCATATCAGTGTAAGTATGTATGTAACAATTTCTTTGCCTTCCGGTGATATTTGCGCGTAGCGTCTTGTGTCGTATCCACTGCGTGTCGTCAGCGGAAGTTCTATCATTCTGATTAGTCTTTTTACCTGAGTCAACGTTCCAAAGTTGCTATGCACTTTGATTTATTCCTTGTGAATTTGCAGGTTCCCAATTACTGTGTAAGGTCAAAATCAGATAAAATATTGCTTTTAAAAATAACGTATGTGTTTTCATCCTTCTTAGAGTCTCTTTTTTATTCTAAATTTCCATTTTTTATTTATACGCTGATCTAGAATTATTTATTAGGTTCATCTCTCATTTATATTTACTTCTTTATCTCCTGGCAGCAAATCCCCGATCCAGCTTTTCAGAAAACGTGTTTGAAGACCCCTTAATCGGTATTTGAGCAAGAATGCCCGAGAATAGAGAATGGTTTTTTTCAAATGTGATTGAAATTGGGCTCAATTTCAATCGCATTTGGAAATGAGTCGTGGAAAAAGTAATAGTTGAATAAGAATGCCCGGGCTTTAGGCGAGTTCTTTATTGAGGGGAGTGAACCGCATCAGTAGAAAGAAACCTTCACGGTGCACTTTGTGTTGCAGTCCGACACAAACGGTTTTCAAAGGTGTACGCAGGTTTATTGTAGTTTTTCCGAGCAATGCTGAAAACCCTCGGTAGTAAAATATATATTTTTTTATATTTTATGTTGTCCCCAGTAGCGCACTGGCTAGCGCGTCGGGTTCCCGTATTGCAGACTTAGGTGCGAAGTCGTTAAGGCAATTAGTTTCTTTCTTCTAAAGAGAGAGCTTTTTGGGCGACACGCTGCAGAGATTTCGAGCTCCTTGGCTGTCGTCGCCGCCTTAGAAAAACCCTTCTCTTCCCTCTTGTCGCCAGGAAAGTAGGGACTTCCCATCGGCCGTGCCGCGCAAAGATGGCAGCCCTAGCGTCCCGCCTAGAAGAAAACGGAGGGAGAATCTTTCTGTCGGCCGCTCGAAACAGTTGTCTCCAAACATTCCTCAAGTTACGCGAAATCCCACTTTGACAGAGGCCACTTGCTACGCGTAATGTTGGATGGTTTTAGAAACTTCCGCTTAACCACGTACTTCACGGATCACTATGAGAACTAACCACGTCGCACCTTTGTCCTCAGCTACGTGACTTCCACCCGCATTGCGCGACAGTGCTACAGCACCTGCTTTGGTTTCTTTGCACGTTGTGGGCTAAAAGTACGACCATAAACAAATGGTTTGCTATATATTAAAATTATATTGACAGCATGTGGTCTATTTAGAGCAGAGACGGCAAAGCAAAATACAATTACAATACTCGTACACACCACTACATCAATAATCTAAGTCAGTCTCAAATAACAAGACAAAGCAACTGTAAAGGCAGCCTAGTAGTTCATTTTCTACGCTGCTTTGCAGTTCTTGCTGGGAGTAGTCTGTGGTAGCCTTGTAGGAATGGTAGATCTTTATTTCTAATTCTCTTTTGATTATGATTCTTTGTGGAATTCCCCGCAGGGGCACCTGTTAAATGAGGTGTTCGGTGAGTGGCGTCACCGCGGACCCCAAGCCATGCGCGTTCGCCCGCCCACGTCTAGCTGTGCATGCTTTTTCCATGTCCGGGGAAGAGGTCATCGTGGCGGTTGAGTCGAGCCCCAGGTAGGTTCGGACCCTTCGTCTGGATCTCTTTGAGGCGGTGTCTTCTTGGACGTCAGCTGCGGATGGTGTCCGCAGCACGTCGGCGATGGTGCTTAACCGTTGGCTGACTCCGAAATGCCGGTTTCGTGTACCGGTGTTTGGCAGAAATCACCGTCGCGACTTCGTTAGTTTCAGGAAGGTTGTGTACGATTCCTCGGCCATAGTGGGCTTCGGAATGTTGAAGGAGTACAGGCTGGGTTGGCGCCGAGGCCGCGGGGCTCAGTGAGGCCGTGCCGCCCCAAGCCCGACCTGAGGTTTAGCTTTGTCTATTCCCGGGGGGGGGGGGGGGGGGGGGGGGGGGGGGGAGGCGTGCATATGGGCTGGGGAGTGTTCGCAAATTATCTTTATTTTGCCAACGAAGGAGAAAGTGACAAGTGCAAATAATTAAAGTATTGAGGAAACTTTTCTATTGAAAAGTTCGCAAATGAATAGCACAAACGTAACAATACGTCTAAGAAACATACAGACAGAGCCCTGTCTGTGCGTTTCTTCGTCCCGGTCCAACGTTGTTGAGAGCTGTTTCCACCGAAACAAGCTTGGAAACCTGTTTATTGGAGAATTATTCGTTCTTCCTCCTCCATTCCTTCAGTGTACCTGAAAGAGTTTCACAATGTTGGAAATTTGAGCCGCGCCTCGAATTCTGCTATTATAAGAAAAAACATGCATTCCAGCCGACTGGAAAATTTCCTAGTTTATGCGCTCAAATGGAAAAGAAAAGAACGGGTAACCAAGCGCTAAGTATAACGCGGCAATGAAGGCATTAAAATATAGTTGCCAGTAACAGTACATTCCTACAATAAGGTAAGGTGCGATGCCCTAAAAGCAACTAGCTCTCAATCACCTTTCCTGGAAGGTATACTGAAAGGCCACGGCAAGAGCAGGTTTTTCCTTATCTTTTTCGTTCTTGAAGACTGTGTTGTTTGCAGTGTCCTGATGCATTAGCCCGGCTGCCTGTGAGTATTCTGAGACGGTCACTCTACGTCATTTAATATTTTTCAGGCAGTGCAGGCATGCTATTTCAGAGTTTTACATTACCTACATAAATATCAACTTTACACTACACCAAAAAAATAGCCTGAGTGCACACGCCATTACTAAACAAAAGTGAAGAATGCCGGCCATAAGCACCAACTATCGCCAGCAAAGGTCAAGTTTCAGTCAAATAAAAATTCTACATAGAATGGATTTGGATATAGCAAGTAGATTCTGTCTTTTTTCCTTTTTTTTTTTTGAAATTTACGAATTGTTGGCAAGGTGCGGCGGCTCAGTTGCGCAATCTTTATGTAGCTAACTGACTCAACCAGGATGGTGCGAGTGGTGCGAGCCGGTCCGCAATCTCCGCCACACTTTTATACATAAAAAAAAAAAAAAAAAAAAAATTTGACACCTGAAACGTGTTGCGGGGGAACTTTCTCAATCTGTCGCGCGTATGCTGTTTGGTGTGGATTACAGTGCGGGGTGAACCGTGCAGCTGAGCGCGCGCGCAGGGAAGGTGCGAGGGCTTTATGACGTACATCTTCGGCCACCGCGGGCATTCCGAGGGGGCCGAGATTGCAACGGCTTCTGCGCTGTGCGGTCGTGCGGTTGGCACTTGTAATTGCCCGGAGATAGAGTGCCTGAGATTTGACTGCGACAGTGTAGTGGCATCCTTTCTTCTATTAAGGGCCAGTTAGCACAAAAATAAAATTACCTTGCTCTAAGATGTTATTACTCAGCAAATACTCGCGTGTTCAGGAGGATACTACTCGAAGGCTTTCCTGTTTTCCGTTTGATTGCACGCGACCTCTGCATGCGCGGTTATGACGATTGCTGGCTTTGGCTGTCTGTAGTTGCAGGGTAGTAGCCGCATGATATTCCAAAGGAGTAAGGTTAAAAGTTTGATTCCCTTTTATCTTCAGTGGCTTACAAGTATCGCTCCTACTATGCGCAAGCGACTGCAAGTTAGGCGTGCACTTTTCGCTCAGTACTACACTTTGAATGAAGACGTAGCTACTGGCGCAGATATTTATTTCCTTGAAGTGCGTAAAAGGGGCACAAAAGCGACTTATTTAGAAATTGTTGAAGGCGCGCGAGCGTCGGTTGTTAAAATGTCCGTTTGACGGAATTGTGTTGACTAATAATGTTTACCAATTTTTCCTTTGCCGGCTTCAACACATGACGCGGTCGGTTCTGTAGGCAAATTTAGGTGAACTGAAACTACGGGTTAAATAACTTTTCCTCTAATGTCGGAATAAAATAATCGCTCTCTCTTTGTAGTCTACAAAAGTCGCTGAGGTAAAACTAGATGTATGGTTAGGGTTGTAGTCAATATTGTTAACATATTTGAAGATCACCACTCATCATGGGTACTCATTTGAAACGCGAAGCGAGTTACAAAAGCTGTTTTATGTTGTTTCGAATGACGGACTATTTCACTGCTTTGCAGAAATCGGCGTAAACATTGGTCGAGACAACTCCCGTGTTATTGCGTCCATCAATTCAATACAACTCCCGTATTTTCGCAACAAAAGCCAGCACATTTTGTATACTCGGTAAGAATGCGTGAGCACAGTGCTCAAAAACCAGATCTGATGGATATTTTCTTGATTTTGAGTGCCGTGTCGTTGCTCTGAGCTTGCGCTCAAATTCTAGAGTACAGTCGAACTTGGTGCAATAACAACTGTAATGCGAAGAAAAAACAAAACAAACGTGAATGAGGAAAGAATAAAATACAAGCTTTCACGTTGTTTCGAAAGAAATGATTATACATATAATGCTGTCGGATATAGTTACTTGTGTGATATATTGACACGTGAAACTTTGTAACATCTACATATAATGCTTAAGTTCATATTACATGTACTCAAAACTTCTAAACCTATTGAATCAATTGAGATTATTTCAGACGAAAATGAAACTTCATTCTTTTCTTAGTAACGTCTACAACACAGACCGTGACCTTGCAAATCGAGGAGTGTGACGTAGAGCCGAGTGACAGGTACTGGCTGGACAACAGCGGTGACCTAGTTGCCGAACTACAGTACTACGTCTTCATGAACTTCGAGCGCCATCTTAGGGAAAGCAGAAACATAAAAATAAAGAAACAAGCACCAATTTTTTGTTCCTCTAATTCGCTGTAGTTGCCGAACGAATCAACTTATATCAATTGTTCTGATATGATTCTGTTGCGGGTTAAATTTGAAGACACGGGGCGCAAAACGGTTTACTTATATTTAACTTCGCAGGGTGTCTTCAAACGAAAAAGTATCAAACAAATTGATTTTCGGAAATTTCACCATTTTGTTTAACATAAAAAATATAGATAGGTGTTCGTAAGGTTCAGTTTCTTAAAAACGTGTCTTTCTGAATAAAGTAAACATTTATAAAAATATCCCACACAAAAATGCTCTAAGGTCGTGTATCGGAAATTATATGGCAAGCTATCACCCCCCATTGCCCTCTATAGTCGGCTATAGAAATCTATTAAAACAGCTACAGCCACCTTAAGAAAAATCTATAATTCTGTTTCTAAGGACTGGGAACCAAAAGGTTTTCTTTACCCGCCTATAGAAAGTGCTATGGTCCCGAGACTAAAGACCGGGAACGAAAAGAAGCTCTTTACCTGCCTATTGAAAATTACTTATATGGCCCCGTGTCTTAGGGTTGAGAACGAATAAACGTTCTTTACCCGCCTGTAGAGCAATCTATGGCCCGTGTCTAAAGAATAGGAACCAATAAATTCTCTATACACGGCTATAGAAAATCACTACCGGCACTTACTTTTTTAGGAAAAACGCTCCAGGTTAGAAAATTAACGCAATAATAAATTTATGTAATACCGTTGACAAAGCATGACACAATATATGCTCTTTGCTGTTGCAACGAGTTGTGAAGACCAGTAATATTGTTTGTTTAAAAAATTCATTGAAATACTTGTGCAACAAGTACAATTAATTAATACCCCCAAAAGTGAAAATAGATTACACTGGCATCGAACACTGCAATCAAGCAATAGCTGGATTGTAATCTTCAGCAAGAGTGTACTGCATTTCATCACTGCATTGACAACGTGACTCATGAAACTTGTTAAAGTATAATATTAAACTTTAGTTAATTAGCCTAATGATCTAGTTGCCTTTTTCATTGTGTTGAATTAAGAGATGGGGGCTAGTCCAAGAGACAATTCAAATAATGTATTAAGTACGAGTAATATTTGCTCCGCCTCTCCGTGTTTATGCGACCAATGAAGGCAGTCATTGGCCAAGTCGGTTTCCAATTAAGACT
This sequence comes from Ixodes scapularis, assembly GCF_016920785.2. NCBI lineage: Eukaryota > Metazoa > Arthropoda > Arachnida > Ixodida > Ixodidae > Ixodes > Ixodes scapularis. The sequence goes on along the minus strand of NW_024609883.1, from coordinate 42,805,963 downwards.
GCCATATATAGAGTTAGCGCGAACTTCGCGTGCGTGGGGGTACGGTGTCGGTTGCGTTGTTGATGTTGTGTGGGGAGTTCTGCTTGTGTTCTGTGTATTTTGTGTATATGTATATGTATCTACCGTAGCGTTCAGAAGTCGGGGGAACTTGAAAATAACTTTTTTTAGATTGCGTCGGCTAAAGAGGGATATAGGAAAGCCCATACAGCCTTCTTTAGCTGACCATATAAATTGCTAAAGTCACCAAAGGACAAGCCATAGGCAGCTATAGCATGCTGGCTATAGCGAGTCAGCCATTAGAAAAGCTAAAGAGAGCTATGGCTGGACAGTGGCAGGGCAATAGACAAAGCGAAAGAAACCACTAAAGGCGACAGTAAGAAATGCTAAAGGCATCCCTAGAAAATTCTTTAGCTAATTTGGCCAAATAGCTGAAGCCGACTATTAAAGAATTTTCTATAGCCGACCATAGGACATTTTGTATGGGATATGTTCACCACTGATCGCGTGACGAGAAAAAAAAATCATGAGCCATTCCACTCTGTGCAGGTGGATGACCAGCGAAGCCCTTGACCACACGACAGAGACATGACACAGAATTTTGAACAAAGGTTCGAACATACATTTATTGTCTTGATCGGGGCTCAGCGCGACTAAGGGTACGCACACACATTTATTGATGTCTTAAGTGCTGGTCATTATTTCGCATGGTCGTCTAACACCGCCCCGAGGAAGCGGAGGAAACTACACACGCGCGACTGGACCGCAACCCGACGGAAAATTGACACGCGCTTCTGGACCGCCACAACAGGAAGGCAGAAGGAAAGGAAACTAGACACGCAATCGGCTTGGAACGACGACAAAGAGAGGGCGGTGCGAGCGTAGACATGGCCGACGCGGGTCGCACAAAAACAAATCTTTTAGAAAACTTCACTATCTACCTGAGAGTCTACTGATCTTAAAAATGGTACCTATAGACCGACACGCTGTTTACAAACAAGCCCGCGTTTGCCCACACCAGGTGTGGGCACTCCGCGTGCGCAGAGACCGAATTCGCGTGAAATGAAGCATCTGCGCATGCGCAGTGCCGTCGACAGCACCACCGCAGAGGTGCGACGTCAGAGCCGCGTGTTGGCCTATATTCGATAACTAACGCACTGAAAAAACCTATCTCTAGATTACCCCAGCATCAATGAGAATGCCGGGAAGGGTGTCCCACGCGCCGCATGTGCCTGTGTCTGCAGCAGTAAATTTTCTAAAGCTAAAGCCTAAAACAAATGACATCTTGCACGCGCGTTCGTCAACGCTTTATTTTGGTTATCTGCTTCGAATCTTTTATGCGGGGTAGGTGTGGGCGCGAGTCGCGTTCGGATGTGTGAGTGCACAGGTTTTGTTGACGCCTTTGGAAACTCTACGAAACAGAAACCATAAACAGCTTCGCCAAAAAAGATGCGTGTATTTTTTGTTAAGTTTTAGCTTGCGCTCCGCAGCTCCTACGGCATTTGACATTTACTTCCTGTAGGAATCCATTGTTATTGGAATTGACATCTCAACAAACCCTGCGTACAATTACATTTCGTAGTTTGTTGCAGCGGTGAGGCAAAATGCAAAAACACGGATGTACTATGTTTTTCTTCTTATTTTCGTTATTTTGCGAGTCAGCATTGTTTGTCGATCGGTTGTGCAGAAAACCGGCCGTGTGTGAGAAGGTGTTTTGACCGCCTCTTTTTCAGCGTCTCTATGCTTAAAACCCGAGTGGACAGCCTTAAAATATTACAGTGAAGGGTCAGATGTATTTTTAATATAAATTGTAAGAGCGTAGTGTCGCCAATCAGTGATTGACATTACGCGTGAAGTAATCATTGCCTGTTGTGGAGAGGGAGAAATGACACCGCATACACAAAATATACTATCGCACTCTCACAAAAATCTTTATTTAATTAAGAGTTTTTTTTTAAGTTGACGTCAAGTTGGTATGGAAAAGCATGATACCTAGCAGGGCGTCCATAGTCCTTTAAGGCATTCCCAGTTTTATAATACGCCAGACCGCGCTCAACGCTATGATCCGGCGAAGCCTATTATGTAGCACCGGATCTGTATCGTCATGGCGCTGGTCGTCTTTATGCGTTTTCCAGCTAAAAGAATCATGCGTAGTGAATGCGCCGTGAGACTACGGTGCCTGGAGCGCGTCTCTAACTGGTATGTTTAGCGTCCTATGCTGCCCGTACGTCAAAAGAGGTCGCCAAATGGCAAAAAATGACGTCACAGAAGCCGAAGCGTCATGGTGTTGCATGGCTGGAGCCTGGCGGTTGGTAACAGAAATACTAAAGAGAAGCTGCGAGTAGCACAGGCGAACGCGAGTGTCGCTGTCGTCACGGCGTCCCAAGTTCTGGCTGCCGAAGCGTCCGTGAACTGCCACACTGGAGGTCGACCTGGAGCAGAACAGGCGTCTGCCAATCACACCACAGCTTGGCGATCTATTCAAGGGTGTCATGGCCGGAGGAATATCCCGTACTACAGGTTTTACTTGAGCTAGTTGGTACATACTTGAATATGGTCAGCTGAACAATTACAAATGAGAAAAACCGTGACAGGGAATACATACACACCGCTGACTATCAACTTGCTGCCTTTAATACTTCGTCTTCCTTTTTTTTTTCTCGTTACTACAGCTAGTGATGACAGCCATCCGCCATGTCCGCGCGATGCCCACATTAGGGTGTTATGCGGCTCGTGCCACGTCCCAAGTATTGTTTTTCTTTCGGGTGGATTGTGATAGACGGGGTGCACACGCACAGTTGAGCACTGTGTTCCATGGCCAGAGCTCTGACCATCGAAGACAGTCCTCAACGGCGGGTATCGTGTACTAATCGGGGGTGCCGCCAGTGCGTCGCCATAGCAGGCCCGTTGTGCCCTTTGTACTCTCACACTCCGAAACTCGATGCCTAATCGATGGGCGGCATCAATTGACGTGGACTTCTTCATGCCATGCCAAAGATCCCACGGTGGCCTCCGATTGTTAAAATAAAATTAACAGTTCTTCACCATAATTTTTGTGATGCTTCTCTAAAATATTTTCGATGAGAAACAAATTTCATGGGGTGATGGCGGATTGAACTCGTAAAAAAGGAGTGAAACTAGGAGTCATTTATTAATTGATGAAAATTAAGATAATTTCATAGAACAGTGGACTGATTTTTCCTAAAAAGCAGATGGTGTTTTGCTTGTTGTGTAATAAGGATCATGCATATTCGCCTGAAGGAATTAAAAAAAAAGTAATATATGAGAATTTTAGCCTTTGTGATAGTTTGGTGACAAACTATATCTCGTTGGTGCAGATGTTTAAAAATTCGTTTTGACAGCCCTGTGAATATACTGCACACACACAAAAAAAAAAAAAGGTTTCGGGCCGTACAACTAAACATCTTGCAGAAAAAAAAACTTAATTTGTGCAAAATATCGTTTTGTCGTTTCAAGAGCCGTCAATTCTGCCTTGAGGTGGTCGAAAGAAAAATGCAAAACATGGTGACTTTTACAGAAGAGTTTATTGCCTTTTGTTCTTGAAAGTTGAATTAAAATAATTTTGTTCTAAACGCGAAAAAATAAAAACATTTGAAGTTGAGCATTTACGTCGCAACCTGGCGTTGTTTCTTGTGCCTCTTCTCTGCACAGCACGGCACCATCGAGCCCGGCGAAGCGTGCAACGGTGTAACGGTGTGCCCACGCAGGTAGAGAGCAAGACCTCAAGTTGTCGGGTGCATGTTGGTGAAAAGGGGCTTTTTTCCACTCTTGTTGCTTTAAGGCTTTTCCTATTTCGACCGTTTTGCGCAGCGATGTCTCGCTGTGATCTTCCAGTGTCTTGACGTGAGGAGATGCTTAGCGCTGTCCGTTCAGAGCATCCATTAGTAGGCTAGCTGTTTCCTGCATACACAACGCAATCACTCTCTCTTGTTAACGTCAGGACAGATGTAAACAGCAGCAGAAAAAGCCCCGTGAACGGGCAATCTCGAACGACGAGGCGATGTGTTGTTGACGAATGCGCGCCGTTGAAGGCTCACGCGTTGTTTGGGTTCAAATCGGCTTGGAAATGTCAAACTCTTGCGTTGCTGAATGGGACGTACGTCCAGCACGTAGCATAGGTGGTGACGCAGGCTTAAAGTGATGGTAACTTTGTGTCCCTTTGACGGGTACCACTGAGCTACATCTTGGAGTGAGTCGAGCTCGTTTTTCTTCAACCATTTCTTTCGGCACCCAAAGTATTGTTATGCCTACTATGTTATTTTTGGCCCAGGTAAACAACTGGTGGGGGTCATGATTTGCTTCTCGAAGGGACTTCGAAGGCTGGCCCTTGCTGCCAGACGCTTCACTGTACCCCGACTCCGTCACAAGCAGCCTTCCCATGGGACGTCGAGAAAAAATTCCATTCAGCGGAGATGCCAAAATCATTTTCGTGTTGACAGAGGTTTGCAAAGTTTTTTTTTATTCTTGTACTGAGAGGACGTACCATCTGAAAAGTAGTGAATTTCTATAATTTGCGGCTGGTCTTGCTTCAATATCTTGATTACTTCACTCTGAAATACAGAAACTGCCACCGTGTCGTGTTCTAGGCAGTCAGAAATAAAACTGAATGGTTTTATGGAAATCTCTTGGGCGGTGGCTTCTTGCTTGCGAAAGTAAATAAAAATGGGGTGTACTGATGCCTGAATATTCACCCAGTGATAGGATTGCCGGGCGTCTTGCACGATGAAACTATAATTTTCAGCAAAGTTTATGAGTACTATTGCCTCGTGTTTGCCTATGTTTGCTTTGCGCTCCCGCAAGTATCGTGCCAGTTGTTTGCTTACAAAATGGTGAGCCTTCAGTGCCTTTAGCATATCTAAGAAATATTTCGCGGAACTCGTCTGGTGTCACAACAATGGTTTCCAATTGGCAACGCACTCCGCTAACCCACTGTTGCACGTGGACGTAATCGGTTTCATCCGGGTCAAAAAGTGGAGTGCTGCGGAGCAAAGTATCAGTAAAATCGGTACTTGGGCATTTGGCACATCTGTCAAGCATGCATACTTCATTGAGTAGATCGCATACTGTAGTGGATAGAAGTTCTTCGGTGCTTTCGTCTAATCCTTTAGCATGAATCATGAGCTTAAAACTTTGGTGTTGCATGCACACGCAAACTGTGTGAGTGCCGCTTGCCCTGCTAGGACACAATGTGAAGGCCGCAGACTTGCGAATGTTGAAAAGCCGCACCTGAAATTGCAGCTGTTTTTCTATTCCTCGTGCATTTCTTTCAAGTTGAACAACAACAGACGCTTTTGGCGACCACGTAGCACGTCCTTTTTTCCCGGTAGGGAGTACGAGACAGCGTCGCCCTGATAGAACTCCATGATGGAGGCCTTGAGTTCTTCGCTGACCGGGCGGCCTCTTCGTTTTGGTACAGTGCCAAATATTCCTGATTCTGACCTGACCTTTACGGCTTGACGCGCTTGTCGTTCCGAGGCTCCAAAAACGTTCGTAGTCTTTTTGCGAGACCAAGAGGGTGGGGCCAATATTAGAAGTTGTAATTTTTTCTCTCTATTTTTCTCCAGGTCAAACTTGTTTTTTACATCTTGCATGAGTGACATGTAGTCACTGAAAACAAAATCTTCATCTTGATTCGGCTGAGAAGTTGGTTTCTGCTGTACATTCAAAGATGTATAAATTCTTTTTTCGGTAGTGATTTTAAGTTTTCCAACTTTCTTTTGGGTGTATGTTTCGCGGCTTGTACGCCCTCGTTTTCGTTGGAGAGAGCTATCTCCAACGGCTGCAAAGGCATCGCGTTGACGCTCTCAAGTGCTACCTCGGGGTCATCATGCTCAGAAGGGGCATCACGAGCCAGAGGTGGTGATGGTGCAAAAAAATTAGGTCTCTTCTTCAATTCGAAACAATTTCGCCGGCATGCTTGACGAAGTCGGTTTCCAGGAATAAGGTTTAAATTGGAGTGCGGATCTGTTAAAGGCTATTGTAATGACAGCTGGTCCACGGCGGTTTTTGACGTGTTCATAGAAAGAGTTAGAACACCACTTGGATGCAATCAGTGGTGTGTACTTTTTAAGGTAGACTTGATAATGATGTGAACACACTGTACGGCTGTCACCTTGTGAGCGGCCGGAACGGAGTGAAAGGAGCCGCCGATCCGTGTGCGTCAGGTCTTGAGCGTTGATGAGGGACAGCGTCTTCGTCTGTGTGGTTACATATGGCAACCCCTTGCACCAAGGGAGCACGGAGGAAGTTCGGCTTCTGCAATGGAAAAGAAATTTGAATGGAACATGACAGCTCCTTCATTCATGTGAACCATATCTGCGTGCTGCGCATAAATGACATGTCGGGCACATATGCGCCTTACGTACAGAAGCTAGCCTTGTTCGCAAAACGGCATTCGCCTTTTAACTTTTATAACGCTATTTGGTTTGTGACAGGTATAAGGCGAACCATGTGTATTTAATATAAGCCAACGCATCCTTCCCTACATCTTGGGCTTAGACAAGTCTAACGTAACACATACTACATGTACGACGAACGGCCAGCATTAAAACAAATAGCAAGTCTAGTTGGTTTGAAGAAGTCATGAATTGAGCTGCTACAACTACAGATACCGTGACAGGGTAGACACGAGTGAACACGACACAACTATCATTGTATTGTACAAGATAAAACCAGCTTTCCCACGCACCCTGATCAGCATCCACAGGAACCTTAGATTGACTTCTTTCTCCAGAGAGACCAGTTTCATTCATCGCTACACCGCCGTACAACCTACTTAACGAAATATGAAGTGCTTTCTTCTACAGATTTTCTATCTGAAATGGTCGTTCAAACGACAACTTCTCGCTTGTCAGCCCTTTCTTAGCTTACTAGCGTAGAAGCGGGTTCCTCAAAAAGGCAAGTAATGAGTCTCGATACCCAGTGTCAAGAGTGCAGAAACGTGCCTTTGTTTATTCATTTTTTCCGATGGGTCGTGTAAACATCCCCGCACTGACTATATGGACCAAAAATAATACTAGAAGCGCAATCTTGGCTGGTGACGATGCTTCGAGCGTCCGAGTTAACACACTGAATCAGCTTTGATCAAGCGCCTGTAGCCTTCACTGCGCTCCAACTAAGCGCCAACCAGATCATAGTTCCGCTTTTCACCGCAGTATGCGTGACGGCTAGATTTTGCGGCGATATTATCGTGCTTCAGACGTCCACGTCAGCTGATGCCGCCCGTCGATTAGGCATCGCGTTTTAGAGTGTGAGGAGCCGCCCTCGGGTACAAAGGGCACAACGGGCCTGCTATGCCACCGCAATTGCGGCACCTCCGATTAGTACACGATACCCGCCATTTCTTCCCTTATGGCGCATTCACACTGGAAGCGGATCCGCGTTCGCGAAGCGGTCGCGGATGCGGTTCGCGAGCGACCCCGTTCAGACACACCGAGAGGCGGTTGGCGGTTTCTCGGCGATCACGCGTGATCTTGTGAGACTTGCGTTTGGCAACCCTGTTTTACAATCCAAAATCCACTTTAAGTCAAGATCCAAAGCCAACGTTTTGCTACTTTGGCACTCGGAATATTTTTCTCCGGGATGTTCGCGCGCATCACGAGTTCACGCAGGGAAAAAAGAAGCATGGACCCGCCAAACTCGCCTGTGATTCCCTCGACCTCGCACACAAGCAAAGCCCAGCTAGGCACGCCTTGTTGACTCAGAACAGGATGCCCCCGACCTTTTCTTCGAAGTGGACCCTTCCCGAATGAATAGCTGACCTTGTTCTCGGGATAGCGGGCCTGTTTTCCCCCTTCGTTGTTCGCTCTTATCATTTTCGAAGTTGTGAGCGGTGGGTTGGACCGTGGTGCGGGGGAATGTGTTCGGTGCTAGCCGGTCGTTGCTTCGTTGGTGGCGGACTCTCCTCTCGTCACTCGCTCGTCGATCGAGTTTACTGGGTTTTTTTTACATTAAGGTCAAAAAACTCCGTATGAATTACCTATGCATTCTCTGGTACGTACATTTTATTCTTTGAGTAGGTTCCCTTTATTTATTTTATTAGCAGTAAACGTTACAGGTCGAGCTAGCGCAGGTACCCTGCCCCCTCCGCGGTAGTGCGTTGGCTACGCAATCAAGATCACGACGTCTCTATCGGCCTTCCTGGTGGTCGTGCACGGTGTCGAAAGCTTTAAATAGTTCACGCGACTATCCTAGTGGGTAGAAAAGCTGACATTTCGGTCGATCAGGGGCGGGTTCCGACGTTCTACAGGCAGAAATTAACAAGGCAGCGAGCTTGGGCTGTGGCATCCGGAATAATAAACAAACTCTTACCCGAACCAAATCACCGGTGCGAAGCCCGTTAAAATTACGAGTCAATTCTATTCGAGGCGGATTCAAGTGACGGACGTGAACATCAAGTTTCTCCGTTGATTTGTCGAAAGCTAAGACTACAGCGCTAGGACTACAGCGCCTTTGACGCCTCACCAGCGACAGGTGCCATCTTGTTTCGAAAGTCACTGACGTCACGTCAGCGTCGCGTTGTGATTGGTTGCCGCTTTGCGGTTCGTGAAAGCGGTTGGGAGAAATCGGTCCCGAAGCGGTTGGCAAAAACGCGCTCCAACCGCTCGATCCTAGCCGCTTTGCGGTTGAGAATGCGTGGATCCGCTTCGCGAACGCGGATCCGCTTTCAGTGTGAACGCGCCATTACAGCCAGAAAAGAGGGGCAAGAGGAAGCGGGCAGCGAACTCCGTTGTTTCTTAGGACCTAATCGTTTCGGCTATCGTCGCAGGCGGCGTGCTGTGCGGCAAAGAGGCACTAAGAAGCGACGCCGGGTAGTGGTGCGAAAGTTGAACTTCAAAAATTGTTTTCTCGCTTTAAACGAAAATAGCTCTTATTAAACTTTCAGAATCAAAAGACGATCAATCGGTTTTTCAAACCCACTATATTTTGAATTTTTACTCGCACCACCTCAGGGTGGAATAAACAACTGTTTATGCGTCAAAATGCACTTTTTGGAAACTTCAGGATTTTTGTTTTTTTACTGCAAGATATTTAATTGAGCGGTTTAAAATATTTTTTTATAGATTATAAACCTAAAGGGGGCACCCAGTAAAAAGTTATATTAGGTCCCGGGAGCAAACATATTTTTTAATAAAATGACAAAACGTTTATTTTGAATAAATTTGTATATTAAAAAAAATTAAATAAACAACACTGCACAAACCCAACCACATTGTAAGTCAACAACCGTGCAAATTTAAGAAATACATATTGTTGGGTGTTTCATAAAAAAGCTGATTTTTCGTCAATTATTGAGTGACGCCTAGTTTGGCGCTGTTTCAAGAATTAAAATCGCGCTCACGTCATCACAATATTTTTTCGTCAAAATTATTTTACGGTATGGCTACGGACATTGTGGACGAAGCCCATGAATTGTTTGTTAGAAATCGGAAGGTGGTCGAGCGCAACGTCTGGGACGTTTTACGTGGAATGACCCTATGAGAACTAACCACGTCGCACCTCCGTCCTCACGTTCGTGACGGCACTATTCCACTCGCATTGCTCGACTTTGTTCCAGCTATCGCTCTCGTTTCTTGGCACGTTGTGGGCAAAAAGTACGGCTTTAAAAAAATGGTGCGCAATATTTTAAGATTATATTGACTGGGGTTTAGAGCAGAAAGGGCAAACATACAATAACAATTCTCGTACACAACAATATACGAATAATTAAATGAGTCCCAGATATTAAGACAAAATGACTGTAAAGGCAGCCTAGTTGCTCATTTTTTAGGCTGCTTTTGCTGTTTTTGCTAGGGGAGGTCTGTGGTAGCCTTGTATGAATGCTGGATCTTTCTCTCTAATTTTCATTTGGTTATGATTCTTTGCAAAATTCCCCGCAGGGGGCACCTGTGAAAGAAGGGGATTGGTGAGTGGCGTCAACCACGGACCCGAGCCATGCGGCTTCGCTTACAAACGTCTGACTGTGCGTGCTTTTTCCGTGTCCTGGGAAAAGGTCATCCTGGTGGTTGAGTAGAACCCGGGGGGCGTTTGGATCCTTCGCCCTGATCTCTTCGAGGCGGTGTCTTCTTGGTCGTCAGCTGCCGGTGTGCTGTCCACCGCATATCGGCGGCTGTGCTTAACCGTTGGCAGACTCCGCAAGGCCGGTTTTGAGTACCGGCGTTCGCCGAAAGTCACCGATGCGCCATGTTAGTTTCAGGAAGGTTGTGTGCGATTCCTCGGCCATGGTGGGCCCCGGAATGTTGTAGGAGTACAGGATGGGTTGGCGCCGAGGCTGCGGGGCTCAGTGAGGCCATGCGGCGCCAAGCCCGACCTTAGATTTAGTATCATGTATCGGGGGGGGGGGGGGGGGGGGGGGCGTAGGTGCCGGAGTTTGTTCGCAAACTATCTTTATTTTGCCAACGAAGAAAAACAGTGAAGAGTGCAAATAATCCAAGTTTTGAGGAAACTTTGCTGTTGTTCGGAAATGAATAGCACAATAGTAAGAACAATTTTAAGAAACATACAGACAGCGCTCTGATCGTGTGTTTCCTCGTCCCGATCCAAAGTCTTTTAGCGCTGTTCCCACCAAAACAAGCTTGGCAGGCTGTTCATGTGAGAAGTATTCGGTTCGCCTTCTCCACTTTTTCGGTGAACCTGAGAGACTTTTCCAATGTTCGATATTTGAGCCGCACTTCGAATTCTGCTGTTTTGAGAAAAAGCATGCATTCCAGCTCACTGGAAAAAGATGGAGAAAATAGCAGGTAACCAAGCACTGTGTACAACGCGGCTATGAATGCAATAAAATGAGAGTGGCAATAACAATACATATCTAGAAGGTAATCTAAGGTGCGATGCCCTAGGAGCGATCCTGAATTGCCTTTCTGAGAAGGTATACTGAATGGTAACGTCAAGGGCACTTTTTCTTTATATCTTCCGTTCTGCGAGACTGTACTGTTTGCCGTTTCCTAATACATTAACACGGCTGCGTGCTAGAAATCTGAGAAAGTCACTCTTCGTCATATAATATTTTTCAGGCAGACCAAGTACACCATTTCAGAGTTTTAGATTAAATACATAAAAATTTACTTTATACCACAGCAAACAATAGCCTGAGTGCACACAACATTACTAAACAAAAGTGAAGAATGCCGGCCATAAGCACAAACTATCGCCAGGAAAGGTCAACTTTCAGTCAACTAAAATTCTACATGGAATGGATTCGGACCTAGCGGGTGAAGCCTGTCTTTTTTTCCTTTTTTTTAAGGTTACAAATTGTTTGCAAGCTGCGGCGATTCAGTTGCGCATCTTTAAGTATCTAAGTGACTCAACCAGGATTTTGCGAGTGGTACGAGCCGGTCCGCGGGCTCCGACACGCTTTTTATGTAAAAAAATACACACCGAAACGTGTTGCGGGGGAGCTTTCTCTCTCTGGCTCGCGTCTGCTGTTTGGTGTGGATTACAATGCGAGATGAACCGTGCAGCTGAGCGCGCGCGCAGGGAAGGCGCGAGGGCTTCATGATGTACTTCTTCGGCCACCGCGCGCATCCCGTGGGGGGCGAGATCGCAACGGCATCTGCGCTGTGCGGTCTTGCGGGTGGCGCTTGTAGTTGCTTGGAGGTAGGGTGCCTGAAAAAAAAATTGGGTTGTGTGTGTGTTTATACAGCCTAGAACTTGGTCTGCCTCACAGGGGCGACGAGTCTCCCAGCTGTAGATGAGCAATTTAGTCAGTGCGGTACAGCCGCTAGCCTGGGGTCTTTAACGTGCACCACGCAGTAGTGATACACGACCGCACGCCGGTACGATGCTCATCCAGATCGAAACGGGCAGGGGTGGGGCTCGAACCCAGGATCCCTGGGTTCTGCAGCGCGAGCTTTCGCTCCACGTGCTCCGAGCTGGTGTGCGCTAGACCACTCGGCCACCGAAATTTGAGTGCGAGAGTGTGGAGGCATCCTTTTTTGTATTAAGGGCCAGTTAGCACAGAAATAAAATTACCGAGCTTTAAGATGTTATTACTCAACAAAGAGTCGCGTGTTTAAGACGACACTACTCGAAGGATTTCCTGTTTTCCGGTTGATCGCAGCGACCTCTGCATTCGCGGTTATAATAATTGCCTGTTTGGGCATAGCTCTGTAGTTGGAGGGTGGCTGCCGCATCATATTCCAAAAGAGTAAGATTAAAAGTTTGCTTCCCTTTTATCTCCAGTGGCTTACAAGTATCGCTCCTACTGTGCGCGAGCGACTGCAAATTAGTTTTGCATTTTTCGTTCAGTACTACACTCTCAATCAAGACGTAGCTCCTCACGCAGATATCTCACCTTGAAGTGAGTTGAAGGGGCACAGAAGCGACTTTTTTGGAAGTTGTTGGAGTCGCGCGACCGTCGGTTGTTAAAATGAGCGTTTGACGGAATTGTGTTGACTAATAATGTTTACCAATTTTTCCTTTGCCTGTTTCAACACAGGACACGGTCGGTTCTGTAGGCAATTTTAGGTGGACTTAAACTACGGGTTAAATAACTTCTCTTCGATTGTCGCGATAAGAAAGTTGATGTCTCTTTGTCGTCTATAAAAATCGCCACGGTCAAATAAGATGTTAGGTCGCACGCTGCTTCGCGATTTCACCATTTGTGCGTGTGTTCGAATGAAACCTTTAAAATCGCGCTCCTCATTTATATAGTACGCCCACTTTTTCAATGTTCATTATTTACTGGACATAAATATAGTCGTTTCGAACCCCATTTTTCTTTATTGCTTACACTTATAATCAATATTGTTAACAAATTTAAAGATCACCACTCATGATAAGGACCCATTTGAAACGCAAAGCGAGTTACAAAAAGCTGTTTTATGTTGTTTCAAATGACGGACTACTTCACGGCGTTGCAGACTTGGGCATCAACATTTGTCGAGACAACTCTTATGTTATGGCGTCCGTCAATTCAATATAACTTCTGCATTTTTGCGACAAATGCCAGCACGTTTTGTATACTCGATGAGGACGCGTGAGCACAGTGCTCAAAAACTGGATCTGATGGATATTTTCTTGATTTCGAGTGCCGTGTCCTTGCTCTGAGCTTAAGCTCAAATTCAAGAGTACAGTCGAACGCGGCGCAATAACATCTGTAATGCAAAAAAAAAAATTGAATGAGGAAAGAATAAAATACAAGCTTTTACGTTGTTTTGAACGTATTATACAAAGGATGTGGTCGGATATTTTTACTTTTGTGACGTATTGACACGTGAAACATTGTAACATCTACATATAATGCTTAAGCTCGTATAAAATGTGGTCAAGTCTTCTAAACTTATTGGATCAATTCAGATTATTTCAGACGAAAACGAAACTTCATTCCGTTTTTTAGTAACGTTTACAATTCAGACGGTGACTTTGCGAATCGAGGGGTGCGACGTAGAGCCGAGTGACAGGTCCTGGCTGGAGAACAGGGGCGAACTAGTTGCCGAACTACAGTACTACGTCTTCATGAACTGAGAGCGCCATCTCGGGTAAATCAAAAAGATAAATTTTAAGAAACAAGCTCCATTTTTGTTTTTGTTTTTCTGATCCGCTGTAGTTACTGAACGAATCAACTTATATCAGTAGTTTTCATATGATTCTGCTGCGGGTTCAATTTAAAGACACGGGGCGTAAAACGGTTTACTTCTAATTAGCTTCGTAGGATGCCTTCAAACGCAAAAATGCCAGAACAATTGATTTTTGGAACTTTCACAATTTGGTTTTATAAAAAAAAAATTTATGTAGGTATTTGTAAGGTTCAGTTTCTTAAATACGTGTCATTCTGTATAAAGTAAACACGTATAAAACATGTGCACCAATGATCAGGTGAGTGAGAATAAAAACAAAAACATGATCCATTCCACTTTGCGAAGGTGGATGACCTGCGAATCTGTTTACCACACGATACAGACGTGACGCAGAATTTTGAACAAAGGTTCGAACGTATATTTATTCGCTTGATCGGTGTTCAGCGTGACTAAAGGTACGCACAGACATTTATTGATGTCTTAAGTGGTAGTCATTATGTCGCATGGACGCCTAACGCCGCCCCGAGAAGCCGGAAGAAACTAGACACGCGCGACCGGACCGCCATCCGGCGGAAAGTAGACATGCGCTTGGGGACCGCCACCCCAGAAGGGCAGAAGGAAAGAAAACTAGGCACGCAAGTGGTTTGGAGCAACGACAAGGAGAGGGCGGTGCGAGCATAGACATGGCCGACACGGGTCGCACAGCGGCAAATCTTAGAGAAAACTAAACTATCTACCTGAGAGTCTACTGATCTTAAAAATGGCGCCTATATTTGAGAACTAATGCACAAAACATACCTATCTCTCAATTACTCAAGCATCAAGGAGAATGCCGGGAATGGTGTCCCACGCGCCGCACGTGACTGTGCCTGCAGCAGTAACTGTTCTGAAACGAAAGTCTAAAACAAAAAGCATCTTGCACGCGCGTTCGTCAACGCTTTCTTTTGGTTATTTACTTCGAATCTCTTATGCGGGGAAGGTGTGCGCGCTAGGCGCATTCGCCTGTGTGAGCGGAGTGTTTTTGTTGACGCATATAGAAACTCTACGAAACACGAACCATAAACAGCTTCGCTAAAAAATACGTCTATTTTTTGTTAGGTTTTAGGGTGGGCTCCGTCGCTCTTATGGCATTGTACATTTACTTCTTGTAGCAATCGATTGTTATTGGAATTCACATCTCAATAAACTCTGCGCATCGTTGCACTTTGTTCTTTGTTGCAGGGTGAGGCAAGATACAAAAACATGGATGTGCCATGTTTTTCTTCTTATTTTCGTTATTTTGTGAGTGCATTGTTTGTCGATCGGTTGTGCAGGAAACCGGCTGTGAGTTAGAAGATGTTGTTTCAGGAGTCTCTTTTTGCACGTCTCTGCACTTAAAACCCGAGTGGACAGCCTTAAAATATTAGAGTGAAGCGTAAAATCTGTTTGTGATATAAATTGTAGGAACATAATGTCGCCAATCAGTGATTGACATTAGGCGTCAAGTAACCATTGCGTGTAGTGGAGAGGAGAAATGGCACTGCATACAGAAAATATACTATCGCACACTGATAAAGATGTTTATTTAATTAAGAGTTTTTGAAGTTGACTAGAAGTTGGTAAGCAAAAGCATAATACCGAGCTTTGGTTTCCATAGTCATTTAAGTTATTCCCAATTTCATAACAAGTGAGACCGCGTTCAATCAATACCACCTAGAAGACAAGGCCTGCGCATGACGTTTCGTTAGTAGATCCTCGACCCGCCCCAAGCGGCAAACACTCCGAAGCTCTAAGAGAGTAGGGGCCCCGCGGAGCGCGGGCGAAAAGTGATCGCAGCGCCCCTCGCAAACTCGGAGCCTCCGCTAGCAGTCGAATTCTCCGCTACGCATTGGTTTTGCCCATTTCCATGCAAGGTAAATAATGAAACAAAAAATTGTCACGGGTATTTGCTGCTTTGAATGTTAAAAAATAGGTGCCTCCTCATAAGTGAAGTACATTTTCTTCGCGTGGGAAAGATGTTGGAGTTTTCAGGTTGCAATTTCGGGACTCTCCTGAAGAAAACACTCTGTGACAACTTATGTAAGGGAGACAAAACACGAATGTACCTTCACACTGTCTTTTGAAAAACGTCTAATGTAGAAACATTTTTGAACGCAGCTACGTTTCAACGTTACTGTTCTTGTCAATAAATGTGTTTTGTTGTTGCACTTCCCATTTCTCATGAATGTCATGCTTATAACTGTTTTGTCGAATAGGTGAATGGGATGAAGAAGCAAAAGGCAATTTCGAACCACGTACGTTATTGCGATGTCAGTATGCTCTGGAAAAGTTCTATTGTGGTCATGCAAATCTGACGCTATAACTGACCCTGAAACTAATAAAACCGGAGTTACAAGCAAAACAGAGTTTTTGTGCGTTCAAAAAAAAAAGAGCGTCGTTGTGCAAATAAAAAAACAATGATTTTGGTCACGTTATATACGCTGCACAAATCCCGATTGTTAGCGCCCGGACGAATAACGTCTTCGTCGCATTCTACGATGGAAGCCGGCGCCCTTTAAACCGTAGGCAACTCTTTCCATTTTTCCAAGTCTACTCTCTTTTTTTTTATTTTTGAGAAGACGCTAAGACGTCGCGTTCTTTCTTCCTCGTACTTTTATGTGGTTCTTTTTTGTGTTTATTCTTCCTTTTTGTTTACTTGACGTTCGAACCATCGCGTATTTTGTTTTGCCTTGTTTGGATTAGTCTTTGCTCTGTTTCCTTCAGTTGGGCGCTTACTACCGCCAGACCGTTTGCTACGCTGTGCCCGGAAATTTTGAGGGCCGTCTATAACTTTGTGGTTGTTCTTTTCTCCGACTGTCGTCTGCGATAACTTCCTATTTTCGCCTTCGATTGAGTTTCTAATTCGAAATCTTCATATGTGCTTTTTGGTATTTATTAAATATATTAAAATGTGCAAGCTCCTTATACATCTATATTCGATTTTTATTTGTCTTCGTCGGAACGTCTGCTATGCGTCATCGTTTGTTGATCAACCTGCCGCCTTCGGGCATACACCACCGCATACTTGGAGATGACTGGCGTGTCATATGCTGCCTACCATTGCAAAAACAAGTTTTGCGATGTGTTAGAAAGTCCTTCTTCCGCTTCCCGAAGACCGAACAAATGTGATCAATTAAGTTGCTGCAACATTACAATTAAGCTAAAACAAACAACAAAAAGAAAAGAGAAGCTCATTATTTTTTTTATGCTGCTGGTTTCCATTTTTCTTTTTTGTATTTGATTTGCATTGGTGATTTGTATCTCTCTATCGTCTGCTAAAGGTTTGCTTTATTCGCCAGTGTTCGCCACCTCTTCCCCATTTCTCTTCATTTTTGTCTGAGAAGGGGACCCCATCTTTCCTGCAAAGATCGGGAAAAGTTTGTCTGGTCATTTTCTCGTTACTTTTTTTGTTTTTGTTGTGCTGCAGCGGCTGGTTCGCTTGCTGTGGTAAAGTTAACATGTTGTTGGCGCACGTTTTAATTATCACATATTTAGGTAAGAAACTGTGATAAACGCAGGTCTGCGAGGGATCAATATGTAACCTCTTACGACGTAGTTCGAGTAACTAAACGCATTTCTTCCGCTTCCCAGACGCGCTTCAAACTCGGGTGATCCCCTGAGTGGCGTTTGAGATCGCTAAATAGACTGCTCTGTCTTTGTTTATGCGTGCGTTGTTATTTGATTGTCGTTGCTGTTGCGATCAGTGCATTCCGCTTCGCAAGCTGACTGACCGTAATGAATTGCTCCAGCTGTTGGGGTGACGAAACGGGGCTCGCAAAGCGTCTGCTTACGCAGACTCCGAGCTCGCCGCCGCTCTCGTGGGTTTTCGGAGGAGCTACGCCGCATTTATTGGCGGCCATAGCTGCGTGCACGACTGCTTAGCGCGAGTTAATAACGAGCTACCACAGTTCATTTGCAACTTGCATGCGACATCATCAGGATTGCCGATCTTAGCACTGTAAGCTCGTTCTAAGCACGACCACTGAAGCAGGCGATGCAGCAGACGATGTTGCAGACGATGTAGCAGACGATGTAGCAGACGATGGAGCTCATCCGGGCTACCTAGGGGGCGCTGAGGGGTTTTACTAGTGATGACGTTTAGAGGAGGAAACGCGCCGGCCTTGTGTTCTAGGTGGCATTGGCTCAGAGCTACGATCCGCTGGAGACATGAAGCAGCGCCAGATGTTTATCGTTATAGCGCTGCTCGTTTTTATGCGTTTTCCAGCTAAAACAATCATGCGTAGTGAATGCACCGTGAGACTATGGTGCCTGGAGCGCGTCTTCGACTGATGTGTTTAGCGTCCCATGATGCCCATACATCAAACGTGATCCCCAAGTGGCAACAAATGACGTCACAGGAGCTGAAGCGTCATGCTGTTGCATGTCGCGATCCTGCCGGTTTGTCACAGAAATGCTAACGAGAAGATGCGAGTAGCACAAGCAAACGACAGTGTCGCTGTCGTCACGGCGTCCCAATTTCTGGCTTCCGAAGCTTCCGTAGACTGCCACACTGGATATCGACCTGCAGCAGAGCAGTCGTCTGCCACTCACACCACAGCTGTTGGGACGCCGGCAGAATTGCGGCTGGCGACGGCATAGCTTTTTTAAACGCGGTAAATGCACCAGTTCGAGACGTGTTCCAGGCACCAGAGTGATACTGAGCTTTCTCTAGACGCAAAGACGACAAAAGTCAAGACTATTCACTTTAGGCTTTTGCTAGTTCGGATAGTCTCTCAGGCTGTGGTCGGACAATGTGAAATGAAATAGAGCTGTAAATATTATTCACCTTGTAGTTCTGAGAAAAAAAAAACAACACTGCGTGTTGCCCCTTCGTATAAACATAATCACTAGAGATGGACTTCGCGATCTGTTCTAATCTGTCATGGCGGGAGGAATATCGCGTAAGCGAAACCACATTTCAAGTTACGACTGCTGAACACATGCACAAAAAATAATTGTTTCCAATTCATTTATTTAGATAAAAAATATAACTACCCCGAGAGCTTGTGTTTCGAAAATAAAGGAACATTTTTCAAGGGGCTATCAATCCCAACATTCACGTCCAATGTCGACTTGTGCGATCTATCAGTAGGTAGTGGTACCTTTAAAAAATATTCAAGGGGAAACCAATTTCTTATTTTCAGAGAAATTTAAATTAGCTTACTGTTATGAAGGCGACTTCGAGCATGACCTCTTTATTGTATCTTAAACGCCACGGGTCTCCAAACTCCGGCCCGCGGCCAAATTCGTCCTGCAGAGGTCTTCCAACCGTCGCGTGGGTGATCGCAGTACTTCCAATAAAGCCCAGCCCGCGGCTGGCTTTCAGCAGGCCTGGTGCTACCTTCATAAAAATAAGCGCGCGTGAAAAGACACTATCGCAAAGCTTACTAACCCCATAAACGGCAAGTCATCTTGTCTTGTTATGTATGGGACATTGTCATCACCAACATCACTATTGTTAGGCGCCTGTTTCATATCAGTGTATGTACGTAACAATTTCTTTGCTTTCCGGTGATAACCTGAGATTGGGGTAGAGAAGAGGCATCAAAGCGTAGAAGGGACAGAAAATAGACAGGACGACGTTTCTGTCCCTTCTACGCTTTGATGCTTCTTCTCTACCCCAGTCTCAGGTTATTTCAACATGGTTAATATTCACCAGCTCGCTTGCACCCTTGCGATTTTTTCCGGTGATATTCGCGCGTAGCGTCTTGTGTCGTATCCATTGCATATCATCAGCGGAAGTTTTATCGTTCTGATTAGTTTTCTACTCTGAGTGAACATGCCAAAGTCCCTATGTGCGTTCATGTATTTTTGGGGAATTCTCAGGTTCCCAATTACTGTGTAAGGTCAAAATTAGATTAATAATTGCTTTTCAGACACACGTATGTCTTTTCATCCTTCTCAGAGTCTCTCTTTTTTCTTTTTTTTTTACTCTAACTTTCAAATTTGTATTTAGACGCTGATCTAAAAATATTTATTGTGTTCATTACTCGATTGTATTTACTTTTTTTTTGTCTCCTGGCAAGTGACCCCCAATCCAGGCTTTCGCCTAAAAAATGGGGAACCCTTTAAACGGTATTCGAGAAACTTGAAGGCC
Organism: Ixodes scapularis; assembly: GCF_016920785.2. Lineage (NCBI taxonomy): Eukaryota > Metazoa > Arthropoda > Arachnida > Ixodida > Ixodidae > Ixodes > Ixodes scapularis. The sequence continues at coordinate 42,786,313 of NW_024609883.1, read as the reverse complement.
CAAAAATAAAAAAGTTTTTTTTTTTTTTTTGTTTTTGTTGAATGCGATTGAAAGTGGGCTAAATTTATATCAGATTTGGAAATGTGTTGTGGGAAGAGTAAGTGTTGATTAAGAATGCCCGGGCTATAGGCGAATTCTTTAATCAGGTCAGTAAACCGCATCCGTAGGAAGAAACTTTCATGGGAACACTTTTTGCAACAGTCCGACACAAACGGTTTTCAAAAGGTGTATACAGGTTTTTTGTAGTTTTTCCGAACAATGCTGAAAAACACCCGGTAGTAAAATATAAAAAAATAAAATAAAATGTCCCCAACAGCGCACTGGTTAGCGCGTCGATTTCCCATACTGCTGACTTGGGTGCGAAGCTCGTTATAGCAATTGGTCTTCTTTCTCCTAAAGCGATCGCTTTACGGGAAACACTTTGCCGATATTTCGAGCTCGTAGGCTGTCGTCGCCGCCGCAATAGGATTCCTTGTAAAAACACATTAATAGAAACCCGATCACCAAACTCTGTCATTCCCGCTCCTGCGCAAGGGTTGAAGAGCACCGTAATGCAGCAGATAATGAAACTGCAGCAATCCGTCCATGGTGTTTTGTTGTTCCTTTCAATATGTGAAGAGGCGTTGGCTCCAACTACGGCTGAATGTGAAGATTGGGACACATTCATTGAACTCTTGGATAGATCGGGAGACTATGAAGCTTGTGGGAACCGCATGTGTAGAAGATTTACAGATTGAATCTGGCAGCTTATTTTGTGAGAAAATATGGGTAGTGTATTCATATTAGTGTCAGAATTTGAATTGCATCAAAATAACTAAGAGCTTGAACCATGAATTTTGTAATATACTTCATGTTTCTCTTGATTTTGCCGTCTAATTCTCTCCGTGAAGTGTTAGAGCACCTCGCAATTTTTTTTATATATCATGTATATCTGGGCGGTTGAGGAGCGATCGAAACATCTGCTCAAAAATATATTTGAGATTTTTCTAAATTTTATTGAAGTTAGTATACTCTAGTGGAATTTCTACTGACTGATCCCTATTGAAAAATCCACCGGACCGGGCATGTTGTGTTTCTGACGTTTACACCAGAGCGGTAATTCAGGCGCGGGTCTGGCATGTTCTGGAGCCTTGGCGTGTTCTGGTGGTTTTGCGTGCTCTGGTGTATTGGCCTCTTGTGGTGTCTTAGCGTGTTCTGATGTCTTGGCATGACCCTGCCAGGTGTGTTCTGATGTGACCCGGTCGACTTACTATCTTCTGGGGTGACTTGGTGATGCATTCTCGGTATAATGTACACGCAAAAAGGACTGCTGATGAAACACCCAGCAAATTGTGCAAAAGCAACACCAATTTTCGAACGTTTAGGTGTTCATTCTGCCATGAAACAAAACCACAAAGACAAGCAGAATGAAACTTACTATTTTATTGTTTTCTCAACACGCACCACTGGCGCACATTCTTTTGCACACAGGGCTCTCCAAGGCTCTTTTCTTCCATGCCGTTTTTACCAGCACACCGGGATGGCTAAGATGATGGTTTGGGCAAGTTGGTATTGCATGATAAAACCTGCAGTGCATAAAATGAAGCAAATCCACGCGCACTTTTTATATATACAAAAAACCTTAAAATAACAAAATCACAACTTGAACAGTAGACAAGGAAGTTTTGTCGTGTCCAGCCTGATAATCAGAGTCAATGTTTCACTCGGCCACCCCCCGCGTTCAGTCTGCTTTCTCCTACCTGTGGCAACATAATACAGTAAAACCTGATTAGACCGAACTCGCAAAAGACCGCCGACCAGTTTTATATAGCGTGTAATTCTATGTAAAAGTTTTAATGAATTTGACAACAACAAGCACGCCACATTTAGAAAAGTGGTTTACTGAGGAAGGGCCATCTGTACGTCATGAGGGACGCTCACCGCAGCTATTCAGTGGCCGCTTCTTCGTTTTTCGAGGTCTCACCGGCTCATCCTCAACCCGCTCCCTACGCAAGACCTTTTTTTTTTATTTTTGGTCTTTCTAGGCCTTTGACGTGGTTGCCCAAGAAAAAAAAATTCTTTTTTTTGTAAGCTGGCTTCCCCCAACGGTGGTGCCGACGTTGGGGCAAAGCCAGCTCGCAGAGCAAGATACCGCTCTTGGCAGTTCGATCTATCGGGAAACGCTGCGATTTTCGTTCAATGTAACCACATTTTTCGCTATGCATTTTTATTTCAGCCACTAGTCCGTTCACAAATAGTATGAATTAACCGGGTTCGATATCATCGGGTTTGACTGTAGATCGAACCTCGTGGTCTCGCTCCCAGTGTGCAAAGCAAGCGCAGCACCCCAAGTGCATTTCTCCTGCTCTGCCCACATTCACCTTGTCTCACCTCATATTGCCTCTGACCGTACATGTGTGCTGCACAAGGCAAAACCAACAATAGGTTGATAAAAATATCTCAAATCGTAGTAACTTATCTCTCACTATACCCACATTATGTGCACAGCTGAGCACAGCACAGCCACAACAACTCCTGTGCCCTTCCAGGTTGATCAGGAATACCCACCTGTAAGAGCGCAAATTGTTTCGTGTGTTAAGGGCTTCTTCCCTACTGCACCCTCCTAGAGAGGACGCCTGCAGGCTTGCCCTGACACACTCCTATCGAAGAGCTCCACAGGCTCCCATAGCGATCGCCTGACCAGTCTGAGAAAACGGCCAGGGGTGGCAGCCTTTTCCACGGCGTGTGTAAATGCTGCCTCTCGCATTTTGATGCCATGTCCAAGATTAATCTGCATTGAGTAAAATTGTCAAGTAAATGTATAAAAAGTGGAGAAATACAAGCAGCACAAATGGGCTCTCTACTTTCGCCTGCAATTATGTTCCTTGTTTGTTTTACTCAAATGCTGAGTTGTACATATATATCAGTAAAAAATGACATCAATTAAAGGGGCACTCCGTAGTACTCCAAGATGGCCTATTTGCGTTCCTAACTCAACCTATGTGCTCTAAGCGTCCGAAAAGTCTAAAACTTACAATCATGTGCAGCTTATTTCACTGTTCAAAAATGTGATAAAAGATTGCGAATGTAATTGAACCGAACTAAGGCGAATTGGGTGGGACAGCGAAAGGCACTCGTCAGTCAATTACAAGCGAGGGCTTCCTGGGCAGACGAGCAGGACTGGTCGACTGCTTGTCCGCACGTGAAGCCATCGCTCGTGATTGTCTGATGAGCCCCGTTCATTGTTCTCCAACATTCTGACGAGTTAGGTGGCGCCATCTGTACGTCTGAGATTCACTATCTTTTATAACAATTTTATTAGTGAAATAAGCTGCACATGATTGTAACCTTACGTTTCTGGGATGCTTAGAGCGGATAGAATGAGTTACGGCCATAAATTGGCAGCGAAGTGGGAATTTGGGCCAAATGGTTCATGGTCATAGATATTCCTGAACATAAATGGGCAAACCTAGAAAGCTCCCCAACGTCCCTCCAAGAAAAGTAATTTCAGCTTCGGAATATGCATTAAGAAAGGAGGTTTATTATTTTTGTATACATCAAATACACATAATAAGATAAAAAATTGTTCCATGTGCTTTAGCTTATATGATATTGTAGCTACCATTTAAAGAACCATTTGACAATCTTTAAATTCGAAATCGCCAAGTACAGAGCAAGTATACTGCTGTGCACCCCTATGTTTTGTACAAATATGTGCAGTCTCGAGCAGCCGAGCAATGTAAAAGAAGACACATTTGGCAACACTTCATGACAAGTCGTGAAAGAGAAAACACGAATGAGTGTGCCATCACCATAGCTGACTATCTTCCCTTTCTGCGTTCAGGAATAGGCATCAGTGTGTCTCACCTCTGCCTTCGTTGCTAGGGTGTACTAGCGAAGCGGGCTAGTTTACTAACTGGTGGATACGAATTATTGGCACTGCTAACTGTAATTTGTTGGACACGGCTATCAGATAGCACTGTTGTCACCTCATGCGCGTGTACATTTTTTCGAAGATAGTTCACGTTCTCGTCGTATGGCAGGACGAGAAAGTGAACTATCTTCTTTTATTTCTATTTTATTTTCTATTTTGAGTAGGGAAATAAGCGTCGCGCGACCATAATTTTGTATCTTCAGGATGCTTAGAGCCCGTCGAATGAGTTATCTCCAAGAGCAGACGATCTCAGAAACGCCTGTTTTGTAGGCCCAGATAGGTACCTCATCATCCCAGACAGCAAAAAGAGGTAGCCAAGATGAGGCCACAGCCTCACCAGGTGAAGGATCCAAAACAGCATTTAGGAGAGCAAATTGAAGGTTAGATACACGAGTAGCATCAAGATATTAAGTTGCTTATACGTTTGGGAAATACTGTAGCTTTAGTAAAGAAAAAGGTAGCTACACTACATAATCCAAATTGACGTGCAATGCAGTATAAATAAAGCACAATATTCTTTCAAAACATAAATCTAGTCCTGTGCTAAGGAGCTATGTTAGTCAAATCATTCAACCCCATTTCTTTGGTGTAATAATTTCAGAAAGCATGCATTTGCACAAACAAAATGTACGCTACAGTTGCAAATAGGGTGAAATTTCAGTAATGCACCATAAAACAAGTGAAAGCGATTGGCTGATTTTCACACCATCAGCCAATCATTTTCACTTGTTTTATGATTTGTGAGGACGCAAATTGAGAAGGTAGTGTCAGCTCTTCCTTGCGGCACTTTTAGTGAGTGACACAAGGGTGCTGTTGTCACTGCTATTAATGTGGTATGCTGCTAAAGATGTTGCCACAGTCAGGCTGCTTTATGCACTAAATAAATGAAGACTACCTTTCGAAATCAGGCCATTAAGATAACATTTATTCACGTGTTATAATGGCAAAATTACCAACTCTTGTCGTTGCCACTACTCGCATGTCAAGTAAGCAATGACTGTCCCGTGCTACGCCGCATAAAGAAGTAATGAAATGAACTCTTCGTGTACTGTCAACAACCACTTCTTGAGCTAAAAGTCTGTCTATAGTGGTATGACAGTGTTATCCCGCCCCCAAAACAGTGACTTTTGATCCCTCTGCTCCTATGTGCAGATACTGTAAAATACTATTTCCTCAACATTGGAAGGGCCTGAAGCATGTGCATAACAGCACTGGGCAGAGCTTCTCCTTGACAATTGACTTGCTTCACTAGATTCAGGTTGTCGCTGCCTGAAACTATATTATCAGCAGTTTAGATTGCAAGCACATAATTAGATTCGGGCCCACCAGCACTGTCACACTGTCAGTAAATTAATTTATGCTATTATACAGATCAAAATCAATTAAGATTTGCAACGTACAGACAGAGGCGCTTTGGGCAACGACACTTTCTGTGTTTGTAAGGGGGAAGGGGGGGAGCAGGGAAACACAGCAGAATCTCGATAATATGAATCTTGTCACTCCACCCCCCCCCCCTTAAATATTACTCAAATATTAACCGGCAATGCAATTCGGCACTACACGTTGTGGCATCTAGTGGCTGCAAATTAAAACACTGGGTGGGCCGCGACGGCCCGGGTCGCAGGGACTGTGTTTGGGCGCATTTTAGAAACCAGGTGTGAATGTGGCATTTCGTATCGGCATGAGCCTTTTTAGGAACAGTTTTTTTCTTAAAAGTAAGTCTCGGGCTCACGTCTCTTTGACCTCACCGGGCTCCTGTGACATCTCGCCTACTACTAGAGTTCCCCCCAAAATAAACGTCACTACTGCTGCGTGAAAGACTGCCACAGTCACGAAGGTGACTCAAGTGTCAAACTATACCGCTTCCCTTCGAGATCGTGGGAATCGACACGGCGAGAGAAAGAGAGAAATGTTGAAAAAAAAGGAAGCCTGGAACTGGAACGACACGGCAACAGAAGTGGATTACTGCAGTGCGACGCATCAAGTAAGTGAATTCTACAGCAATTGTAAGTGAACGAAAATAATGTACAGGCTAGGAAAGTGGTTTGACGAACTCGTTTTGCAGACTACTTGGCAAAAAACAATTTTATACACGTTGTTTTACGAGTGAGTTAGGCAGCCACGAAAGGAAATGCGGTAGGAACAATCAAGCCGACTCTTGGTTCGCTGTGCCGTTGAGAATAAGGCGATCAGGCCGTCAAGAAGCGAGAGGCCCGTTGGCCCATTCCGGCACTCGTAGTTGTATGCGTGCATAGCCGTTTGGCACACTCGCTGTCGCAACCAAACCCTTCCAAACCTGCGAGTTCTCAAATAGTGGATTTTCGTAGCACAATTGTTTCTTTCGGCAACCAAATTTAATGACCAATCTGGTAACAAATGTGACGGCATGCAGAAAACAGGATGCACAAGCTCTTCTTTAGAAAAAGCTCAAGCGAAGCTTAGATATCCTTCCCACACGCACACTTCGTTGTCTGTCTCCTTTTTACACAAGGCTTGGATATAAAATTACAGCCATTGCAACGCGCGTACTGTTTTCTGCAGAGTTCGGTTCTAATTACTCACATTTTATTCTAGCCGGGGTGCGTGCGAGAAAACAGGAAGAGCGTGCTGCACCAGGCTGGTGCCGGGCAGAAACAATGGAGCCGTTCTGGCTGGTCTGGCGCATGGCGATCTCCGGAGCGTTCCACCAGCGAGGTCCGGATCAGGACCAGCGGAAACGGCGAGCCCTGGCCATACCGGCCTAGGCCATGACGATCCCGGAGTGGTTCCGCAGCGAGACTCGGGCTGTGATAGCCCGGAACAGCTTGCCTGTGCAGTGTTGGCGGGGGAAGGACAATCCGCAGGCCTGGACACGGACTCCGACTGCGAGCTCTGAACGATGGGCGACAATCAGGATCGGCGGGTCCGGAGTGCCGGCTCTCGAAGACGGACTACTGGGAAGTACAGTAAACTGATTTGCTGTCTTCTTCTTATGTTCTGTCACTCCCTGGGAGACGAGCGAAGCATATACCGATCGGTCGGCGGTTATTATAGAGCAGCCCCCAAGTGGTGAAGACAACTCAAACTGGTGTCCAAATGACAACTCTAGAATATGCTTGACGGCTGGCTATGCTGGGTAACATAAACTTTCGAACTGATAGCCTGACGGAAATTTTTCTTCTGTTTCTATCCTCCATTGTCACCATCTTGTACCCTGCTGATTTCTCCTCTGCTATAAAAGTACACTTTTCTTATCATTAGCTTCAATTTTGTATAATTTCTTTGAGTTCCCCGATTGTATCATGCTTGTGTTTCGGCTTTTATTTTGTTCAAATTTTGATTACGCCCCCCCCCCTTCCCTTATGTAATGCCCTTAACGGGCCTTTAAGATGAAATAAATGAATGAATGACAGCAGAAGATAAAAATGGCCGTGGGCACGGCAGCAACGTCAAGCAGGCATTATTACTACGGAAGGTCTTTCAGCAGTTTTTGCTCACCTGGACAAGGAAGACGAAAGGGTTGTTCAACCTCATGTTGAAGATGATACCATGTTTTTGACGCTTTTATATTTATGTTGGAACGACAAGATTTATAGAAAAGGTACCTGTTATTCAGCAGGTATTCGCACAACTTGCTATCTTTCAACAAGACCCCCAATGGTGTCACGCCGCCTGGTTCTCACGGCCGCCGCTCGCGGCTGCAGGTCGGGGAATCTTCTAACTTTTGCCTCGCGATTACGCGGCGGAATCGCAACATTTCGAAGGAAGGAGATGTTTTCTGCCCTTTTTGACAAGATACGCGATGTCAAAAGTAGAAGATGCCAATTCTTTCAACGTTGAAAACGGTTGCACAGCTCCTTTAACTGATGCGGCTATCAACGCACAAAAATTACGCGTTAGCCGGAGTGCTCATTCTACACTTTCCTTGTCAGAGATAAAAAATGCGACGTCATCGGCATAAGCCAACAGCTTCACCTCAGTGAAAACGAGGATGTACTACCCTCGAACATTGGGGTTTCTAATTATATCAAGGCACAATCGTTCGAGATATAATGCAAGCAAGAGAGGGGATAGAGGACATCCTTGCCTCACTGAAGATTTGACAGCGACTGCGGTTGAAAGAGTGTTTTTAATAATGATTTTGGTAGAGCAATTTCTGTAACGTAACAGAACGCCTGAAAGGAAAGTGTCTCTAATATCCGGAGGGCAAGTGTGTTTCCTTCCTTTGCGGGGGTTGTGGTGACGTTAGAACGCCGACCTCCAGTTGGTTCGGAATGAAGGGTACTGGGTAGACCTCAAGGCAACTTGCTTTGCGGTCTACCCGCTATGCTTCAATAAGAGCCAATCAGAGCTCGGCGTCTTTCTGAAGTCACCGCAACTCCTCCACAAGAAACAGACGACTTGCTCTCCCCATTGACATGGGAAAGAATTTGGAGTGACAAAAGAGTGACTGTCCGAGTCAAAGGCTTTTGAAAGATTAACTTGCACCAAAGCAACTTGATCAATCCTATCCGTCGCACCCTTTAGAACGGATCTGGCGATGTGTGCGTTTGCTTGAATTGTACGTTTTTCGAATCCGCACGTCTGCCGTTGTCCAATTAGAGAATGAGTTACCATGTGAAGTCTTTCTGTGAGTATTTTTGCAAACATCGTTAGTCTACACTGCATAAGAATATGGGTCTGTAGCTCCCAGTCTTTTTCAGCACTTCTTCATCTGTACTTTTAGGTATTAAGACTGTAAGACCTTAATAAAAAGTGGGTGGAAGTATTTTTTCTTGGCACACTACGTGGAAGACGTCACGCAGCTTTGGAGCTAAAAATTCAATAAATTTATTATAGAATTCTGCCCTGAGTCTGTCGCGACCAGGTGTCTTATTCATAAGAAGTGAGTTTACGGCATATCGGACTTCAACGTCAACGCTCCTTTAATCAAAGTTTTTTCTTCTTCTGAAAGGACTGGTAAGTTAAACAGTAATTCTTTCACACCTTTTGTTCCCCTTCCACTTTGCCAAAACAGTGCTTGTAGTGGTCTAGGAATACGTTAGAATTACCGGTTTATCGAACACAGTGGTGACTTCGTTATCAATTGCTAGAATTTCTTTTGACAGGGCCTATCTTCTCTCATCATATGCGGAATGGGTTTATGCGGAATGGGTTTCAAAATATTTGTTTGTCATTTTTAAAACGTCATTGACCACTTCGAGATTACCTGCAGATTGGAAGCTAGCAACTGTTAAACCTATATATAAATCGGGTGACCCTCGGATAGCAGTTAACTATCGTCCCATTTCTTTGACGTGTATCAGTTGTAAATTACTCGAACATAATATTGCTAAACATATAGTTGCCTACGTCACGGAGCATAATCTTCTATCGAATATACAGCATGGTTTTAGAGCCGGATACTCGGCAATATCTCAGTCTGTGGGAACAGTCCATAATTTTTCTTCAGTTATGAATCGCCGAGGCCAAGTTGATGTAATCTACCTTGACTTTTCAAAAGCCTTTGACAAGGTTTCCCATCCAAAGATTTTATGAAAATTACGTGCGATGATAAAAAACGATCAAATCGTAAACTGGATTCAGGATTTCCTGTCGGGGAGGGGGCAGTATGTAATGTTTAATCAGACTGCATCTTCCATAGCATATGTAGAATCCGGGGTACACAGGGGTCAGTGTTGGGGCCACTGCTTTTCTTGATATTTATCAATGATATAGCTACTAATATCAGAGTAAACATAGGATTGTATGCTGATGATTGCATCCTATATCATGAAATCAAGAGTCCCGATGATCATCTCATCCTAAATAATAGCCTTCAGGAAATATCAAAATGGTGCAAAGATTGGCAAATGTTACTTAACAAAGAGAAAACTGTATTTATGTCTATCACCCATAAAAAGCACCCCTCTCTTTTTTCATACCACATAGATAACCAAGTACTGATCCGGGTTAATGAATATACTTATTTAGGACTACATATAACACACAATTTAAAATGGGATAAATATATCAGCGCGGTTATAGATAAAGCATCTAGAAAACTATGGGTTATGAGACGCAAATTACGGCAGGCAGCTCCGGATACGAAACTATTGGCGTACAAAAATTTTGTTCTTCCTATCTTGGAATACGCGAGTGTAATATGGGACCCTTACACAAAAAAAGATTCGATTCATCTACGGGGTATATAACAGGCATGCTTCAGTTAGTGAGTTACTTAATAAAGCACAATTATCAACCCTTAGCACGAGAAATACTATTAACAGATTGAAACTGCTCTTCCAGATAATTTATGGCATGATCAACATCAATCGGGACAAGTATATATCATCTTCTGCACGCTCCAATACACGTACCCAGCATCCGTATTATATCATTGAGCCGTTACCGCGAAATAATGTTTTCCAAAACTCACTTTTTCCTCGCACTTTCAAAGATTGGAATAACTTACCCGCTGAAATAACGAGCTCTAGTTCCCTAATTTCATTTCTTGATTCTGTTAGAAAACATTTCAATGTTGAGTGAAGATTTTGTTTCGGTTTGTATTTGCTTGCATGTTTTTCCTTTCGTGACATATTAGCGTCATATGGTTCTTGTGTTTGTTTGTTTGTTTGTTTGATGGCTATTTTGTAACCTCATGAATGTAACCACTTCTACAATGGTCCTGAACAAGGACCAGTAGTATAAATAAATAAAATAAATAAAATCAATCAGCGATCATCGCGTTAGGGGTTCATTGAGCGTAAACTGTCTGTTCGTTAACGAACAACTGCGCCTCGACACCTGTCTGCATTTTATTGTCACGAAGGACGATGTGACAAACTAGAAATAACTGAACCAACTGAAACGTCTAATGGGGCGAACTTGTACCCAAAATAAAAAGGAAACAGATGATAACAGCAGAGCGTTGCGGGCGTCGAAGTCGGCGTAACAGCAGAGTCGAACGCTGGGGCGAGACTGGCTCCGGCTTGCCACGCGGAGCCCCTTTTGAACACGCGTGGACTTCTGGAACAATCAGCGTAGAAGCTTCGCCGTGTAGAACATTCTAACCTCGAAAGGCACGATATGGTCAGGCGGCGGGCTGCCAACACAGAAACTCAAAATGTCCCTAGCGGACGACCGAAATTTCCCTATTTCTGGCGAAATTTCCTTGGATTTCCCAAATAATTTATAATACTAAACATTCATTGGTTTCCGCATCGCTTCCATTTGTACTAAAAGAAATATGTTATATATGCAAGGACGTTTCAAATTATTCGGGTCACGAAGGTTTTAAAGGTAGGGGGAATCCCTTGCCGTTTAGTATTTTCTCTAGTCACGAAAAACCAGGATGATTATTACTCTGACTACGAAAACTGATACCGGAAACACCGAACTTGCAGAAACAAACACAAAAACACACCCAACTTTGAAAGAAAAACCGGAAACACGGAACCTTATTTTTCACTACGGTCCCGTGATGTCAGAGTTTATTTTTCTTCAAATTCGGAAATATTTTTATTTACAAGTTTAATGCGTGCGTGCTTGCGTGCGTGCGTGCGTGCGCGCGCGCGCGTCTGTATGCGCGCGTGTGTGTGCGTGCGCGTGTGTGCGTGTGTGTGTGTGCGTGTGTGTACGCGTGCCTGTGCGTCTGTACGTGTGTTTCAAATCTGGGTGTTGGAAAAATGATTGACGGGAAGGGGATCCTTTAGCCTTGTGGGCCCGTGCACACGACCCGAATACTTGGAAAATGCCCTGGTACAGATAAGAGAAGGAAACAGAATTTGGGTTGTGATTTCCAAGAAAGGAGCCTCGCGAACGTTTAATTTGGGGCTCTGATCTGAATTCATACAGTTACAGAAATTAAGATCAAAATCTTCTCCGGATTATCAGCTTTTCTTGTTATTTTAAGGACAGATCTGATTTGGTGCTTCTTGGCATTTCCATATTTCAATTAAAACGTCTCAAAATGTTCTTCTTTTTTTTATAACTACTATAATTTGATTTTTCGCTGTTCTCAAAGAAAAAAAAAATACCGCGCACGACTCGCTCTACGTCCCCTTTCAAGAAAGATGAGAAACCCGTACGCATCCAATCTCAAAAGGAGAATAAGCGGGCTCCATCGCAGAAGGAAACAATGAGATCTGTGCAGCAGGTGGCGGCAGCACACTCGTTCAAAAACAACCCTTCGAACGCCTGCGCTAAAGTGTAGCCATGACGCGCGTCGTTTTATTTATTTATTTACTGAGAATCACGCCTACGTAAGTCAAGACACCGGAAATAAAGGAATGACAGGTCGAAAAAAAACAAAAAAAAAAATGCTCGAATGACGTAAGTCCAGTTCATAGAAATTTCATGATGCCGTGGCGTGATTAGTTGGACACTCGAAGAAATCTGAACTGAACATATAAAATAGCGTAAAAAAAGGACAAGAAGCATACTGGACGAGCGCGAACTTTCATCTAGTTTTGCTCAGAAAAAGCAAGCATTTATATACACACGACAGGCAAAGCAGCACCACATCTAAGTTTATTCATTTTGTACCCGATCATTCAAAGACTGATATTCAGTACTATGAAGTACAATAGAAGTGTCGCTGACACACGCAGTCCCACTTTTTTTTTTATATATAAAGAATGCTTGCAGTAGCTCTGGAGCGACCGTCTCTCGTCTTCTCGACAGAATCCTTATCTGTGGAAGTTGCGGAACACAGCCACAAGTGTTGCAATGTATAGGTAAATAAGAGCCATATTTATTGTTTACTGATACTGCGTGCTCTCGTCCTCGGTCATTCATGTACCGCCCCGTCTGGCCTATGCATACCTTACCCCAACTCAGTGGGATTTCGTAGACCACACCCACTGTGCAGTCTACGTAAGGGCGTGGCGTGTTTCTTATGACATGCCAGTTATGCTTCCTCAACTTTTTTGGGGCAGAGAACACAACGGGAACATCGCACTTGATTGCAACTTTCTTCAGATTGTGGGCAACCTTGTGGATGTACGGAATAACGTTTGGTATTTTTGTTCTCTGCCTCGTAGGGACCTTCCTTTTCGACCCCTTAATTTTTTGTAGGGCGGTCTCCGCCACAGAAACCAAGACCGAAAAGGGGAAGCCAGCCGATTCCAGTCTAGAAATCTGATATTTAAAACTGGCATCCGCCTCGTGGTCTCAAGACTTCAGGAGTGTAGACACCAGGCATGAAGTTGCAATAGCTTTCTTGCAATAGATTTAAGTTCCTGGGTACTTCTTTTACAAGTGACGACAGGCAATACAAATGACAAAGCAAATTCCGCTGGAACAAAATTACGGCATGCAGTTCAAACCTCCGCTTTTCGCAGCCCATTCGCTTCCTAAAACCTGCAGCGTCACGCAGTCGGCGCTTTAAAGTATATCGCTACTTGTAGGAAGCTCTTATCTAGGAACTTTAGTTCGGTTTTAAGTTCCTAGATAAGAGCTTCCTACATGTAGCTACATTCCTTGAAGCACCGACTGCGTGAAGGTGCAGGTTTTAGGAAGCGAATGGCGGCGCACAGCGGAGGTTTGAACTGCATGCCGCCATTTCGTTCCAACGTTATTTACTCTGTCATTTGTATTGGTTGTCGTTAGTTGTCAATGAAGTATCAAGGCTCTTTAGTTTGGATCTATCAGGTCGTGGCGTAGGCTCCAGTCGGACTTAAACGGAGTACAGACTTAAAGATCAGTTTACCCTGCGGCATTCACCATGACGTTTCACTTTGCTAAACGTCACAGTGCAATTTGTTTTGTTTTTTTTTAGATTTAAACATATTTTAATCTTTACATTTGAAGGGATTTTTTCAGAGTGTTTTCCGAGAAAGTAACCACTCCTGGGCATCGAGACTTCTACGTAATACGTAACAAATAACAGAATTCTACTTGCAATCCCCTTGCATTTCTCAGTAATTTTGTAGCGAATAATTACATATTTTAAAAGGTCATTGTAAAGTAATTTCCTTACCTTTTTTACGTAAGGGAATGATTGTAATCCCTTACATTTCGTTTTCATTCAGGAAGAAAAAAAGGGGGACTTTTAAATATTAACCAAAAAAAAAGGTGAAACAAAATATTTTTATCGGATCTATCGGCCTTTCTTCACGTCACCGAAAATCTCAAATTAATGTTTTTGTTGTTGTTTGGTTGTTGGCAAATTGTAACTTTTCAGCTTGCTTGACCACAACAAAGGGGGAAGCACACTGGTACAAAGAACCGGACTCTCCGTTCAAACAATATTAGACAAACTCCCGAAGTCAAAAGAGTTTCCTTTTCAACGAAAAAAAACAAACGGTCAAAGTGCGCACGAGATGGTGCAGCGGATCTGTGCGTGCCTTTTGCTTTTGCCCCTTCACTCTTCCGTTGCTTCCTTCTGTCCAATAGAGAGAGAAATCACTTCTCTCTATCAAATTCAGAGACGAAGGAAATGTACACTAGGCCCAACAGCGGCGTTTGAGGTAGCCGTGTCTAGGTCACAGCGTCTCAACGGGCCAACATGATCTAGCTGACATTTTGGGTGTCGAACTGGTGGGAGAGGCCTTTCGAGCGCGTTGTTTTCCAGCAACTTAATCTCAAACCCAGTCGCGCGTCCAGGTGGCAGGGCGTCTTTGGAAACAGGTGGATTGAAATGCGCGGCGGGTGGCGTCTTCACAGAAACGAGGCAAGGTGTCCGATAAGACTTTTGAGAGCCAAATGTTATTGAAGGTCACAATAGTGTAAGTGACGGCAACATAAAGGCTTCCATAACACCTGTGTGTGTGTGTGTGTGTGTGTGTGTGTGTCTGTGTGTGTGTGTGTGTGTGTGCGCGCGCGCGCGTCTGTTCGTGTGTGTGTGTGTGTTTGTGTATTTGTTTTACCCTAGCCAAGTAAGGTTGAATGTAACGCCGCGAATGTTACGGTTTACTTTTTGAAGTACTTTACTTTTATGCAAGTGTAACTGTAACTGTAATTAGTTACAGTTTAACCATTTAGCTGTAAATGTAATTCCTTACTTTTTTCTCTTTTTTTTTGTAACGAGTACAAATCTTTGCTGGGCCCTTACCAACACGGTGGGACCAAGAGACCTGGACAACACCGCCTGATACGACGATTGGTCAGCAGGCGGCAATACCGCGTTCCTGGGTCGCGCCGTGTAGATTAGGGCCCATGATTCATTACAGTGTATTCACATCCTGCCATGTAGTCCTTTTCTTGACAAGGCCGAGGATGTCACCCACTGCAAGCGGTGAATTACTTGTAATTCATGAAATTGTCAAGTAATTTTCGGTTTGCTGCGTTACAATTTTTTTTTGCTGCAGTAACTTGCAATGTATTTTATTCCGAATATAATTGTAGCTAATTGCCTTAATTACTGGTTACTTTTTATAATAAACATGAACACTATGCGGTAAGTAAATCACTAATTATAGTGAATGCGACCTGTTTGATATACGAATTAAAAAATACCAGCAGAAAAGCAGCTGTTCGTCACCTTTTTAGCTGCAGTAACTTGTGACGTATTTTAATACAATAATAGTGGTAACGAATTACTTTAAATACTTCATGCTTTGATAACAAATATAAGCATCATACGGTAAGTCACTCTGATTACTGAATGCGACACATAAAATGTTTAAATCAAAATTTAAAAAAAAATCTAGCAAAAGAGCAGCTGTCACAATCTGCATCCGCTGTCGCACAGAAAACGACGTTTCACCACGCTCCACCACACAGACCGTTCTTTTAGGCCCGAACATACGTTCAGCCTCGTCACACTCGTCGTTTCCTCCCTGTATTGCACGGACAGCCTCTCCCTAATGTCCCGTGATGCCTCCCTTTACAAGCTACGACAAACGGCGCCCATGACGCGAAGCTCAGTCCACTGGAACCAAATAGAGTCTTGAAGTTCATTCTGTCTGTCCGCTGCCGTTCGCTTCCTAAACCCGGCACAGCCGCGCAGCCGCGGCGCTTCAAAAAACGACGTTACATTTTGGAAGCGCAAAGTGTACCTCTTATTTGCGAGGGAAATTTAGCGCTACCGAGTGCGTTGCGGGAAATTAAGACGCTACAGATTTCTAAGAGCGCAGAAGCGCTATTCATTAACTTTTAGTCGGCTTCACTATTGATGCTAACCGACGTCTGTTGACTCCCCTTTCTCATGCGACTTTGAACTATGTAGACCGAACCATCACGGGCACCGACACCCCACTGAGTAGGAACTCGTCAAACGCAAAGAGCCGAAACTCCATAGGCGTGCGCAGGATTTTTTATTATGGGGGGGGGGGGGGGGGCGAGGTTTCCCCAGAGCGCCCCCCCCCCCCCCCCCCCCTTTCTATCAACGCACTCCCACTGATGTCCTTCCGCTCATATTGTAGTGCTGAGACGAGATATGGTTATGAAACGTTTATTTCAACAATACTGATTTGTAACATATACAAAATATTATTAAGCAGTTGGTTTCAATTTCTTTTGAAACGTCCGCAAAGAAAGGCAGTCCCTGCGCAGCTGAGGCGTCAGTGACACAACGCACGTACAAAGAATTGTTATTCTTTCTAAAGCAGAGAGAGATACGACACATTTGCCATCTTTAACAGTACAGAATATTTAAAAATATTGCCTCAACGTGACCCTGCTAGTGTGGACAATATAGTATTCATACAGGGCAAACGCATGGGTGCACCTACACATGGCGAAATCTGTCATATGGCGTCTGCAACGTTCATGCAGAGGACGAAAAACGCCACCCAATACACAACGTAATGGCAACCTTTAAAAGCACGAGAATATACCGCAGATTAAAAAATACGAGAAACAGCAAGTTACAATATTTAGTAATTATTGAAGATAAACGCTATGACATGCTATCTTTTTTTTCTGAGCATCCAAATGTACAGTTGATACTCTTACTTTCTGGCGCTTGATAGAAACATGCAATAGAAACAAGGGCTATAATTACTTTGTTTCCACCAGATAACGCACTCGCATTATATCATGCTCAACAAACAATATACAAACTAATGGATATGTTATGTGGTGGTAAAAATATTTTATGACTAGATTACTCCAAATGTGTAGCACGTGGGAGATATAATACTTTTCACCAATCGTGAAAAGTATAAAGTAAAATTTTATGCGATTTTGTTGCGAACTGTTCGATGACTGACTCAGACCTTGTTGACAATGCAATCTGCTGCTCAACGAACGGTAAAAGCAGCCACCGAAGCCGGTCATGACTCATAGTTGATCTCAGCTTTGTTTTCCCGATGGCGAGCTCTGAAAACGTCCGCTCGCATGAGCAGCTAGTGACAGGGGCAACTGCAAAGCCTTTAAGGATTTTAGAAAAATCCTTATAAACTAGCGCTCCTAGGCCGTTTTGTTGCAACCAGTTTAGCCATTCATTACAGTCGCCGAGCTTTATGTGCTCTGTGCTCACCTGTACCTTCAGTAAACGGAGCTGAGCGCGCAAGCTGTCAGACTCCACGTCAAAATACTTAGTGACGACGTCTATCTCCTGGTCATTGGAAGTGAGGCGCAGAATGTCCATTATTGGAGCTATGAGAACGACGGTCTCCAGCGTGAATCTTGCCTCAATTCTTTCAACGAAAGCATCAAGCATGGCGTAAAAACCGCTGACACGGGGTTCTTCTTCCTTTGTTTCGTGAAAAAAACTGACTGGCGAAGTTCACGTCTGCGGGTCTAGACACTTTCCTCTGTCTAACAGCAGGAATACTGGTTCCGCGAGTCTGGCATATCTCTGTGGCACCTTGAAACACCTTTGTAAAAGCACTCTCGTCCAGCCTCATTTCCTTGAGAGCTTCTTGGAGATTTTTCGCCCCCTGGAACGCAGTAAGAAGATTTATTTCTGGGTCCAGGAGCATGCGGCTAACTTTGAGGACCATCTGCAGCACAAGATGGGCCATTTCCACACAGAATTGAAACTCCAAGCTTTCCAGTTGTGCGGGAAGTCCTTTTGCTTTTGCTCACGTTTCCGAATGCTTCGTGTTTTCCATGATTTCCTCTACGGCGTCTACCAAGGTGCAGTAGTTATCCCGCACTGCTTTGACGACTTCTGCCCGGCAAGCCCATCTGGTTGTGGACAATTATTTTAGCGTCGTTAGGCGTGTGCCTAACGCCGAAGATATATGCTCGAAAATTGCGTGACGCACTGGGCTAGATTCTATGAAGTTGTATGCTAGTTGCAAGGTGCCGAAGAAATCAAAAATAATTTTGTTTTCGGCCCTTTAAAACAGGCATCAAGGAGAGCCATATTCAAACAGTGAGCGTAGCAATGGGCGTATAATATTCTGTTGTTTTCCTCTTTGCATTTGGCTTGCACCCCTAAAATGTGCCCTGACATGGCAGCAGTGCTATCGAAGCAAACAGAGTTCACTGATGTCCACGTGATTTTGAGAACACCTAGAACTCGCTCCAGTGCCGAGAATATCGAGCTGCTGTCAATACTAAGAAGTCGTTCTAGTGCGGTGAACACTTCTACGGGCCGGTTATTCTCCTCACTGAAGTACCTTATGACAACAGACAACTGCTCGTGGTGTCCACAGTCTCTAGTCTCATCGCATATGAGAGACACAGTTCTGCCTTCTAGGCAGTGAATAATCGATTGCGTCATCGCAGCATGCAGTGCCTCAATGAGATCGTTCTGCGTTCTATTGCTGGTGTACAAAGCATTTTTCGGTCCAGAAGCAAGGTGAGCTTGCAAGACAGGATCATAAGGCTTCAAAAGATTAACGATCTCTAGGAACAAACCTTTTTCTGTGCTTTCCTTGCTTTCGTTATGGACTCTAAAGGGCCTGTCACACTTCGCGAGTAGAATTACAACGTCAACAAAACGCTGTAAAAGTTCTCGGTTTCTTTTTTTGTTTTTCTTCTCTCAAAAAGACACGCGTGTCGTGATTCTCATCTAGCAGTTCACCTACAGATTTGCATTTTTTGTAAGAGTTTCAGCACAGGATGCTATTTAAGTGACTGTCGGACTTTTCATGAAGTCTGAACTTCTCTACGGCTTTCTTCCATCTGTTGAAGCCGACGGAGACGAATGCTGGATCTGAATGACCCTTCCACGCTGAACTATGCGGCGGAAAAGCGCGACAGTAGAAGCAAAACGCAGCGTCTTTCTCTATGCTATATTCCAGCCAGTTAAACTCGTCGTACCAGCGCGCGCAAAACTTCGCGTTCCGTTCGTCGTTTGTTTCTGCGGGTAGCAATTCAAACGCGGATGAATAGGACCACGCATAAGCCTGGTGCGCCTGTCAGGGTGAAGGTCGTCGCACGGCAACGGTCGCGAAGGGTCATCATCACTCGGTGCGCAGCTGAACGTATTCGTAGTAGAGCGCTGTTCTTCGTCGCAACTGAGTTCAGTCTGGCAGTTGTCGTCTCCTTGGCAAGAATGTGATACTTGAAGTGGGATGTCCTCGAGGTGCTGATTTTTGGCCACCCGGTGTGATGGTTCACTGGCACTGGCAGTCTCACATTCAAGAGGTTCTGAAAGCAATTTTGGTCCTTAGCTCAGGCTACGAATACTACCGATTTGGAGCCTATCTTACAAATTTAAATGCAAGCATGAAAATGAACAGCTTACCTGTAAAAAGGAGCCAAGCTCGTAGCCTGTCTCCTTGCGCTTTCTCTTCAGCCAACTTGTTTTTTCGGGAGTGCCGAAACGGAGCTGCAGAAGGCTTGCTCAGTGCCATATGGCATCGCTTTGTGGACAGAAAAAAATTTTAAAGCTGGATGAGCTGCGGCAGCCGCGTACCCAGGATTTTTTTTTTTTTTGGGTGGGGGAGAGGAGGGCCGTTAATTTTTTTTAGGCGCACGTCGCTTTCAAGAACAAATAAGCAACAAGAGATTGAGAAAAGTAAAAATTTATATGAGCGTTTTATTCAGTCAATCAGTTCACTCAGGTCTGGAAGTATTTTTGTCACTGATCCCGTTAAGGGGTTGCAATCGCCGGGCGAACTCCAAAGGCTGACGTATCTACCCCCGACACGCCCCACGGTAGCACGGACAGTTTTGAGGGATGGTCCTTTTAGTACGCTAGCGAACGCCGGTTGTGGACCAAAGACCGAGTCAGGGCCGAGAGTTGATAACACAAACAGAATACATTCTCAGATAAGGCAGTACAAACAACACAAAACCATGCCCACTCGGCTGGTAACAATCACAACTCAATTCACATCGGAACTCCCTCTATATCTCAGATAGTGTTTACAACCACGGGAACCAACAGCAAATAACGCTACAAATGCAGTCACATGCACTACAACCTATTCGAGAACACTTAAAGTCATGAATATTCAGAAAGTGAGTCCAGTCCGCAACTCTTGTAAAGTAACTCGAATGTTTGTCTTCGAGGCAACACCCACGCAAACTCCAGCGCTGATCGCCGTTCCCTTCGTCGTCGGTCCCAAATGCCACTCTTCCAGGAGGCACTCTGCAGAGTCGTCGCAGCTCCCAAGACGTCGTCCCTCGATTCTCCCAGATCGACTGACACCAACCATCACCAAATACGTCTTCTTCGAACGACCGAACGACTCACACTTCAACGTAGTTCGCCATCTCCGCGGCTGACTTCAACGCGGCTTACACCACATGGACTGGCTGACTGCTCCCCGCCACCGCCTGCACCCTCGCGCCCGCCGCCCGGCCTCCAGAAGGTTCTTATGTCTTCTTTAGCGTGCAGCAAAGTAGAAGCTAGCGAACGTTCTAGACTTCACTGGCACCTTCCATCCGTGGCGGGGTCACTCGGCGTCACGTGATGATTTTCTTTCGCGATCATTCGATAGTTCTCTAGAAGTCCGACGCGGCGGCCGTTTCCAGGGGCGAAGAGGGTTTTTCGCCGACGGCTGGCCATAGACGGGTTGGCGCCGGCGCTGTGCCGCGGCGTCTTTTTATGTGTTTTTTTCGTTGAGCGCACTAGAGTGAGGAAACTTTGGCATCGGTGTTTTATGCCGTCGAAAAAGAAACCATACCGCCGGCGCAGTCGCGCCTAGAGTCGGGCCAACTTTGCGCCCCCCCCCCCCCCCCCCCCCCCCCGTGCGCACGCCTATGCGAATGTCCGCGGTGCGCGCCAATTGGACTTGGGCGACAAAAGCGCGGCTTATTCGTCGTCACCCGAACTGGAGCGCTACGTAAGCTTCGACCCTAACTTTGAATTTGACCAGTCTGGGGTCCTAAGTCAAAGTAGGAAGGTGTGTCAAAAACAAAATTGACATATGTATATTTTGGTGCCACGTAAGAACTCCTGCGGAGAGAAGAAGCGTCACTACGTCAAAATTCAACCTAAAACAAGTAAGGAATATTAAAAAAAAGCACGTCGAAGAACGTGTACACAAGTCGCTTCCTTTGGTGCGTCTTCTTTTCCCTTCTCTGTCTCAGGTTAAATTGTCAACTTTTCACCAGCTCCTCTGCGCGCTCATACTTCCGTCACTCTCAATAAGTTTAGAAGCAAACGTTTTTTTTTTTGTTTTTTTTTTTACATTTGAGTCGGGTAACTTTTCCTCTTTTTTTTGCCGTTTCAACCCATGGCGTTCACTGTCCTATTTCCTTGTGGTAACGTAACGCCGAGCGCACCTTAAATTAGTGAAGGGAATGGCGAACCACTTAGCGTAAGCAGCGGCGTGGCAGTATCACACACACACGCATAACTTCACTTCGAAAGTTTAAGGGTCAACAAGTCAAAATTGCCCGTGTGTTACGACAGTTTAGTTCGTTAAACAAACCTTATTTTTGATTGGCATGAGACCTTTATTTATTTATTTATTTATCTGATGCCTGGAATCATCCAGTCAGATTACAGTAGAAAATACGCATGGAAAAACCTTTAAAAAAAGAGCAATAAAAAAAAAAAAAAAAAAAAAAAACTTGGGGATTCTTAAGCCTCGCCTTTAAAAGTGGTACGCGATAGCGTTACTGGGCCCCGTTCGTAAAGCCTTCTCATATAAAACAGCGCTCGTTCCCAAGTCGTGGAAGCGTGTGTGCGCGGTCTACACTGTAAAAAGAAATCCCGTCACATGACTAGAAACTGCCAGTTAATTTTTGATGTCGGTAAAATTACCCTTGTCTTTCATCACGGTCACAGCATTAACTAGGTACTACGTGCGTGACAGTAAAGAGGCACTACGGTGTTGGCCCGTAACTTGACCCGTAGAAGCATGGCAGAAAACCCTAACTCTCATGCACAGATACGGGAACTGTTCCGGCATCAAAAATTAGCTGGTGTGTTGTCCCAAACTTGCGACGGCAAAAAACCGTAAATCTCAATCACTGAGCTGTACGTGATGCGCGGCGACAGGAATCGTTCCTACATAAAACATTAACTGGCGTGTTGTCCACACCTTGCAGCGACGGGCAGACCCTGTTGAACTCCTAGCTGCAGTGACTTAACAAAACGTACATTTCAGTCAACAATAAATATAGCATTTTACTGCTATGTTTACTGTTAATTGAGACGCCCGTTTTGTTGAGTCACTGCTGCTAGCAGTTCAACAGGGTCTGGCCATTGCTGAAAGGTGCGGACAACACGCCAGCTAATTTTTAATATCAGAACAATTCCCGTCGTCACGCCTGACGTGCAGCTCAGTGATTGAGAGTTATAGCCTTCTACCGCCGCAAGTTACAGACAACACGCAAACTAAATTTTGATGCAGGAACAATGCACATAAATTCCTTGTGCCCAGGGGATGGGATTAGGCTGTAGGGCCAAGTTACTTTCATGAGTTAACGCCAGCTGCGCATCCCAGAAATCAACAGGTGCTTAAACACTATGTTAGAAATTTCGAGGAAGCGCACACAAGTTAAACATGTTTATACCTTTATTCTTAAGAAATATTTAGTGGGCCATGTCCAGCTTTCATGTGGAAGGCAATGTCTAATTTCCAGAGCAGTCAAGTCCATATGAAGAATCACAGAATCTGGAAAACGGAAAAAAAATAATGTGGAATGTGGTTAGGTTATGAACAGAATGTGATGACAGAATAAACCTCCTGATTTCTGCAAACTATGAGTTACGTGTAAGTGCGTTGAAGCAGCCTCAGCTTAACTCTGGCAGGCACTTAACAGTGAAACCAAATTGTGACTTATGATACGAAACCATTTTAACAAGGGAAGTTCTAAAAATGCCTTTGAAGACAGAATTGCCGCGTACAATGAGTTACTTCAAGCCGGTTGTCACGAATTAATTTCAGAAGTTACTGCGAACTGTGCCTCCCAGAGATAATTAAACACCGTGTTGGTAGGGTTCTGCGAATACTTATAATTTTGAAAAGTAGTTTCGAATAATACACTGTTTATTCGCTTTGAGAAGAACTGCACTATTCATGTTTTTTTTCGAAGTGTTGGTTGCCGCGGGTGAGTCCCCATTGATAGCGCTTCTTACCGAGCACAATTGCACTGCGAAGAAGCAATACCCGCAAAAGCGAGCTCTGCGGGTGTTGCTTCTCTGCATTACGTCGGTGCTGAGTAAGAAGCGCACTCAAAAGGGTAACCCGCCATGATAAACACTTGGGAAAGTAGAAATATCGCACTTGCGTGATTGGAAGAAAAGCATACATTGAAAGCAAGACTGTGCACGCGCCCCGGTTATATTTGAAAATAAATGGAAACTTTGTGAATGTGTATACCTACATTACAGTAAAATTTTTAAAATTAAACATTTATGCAAGAGTACACTATGCTAGGCAGAGATGCCCTTACGGCCTGCATTCCTCATGCGCGATTGATTCCTTTTTAACTCGAGATTAAAGAAAGAATATTTTATTCAGCAAGATTTGTGAATTCACTCAATTGAGTAGAGTTGGACATCTCTATAGGGTTCATTTTATGTCAAATCCATCGTTTACGTGCCATCCCAAGACATCACAATTTCCGAGGTCGCAGTTCATAAATATAGATAGAATATACTTGGCTTATAAACGAACAAGTTGAACAACCTTTACAAGTTTAGCTGGATTTTCGTCTAAGGATTATCCAATGATAGTAAAAAGCATGGAAAAACTATCTGATATTCAAATCGAAAATATTCGGCCAAAACCTCTATTCGCTTCGAACTCAAAATATACTATTCGCACAAGACTGAGTTAGTAAGAAATTTCAAGAAAGTGCACGTAAGATACAGCTTAAAGTAAAACATATTTATACCTTTATTCTTGAGAAATAATTTGTGGTCCAAGTCAAGCTTTCATGTGGAAGGAAATCTAATTTCCAGAGCAATCAAGTCCACATGAAAAACTACAAAACCTGGAAAACAAATGTGGAATGTGATTAGGTTATGAACAAGAATGCGATGACAGAATAAACCTCCCAATTTCTGGAAACTACGAGATACATGTAAGCGCATTGCAGGAGCCTCATCTTAACTCTGGCGGGCACTAAACAGTGAAACCAATTTGTGACTTATGATACGAAACCATTTTGACAGGGGAAGTTTGAAAAATGCCTTTGAAGACGGAATTGCCTCATCCAATGAATTTCTTCAAGCCTGTTGTCACGAGTTAATTTCAGAAGTTTCTGCCAACTGCACCTCCCAGAGATAATTAAACACGGTGTTAGTAAAAAATTTCAAGCAAGTGATACTGTACGAAGTAAAACATGTTCATAACTTTATTCTTGAAATAATTAGCAGGCCATGTCCAGCTTTCATGTGAAAGGCAGTCTCTATTTTCCAGAGCAATCAATTCCATATAATTAATTACAGAACCTGGAAAAAAGAACACAAAAATGTGGAATGTGGTTAGGTTATGAACAAAATTTGATGACAGAAAAATTCTCCTGATTTTTGCAAACTATGAGTTACACATGAGTGCAGTGCAGGAACCTCAGTTTAATTCTGGCAGGCTAGGCAGTGAAACCAACTTGTGACTTATGCTACAAAACCATTTTAGCAAGGGAAGTTTGAAAAATGCCTTCGAAGATGGAGTTGCCGTATTCAATGAGCTTCTTCAAGCCTGCTGTCAGAAGTTAATTTCAGATGTCACAGCCAAGTGCACCTCCTAGAGATAAACAGGAGCTTGAACACCGTGTGAGTAAGAAAGTTCGGGGAAGTGTACACAAGATGCTGTAGGAAGTAAAACACGTGCACACCTTTATTCTTGAGAATTAATTAGTGGGTCACGTCCAGCTTTCATGTGGAAGGCATGCTTCATAACTTCCAGAGCCAATCAAGTCCATATAAACAAATACAGAACCTGGGAAAATAAATGTGGAATATGGTTAGGTCTTGAATAGAATGCGATGACAAACTAAACCTCCCAATATCTGCAAACTATGAGTTACACGTAAGTGCACTGCAGGTGCCAGTGTGATTTAAGAAAGCTGTAAACCCAAATGAAATCACTCGAAAGGGGCATGGACACAGAAATTAGGCAAGTTAGGGTGTTCATTACATGACAGCACTATAGGTTATTGGACGCACTCAATACATTTCAGAATATTTAAAACTCTAGTAATTACAAAATGTTTTTTTAATGTTTGTGGTTTTTATTTGGTTACCAGGATACCTTGACACGACTCCTACCGTGGCGTCGGCAGCTCGTTCATGAACCACGTGACTCTGACTGAGACGTTGAACCCTCTCTCATTAGTTGTTATCTACCCACGTTCGCCACGCCACGCATGTCCGTTACTCAGTTTCTGTAGCTGTTTCTTCCTTTGTCGTCTCAATCCAAAAGTGACGTTGAATTCGAAGGAGAAAGCTGTGTTAAATATTCCAAGTGCCCAAAACTTGGGACAAAAAAGTGGGGTAAAGGAGCACGTTGGGGCGAAGGACGCCTTGAGGCCTTCTGCATACAAGAGATCTACAAGTGGCACAGCCTCGCCACTTGGGATTGACTAGAGACATTAAAGGGACAAGGCAGATGTTGTCACGGACGCCTGCAAGCATGACTGGCTCGCTGAATAGGTGGATCCGAGGGTCCCGCAGCTAAATAAAATTTTTGCGCGAAACTAATGCGTTTCTGTTTTGGTAACCAAATGTGGCGGTTTTATAGTAACATGTAATGGGCCTCAGGGGCATACTTATATTTCATTTTTTTTTTCATTCCTGAAAAAGTCTGGAACCAGTTGAATGGTATAATAATTTCAACAGCTGAAGTAACTTCCATAAAACATAGTGTAGATTTTTATGGTGCTCTAACAACCAAAACAGAGCCACAACTTTGCTCTACGGTCGAGGTAAATAGTACTTCCCTGGCTTCGCTGAAAAAGCTCTGTGCAGAGCATGAAGCATTCGTGAGGAACAATATGGCACTCCTATCCAGTGCCTCAATTCAAATGGAGTTCAGCGTAGCAGTCGACATATTGAGTAAGAAATAACGCAATATGTATGACGATACTCTCGAGAGCCAGCTGTTCCTCGAAATATTCAAGGTCATTAAATGGAATAGGTTGCAACGAAAGAACTTGAATAACCCTCTTCCCTTTGTTTCTTACTTGGGGACAATAATGTTAAAAGTAACGCCACGAAAGTAACGGATTACTTTTTGGGTTAACGGTCAGTTACTTTTATGCGAGGGTAATTGTAATTGTAATAAATTACAATTTAGCCTTGAGTAATTGTAAATGTAATTCCTTACCATTTTTCAGTAACGTGTATAAGTCTGCATATAAGTACGTTTCATTATATAAATACGATAGACGCATAATTTATTTTATATAAGCATTATATTTGCGAGCATGCTCAACATTTAAATGGTAGTCTACTATCTATAGTTTAAGAGTCAGCTAATCGTAAGGAAAAGCCGCCACAATGCCGTGCCCATCCCATCCCGTTCTAACGTGTGCCCTGTGCCTACAGCGCCCGACCCAGCTTACCAGGCTCAGCCTTCACGGATTCATGGGGGCTACAGGCGAAGGACGGCTGAGGCGCAATCCAGAAGTCGACATAGCGACCGATCTTTATTACCGGAGAGTGCAACATGCTGTAAATGTGTTTTTACTTTTCAGACTAAAACCGACTAAAAAATTGTGGTCATTAAGTACGCTGTGAGGTGTGACACAGTTTGCACGAACAAGGGATCGCCATTTTAAATATTTTTTTATAAGGCAAAGTTTTGATAATCACTGATTCGCCTCAAAAACATAATTTGAAACATTAATATACACATATAGACCAGTAATCCAAATTCACAAAGTTATTAAGTTTCACAGTTGGTCTGACAAAGCTCTACTGGCAACACCGAAGACGCGGCGTCAAGCAATATCGGGGCAGTAAACTCGTTCCCGACGTGTTACAAGCTTGATAGTATGAAACAACGACTGCCAAGAAGCACCAACTGACCCAAACCACCCCCTTAATACATATGAATGTTTGTTTTGGCATAGCCTTTTATTACCACTTTCTCAATAGCTGTCTCGAAGTTCGAGACAATAAATAGCATGCCGAGAAGTGCAAATCCTGGATATTCCGAAAATGTATTCATTTTGTGTTTTAAAGCTTTAAAACCCTGCCGATAAAAATAAATGCTACGGGGGTGCCAAGTGGTCAGTCTTGCAATCAATTTAAGTTGTGAAATGTGGGACCTATCAGTTTCCGAGTTTATAACAAACAAACAAAATCGCAGATGCTGTGTTTTTGTTAAGTCTGTCACGCGGGGTAACCCCGTTGAATTATAGAAGAATCTGGAGCGTGGAATTAACTGCGACAACAAATCCGGCCTCTTTCTGAGTCAGCAATCCCCACAAACTTTCCATTGTCTCTCATATGCCCCTGAGTTCAAAGAATGGGACCTAAGCTTCACGTTCCATTGCGTTCCTCCAAAATACGTTTAAAGAAGTGTATTTTTTTTATAAAGTGGCAAGCAGTCAAAAAAGGAGAAAGAACTGTTACAGCTCGTATTATCCGCGATAGTACGTGGTGTGTTGTAAGCGAGGCTACGTTTCCATTTATCACTTATAACTTGAACTCCTTTCACACCTTTATCACGGTTTGTAGAAATACAGAGACACTTTCGAAGCTGTGAAACTACGAAATAAATTGGGCGTTTTCCAAAGGTGTGTATGTCATCTAGTATAGCTGCTGCGCCGAATAGACCCTTTCCGAGATTTCGTGAAAGGATGCATAGATTATGCGCAGCCGGCGTTAGTTGGTTTCATCGCTTCTCATCGCCCGTCGCTGGTTCCGAGTCTGCGCCGAGCTCTGACGCAGCACTCGCGTGGAATGCGTTTCAATCCGAGTACACTCCGAATGCCGACGAAGCGCTCGTGTGCAATGCGTGCTCACGCGCGCATGACCAACTAATGGCGGCCGCGCATAATCTATGCATCATGATAAATTTCGAAAAAGGGTCTATTATCCGAGCTCGCCATTATTTCTGCAGGCATCCTCAGTGCGTATAAGACACGAAGGCGGAGTCAGCGTCCGACGCGGTTCCGGTTCAGCTCTTATCGAGAACGAGTGCTCGGTCAGCGTTCGGTCAGGATTCGGATCGAACCAGACGCCTTTCGCCAATGTTGCTTGAGGGGTATTTGAAGAGGGTCTATTACGAGCAACAAGAGTTTACACGACCTGATCACTGGCGGATATAGCCGGAGGGCTTCCAGGATCACCTGTTCCATGTATCGATTCTTGAGGATGCTGTCGATGTCCATGCACCCCTGAAAGCGTATTAATTACGATGATTAAACGTTAACATAACCATCTCGGTGTTTTCTTTTTTTTTTAGTTTATTCTTTTGATGTCGATAAGCAAAGAACTGTTCACGTGTTTGTCGATCGCTGAGGTCACTTCACTCCTGATTCGATCTTGTACATCTGGATGCTTCGCCAAGTGTTCAGATACGCTTAACAACGTGTTTTCCAGCGCTTTTTCGTGTGTTTTTTCTGACGTTTTGCCTTCATTTAGTAACCCTGAGTATTTACCCATGTATCCTGTGCAGATTGAGACTGATGGTGTTGCCAAAATTATTGACTCTCTCAAACCTTTCTCCTCCTCTGGTGTTGACTGTATTACTCCCATGTTCCTAAAAAACACGAAAGCCTATACCTCTGTCGCCCTCGCTAAAATTTTTCAGCAATCCCTCAATTCTGGTGAGCTCCCGCAGGACTGGAAAATAGGGAGGGTGGTTCCCGTGCACAAATCTGGCGACAAGCACTCACCCTACAACTACAGACCCATATCAATCACTAGCGTTCCGTGCAAAATTCTAGAACACATACTTTTCTCCCATATCGCGAACTATCTGGAATCAAATTCTTTTTTTCACCGCGCACAGCACGGCTTTCGCAAATCTTTTTCGTGCGAGACACAACTGGCTTTATTCACCCATAAGTTGCAATCTATACTCGATAACCGATCATCCGCCGACTGTATATATCTGGATTTCGCGAAAGCATTTGATAAGGTATCTCACCAGCTCCTGCTACTAAAACAAAAAAAAAATAGGTATTGATATTAACATACTAAAATGGCTTGAATGCTTTCTCACACATCGTCAGCAATTTGTAACCGCGAATGAAGTCAGCTCTCTCCTTCACCCTGTAATATCTGGCGTACCCCAAGGTACTGTACGTGGGCCATTACTTTTCCTTGTCTATATTAACGATCTACCAAACTGTGTATCATCTTCGATTCATCTATTCGCAGATGATTGTGTTCTTTACCGGGAAATAACCTCTATCAATGACGTGCATGCACTTCAATCTGATATTGACGCTATCACTTCTTGGTGCAAAACGTGGCATATGACACTAAATGTTAACAAGTGCAAATTCATGCGAATCTCTCGTTGTTCCGCTAACTTACCTTCATATCACCTTGAGAGTAGTCTACTCGAAACTGTCGAATCATACAAGTATTTAGGCGTCCATATTACTTCTAATCTTAGCTGGCAAATTCACATCGACTCCATTACTAACAAGGCTAACCGTATGCTTGGGTACCTAAAACGAAACTTTTACTCGGCCCCTACTTCTATTAAATTACT
Source organism: Ixodes scapularis (assembly GCF_016920785.2). Classification (NCBI taxonomy): domain Eukaryota; kingdom Metazoa; phylum Arthropoda; class Arachnida; order Ixodida; family Ixodidae; genus Ixodes; species Ixodes scapularis. Next base: position 42,756,520 of record NW_024609883.1, on the reverse strand, counting down.
GTTCTACAAAACAATTGTGCGCTCACAACTAGAATATGCTTCAGCGATATGGGATCCTGGCATCGGAACTCTCGTTAATCAGTTGGAAATGATTCAAAATAACTCGGTTCGATTTATATATTCTAACTACCAACGAGCTGCTAGCGTATCCTCCATGAAATCTAACCTAGGTCTTTCTTCCCTAGCGTCACGACGCAAAAACGCACGACTTTGTTTGTTCCATAAAATTTTCCACCACACCACTTTACGCGGTGAACTGTTAACATCACCTTCATACATGTCGTCACGGATGGATCACCCACATAAAGTAGGAGTCATTTCATGCAACACTAATTCCTTTTTTTATTCCTTCATCCCACGTACGTCTAGTGACTGGAACCACCTTCCCTCTCTGATAGCCACTATTACTAATTATGATTTGTTTCAATCTGATTAAAAAATGTATCTGATTGATTATTTAACTGTATTAGTAGAAGACGTTGTGTTTGCCGGTTTCAGGCTAGTGGACTATATAGTATCAAAGTGTATTAATCATTTGTAACCATTGTTTTTTGTTTTGTTTTTTATTTTCTTTCGTGTATGCTTTCCGAATTATTATTCCATTTTACTTATTGTATTTGCTGTACCACTCCCCTCTATAATGCTTCATGCCTTGAGGGTATTTATAAATAAATAAATAAAAGAGGAAAGCCGCGCATGCCATCGCTGAGGTTTGCGTATCGTATCTGCAGGCAACGGACACGACTTGTCCTTTAACATTATTTCGTATGGCATTTCCTTTACAAAACACGCAGTTTCAAAGACACAAAGGATTCAGAGTGTCACTCGGGCCGTCTTCCAAAATTTACTCGATCTTACTCCAGGGTAAGGCTTTTGTACCTTGGGACCCGAAAACCCACCCGCGTTAAGCGTTTTTAAATCTGTGTTGTCACGAGACACGACCCGCCGGAGTAACTCGGATCCATTTGGGTAAGATTTGGAACACAGCCTCTAAGACATCTGGAGCGTCTGCTTTCCCGCAAAGCCCGAGTCGCTGCAATTCACGAATGACGAAGCTGATAATCTGTTCAGACCCAAAACTGAGCGTGACGTTTTACCATTGTCGGTGCCAAAATGAGGGCTGACTTAAATGCAGAATGGCACTCTTACTCGAGCTAACTTTGATTTAGCCTTGAAAGCGAAGCGTACCACGGCCGAAGGGAGTTGGCCGACTGCGAAGCCCTGGCGCCGCTAGCTCCGCCGGCCACACAACGGAACTGTGGAAAATAATGAAAAGAAAAGAGGCAGGAAAGAGGATCCGAGACGCTTCGCAAGACTTCGCCAGCTGCGCTTAAAAACAACGTGGAAGAAACATTGGCTGCTGAAACCACTATTGTTGGTTGTCTATGAATTGCGATAGCATTCGTCATGAGAGTTACGACGCAGCTTACTGTGAATACGACGCCGCCAATTTTGAGTAAAATCTATTTTATGAATGGATCACGACGCAATCATTGACGTCAACGTTACTGCAGCGCGCAACTTCGAAATTGTGATTGCTTCGTCTCTGTGCAATCGTTTAATCTTCTGCCTTTGTGTAATCGTTAATTGTTCAAGTTGTTTCCCCAGCGTCATATAAGCTTTGTGTGTGTTTTGTCCTGTCTCTGCGTAATCGTTTGATGTTCAAGCTGTTTCACCACCATCATTGACCATGTACAGTGCTAATCACACTTGTCTATAACGCGCGAGCGTGCGGCTTTCTCCGGGGAGCGCTAGACTGGTGGCATTCGCGGAAACTAAGCTAGTCACGTGGCGCAACATGGAACGGCCCGCTCGAGGGGTGTCCTGCGACTCTATCAGCTGGCGGCGAACACGAAAGGCTGCTCGCACGCTTTTTACAAACATCATGGCTCGAACAATAAACAAATTAAAGCATGAAGGCGTATCAACGATGTTGTCATCAACAAAAAAAATATATATATATCATAAAGCACTTTACTTTTATTGCTTATCAAGCTGATAGAGTGGGCAGGACACCCCTTGAGCAGGCCGGTCCATGTCGCGCCACGTGACTTGCTTAGTTTCCGCGAATGCCACCATCCTAGAGCTCCCCAGAGAAAGCCGCACGCTCGCGCGTTATAGACAAGTGTGATTAGCACTGTAGAGTGTACACTCTAAAAAATGCCTGCGCTTCTACTTACCAGCAAAACACTCGGAGAGCCAATCTCTGCGATCTACGATATCAGCTCAGCAAATGATGAGGCGGAACATCTGTTTAGACCAAAAAATGCCGTCTGTGCTGTGGCATTACGAAAGGCAAGCATGACGCTTTGCATTGCGTAATGCCACAGCGCGGACTGCATTTTTAATGAAAAACAGTGAGTGCGCAGGCGAGCTGGTAGATGTTGATCATGATGTAGAAAAAAGTTTTAGGTCTAAACGAATGTTCCGACTCATCGTTTGGTTGAGCTGGTTTCGTAGATCTGAGATTGGCTCTTCGAGTGTTTTGCTGGTAAGTAGACGCGCAGGCATTTCTCAGAGTGTACCAACTAGCTCAACCCAAACCGATAATTGTTTCGTAGCTTGGTCGCAAATGTGAATGTGTGCGTACTGCCGCTCCGTGTATGCGCAGCGCGGATTTATCTGCTTGCTAGGACGACCTCATGGAGAGCGACATCAAAGACGACGTTTGGGACGACCTTTATGACGTCCTCTAGGGAGATCTTGAGAACGACTTCTAGGACGACCTAAAGCAGTGGTCCTCAACCACTGATGTTTCGCGGACCTCTTGTGAATCGGCGCAGATGATGGAGGACCCGGTTCCTGACGGGAGGAAGGAAAAGGTATAGGTTAATTATGATAATGATTTAATATTTGGATATAACTAAGGACTAGTGTGAAGTAGACCTCTCTCATTGACATACACACGAGAAACCTTGCCCGAAAATTGGAATGTTTCTTCTCAATCTGTAAAAAGGCAATTTTTGTTGCCGGGCTTGACTGGTGAGGCAGGGCCTCGCGGACCCCTACAATGCCTTCGCGGACCCCAAAGGGTCCGCGTAACCCCATTTGAAAACCACTGACCTAAAGGATGACGCCTAGAACTATGTCAAAGATGACGTCTAGAGCGACCTTTAGAGCGACATCTAGGGCGACCTCAAGGACGACCTCTAGGACAACCTCAAGGACAGTGGTATCAAGCTCACTTGACCGTGGGGGCCAGATAGCCTGCACTGGGAAGGCCGAGGGGCGACGTTGAGCGGGGGGAGGGGGGGGGGGTCGAATGATTTGAAATAGTAGAGAGTCTGAGACCATTTTTTGCGTAGTGAACATAGTGTCTTTTTTGTTGTTGTTTTTTTTTTGCAAAGAGGCGTTGGTCCATTTGATATGGTACAATCACTTGAGAGTCGAGAAATTGGGGAGAGCGAGCAAGCTTTTTCAACTTTGTCCCTTTTCTTTATGGCACTGCCCTAGTTTCAAGTTTCAGTTTCAGCGTGCATATATCCTGCCAGGCGGTACAAACTCCTCTAAAGCAGGTAAAACACAGGGGAAGTCAGGGCGGTGCGGACTCCATGTTTCGCGTTTTGGAACGGTCACGGTTTGTGCTGGGCTACCGGTTGACAGGTACCAACACCGCCCGCATCGGCACCGAGTGCACTTGGGCTGTTGATGCTCAAGCCTTTCATCCGCCGCTTTTTCCCAGCTGATCATGCTGCTCGACGGTGAGGAAGCGGTGAGAGTAACCTCTGAAGTAAATGTAAGTCCTCGTTCATCCAGTTATCCGGTGTCAAAGTGTGGAAGATGTCGAACGTGTACTGAGGGCGGGAAATACGAGCGTTTTGCGTTGCTTTTATAACCGAAACCAGAGCAGCGCGATAACTGCCTTGCGTACTCAAAAAGCAATACGTTTCAACAAGTCGAGTACGTCACCGAGGATGTAGGCGAGACGGTGCACACTGTTGAAACTCTTGCAGTACCCACGAGGGGTACCAGGAAAACGACGTCAACAGAGAAGGAGCTCGCGATTAAGCATTATGCAGTGCCGCGGGCCTTGGCTCACGCAGCCGTAGTCCTGGCCATCGAAATGTGCTCGAAGAGCAAGGGAGAGAGGAGGAAGTAAATAGGAGAGTAAAGAGGAGAGGCTGCGCCACGGTAAAAGGTGGACGGAAGTAGAGAGGTTTGCAGGGGCCAACTTAATGTATGAACCGCGCCTGCCGCTAAAGGCGCAAGTAGTCGGAGGAATGCTACGATGTAGTGGGGCTTTGAGCAATAAACCGGGGTTCTGGTCTGCGCTCGAAAGTGACCCCCATAAGGCCGCTGCCATTGTACGCAAATTTACCACTCGTCACGTGACCAAACATAATACCTGACGTCACAGGGAAGATGGCAGCGCCCAGGCAGCGGCTGGCCCCAGCTGAGCCACTTCCTTGAAGCTGGTAGTTCCCGTGCCGTGCTAAATGATGCTGTGCTGCTTCCCAAATCGTCCCGGCGTAGACGTGCACTTCAACGGAGCACAGGTGTGTTGCGTACCGAAGTGATGCCTTCAAGCTAGTAGTCTCTGTGCCGTGCTTTAGGTGATGCTTTGCGGCGCCTAAATTGTACTGGCGTAGACGTCCACTTTCAAGGAGCACAGATCTTGCAGTTGGTATTGATTCCGCTGTTCTGTCGCACGTTTGTCAGCACAAATGTTTCATCAGCACTCGTTACGCGAATTGCGAGCTGTATGAATATTTGATCGCGCTTGTTACCTACCCAGCCCACTCATTCATGCCGCTTTGCGGCGACAGTCTGCTGCGGCTCACTACCAGAAAAGTGGTCCCACATCCCTTTCAGTTCAGTTCCTCCATCGCAGTCGCCAAACTTTGAAGGAGAGGATTTATTCGAACAGAATGCCACTAAAGCAATGCAGCTTCTTTAGTGGTCAGGATAGACTCTCTTCTGTCAGTTTTGTTATATTGTCACGAATGCTTGCTCCAGTCCTATCTTCTATCAATATTTGCTATTCTGGAAAAGTCCAGGCCATGCTCGGCTTTCATCGTATGCTCTGGTGGAGGTTCTGGGTACTTCACCCATAGCCCTTCACTGCGTGTGTTCCCTGGCGGCTCTTCAGGCAAGTTGCCCGATAACGGGACATGAGTCGCAGACTATCCCGTGTCCCGCTATCGCTCGTCTTGCGGTTAGTGTCCCGTTAAACCGCAAGACGAGCGAGTGTCACAAGGGCGAACCTCAGAAATACACCACGAAGAACCTGAAATTTGAGCCAGTCGCTGCTACCAGCAAGAACCACGGGAATTCTGCCTTTTGCCAGAAAAACCGAAGCTGACTGCCAACAATGACAAACCTGTAGCAGCAGGCGGCGTCCGCTGCCACCATTGTTTGCATGCCCGTCGCACCTCATACTCCGACGCCCTTTCACGCAAGGTGTATGAAGACATCGAGGGCTGGATTGAAAAATATGTCCGTGTCGCCCGGAAAAGTCGGTGGGCAGACCACCAGCTCCTGGAGAACCTATAAGTATCGTGGAAGAAACTGCCAGGCACTGGTCTGAGAACCACAAATCCTCCTTAACGTTGTGGGAAGTTTGCAAGATCCAGCTGAAGTGCACGTCTATCATCCAACATTGGCGAGAGAGAGCCAAATTCCTGATTTTGTCCAGGACATGGCCCCAACAAGAGCATCACCGCCGTCGTCGAGCACCAACGCCAACCCTGATGCTACAGAAAACAAGAAGCTAAGGATCCCATGTCCCTCATGTGAGGCACAATACCGTCGGCAGCCTTGTCCGCAACCCCACGACAACAGTCGAAGGGTTCATATCACCGAGGCTTCCCACATTGAATGTACACTGCAGGCCCGAGCCTGTCACTATCAACAACTTTCCAGCGTCTCGACACTCGAAACGTCCAGCTGTAACTTCGACGCCAGCGTCCGAGTCATTTGCGACATCATCCACGACGTTCTCCGGGCGGAGATCAGGAAGCTACTTCCTGCCATCAGCTGCCCGGCTTTTTCGTTTTTGTTTTTTTTTTGATTGTCGAGATTGTTTTGGAACATGTTGAACAGCAATTTCAACTGGAGAGTTTTTTCAAGAGAAGCGGCATTTGACGAACCAAGGGCGACATATGCCACAAAGTCACGACGACTGCCACCGGCTACCTCTTAGTATCCAGTGCCAATTCAACGAACACCCCAACGTCTAACCATTACCGACATCGGGAAGAACCAGTGTAGGTCCGTGCTGCACAAAGTACACCGAGTAAAACGGAGGTTCTGCGAATTGTCGGCCAAAAACCACTCTGCTACCACTGCATGAGGCCGACCATGCCTACTGGAGGTGCCCGTGCCAATGAATTGGCCTGCAAGGGTTCGTTCCGAACGACCCTCGACCACGTCTCGAAAAGCTTCCGCGTGACATTGAGGAGTATCTCCGGCGGCCTTTGTCCCTAGTGCCGACATTACCCCAAAGCTTGAGATCCCCATCACCTCGACGGGAATTAAGCACGACAAAGCAGGTGAGGGGTAATGCAAGGACGGCTGATTTGGTGTCGGTTATCATCTAAGGACAATACCTCATAACTTGCTGACACCAATTATCTGTGTCCACTCCACGAAGCACGCAATTTCCAACTTTGAGGGAGAATGCCGCTGAGTGACTTGAAGAAATAGAATGGTTGGTTCTTCTCAAAAGTGGACATTAAGCAACACCCGAATTCAATTTGTCACACGAGACTTACTCAACTTGCAATGGTCGCAGGATTCAGAAAAAATCGCCATTACAAAATGGAAGTGAAATGGCTTGCATAGCAAACAAACATTGTTGCCAGCCATCAAGTCAACGGTACAGCAAAAGGCACAGCCACGTGAGCAATACATGCACGAGCTTGCTGCATTGATGCAGAAAACTACCAGGACAATTTGCGGATTAGAAGCCCGCCCTGCAGCTTCAGTGCATCAGATGTCGGTGGCCGCACATGACGTATGATTACAAGACGGCATCAGTCGGTCAAAGTTGCCACTTGACCAAACTGAACACCGACGTGCCAGGAGCGTCATCAGCAACAAGGTTTAGAGGTACTACGACTGAACACCTGACACGAAACTGTCAAAGTCAAATTCGGGGGTTTTACGTGCCAAACCAACGACGGGCATCTGGCACGCCCACGGTGGGCACGCCCCAGCGGAGGACTGAGGATTAATTTCGACTACCTGGGGATCTTCTGACGTACAACCGAAAGCTCGGTTAAACGGCGTCTTCTCCGCAATAAGCCTTCGTCAGATTGCGGGCACCCAGGCCGGGATTCGAACCCGCCACATGGGGATCCGTAGGCCAACGCTCTCGCCTCGGAGCCGCCGAGGTGGCTACGAAACTGTCACAGAAAGAACTCAGTGTGGAAGCATTTGCCAACCAATGATTATGTAGTCAAGTGGAAATAAACGTATCTGATACCCTAACCGAATAAATATATGTCCGTGCGCCTTTACACCTTCAGAGTCTATACACAAAGAACTGTATTCACCACACGTGCTGGACCTTTTGAGGACACTCGGATCTCTTACTCCTCAACATTCATTAAGGGGACATACCAGACTGGTTGCATTGCGATGCACTCGTTCCACTTCTCCTGAACATGTGGCGCATCCGAAAACCAAATCCAGTGATGTGAAAAGGTCGTTTATTATTTTTTCCCTTCAAGGGCTTCTGTAGGCATTCCAGAGACGATACTTAATAGTACACACATGATAATAACATCAAAGTACTCTGACATCAATGTGCACAGAACCGGCCCGGCTACCGAAAATAAATATTACACTCGTAAGAAATAATTATTGCTGTAGCTTGTTAATTGCAAAAACAAACGCACCTCTGAGCATCTAGTTTAATAGTATGTGTTGATGTATATAGCAACACACTTCTTATACGTATGACGCAATATACCCTTTGCAAAACCCCATCAAGCAACACGACGGTCACCCTTTTTTGTGTTAAGCGCACGAATGGGTTCGAGTTCACGTAGAATGCTAATGCATCATTCGAGTCCAATAGGCGCTGAGCTGAGTTCACAGTGATGGCTCACATAACATTCTTGTCGAACAAACGCCTAAAGTATGAAGGCCTTGGGTAATTAGAGTAGTAGCTACTGTGATTCGTTTCATCACAATTTGACAAGCGGCGAAGACTACAGCAGAGTGCTCATCTGCACAGATATGTGACACACCTTCGCTCCGTCTCTCTGATTGGCTCGAGGGGGCTGTGGCGGTTGCCCGATACCAAGTTACGGTGAAGCGATGCATAGGCAGCCCACACTTTGGAAAAAAGTCTATTGAATAGACTGAAAGAAATGGCAGTCGACATTTTTCAACAAGACTGCTCTTCCGGCCAGCGATGAATGCAAATACGAGTCCTCTTGTCCAGGTAATTATAATGCACTCTTGAAGAAAAAAACAATTGCTGCAATAAATCCCACGAAAGAAAAAAATGTGCAGATAATTTTCTACTTCCGAGTTGCATTACATTTAATTAACGAATTGCTGATATGTGTGCTTCTATTCCTGGACCTCTAAAGTGTGGGGCTGCATTTTTTTAAAGATTCTAGATGCTAGAATGATGGATTAGACAAACATTTAAGAAGAGTATGATCATACACTTGTAGGTTACCGTGGACAATTGATAGCGATCGGCAATGTAAAGAACCTACTAATACTAATTTCTAAAAGACATCGGGTGCAACATTGTGTGCGCTGATCAATAAAAGAATGTGAATATTTGCTGTGTCCTGAGTTACAAGGGGACAAAGAATCTGTTTTATGAACATATAAAATGAACTTTTTTTCCGAATTATTTGTTCGAATGCTTTGTAAGAGTTTGCGTGCACGTCAATTAAGCAAACGACAGCTTTCACATAAAAAAAAGATATTGCGATCAAATGTCGAATCGTCGATTAGCACAAAAGATTGTGGGTTTCTTTACGGAGGTCCACTACTATCAATCGCCGCCCGATCGGTATGCGTTCCGCCCGTCACCCAGGGAATCACACATTGCAACGAGAAGACAGCGAATGGGTTTACTGTACCTCTCGGTTGCCGGTCGTCGAGAGCCGGTAGTCCGGGCCCGACGACCCTTGTTGTCGCCCGTCGATCAGAGCTCACAGTCGGGGTCCGTGTCCAGGCCTGCGGATCGCCTTTCCCTTGCCAGCGCTGCGTAGGCTGTCTGTCCCGGGCTATCAATGCCCGAGTCTCGCTGCGGAACCACCCCGGGATCGTCGTAGCCCAGGTCATATGGCCCGGGCTCGCCGTTTCCACCGGTCTTGCTCCAGACCTCGCTGGTGGACCGCTCCAGGGTTCGATGGGCCAGGTCAGGCAGCCCCGGCTCCGTCGTTCTTGTCCAGCTTAGCTCCAGCCTCGCTCAGCACGCACTGTCTCGCCCAGCTCGTGCCTTCTCCGCCGGCCGCCTGTCACGTGCCCTCTGCCTCGTCTTTCACCCCCGGCTCCCACACTCTCCCCCCCTCAAGGCCCGGACTTCGGGGGACTTCATGGGCTTGAGGGAGCCGCTGGGTTTCATGGGCGGCCGCTGTTGCTGTTGCCGGAGTGGCCACGTTGCAGCGTCCGAAAGCGGCGTAGGTGGTGGTGGCTAGCGAAGCCGGCAGACAATGCCGACCTGTCTGTCGCTCGCTGTCCCACTCACCGCGATGCAGCAGGGGGCTTGCTCTAAGCTGGTCTGGCCGACGCAGACGGACTTGCCCCGTTCCGCTTAGAGGTCACAGCGGGCTTAGAACTGCCCGCCTGAACCGTTCATCAGCCCGAACAACTGTCAGCCACCCTGAGCACTTGGGAAAACGAATGGTCCCGTCTTCCCTCCCGGTGGGCTTCCTGGGTTACTCCGTCTGTATACGGCCGTCTTTCCAAGAAGCTATTCTGCGCAGAACAAACTGTAAAAACAACACACAGCAAACAAATACTCTGCCGCAGATTGTGGAAGTGGCCATAGCCTCTACCGCCACATAGCTTGCCGACGGGTTCGTGTACCATGCGGCCAACTCAGCAAGTCTGCATTCCAGAGCTCGCTCCTGGGTCGCCAAGAACAGGGGATTTCTTGTGTCCTACCGCAACCTCATATTAAACGTCTTCCCCATCGCGACAAAGGTAGTATCCTTTCAAGTCAGCGATGTGAACCGGGCAAGTCTCCTCGTTTGTATCTCGCCGAGTAAGCCTAGAAGTAAGACCGACGCTCGCGTCTTTATACCTCGGGTGCCCTTCTCACCTCGGAGCAAGCGATGCGGCAAAACCGCTAGCTGCGTTGCTCAAAGCGTGAGTTTCCTTCAGAACAGGTAACGACGGCGTAAACCTAGTCCATCTTTTGCGCAAGCGAAGGGATCCAAAGCCTGTGGCGGGTTGACCAAATACCATACCCGCAATTCCGCAACGGCTACATATACCATGTGCTACTCGATGTAAGCGTCAGCGTCCCATTCCGTCCACGTGCATACGAGCTCTAGGGACTGCTCGGTCCTCGAGGGGGCGGTAGCTCAGCGAGCAAGCCCGCTTCAACCGTTCACGCCTCAAGGCAAGCTGGACAACTACAAGCCACCTAAATGTCTACCGCCTCATCCCCGGCCAGGTCGTGACGCGACATAACTTATTAAAAGTCTTGCTGTCACTGCCACGACCGGCCAGAGTGAAGCCGAAAAAGTATCCTATAAACATTTCGTAGCTCTCTCGGAACGACCCCCTCAAGGGAGAGTCGTCCCCCTGCCTTCCGTCGGTTGTTGGAGTGACGCGAAGCAACTAGCCGTCTTGGCTCAGCGGTTACAAATCATACTGCTCCTTAACTCGCCTGCCAGCGTTCCCGGTGTCAACTGCAATTTACGCCAGTTTATCCAACACCCGCTGACAATCTCGTCCGCCAGTGTTCCCGGTGCCGACTGCAATTCCCGCAATCTTTCCGACACCCACTGACAAAAACCGATCTGTACCCCAGACCTCGACAAGCGCTTACTGGCTCACCGCATCACTCCAAGCCTAAATCCTAAATATGCAATAACCCCTGGCTGTTTTCCCTCCTGCCAGTCGCTATCCTGCCTTCCAGCGAACATGCCGTGGCTCTCCTCTGCCTCCGAAGACGACTTTCTTACATCTTAACCGCGCTCCTCGTGTTCTCCCCGGTTGGGTCACCTTCTGCCAACCACTATTCTGGGGTACCCGAGAACGCGCGTCCGCAACCTCGTCCTTCGAGACCTATAAGTACCGATTCGAGGAGACACCTGCTGAGCTCTGCTCTGAGACAAGTCACCATAATTCCAACATACTTTGTCTCAACGGGCATCGTTAGCGTTAGTGAACAACCCGCTCAACGAATCCATGGGACTCCCTGGGGACGATTAGAAGCAGAGGCATACCGAACGGGCCCCACGTTGGATGCGCCATTTTAATGTGGGGGTTCTTTATGGCGGACGTCCCTCTATACTAATAATCGCCGCCCGATCGGTATACCTTCCGCCCGTCACCCAGGGAGTCACACACTGCAACGAGAAGACAGCGAATGGGTTTACTGTACCTCTCGGTTGCCGGTCGTCGAGAGCCGGTAGTCCGGGCCCGACGACCCTTGTTGTCGCCCGTCGATCAGAGCTCACAGTCGGGGTCCGTGTCCAGGCCTGCGGATCGCCTTTCCCTTGCCAGCGCTGCGTAGGCTGTCTGTCCCGGGCTATCAATGCCCGAATCTCGCTGCGGAACCACCCCGGGATCGTCGTAGCCCAGGTCATATGGCCCGGGCTCGCCGTTTCCACCGGTCTTGCTCCAGACCTCGCTGGTGGACCGCTCCAGGGTTCGATGGGCCAGGTCAGGCAGCCCCGGCTCCGTCGTTCTTGTCCAGCTTAGCTCCAGCCTCGCTCAGCACGCACTGTCTCGCCCAGCTCGTGCCTTCTCCGCCGGCCGCCTGTCACGTGCCCTCTGCCTCGTCTTTCAACCCCGGCTCCCACAAGATTAAGGATCGCAAGAGCTTCTTCGCTAGAAGTTACTATGGTTATTCGGTGATGCAGGGCTAAAACAACTTTACCTAGGCTCTAACGCGACGTATACCGTTCGCCTCGATTCTCACACATTCCAACGTTCAAACGAGGCTAAAAAAATGCGAATACGTTTTGCTAGCAGTCACATAGTAAAATTGTTGATTAGTACAAAACGTAAAGGCCACAGGAGCTTCCTCGTTAGAAGTTGCTGTGAGTATGCAGTTACCAAGAGCTGAAACGAACTCCCCTAAGCCCTACATCCGACGCATACATTTCGCATCGATTCTCAGACATTCAAACGTTCAAACAAAGCTAAGAGAATGCGAAAATTTCATTCTAGAAGCACTCAAAGTTCTATCGACCATCGAACATATCCGGGAATCCGAGCACCGGTACGGCGATACGGCTGATGCTGTCTCACAGGTGTTAATATCCAGATGATCCAGAGCGATTTAGCGCAAAAAGGGTATCATGCATTCATATTTTCACATTACACCAGCGTCAGCGAACACGTAGAAGCCCGAAGTCGTCGGAAAGCAGCTGCACATCACGGCTACCGTGCACCGAACAAACTTCCATCCGCCATCTCTGGGCGCTTCCATCTTACCGGTGACGTCATCACTCTTGGGAGGTCACGTGACCAGTGGTTACATTTGCGTACAACATAGCGGTAACCGGGGGGGTGCCACTTCCAAACTTCCGGTTTATCACTCTAAGCCCCTCTACCTCATTGGCGGAATGCAGAGGATGGGCGGATAGACTTATACGGCTGGCTCCTTTGAATTCCGCGTTGAGTCGCGCCACCTGGCCATGTTCTGTGGCGAACGGGTGGCCCAGGTGGTTTGCGCCCGTCCGCTTTCCTTTCTCCATTTTTTTGTCTTGTATTCTTATATAAATATTTATATATATATATATATATTGTTACGATGGAAATCAAGAGCAAGGACAAGAGCGGTCCGTTTCAGCCTCGATCTTTTAATCGAACTGCCCGCTCCAGCTCGCGCTGGAATGAGCCCCGCCGCCAGCGGCCCCATAAAGACGGTCATCGTCGTCTTCTTCGTAACATTACACCCCCAGTGTGGCGGCGGTCGTCCCGACCGCAATTACAGATTAGGGTCTTTTATGGTGTGAATGGTTGCAAGTAGGGTTTCATGCGGGCGACATGTACGTTGTCGGTGGAAGTCCGGCGAAGGTCAGCCGTTGGTTCGTGGAGCGTCACTTGATATGTGAGATCTGATAACCGTCGTGTGACGCGGAAGGGCGCGGTGTACCGGTGAAGAAGCTTGGTACATTTGCCTTGGTGCCGAGTCGGTGTCCAAACCCAAACGAGATCTCCAATGGCGTAGGAAACCGGGCGATGGCTCTGGTCATAGCGTTGACGTTGTCGTTGTTCAGAAGAGGCTGTGCGTAATCGTGCTATTTGACGAGCTTCTTCGGTGCGGCAGACGAGTTGTGCAACTGTTGGTTGGAGGTTTTGTTCAGTAGCACCATACGGCAGAAGGTTGTCGAGAAAAGTCGTTGGAAAACGATGGTGCAGAAGAAAAAATGGAGAATAGCCTTGGGTATCTTGGATTGCAGCGTTATATGCGTAGGTCACAAAAGGAAGCACAGAATCCCATTGTTGTTGGTCTGACTGTAGATACATAGACAACGTATCAACGATTGTTCTATTAAAACATTCAACCATGCCATTCGTCTGGGGATGATACGCTGTCGTTGGTTTGTGTACAGTTTGGCACAGATGTAGAGGCTCCTGAATGAGGCGGGAGAGGAAGACTGTTCCACGGTCACTGATAAGGTGCCTGGGAGGGCTGTGGCGGAGAATTACTTGTTTTAAAAGAGAAGCAGCAACGTCTTCAGCGTCTTCGGTGCGGAGAGCGTAAGTCTCTGCATAAGGAGATAAATGGTCCATTCCCTACCAAAAAAAAAGGTTTAAAAATAAACCGGAATGAATCCGGAATTTTAATCCGTCATATGGGCCCCTAAGCAAACCGGATTTCTAGAAACCGTAAATGAACCGGAAATACCCAGTCCGGAAACCCAACCGTAATTGGTCGAAGCGGAAGCTGAACCGTATGTGGCCAATCCGTAGAGCTTCACCGGAGTGGGTCTAACCGTATATTAAACCGTATCAGGCAACACCTGAATATAATAGAAATAGTTTAATAGAGTGACACACCTACTGTTTCACCTTCCAATGTACTGCAGCTGATGCTACAAGCCATCCCTTACAAAAATGTCATATCTAGACTTATAATGAAAATACAGATATTGATATATAAGGAATTGGGCAGATATGACCACATATGCATAATCAGGCCGTATATGGATAGATATACCCATATCTTCCCAATTCCTCATATACCATATATAGACTGCTTTATATGATCCCGTGTTTGGGCCTGGCAAATAGGGTACATACCTCATATAAAGCAATTTTCATGTGATGCTCCTTCTAGCATCACATTAAAATTATTGCCATGGGGCAGGTACCATACTTTCAGGTCCAGACATGGGATCGTATAATGCATTTATATGAATATCCACAAAATATACATTTTACTGCTATCCCACACTGCCAAACGTGTATTTACGTAGATACATCGGCAGAATAGGCCACTGACCAATCTTTATTGGCCTGGTTCGAAATTTGTAATTCCGACAAATATGTATGCTACAAGAACAAAATGTAGGCAATCGCTAGTTAGCAAACATTGTAACTTATCATTCGACGTCTGAAAGTCACAGCCCTTTGGCGGGATTGGTTGTCGAGGGAGCAGACAGATAATATGGTTTGCAAAAAAAGTTTTATACATAAAAGCGCCGAAATTCCAAACAAGCGCTTCCGCCGTTCAAGAAGAAATTATAGTAACATAACACAAATAACCATTAAAATAAACTAAAAATGTAATAGCACACAGATTCCTATTAAAATAAAACAAAAGGAAGGCGACAATTAAGCTGTAAACTATACGAAAGTTCCAAAGTCGTTGATCCTTACTCACAGGGTAAAGTTCTGATTCAACTCTCCGGTCGAGCACAGCGGTTTTGACATGGGCTTGCTTGCTAGCCTCGTCGTTGAAGTCCTTCCTTGCACCGTGCGATGTTCAAAGTCCCCCAGTCGCTCCTCGCTGGCCTTGTTTTTCCGTTCAGTCCCGAAATCATCCCTTGTGACCAACACACAGGCACAGACACCATTGTTCGCCGGAAGCAATACAAGATGAAAAGTTCATTACTGCTCCTTGAACACGACGAGGTCACCACCGTTTCCCGGACTGGAAAATGACAAGGACATCATATTTTTAACTAAAACTTCATAAAAGAAAAAAAAAATAATGAACACATAAGTAACAGAAACCCGGACTAAATCATAAGAAAAAAATGAAATAACGAGCACACATAAAAAAGATTAAAAAGACAAAGGACTTACAAAGAAAGCCACATTTGTTCAATTAATAATGACGTTTAAGTCTGATAAAAAAATATTCCTGCTGCGCTAACCATAACCAATATGGTGTGTAAACTATGCGACTTTGAGCAAAGCAGGAATATTTGTCATTGCGAACTGAAAACGTGTGGCTGGCTGCCTAGGTGCTTCATAATACTATTTTTCTGAATTCTGTGTTCATTATTGTGGCTGCTCAGGACCAGGCGGAACTTGGTGGTGCTTTTTCCATTCCGACTTTATTTCGGACAGCTTTGTACCCATAGAGAGAAGCACTAGCTTCTCTACATAATCCCACCCCTTTTCCTTGGAGATACCCTCCGTGTATGCTGTAATTGGAAGAAAAAAAAACAATAATCAGCAGATATACAGATTACTAGCTACATTGTTTTGTAATTATTTTTCTGAATAGGCCCCTGGCCTAGGACAACACAAGACCTTTTTTTGGGCGATGTAAAGTTTTGGCACAAACAATTTGGCCCGCATTTTGCAGAACGTACCCTGTAAAACCTTAAAGTGCACCATTACGATTTCGGCATACTTTACATCACCATTGTGCTTCCTATGTGCATGACATTTAAAAGCCAAATCTGCGAACACTAACAATAATTGATGCGAATTAAGCAGTGTGCTTTATGTGGGGCCTTTAAGTGCAAAGCATCCAAAGTGCGCGTCCGTCTGCATTTGCACAGTATAGAGAAGAGGGGAGAATGCGGGCGGACTGCTGTTTTCACTTCTTGCAGCATATAGCTCAAGGATTCTCTAATTTTGCTTATACAGGGCATTTCACCGCACAGAACGTACAAACCCAAGCTTGGAGGTCGCACACGCAGTCTCAAAAAACGATTACATCGCGTTTTTTTTTTTTTTTTTTTGCACCATAAAACGTTGTGTAATCATAATCATAACATCAATGGGAGTACAAAAAATTGCCTTAAAGTTCCCAATTGGGTCTGTTTTATACCGCACAGCCACTGTCTATACACAAGTCAACTAGCTCTACACATACCGCTCAGCACAGCACTGCTGGGCTGAATCAGATAAGTGTCACACTTGCCGAGCTTGAAGTACAGTCGTGATCTATACAAAGGTGAACAAGCAATTGTCGACTGCTCAGTACTGGGAGCATCATCCAGCAGCTGACTTGCTCTCCTTTTCAAATGCCCTGCGAACCAAGTGTGGTAAGTCGTCTGATAAGGAGAGAACGTCACCACACGGAACTGAGCCGTTGATACTCGCCTGTTTACCTTCATATGGATCAAGTCTCTGTCTGGCCGAAGTAGCCAGTGTGTGTGCAGCACAAACGGCTGTATTGAAATCTCAAGAGGATGAAAGTTCAGAACAGGCTTGGTAAGGCTTCACATTGCAAGTATGCCCATGCAAATTTCACTTTCTAGATTATAAAAATACATTTCAAATTGTCACCCAGGACAAGCTGCTCTTACACAGCTGTATATATAAGGCAGCTTACCCATCAACAACTTTTGCACACTGCCATGGACTGAACCTCGGCCTGGTCGACGCTAGCTTCTGTTCGGCGAGGGCTGCACTGAGTAGAAAGGTGAACAATGTGCCGTATATTATGTGAAACAAACAAACAAAAGCAATCCTAGCATGCACAATTCGCTAGAGGCACTGACAAATAGAAGTCAGAGGTTGGGTCAATTATGTTAACGCAATATACTTCAAACGCGTACCATGAGTGCTGGCAAAATATTTGCTGCCTTCAATCTAGATAAGCTTGTAAATTTACATGCCAGATAACAAATAACTTAAAAGCTAAAATATATTTCGATGGAACTACAAAAAACCGAAGACTAGCTCTGCAAATATGGTGCTGTCTAGTACACCATAGATGTGTAGAATCGGACTGCAGCGTCCCCCTTACAAAGACTGAAGCAAAACAAGTATAGAGTCTGCAGCGTCACTACAACAGAAACGATGGTATTGTGATCTCGTGGAGATCAAAGTTCGGAACAAGTGTGACTGGCTTTGGCATGACAAATATGCCAATGGCATTATTCATTTTTGTATATTCTACGGTGACAGGTGCAGGGAAACAATCACACAACAGATACTCAGAAAGACAAGCACACGCGCTAACTTATAGCTCTTGTGTATTCGACTACTTCATTCTTCTCTTCAACATCTGGATTGACTTTTCAGAACGTGATAAGCAGGAGAAATATCACAAAATACAAGGAAAAAAGGGAAAGACAAGAGAAAAGAAGAAAGAAAACCCTTACAAATCATCATTCTATCTCACCGCTATTGTTTAGATAGAAATTGAAGCTCTTTGGTCGACAGCGCTATAGAAGAACTACTTACACACTTGTCCTTCAGATGCTCTATTCTTTGCGCTTTCATTATTTCTCTTGTCAATTGGTCTCAAATCATATCTATTATGGAACAATTTTCAAAATGTGCTATGCAACCACAATCTTGACAGCAGACTCCCAAATGCTCAGCGATGACTCGGTGGTTATTATAAAAATGTTCCCATAAACGATCATTCAAACACGTGCCAGTCTGGCCTACATACGTCTTACCACACTACTTATCTAGACCAGACTGGCAGGTGTTTAAATGATCGTTTAAAGGAGCATTTTTATAACACCCACCGAGTCGCCGCTGGAAATTTGGGAACCCACTGTCCGGAGTGTGGTTGTGTAGCACATTTTGAAAATTGTTCCGTAATAGTTAAGAGTCGAGACCCATTGCCAAGAGAAAAAATGGAAGCGCAAAGAATAGAGCATCTGAAGAACAAGTGTGTAAGTAGTGCTTATATTGTGTTGTCGACCAAAAAGCCCCAATTTCTATCTTAAGGATAGTAGTGAGGGAGAGGGATGACTTGTAAGGGCTTTCTATTTTTGTTTTGCCTCCGTTTCTTTTTTTCTGTTCTTTGCTTCTTTCCTTGTATTTTGTACTATTATCCTTATCACACTCTGAAAAGTCAATCTAGACGTTGAAGAGAAGAACGAAGTAGTCGAATACACGAGAGTTATAAGTTCAGCGCGTGTGCTTGTTTTCCTGAGTATCTGGTGTGCGAATGTTTTTTGCGCTGTCACCATAGAATATGGTTCATCAACTCGCCCAAGCATCCATTCTATCATTTCTGCAATATTAAAATGACTCTGAAAGTGCGAGCACCTACAGGGTGTATTCACGCAAGTCTTGCAAGTGTTGAGTTGTAGGTGCAGTGCCCTGGTTGTGTCCATGTGCGATATATGACCAAATACCACAAGGACTAACACTGCAAACTTCTCCGAAAACCAATGGGCGCGTCGGCGAGCGGTAAAAGTGGTGGTGTTCACCACTCTCGCCGTTTGTTGGTGTTTGTGAGTTGCTACTAACAAGCGCACCAATGGGAAGGCTTCAGCCATTATTGGGAACACTAAATAAACAAATACAAAATACAGATACAACACACAGCAATACTGGATGCAATTAGTGACGCACTTCTGTTGGGGTTCTGTGGATATATTTACAGCGTGTAGTTGGTGAGCCATTTCAAAGTTGCGATGAGTTGCTCGCTGTAGGTGAGCAATTTAGCCAGTGCAGTATGACTGCTAGCCTGGAATCTACAACCTGCACCACGCAGTAGTGATACGCATGCCAGTACGATGCTTTCTAGACCGAAATGGGCAGGGGTTCGGACTGAACCCAGGATCCCAGGGTTCTGCAGCGCAAGCTTTCGTTCCACGTGCTCCAAATATTGTGCGCTTGCCCAGTCGGCCACCGACCCCCGACGCAAGGCAACGCAATGCACTTCTGTTGTAAACTCGGCATTCCGCTTACGAATGAAATGCGCAGTTTCCCTAAAGGCTTTCATTCCACGTGAGTGGCAACAGAATTGCTAAAGGCCAGCCCATAAATGCAGTCTGTGTCAAAAACAATCCTAGCAGCAATAAGTTGCTATTATATCGCTAAATATATAGAGCACCTTACCATGAGAAACCTTGGCAGTCTTCCATGAAGCCAGGACTTCAGCAGGGGAGACTGTCATTTTGTGTCGTCTCAGGTCACACACATCAGGATGGCGAAAGTGAATGCCAACATCTAATTGGGAAAGGCTGCAGTAATCACAAAGATGAAAACACAGATTAGAATATATGATAAAAAATATCATGGACCAACTTGAAAAAAGTGCACAAAAAGACAAGGACAAAAGGACAGGAACACGTAGGAGGCAGACTGGTGTACATTCGCAACGTAGGAGGCAGACTGGTGTACATTCGCAACTCGATTGATTGTACACAAAAGAAAATAAGAGGATGAGAGAAATCAGAAAGGCTGTACTCGGAGAATGTGAGCTTCAGGAACCGAGATGTGAGGCAAAGATGTCAGGTAGATTGTTTTACAGACACTCTAGAACTCGCAACAGCCTTTCCATGTAGTAAAGTGGTGAGCTCATTCTGATTCAACATCTTGAAATATTGTACCCAAAAAACAAGGAATAAAGGCTAGGAATGCATACACTACATACGAGCGCAGACTCCCAACACACATGCATTAGAAAAGAAAAAAAAAGAATGTGTTAGGAGCTTTAACAAAAGTTCGAACAGGTCCAAGTGGGCCGTGCTAATTCCACCCATATGCATAATACTGTAAAAACAATTTCATCCGCAGCTCAGGTAACCGACGGATGTGCGGACACCATTGGTTGCCCCATACTACGAACAAGAAAGGCCTAAAATAATTATCTTTTATGTTTTTATAGTATCTGCTAATTATTGACGTTTTTCCTAAGGATGACATACACGAGTAGTGTAAACAGTGCATAGGTATGTGACAATCCATCGTAGATTTTAGAGAGAGATTGAGCTCTCTTTATGTACTAGCCATCTATCTGTTAACTTCACTGACATGAAAATTATGTTTTTTTTTGTTTTTTGTTTTTTATTTTGTTTTTTAATTGGCCCTTGCTAGCAGGTAAATCAGCGCGTTCCACTTGGGCCTGTGCTCGAGCCCTTCCGCATTTATATTTCTCCCTTCTCTGATTTATGCGAGTTCAGTTTGCGCTTGCATGAGGTCTATGTGTTACTTTCCCTGTCTCCTTGATTTTTTTGCGAACTATTTTTCAAGATGTTCTATTAGTACCAGCTCAGCACCTTACTACAATCATGCAACAACTAAAAACAATTACAACTTGCACCATTCGCTAAAGGCAATACCAAACGAAAAAACAGGGATTTGGTGAGGTATGTCTAACACTATATACTTACACTGAAAACAAATATAGATACCAAAAACTGGCGAGACACTACCTTAATTCAGGACATGCTTGTAAATTTCCCTACAAGGTTATAATTAATACTTGATAGCCTCTAAAAAACAGCTGCATGAAAAGAATAAATGCTTCACCATTTAAAGCAGCCTGAGTGTTTCTGGAGCTGTGAAATTCGTTGCACGTGCGTTGGATCATACAAAACACGTGTACAGCAAATGATATTTAGAGCTCGACATAACGCGAGGTATAAGTGCCGGCGTCAAAACTTATTTCGCGGGCAGAAATTTTTGCGATCGAAAGTGGTATGCTATGCATTAATAACCATGGGGTGAATTCATTGCGGCACCAATTTTTGGCAATTCTTTTCTGATTACGAATCGCGAAAATGAAATCGTTTGGAGACGACCGGCCGGTGGAAGCTACGGGCTTGCTCGATCAATCAATCGCCGCTTTTTGTCGGGTCCAGCTCTCCGCACGCAATGGCGCCGGCGATGGAGGGGCACCGCATTGCGCACTTCCAGACCATTCTAGTTTACCAGTAAACAATACGGCCGAGAGAGGCAATCAACCCCCCCTCCCCTCCTCTTCTGCCTTTGACCCTTCCCCCCCCCCCCCCCCACCCCCACCCTCCGTCTCCCAAAGAGTTCCGCCGCTACTGATGGACCTTGAGCGTGTACAGTCTCTGCATCGGGGAAGAAATAAGAAAAACAGCCTCATGTAACACCCATTTGCGCAAATGTAATAATACTCCTAAAAGCAAGCTATCTACAGACAATAACAAGCCTTCTGAACGCAGGAAATAAGCTAGCTCTAACGAACAAAGAAACAAATTTACTTCGGTTCCCGTGCCATGATCTTGGCTGTTGAGCCGATTTGACGAAGTTCCACGTCTCACAGTCACTTCCGTCTTTTTCGGACATGTTTGAAAGTAAGGCAAACTCCACGCATTACGACTAATCGGGAAATTTAACCGTTAGCCGGTCGTGAACGTAAGCATTCAAGCGCACACGGCCGATACGGCCGGCAAACCGAGCGAAACATAGGCTGTTGATTTTTTTTTTATTATTTAATTTACTTTAAAGCGCCTTTTCGGGCATTGTATGAGGGGGGAGTACAAGGTTTTCGACAAAAATATTGAAACGGTACATATCGTACATATTTGCTTAATAAACAAGAAACAATGCAATACACCCAATCGAAAGGAATACACTGTTACACAAACAGGAAACAACGTGCCAACCAGGCTACAAAAAGAGAGAGAAAAGACCATCTTTGCACATGAAAAACAAGAAAGACACCATTTCGCGATTCATTCCATGGAAAAGTGAAACAAACGTTCACATGATGATTTGAATTCATTTTTATCTATGATAACTACAACGTGGTGGGGCAAAGAGTTCCATTCTGCAATGGCAAGCTGTAATGGCCAGTTGCGAAACTGGTTAGTGCGACAATTTGATAAACGAATTTTGTGAGGCTGATCATGTCTGGGAAAGATGCGATGAGGCGGAGGTGATAAGAGTTCCTTAAGGCTAACATTATAGTAATAAATATTGTGAATGAAGGTAAGACGGGAGACTTTGCGCCTGACTTTTAATAAAGGTAAATTAGCCCTTCGTTTCAGTGTCGAAACGCTCGTGTAAGGTGAATAGTCACTAAATATGAAGCGCGCGGCTTTGTTTTGAATTCTTTCAATTTGGTCAATCAGGTAGTCCAGGTGGGGAGACCATATGATGCTGGCGTATTCGAGCTGTGATCTGACAAAGGACTTAAAAGCTCAAACGAGTTTCGGGAGGAGCTAAAAACAACTTCCGCCTGATGAATCCTAAAGAACGATTTGCTTTCCCAACTAAGTAGTTAATATGGTCATGCCAATTAAGACTATCGGAAATAAAAACACCCAGATACTTATATTTATTTACCTTTTCCAGAGGGACACCGTTGATAGAGTAGCTGCAATTAATTGATGTTTTCTTTGTTGTCAACCATTTCGTCGTTTACCCTGAGACTGGGTTTTTTTTTACAAGAGCAGAAGTAACAGAAAAAAACAGACAGGTCTCAAACTCAGCTACAAGTTTATTTCAACAACCTCCTCTTATATAGTTCGTTCTCGTCGTCATCAACCAATCACATACGACTTGTCCTCTGCACCGTGACTTTACCGGTTCCACTCTATCACAAAAGCGGACACTCCCAACGTTTCCAAGTGAAAAGGTTCTAGCAGAAGATATGCCTCACAAAGACTTCAAGCAACTCTTCTGTGTCCTCACAATAAACGTATCTTCTGCTAGAACCTTTTCACTTGGAAACGTTGGGAGTGTCCGCTTCTTTTGTGATAGAGTGGAACCTATAAAGTCACGGTACAGAGGACAAGTCGTATGTGATTGGTTGATGACGACGAGAACGAACTATATAAGAGGAGGTTGTTGAAATAAAATTGTAGCTGAGTTTGAGACCTGTCTGTTTTTTCTGTTACTTCTGCTCTTCTAAAAAAAAACCAGTCTCAGGGTAAACGACGAAATGGTTGACTTCCACCAGCTAGCCTGTACTTTGACTCTTTTCTCGTTCTTTGTTGTCACGGTCATATATTTGGCTTTATCTATGTTAATTCGCATTCGCCACTTGTCGCACCACGAAGCAATAGAGCTCAGATCAGTTTGAAGTTTCGAAATGTCGTCTATATGCACTACCTTTTTATACAATACACAATCGTCTGCGAAGAGTCGAATCAAATCGATGAGATTGTTTTCGTATCTTCAAAACATTTCAAGTAAAAGGATAAGCAAACCGCATTATAAAACTCATAAAAGACACAGCAATAATAAATTATTGCAGACGTCATTATTGCTATAATATTATGAATAAGTCCTGAACACGTAGCAAAATATTAAATACGAAACTAAGTGTACAACGGTTCGAAACGAATTCAGCAGACATGTATCCTTGCAGAAAACACACTGAGATAACCGGGCGACTTTAGCCTAGTTTGCTAACGCACTATCTTGCTGAGAGTGCGGACGTTGGTTCGAAGCCCAGAAGCACTCTTTTCTTCTTTATGTTTTTTTGTATTAGTTTTTATTACTTTAAATATTTTTTTCTTGCCTACTTGTGTTAGTTTTTATTATTTCTAATATTTTTTTTCTCGCCTTTTTGTACTATTTTTTATTATTTAAAATATTTTTTCTCACCTTCTTGTATTAGTTTTTATATTTTTAAATATTTTTTTTCACCTTTCTGTATTGGATTTTATTATTTTAAATATTTTCTATGTTTTTGCAGTCGTCGGCACCGTTCTTTAGGGTTATAATCACGGAGAAGGTGAAAACAAAAAGTGCGAGCCTAAGTTCGAATCGTTGCAAAGCACAAACCGTGGCCCTCTTGTTTTGCCGGGATAATTCATAACCGTAGGCAAACAGTACAAGTCCTTTCAAAGAAGAAATAAATGTAATCATAATGAGCATATTGCGAGCGAAATCGGAAAATGTGTAAGTGGTAAAACTGACACAGTAATGCAGCCGAAGTTTGTCTGAAAGCGGCCATCTTCACCCACTGTCGAATCAAAAATACCGTCATTTTAAGGCACTAATTTAGCAGATCTAAAAGCGTGCTACGTATTAAGCACATCTCTTAATATTCTGACTTCCGGAAAGTAGTATTTAATTTGTTCTGGTGGATCAGTGCTATCCCCCACGTGCCGCCAGGTTTTATTTATACAGGTTGCTCTCCGCAATTTTTCGTTTTTATTAGGCCTAGATACGTTTTTATTCCTGCGATTCAAGTACAGCATGGATAATTAAACTAGCTTTCAGAAATTGTATCGTTCGGCGTTGTAAAAATTAGTGTTCGTAGCCGTCAAGGGGTCAGGTTCACAAACCCGGCATTGTGAACATCCACACGCAGTGGCGTTTCTCGTTTTTTTGCGTTAAAAAAAAAGCTTTTTATATTCGCGTTTTTCTGGTACGGTGTGTCGTATAACATAAGCTATCAAAGAGACAGATATCGTTTGGCTATGGGAACATTTGAAATATTTCTGTTAGTTAATCGTAACTACCACAGAAAACTGTTTTCCTGCCTGAAATTTTGTAGCGTCAACACATCTCTTACTTTTCTAGTCTCTGGAAAGTAATGTTTATTATTGTTTTTGTAACTGAAAGCGCAAGCTCTATAATGCCAGGTTTTTTTTTTAATTTTTTTTTGCTCCGTTATACCGTTTTTATTTTTTATCAGAGCCAAACACGTGTGTATACCACCGGACCTTAAGTATAGTACATCAAATTAAACTAGCTTTCTGAAAAGAGTAATGCTCGGCGTTGTGAAATTTATTTTTCGTGGCGTAGGCGGTCATATTCTCAAATCCTGGGCAGCAAATTCGCTTCACCGAATTGTTTTTTCTTGCGTTTTCGCGATAAAACACATCAGACTTGCCATGGTGGGATAAAATACCCTAGCGTCGGCAGTCATTTAGGAAGGATTGATCAACGCAAACATTTCCACTCGCTATTCATGAATTGCCGTAGTTCATCAGAATCTCAATGACTTGACTTCATAGTGAAAAAGGCAAAAAAAAAAATAAAGCGATGCCGGTCAGTAAACGGATCTTCCATGACGGGGCTCACCAGTTTGAACAGCGTAAAGCGCCGATGCCGGCCAGTCACTGAACTTCCGTGTAAATACTGGCCATCAAAGGATTATTAGCTTTCACTTCACAAAACACTTTTAATTTTTGTGATTGTTTTCTGTTCAGATAAATTCTGGTTCACGTTAATATGAAACATACACTTAACGCCAATGTCAAACCTCTCACTTTTTTTTTTCTTTCTGTGTTACCTCGTTTCTTCATTCTGGCGACTGCATGTCAGGAACATCGGTGGTTTTGATAGAACCTAATTGGATGGGCATATGAGAATTCTAACTTATTAGTTATTACACTGAAGGCGGCACATACTGATACATGTAGCGATGTAGGAGTGTGACAGATTTAGAAATAGACTTTTTTTATTATAAGCACGACCACTAATTCCAACTAAGTATCATTAATACTTAAGTTAGATTGAACGGAAATGTATTACCAGATGCACCACACGCTGAAAGTGACTCTGTCAAATTTCCACGATATTTCATGATCCCTCCTCCAGGTCATACCTGAGAAAAACGTTTTTTTTTTCGGCTAATATTGGTTAAAACCGGTTACCGGTAAATACTTTACGGTTACGGCTACCGGTTATGTTTTTTTTTTTAATTTCAAATAAAAATATTGATGAATGCCCTTGAAATTGCCTGCATGTGCACCATAATATAATGTTGAACATGCAGGCATGAACAAGGAGACCGCAGGAAAGCTCTCAAAGATACTGAAATGACACTTTCCGATTGTGTGTACATCTAGCTGTGGCATCAAATTAATTGCTGTTTTTGTTTGTTTTGTGAAAAAAAATTATGTAAAAAAGGTTACTTGACAGTCATCAAGCAATTTTTAAAAAATAATTAAAAATAACAAAACGTAGTTTAAGCATAATAATAAACAAGTATTACATAGTGCATAGAAAAAGCTAGATGAAATAAGATGGCGATGACTTGCGCAAAAATCGCCTTGATGTCGCCTTTTTGGCGCCGCGTATCAGCTCGCTGTCTTCTGTGGTCTGAGCTCTGATCGACGCAGCCCGTAGGGTATCGGGATGGATTGTTTGCAACTTGATGTTTCAACCATACGCATGAAAGTCTTCGGCATCAGGCGGCTGATCCGATTTTTTTTTTAACAAGATATGGCAAAGTATGGTTTGTGCAAAGCGGATATTTTCAGTCTAGACTTTGTCCAATATGCCTTTTAACCGAATTTGGCAAGGAATGGTTTGTTAGAACCGCATATTCTGTGTCTAGAATTCCTCCAATTGTATTTTTAACCAGATTCCAAAAATCAAAGTTTGTGCGAACCGATTAGGAAAATCACGGTTCGTGAGAACCGGAATTTGTCTGTCTGGAATTCCTCCAATTTGACTTTGAAGCGGATTGGGAAAATCACGGTTTGTGCGAACCGGAATCTGTCTCTCCGGAATTCCTCCAATTTGACTTTGAACCGGATTAGGAAAATCACGGTTTTAGCGAACCGGGATTTGCCTGTCCGGAATTCCTCCAATTTGACTTTGAACCGGATTTGAAAATTCACGGTTTGTGCGAACCGGAAGCCGCCTTTCCGGTGTGACTCCGGTATGATTTTAGTCCGGATTTCGCTTTCCGGGCTAATTTCGAACCGTTATTTTTGCTAGGGTCAGCTATCCAGAAAAGCGGTTCTAGTTTAAGGCTGTGAACTTACTTCTGGACCGATACCCAAACCTCACCGATGCGACCGGGAGCGGATATGTAAGTGGTAGATAAAAATATGTGCTTTGCAGTGGAAGTGTTAGTTGACGAATAGAGGTTCTAAATAACAGCCATCTTGCAGACAGAATGTCCCCACCCCCAGTGTTGATGCCAAGTGCATTAATGGACTGGGTTCGGCATCTATAACGAAAATGTGTTTCATGAGTTACTTTTTACCTTCCCCACTACATTTGGCAGATTTAGCAGATGGATAGAGGAGAGTTTGAACACAGATCTCAGTCTTGGCTTTATGCAAAATATCAAGATTTACTTTTTATTACTTAACAGGAATCATGGAACGTTGCACTACGTAGCAAATATAAAAATGAAGGACGGAGGGTGATTGGCAATGCAGCTGTTGAGGACCATAGGCGCAAGTAAGGCAAGGAGTCCAGGAAACGGAGCGCAGTGGAGGACTCTACAGTTCCCGATGTCTTGGAGAGACGAAAGCCTAAGCGTTTGGTAAGCTAGCTTCAATAGCTATTCATTCATGTGCCTTTTCAGTCCAAGCATGATTCTGGCATTGTATGAGCTAAATTGTTGTACACTCATTATTATTCCTTTTCTCCACCAAGCAAGCATAATTAGCATGCCCTATTTCTCTGGCATTGTGCACATGGAGCATAAGCTCTAGAGAAGTGAGCATGATTAGCTAGGACGTAGAGCGAGGTCGTGAAATCAGTGTAAACGGCAACAGATGTGCCTAGTACCGAGATAGAATCGGGGAGATCCAGCAGAATGTGGGAGAGGGGATGCAGGACAACTACCGTAAAATATTGGGCATCCTCCCATTTCACATAAGCAGCCAGTCTCAAATTTTGTCACATCTGAAAAATATGCGCAGTACAAATATATGTAAAACTGATAACCTAACAAGTGCCCATCCCCAACTTTTTCGGGATTATTTTCAAATTTTGAGTGGATGCTTGCTCGATACTTTACGGTACATAGCCTTAAAAGGGCCCTGCAACGACTTTTTGACTGGTCTGAAATTCACACTGAACCTGAGCGCGGTGAACGTAGTAACTTAGTGAAACTTTTCTTTTCTCGAAAGTCGCTTTATTTTAGAAGTTATAGGGAAATTAAAATTACAAAACAAGCAAGAAATAACCTCCCTCATGACTTCCGTGGCCCTGGCTTGGGCGGCCAGTGGCAGGAGCAAAGCGAGTGGCCAATCGGCTGTGGCTCACGTTGATGGCCGCCTCCCCCGCAGTGGGATGCGCGTCGTTGCGTCGTGCGTCGTCGGCTCATTGCGGTTGCTTTCTTCAGACCTCTGTGGGGCTTGCCGGCGTGAATTTACAGGGTCTGTTAGAGTTAGGACTCCGAATCCTCGATAGAAGTGCGGGGCTGGGCGTAGAACCGTACGAGACACTCCTCGTAAGCAACCGAAGCGCGCTGGCGAAGCCTCTCGGCCACAACTCGTCTCGGGGGCCGCGGGAGATGCCGCCAACGTTGTCTGCTTGGAGGATCCGGTAATGTGCGGGTGCGCCTGCGCCGCCTCTTCCACCACTTGGTGGCGGGTATGTCGGCGTGCCATTTCGTTTGTTGTTTCTGTACTTTCTAAACTTAAATTGTTTCTCTTCTCGTGTAAAATACTCAACGAAAAATACTTTCATAAATAAGTGAACGGTTCGCTGCACTTATATTTTCTATTTTGACTAACAAGAAAGCTTTTAGTGGCTGTACCAATTGTAAGGCAGGAGCTTGACTGGGACCAGCGACGTCACGAATCCGTCACAGGCTGCGGGCGTTCGGCACCACGCGACGACCCCGTTGGAGAAGCTGTTTCCGCATCGTCCGATTAAAATATGACGCACTGATATTTCGTGGCTCCCCCTGTGCCCACTGGATTGCCTAAACTACAAGAGGTGTAGAAACCGCAAAAAAGGTACACGCTCAAATAGCATTGCAGGGCCCCTTTAAAGTAAAGAAAAAAAGTTAATCTCTAAAAGTAAAGGAAATCTTACTTGTCCTGGCCGCTAATATTTTTTTTCTAGATGGGCTCTTGGGCACACACAAACATGGCATCAACCTTTTTCTGTGCAATGCATAGTTATTGCAGGAGTGATTTGGCCCGCTTTTCTGAAAACACCCTGTATATATGCGTGGCTTTTTATTCCCTTTGCATGATTTGATCTATGGAAAAAAGGGAGCATCTTTTCTAACACATTCAGATCATATTCACATAATAATCCAAAAATTGAACGTTCCTCCTTACAGACCAGGTTCACCTTCCCCACAGAGGGCGAGGACGGCAGCAGCCTCGAGGCACATGAACAGTGGCTGTGCAGCGAAGCCCGAAAGCTGGCACCTGACGAAGGTCAGATCGACCGCCGTATGGACGTGACTGCATGCAAGAGGCTACATGCACTAGCATCAATGGGTGTCGACTGTGCACAGGAGACCTATCCATACCTGATGGATACTAGGAGAGTATGCACTTCGTATTGTTTGCATGGCATAGTGTATTTTCACCATATAATGCACATAGCTTTTGTTTGCCCTATGACTATAAAGTCTTTCTCACTTTAGCATGCCGTTCTTGAGAAGCCTATAAACTTTGTAAGTCAAGGCTTGTTATTAGACTATAAACCCTTTCAGGCAACATTTCATGGGTGCCGTCATCTTGACGTCACGTGACCCTGCCGCCATAGCCGACCTTCAGTTTCTCGCCGTTGCTCCGCGCTGTGTGCTGCACCGGCCACCACCGGAGCTTTGTTTTCGTGTTCTTTACGTTCCGCGTTGAAATCTTGTGTTTTCTTTAGGTCTTTTCGATATTTCGGGCTTTCAGTAAATCATTTGATATCTACACTTCAACATAGCCCTTGTAGTTTCTTATTTATGGAATGGAATCGGACAGCGATTGGATCGACGATACAAGGTTATGGCCTAGGCTTCAGAGACCATGTAAGTTCATCAAATTCTTACGTTTTTGTCGCTACTAAAGGGCAGTCAATACCATTGCGACCTATGCAAATTTCAGCAGACTCGGTAAGGTTCTCGCAGTCGTGCTTCTCGCTGCATGCGCGCGCTTGTTTCCGTAAAGCCGTACCGCATGTAAGCGATTTAGCGTGCGACGAGTCGAGCGACGGCAACAACGACGGGAGTCACCGACGAGCAACGGAGATTTCTCACTGTCGCCTGTCGCATCGCTCGGTTTTTGGATTTCTAGAGAACTTAGCGCTCTCCGTCGTGCTTGTTTGCTTCCGTCGCTTCCATGCGGTTTGCCTCGTCGCGCGACTGACCGAGCGACAGCGAAGCGGGTCGCCGTCGCTTGTCTCGTTGCTCGTCAAATAGCTTACATGCGCTTTATATCTAATATTGAGGTGGTAATGGTTGAATTCAGTGTGCATCGAAATTCAATAAGTATAAAGTGCATGCAGCCGATTTGTCGAGCAACGAGATAAGCGACGGCGACCTGCTTCACTGTCGCTCGGTCAGTCGCGCGACGAGGCAAACCGCATGGAAGCGACGGGAGCAAGCGACCAAGACGGTGAGCGCTAAGTTCTCTAGAAATCCGAAAACCGAGCGATCCGACGGGCGACAATGAGAAATCTCCGTTGCTCGTCGATGGCTCCCGTCGTTGTCGCCGTCCCACGCTAAATCGCTTACATGCGGTTCGGCTTTACGGAAACGAGCGCGCACATGCAGCGAGAAGCACGACTGCGAGAGCCTAATTACTGCGTCAGTTGAAATTCGCATAGGTCGCAATGGTCTTGACTTTTTTTAGCGACAAAAACATAAGAATTTGATGAACTTACATAGTATCTGAAGCCTAGGTGATAATCTTGTATGGTCGATCCATTCGCTGTCCAATTCCATTCCACAAATAAGAAACTCAAGGGCTATGTTGAAATGTAGATATCAAATGATTAAGTGAAAGCCCAAAATATCGAAAAGACCCAAAGAAAACACAAGATTTCAACGCGCAACGTAAACACCACGAAAAGAAAGCTCCGGCGGTGGCCAGTGCAGCACACAGCGCGGTGCAACGGCGAAAAACTGAAGGTCGGCCATGGCGGCCCGGAAAGCGCGCGGAGGTCGCGCCGACTGGTGGCAGCTCGAGTAACTGACTCGCTGAAAGCGTCTATACATGTGATGTGTGGAGAGGAGCAGTTAGTGGTGATCCAGTCACAGATGTGCAAGCAGTCAAGGTATGATGACTACAACAGATCTCCAGTCTGGTGTGTTTTCCATATTCTGATCTTTGGTTTCCTGGTTTCCACCGATTCACATTACACACAAGATGTCATTGGTCCCGTTGCGATCGTGGCATTGGCACAGCAGCAAGCCTATGTATTGCAGAAATGATAGCGATCTTTGAAGCAGCTCATTTTTGCCGGCACTTCTGCAATCAGCCACCAAGATAATTGATAGCATGACATGCTGTCAATTATATTTGTATTGAATTGCCACAGTTGCTATGATAAAAAAGAAGCTGGCTTCTGTGTGCCATTGTCACTTTGTGATCACCTTCAGTGTCTCGGTGATATAGTATGCAAGACAAATCAGATGAGGAAGCATTCTAGGCACCATAGTTGAAGATAGGGATGCCGCGAACGTTTTTCGAGCCGAAGTTTCGAAGATCGAATCAGGTGGTTTCAAAGGTTCGAACGATTTCGAATTTTCGAACTTTCTATAAAGTGAAATTGGACGGAAGTCGAATTTTCGATCTTGTTAAACTAAGAAGTTCGATGCTTTTCAAACCGTCGAACTTATTACGCTAACAAATTCAATCCTTTTCGAACTTATTACGCTGAAAAATTCGATGCTTGTCAAACTTTTGAACTTGATAGACCAAAAAATTCGATGATTTTCGCACTTCGAACTTTTTGGACTAAAAAGTTAGAAGCCTTTCGAACTTTCGAGTTTCCTACGCTAAGTAATTCAAAAAAATTTCGAATTTTTGAAATTATTTATCAGGAGAATTAAAAAAGTTTGTACTTTCGAATCCTGAAATGTCAAGAGGTGGCCGAACTTCAAACTTTTAGGGTAATTGTTCGACGTTCGTCGAACTTCGAAAGACTGGCGGACGGTTTCATTTCAATTAAAGTAGTGAGGTACATTCGTAATATTTTCTTGGATTTTTACATGCGGTACTGCTTTCCTTACGAAAGACAATGCCGTTTATTTCAGTGTTCTGGTTTTCTTAGTTTTAAAGAGATTCCGAAAGGGGCGAGGAAGGATGACGGTTTTTTGAGGATTGTCATTTGTGCCATATTTGAAGCGCGCTATAGCCAAAGCTATTTATGGTAGAGATATTAAACTTTTTAAGAATGATTTACCTATAGCCTAGGTCGTCTTAAGATGTGATTATTGTTATTCAAGATGAGTTTCGAAGAATTGTCCAAACATGTATCGACGTGCAATTATGCGCTAAACTTGCTATTTTGTTTTTCGCCTAAGTTGTTTGAGGTATCGCATTTAAATTAAGGCCACAGACAGTAAATATCATTGCCCTCTTCAGAATACAAAATAATGTATTTATTGTTTTTTTATATTAAGGAATAAATTAACTCATGAGAGAAGATATTTAATATTATTCACGTTCAGCACGTCATTAAAATTTTTTTGTTTTTTTTTGTTTTACGTTCTTGGGGCATGTTTCTTTTAGCCTGTGCACATTTTGGTAGGAGAAACTTGTTTCGAAGTTCTGAGTCCCTGAATATGCAAGAATACAACACTTCCGGCGAATTCTTGATAGTTTTTTTTTTCAGCTTTTATCCCCTCATTTATTGTTATGTTTATTTATATTTATTTTATTTTTTATCAATGGCACAGTTATTTAGGTCGAAAAGACATAGCTTTGAACTTCCGAACCACTATAAGCATGTCACAAGTCGTGCCTTCTGACGAGTTTCCGACAATGACCATCTGCGTGATATTTTAAGCAGGCTATACATATGCATAAATAATTTCAGATTAAAATAAGCTCGACCACGCCCTCTTTTCTGATAATGTTTTCTTTAACAGTCCGAAATATCTGGAAGAAGGAAAGGGGGGGGTTGGAGCCCCCCCCCCCCCCCCCCCTTTCCATTTTTCTTCTTCCAACGCTACTTGTACGGTAGAACGCTCCTCGACCTCGAGCTGTTTCGGCTTCTGTGCTTTTTGCGAGGCGTTTCCTCCGTCCCGGAAAATAAACCTCCAGGACTATTACGAACTTAATTTGCTATATGCCAGCGTCACTCGGGCGGCGTTCGACCGGATTACTACCAGCGTGCAAGGGGTATGGAGGTAGTTTGCCAGGTTGCTTCAAGGTTTTTTCGAGCCTCAACCACCTGCCCGCCCCTGGCCGATTCGAACTGGTTGAGTATCGTAAAACAGTGCGTTCGTGTGATCACTACTGTGTGATGCACGTTAAAGACACCCCCCCCCCCCCCCCCCGGCCCGGGCTGGTGGTCACAATCACTGATCTATGGTCACACGTCACTCTGCACTGGCAAATATTCCAGCACATCCGGGACTCTCGTCGTCTCATTTAATTGCCTGAACCAACTTCGCGGAGTCTAAATATCAATCCCTAACTTTTCTAAACCTGATTTCGTGAAAACGTTATTTGAAACTGAAACTGTGGAGGAACATGAACACCGGACTTCGAACTTGAAAACTTGGACCTAAGAGAAATTCGAAATCTTCGAATTTTTTTCTCGAATAAGCGATAAAAGAAAATCGAAACCTTCGAACTTTTCGACCTTTATGTAGAAAGAAGTTCGAAATCTTAGAATTTCTCGATTTTTATGTCTACAAAAATTCGAAGCATTCGAATTTTTTTGGATTTTCTATCTAAAGAATTTCGAAATCTTCGAATTGTCCGAATCTCAGATTCCAGGAAATTCGAAATTTTCGAATATCTCGAATTTCAAGTTAGGAAAGTTCGAAATCTTCAAAATTATCGAACATCAAGAGAAACAAAAATTTGAAATATTCAAGCCCGAAATTTTAGAAACCGTGAAAACTTCGACCTTTCCGAATTCGAAACTCCACTGTTATCGAAAGTTGCGAATTTTTTTAATTCGAACCTGGGTCGGTACGAAAATATAGAAATTTTTCGAATTCGAACTTCAGTTCGCTTCGAAAATATCGAAGCGTTTCGAAATCGATCCTAGGGTGGTTCGCGACGTCCCTAGTTGAAGAGGCTTGTGATGTTACTGACTAACTCTTTTGCACGCAGTAACGTGGGGTAAAATGTCTGAAGAACCAATCAAAACTCAAAATTCAGAACATGAGAAACTAGTTCACGCGATTTTCGAGCAGCAAACGGTGCGTGGGTTCCGTATCATATTAAAATCACAGATGTTTTTGACAAAGTCAGTATAGTGGTTTACTTGCAGTAAATACTGTGCACAACTAAATTTTGCGAGGACCTCATTTTCACCAATTGCCTTCACTTCACTAGTGACATGGACAGATTGTCCAAGATGTCGGCATCTTGAAAAGAGAATAGAGACGCTTTGCTCTATGCAAGTCTAAAGGTGCAGAAATGCACAGTTGTAGTTTAAAAAGTTGACCGCATCTCCACGTAGTGAATAATGTTGATTGGGGCGAAGCTTTGGTGGTGCTTGTCTGCGTAAACGCTGAGCCGCAGCATGCGGAGCCTTTCGTTCGTTTTCATTCATGTGAGAAAGAAAAATTGTGGTAGGGATCGTGGTTATATACGCATTCGAGCATTTGACCGCAGCGCCTTTTCGTCTATAAACATTCAGCCAATGCGTGCAAAGTTTGATGCGATTACATACGCATTTCACCGCAGCACCCTCTCCCGTATAGACGTTGAGCGGCTACATGCAACGTTTCATCCATGGCATCCCCAGCTCTTGAGTTACTACCACATCTCAGATCCCCCTACTCGTCCCGCAGTCGTGGCCGAGTGGTTAAGGCGATGTATTAGAAATCCATTGGGGTCTGCAAGTACAGGTTCAAATACTGACGACTGCGCAAACAGATTATTTGTTTTCATTTTTTTTTCATCTCTTTTTTTCTTTTGCCCTACACGAGCACGTGCTCGTGAGCACCTGAGCTCACGAGCAGGAGCCTGAGCACCCGACTCCAGAGCTACGGATCTACGGACATGCGGTAGAGTGGAAAGTTAGGCTAGTTGGTAGTTATTCATCTTGGTTTTAAAAGCGCACAAAAGACGAGGACAGTGTAAGAAACACAAACGACGGACGATCGTACGGACATGGCTAGCCCCTAAGGAGCTTCGCCCCTATAACAGAACAAGCATGCTAGCAATAGGAACTTTGAAGAAGGAACACGGAAAGAGACGGACAAGTTTTTGTTGTCTGTCCCTTTCTATGGTTCCTCCTTCAAAGTGTGAAACATAATCGTAGCATTGTATGAAATGCTATGACTGGAATGCACGCCTGGAATGCACGAATGCACGCCACGCCTTACACCTTCTCTGAAATTCCCTGCCGAAGTGTAGCTGAAGTCTCAGCTCTTGACAGACCACCACGGTCCCACTTCTATGCACCGTAGTTTGTCCAACTGGTTTCAAGTAGAGGAGTAAAGGCAATGTGGGAAGTCAACAGGCCTTCGCTCTTAGAGACAATTGCTGGCAGAGAAGGTTGTGTGTAAAGAGAGACGAATTTTCAAATTTCTTTCTGGCCACAGTGACTGCAGTTGCAAATGGTTTGTACACAGGGGCGGATTTAGAGGGGGGGTCCGGATGTTGTGACCTCCCTCTTTTTCTTTAAATGTGTAAAATTTAGGGCGTAAAACAAGGGAGAGGGGGAGGGGGTTCCTAAACATATGGTACGGTGACCAACACCTGAGCCCCCCTCAGGAAATTCCTACATCCGCCCCTGTTTGTACACTGCAGTTACTTGCCCCTGGTTACAAAACCGTAGGAATGGGGGGCAGTCCTCAGGTTTACTTTTGAGGGCATTGCATTCTTTCGTTGAAGTATGTACCCCAGAGTGTGGTTATCGGTCTGTATTGGACAAAGCTGTGAGCACTAGTTCATCTTTTGTCTTACTGGCTGATGAAAAGTTTGCTAGTTATTCATAAAGAGACCTGGAGATCTTGCTTCCCTTGCGTCTCACAGATTTTAGGTTCCGCAGCAGAACACTTCAGCGTCTACTTAGGACCGAATTTACAAAATATTCAGCCTGTGAAAATAGTTCCATACATTCCCCCACTTTTCTTTCTTGGAAATAGCATAGAGCAATTTTCACATGTTCCACATTTTAGTTTTTACACATATGTCCTAGCATGTGCGCGCTTGCAATATACACATTCACTGTAATGGCTCAACGAGGTTTCAAGAAGGTCTGCATAGTTATGGAATGAAAATTTGCAAAATTTTTGGTTACCTGTTTTGTAAGACTAATTTATCCTCTCTCTTGACACTGCTTTTGTGTGTACAAAAGCACTACAAGAATGTATATAGATTGAAAAGAAAATCTAGCTTATAGGACTTTATTGGCCTAGATCTCAAGGTTAAAAGCATTAAACATAAAGCGACAGGGACAGGCATCACAACCTTTCAAGTTCATGGTGTCTGTTCCCATACCTTAATGCTTCAAAGCCTACGATCTAGTTCATATTTTATATTATTTGTAGCATGCTAAAATCACAAGCGCTCTTAAGATTTTGGCATGTGGCATTTTTACGAACAAATCTATGTATGCCTTACTTTCAGTTTCTGAGAGACTTTGAACGGCAGACAAAGGTCGAGCCCATGGAGCCAATGGCGGAAGGAGTCTCAACTGTCATCAGTCTTGCCACAAGGAATATTCTGAAGTGCAAGAAGCAGATGCTAGAAGATCTGACCATGATTTCAGGGGGAGACACTGCCTGCATGCTGACAAAGCGTAAGATCCATGTGTTGTATTTTACTTTTGAGTGCTCATCTCATTGATGAGAAACCTGAAATATTTTGTAACATCCTATAGGGTGTTTTTGGTGATATCTATATACCCAGAATGCACGACATTGTAAAGTTCCATTTCTAGCCTGGTAAGCTAAGTAATAAGTCTGAATCAATGCCACTGTTCTCAGCCAAACTGTCTCTTGTCTTTAACTCTGCGATTGTGATATTTGCTTTGCAGTGATATAGGTGCTTTGGCCGTAGCTCCTGTTCTGTACATATTGGTCCATCCAGAGAGCATTTAACAAGTGATGAGGAGACCATCCAGAGACAGTGGGAAAAATGGACTATCAGGCTCCCCTCTCAGTATGCTGGCCAGAGGTGTATACCTAAGTGATATGATAGGCTGGTTAGGTTAATTCCACAAAACTCAAATAGCCTAAAGGGATGAGGATGAATTGGAGAAGTAGCCAGGACGTGCACATAATGGTCTGGACTGATCTACGACTTCGTCACTCCTTGTCAGGTGAGCCTAGGGTCCGATGGCGAGGACGTCAGTTATGCCCCAGGGAGATTTAGCTCAGACCATACATTTTTGATGGCTTCGGAAAATTTGTGAGCACAGCTTTTTTTTCTGTATGAGAGTGCGGCCTGGATGGCTATACGCCGAGCATAGAAATTTATGCGCCATGTATGGTCCCAATCAGAACTAATTGGAACAGGGGAGCAGAAGCCGGAGTGCATCGCAGCATCACCTAAGAGTGGTGTTGGGAACTGGTCAGCGTCTTCACGCATGCTGGCGTCGATACCCACTCTGCACCTCTAGATTTATTTCTTTTACCTGCGGTGCGTATCATCTTTCGCTGCTTCCAAGACAGAGTGCTACTACCGCGGTAGCGCTGGTAGCAGACTTGTGCCTGGCAGCATTACAAGCAGGAGTCATTTTTTGCTGCTAGCGTTGTTTTTTTGAGCGAGCCTTAGAGAGTAAGCATTCGTAGCGTCATTGAACCCGCGTCGAACAGTAATGACAAACAATAAATACCCCGCATTAGATAAGGCTGAGATTGCACTTGTTTCACAGTTCGCACTGGCGGGAAGCGTTTTTGAAACGGTGGCGGGCGCAAGCCTGCTGTCAGCTGCATTCTGTTTAAGAAGCACCGACGGATGACCCGTACCACCGGCGAACGAAATAGATAAAGAGGTGCAGGGGGGCAGTCTGCTCCAGCGTGCGCATAGGCACTGATCAGTTCCCACCAGCGCTATGAGGTCACGCTGCGATGCAGTTCGGCCATTAATCCCATGTTCCAGCTACTTCATACCGGGACTGTACCGTGCTCGTTGCAGAGCTTAAGCTCTGACGAACGGGTGGCACCCCAGGACAGACATTCACAAGGGACGATGAGGTGGAACCCGAAGGTGTGCGAAAGGTTAGCCGAGGAAGAAGCTGAAGAGGAAAATGAAGTTTTTAGAAAAATTCCACAACGATGCTTCGGGAATTGCAGTTTTGAATAATTCCTAAACGCTAACAGTTATTCTTTTGCAACTTGATCGCACCAGTCTGATGATGCTTGCACGAAAGCGTATACATGATTCAAAAGAGATACACCCGCTCATAAGTTTGTTTAAATAAGTTCTATATATGACTGCATCTGCAGCATTCATGCGTCTTTGTGTAGGGTACCGTACTTGTGCGTATCAAGCAGAGTTGCAGAGTTTCTGGGATTGTATGTGTTGGAGAAATTGTGGAGTGCGAATGTGTCACAAAGTGGGCAAAATTATTTTAAAAAATGCGACTCCGAGGTTAAATAAAAGATTTGGGTTAGACCGGTAACAGGGGATAGGTCCACGTTAGGTGTAGAGTAAAGTAGAGAGGCGACGACATGCAGAGGTAAAAACAAAAACTAATTTAATAAGGCGAAGTCAGCCGCGCACGGAAACAAAGGTCCAGTTCAAAAAATTTCCCGAATGGGACACTTTTAACGGGTGCGAGCACACCACTCAAAGTACAACCCCTCAGGGAACTATGCCGTGAAGACAAAAACAAACAAAAAATTCTACGCCAATCGGCCAAACAAAATCTATGTAACCAAACTAACATGCAGTTAGTAAAAACCCGAAAGTTCGAAGAGACCACACTCGTGCAACGAAATTCAACGGGGCGAATCACGGAAAGTCAAAAAGTCTTACCTATCCGACTAGTCCAGGGCGACGAAGCCGAAGTCCGCAAGCTGGTCTGGAAGTCGAAGTCCAAAGACGAAGACTTGACAGCGTCGATCGAGGTGCAGTGATCTACGATGCACACATACACACGCCGAAAAACAGCCCCACACGCCACTCAGGCCAAAACCAGGGCACCAGCCCACCAAAAACAAAAAGCAACAAACTTTTAAAAACTCACGAGGCAGCAAGAGCAGAACAATGAGCGGAGCGCCGGCGAGACCGGCCGCCCCAACCATCGCAGCTTCCCAAAATCCTTGCATATGTAGACCCAATGGCTGACCTCCAAAACAACCATGCCGTCTGACCTCGCCAAGAAAACCTTGGTGATCAGGTGCCCGGTCTCGAACACGATGGTTCCTTCCATTAGCAAAAACGAAATGAAACAGGTGGTGAAAAAGATGATTTCACAAACCCGCGCCGAGGCAACATAATCCTACGCGCGTCCTCGCTTCCATGAGAAAAACAAGCCTAAACAGAAATGACAGCTTTGAAGGTTTCCTTACTCAAGGTCCCAACCCCCGCGGAGGTCAACCGAAATCCTCTCGTGAGGGAACAAAGCAACAGGACGCGAGTCCGGCCACCGTCACAGACTTTGAGGTGCCTTCTCACGCCATCAGCGTAACTCCGCTGTCTAGGCTAAATAAAGATAAAAAAAAATCGCTGAAATTCATGACAGAATGGAATTGGATCTTTTAAGTCAGGGAATAGAATACTCGAGTTGCCCTACAGAGTGCTGACCTGAGTGGAACTGGGCTACTACGAAGGTCTACTTGGTATATATTAACACAAACGATTATTTCTCATCATACGTTAACAAACCACCAATATTTATGTCCCAATCGAGATAATTTTGGCTCACATTAGTTATAAAGGTAACTATAATTACTTTTTTGACTAATCTCGACAGCTCTATATAGGTTATAAAGTTGAACAGCTTGTAAAGAAATACCTGACGTCGCAGTTTAGGTGAAAACTTCTGTATCGCTGCAGTGTTCTTCACTCTACAAAGAATATGCATGAAGCGCCGGTGGAACTCCGATAATGCATCCGCACGCGCCTGCAATGAGCACAGACTGCATTGACGACCTAGAATGCAAGGATGCGAGTTATAAATGTCTTGAATGAGTTGGATTCTATATTCAGTGCATGTAATATGTCATCATGGAAATGGTGCAGGGCATTGTGGAAGCACTCAATTAAAGTTGTCTTTTCCTGTGCTGTCCGCTGTCCTCTCCATGTTATGTAAGGATAACAGATTAAAAAAAAAGAGTTTAACGTAAATGTATGCTCACCTGCAGAGAGAAGAGACTTCTTTTTCTCACTTATGTCGTTCTGAGGCACAACTGTCACTGCTTTGAAGGCAGCCTGTTGTGAAAGCTTGTCATTGTCAAGTGTAATTAGTTTTCAAACACCTTTATACTTGACAATGCATTGCTCTTAGTGGTTTTCATGACATTCCGGCATTATTGACTTGGAGCTTAAGCTCATTTCTACTGTTTTTGTTTCTTTATAACACTAGCTTGTATGGCAGTTTTCGTCGGCTTTTAAGTACAATTGCTAGGAGGAAAATTTCATGTGTCGTAAATAAAGGAACGAAATGGGACCGCCCAGCCACTCCAGGAGTGGGAATGGGCTAGGCCTTTCCCCTCTGAGGAGTTAAAAGGAGTGGAATTGAAGCAAACCTTTACTCGCCGGAATGGAATGCGAGGCTCCATTCCGCATCGCTGATATCAAGTCACGTCTTTATTTTATTTTTTTTCAGACAAACAAGCGGTCGCCGCCCTACCAGTCATTTCAACCGCTGTCAAGGAGCCAACCGCCTTCGAGTGGATGTTTGTCAATCAGGATGTAAGTGTACACCATATTATAATAGGAAAATATGGAGTTAAATTGAGGAGGGTAGGTTGGAATTTATTTGTGTGGCGCAACTTCCTCACTGCCCCAGAGTGACGAAATCTAAGACAAAAACAAAAATAATATACAAAACAGTTCAGTTCCTCAACATACCAAAAATGTTGAGGAACTGAATCATACCTGTTATGTGTTGCTGCTGTTATTACCACAATGCTAGAAAACAAATCTTCGCTCAAATCTAGGCCATGCTATAAACTTTTGCTTTGCATACTACCAAGCTTTGAATATACCATTACACCCGAGCAGGCATGTAGCACTGTTTTAGTAAAGTTGTCTTTCACATATAGCATTCATCGGCTACTTGTAACAAGTGCTGCTTAAATGTCAGTGATGCTTGAAACAGGTTCTCTGCTCCCCTTTTTTTTTGTATGGTTTTTCATTTGCCTTGGTCTTAAAACAAGACATTTGTTTGTGCCTTCTGCTAACCAACGAATTCACAAACCTCACTCAAACTGTAGGGCCCCTCCACTTCCTCGAGGAAGGCGCTAGGGCCGGCGTTGGCCAATCGCGAGGACGGATCCGCCGTCGCGATTGGCCAGCGCCGGCCCTTGAGCCTGCCTCGAGGAAGTGGAGGGGCCCCTCAGTTTGAGTGAGGCTTGTGAATTCGGCGGTTAGACTACGTAGCTCTTAGACAGGACCAGGAGATGCATCATAATATTCTTAGGCGGCTCAGGGGTATCGCAAGCAGTAAAATAATAAAATCATGCTTATTTTTGCGTTAGCATTAGAAACCCCATTTCGACGAAAAGGCGGCGGCGTTGTCGGCTTAGGCGTGCGCACCGTGTAACCCCCACCCCTCCCACCCCCTCCTCTTCTCCACCTCCCCCGCCTGTTTAATGACTAGTATGTATAAGATCTCATGTTAACACATTGTCAACCATTAATGGTAATTAAGCGTGCCACGAATTAATTAATACTAATTCCTTATCTGTCATATTGCAGCTTTTTGTTTTGCGACTGAATTCTGCTTTTATATATGCAGGATGGAACCATTTCTGTGACACCATGTGTTGTGTACACTGGCTGCGACATGGAAAGCGCAGAGTTCATGAGCTTGTTTGTTGATAGGACAAAGCTCTTCAAGGTGGCAAATGCCGAAGAGGGATTAGCTGCCATAATGGCAGCCTACTGGCTCTTCGGAATTTCTTCATGAGGGACCTGCAGAAATATTCTTCCGCCTGGCGGAAAGTCCTCCTCGCCCTCTTTCTTTCTTGCATTGTAGCACCGGGAGGCGAGGGGAAAGGTCTCTTTTGCGCCGGCTTCTTCTAAGAGGATAAGCCGAGAAAATCCCCTTTCTGAGCGACGGGCGATGGGTGCGGCAGCAGCGACCTCGTGACTTACAGGTATCTTCAGCTCCTATCGCGTAATCTGCCCTATTTTTTGGCTCTCACCGAGCCTAGCCCCTCGGGTGTAGGTTTTACGGAGCTGCAAGGCTGCGCCCTCGCAGTCACCGAATTTGAGCTGTCGAAGTTTTTCGGTTTAGCCCGTGGCAAAGTAAACGCATACTTGGGAGCTGCGATGCATCCCCGCACCCATTGAAGGAACGTTTCATAAATATACTCGGTTGATCAAGGAGCTCAAAACACATGCGCGGGATGTGGTGACTTGAATATGTAAGGATGACTTACATCTTCAGAAAACATTATTTATTCAAGAAAACGGCTGATCACGCTCAAACCTGCCTCAAATTGGGATCGGTAGAAAAGAAAAGAAAACGATGCACCAGGCGTGGGCATCTTGTAGAAGGTCTTTGTTTTCTAGCAGCGAGCACAAGTTATTGTGTGCGTAACTCACACTACATTATTGCCAACGAATGCAGATGACATTTATATTTACGAATCCTAACATCCACATGAGGCGAGAAGGCAGCAATTGTGTGTGTTGATACTAAAAGGTTTTAGTGGATCGTCTTTAGCTCTTTGATAACCGAACCCTACATCAATATATAAGCTATAAGCCTTCTGTGAGCATTCTTTATCGAGCGCGGCTTTTGAAGCGTGTCGTGTTATAGTTCAACGTTGCTTAAATCGGTGCTATAGCACGTGCGGCTCCTTTAAAGTATTTTAAAGCATTAAAAAAAAAGAATCAAATGCAGCCAATTTTTTTATAATGAAACGCGTTTGTAATTTATCATTGCAACTACATTTTAGATATACTGCCACACAGTTAGCACGGACAAA
Source organism: Ixodes scapularis (assembly GCF_016920785.2). Lineage (NCBI taxonomy): Eukaryota > Metazoa > Arthropoda > Arachnida > Ixodida > Ixodidae > Ixodes > Ixodes scapularis. The sequence continues at coordinate 42,713,382 of NW_024609883.1, read as the reverse complement.
CTATCACCGGTCTTTCTCATTTTGTTTTCTTAGAAGTGAATGATGTTTAGAAAACTGTTATGCAACTATCCAACTTAAGTGGCAGAGCTCAGTGCTAGACAATACATGTTGATGGCAGAAATAGTAAAAAGCGCCAATGCCGCGTTCGGGCTAACAGTGCCACGTAATGCACGCATACCACTACAAAATCAGCGCAATTAAGCATAATAGGGCAATGGATTTATTACACAATTTGTTTTAATAGATGAAAAGTTTCAGGAAATCGTCGCAGCGCCTTGATTATCACAGCTGACAACGAGTCACACTTAATAACGGCTTTGGCTTGCTTTGTCAAGTCGTCAAGAGCAGTCATCTCCGTGGTTTCAGAAAAGGTGAGGTTTAGACTTGGTCGGAGATTGCTACGGTTACACTCGTATGCTTCTTCAGTTCTATCTCGCATATACACGCATCTTGCTCAAATAAGCAGGGGCATCTGACTTTTCATTCGTCTTGGCCTTTAGTGCGACGTTTAACAAGTTCTGAAAAAAGACAAAGCAAAAGTGATTTAATTAACTCAGCATTATAGGTTGTGCGAAATATTTACAAAGTTCGAGGTTCCCTAGAGTCGTCTTTTGTATTCAATTCAACCTCCCCTCACCATCACTTTCTTTCCTCCAAATAAACAACGTAGATTATTGTATGAACCACCAGTAATAGAGCGTACTCGCAAATTTTCTATTTGACGTAAGAAAGGCCTTGTTTAAAAGTTCGAGCAATGAACTGGTCTTCTTACTGCGCGTGAAACAGCTAGCACGAACGCAATATTGACATTTTTACGCAAGGGCCATGCACAATTTAGTGTATAAGAACAAATTGATGCCTCGTAAGTTGGTGCCCAATGGAAGCACTCTTTACGGAATTGCTTGTATAAAAATAACAACTTTTCAAGCATAAAAATTAAACCAAACAACACCACTTTTTGAGGGGCCAGTAAACTTACTGATTCACTCCGTTAGCGTTGATTGTGCAGCGGTATGCGTACATTACGCGACACTGTTAGCACAAACACGACATCGGCGCTTTTTGATATTTTCCCCAGCAATGTATTGGCTGGCACTAAAATCTACCGCTTAGCTGGGATACTCCCATTAACAGTTTCCTAAACATCATTCACTTGTAACAAGAATAAAAAAGTGGGAAAAACCGCCGAAAGTTTGTTCGTTTTCCATTTTCCCGAGGGGGGGGGGAGGGGGGGGGGGGAGTGCTGCGCGTTAGCTTTTCGCCAGAACTGGAGATTGAAGCTAATGTAAGCACACTGGAATTCCATTTCCAATGTATTTTGTCAATAAAGGCAACGTGGGCGTTATTTTGTTTACATGTCACTGCTAGAAGCTCGTTACATGGCGCGTAAACAGCATGCCGGTCAGGATCATGGCCCGGAAGGGGGGAGGGGGCGGCTCTGCCCCCCCCCCCCCGGATCTCGCCAGGGGGGGCACGAGCCCCAAATGCCCCCCCGTAGTCTAGGCCTATGGCGTAGGGTACCTAAATGTTTTTCACAATGTTAAATACAATGTTGTGTCACGTTAAAAAAAAGTGTCTGCTTTTGCTTTAGTTTCTTTGACACACCACAAATACTTCGAAGTGGCGGCCCGTGCTATGGTACCAATACAAGCAACGTTGAACCATAACACGACACGCTAGACTCGCCAAAAAGGGGTTTAATATTGTATTTTGCGCTTCATAGCCGTACTTGATAAAGAATGTAAACACTGCGAGTCTACCTTACCTTTTTTTTTTATTCATTTGTCTCGCGGGTTTGCCGCGTAGGGGGCAGAGATAAAGGCCTGATGCCTGAAAAAGCCTCTGCCCCCTAAAGTTCAGCAGCTCAAAGTAGTTACATAACAAAAGATTCTACAAAACATCATACAGTTAAAATAAAACAAGAGAAACAAGTCAAAGAAACAAAAAGAATAGACACTATATTCATTTGCTAAAAAACTCTATAAAAGAGTGTTGGTCGTAAGAAACCAAAAAGAGTAACAACAAACAGTAACAACAAACAGTAACAACAAAAAACTAGAACTTTCGTAGGACCGTACGGTTATCGAAGTGGCTAAAAGCGACCCACTAAAACTTTCTAATATGGAATCCACCCTTGATGCCCTCTTACCTCAGGTGGTTGTTGGGAATGTGTAAATATGAATTTCATACATTTTTCTGCACACTTAACTTTTTTACACCCTTTAAGGGTGCAGCACCCTTTAGGGGTGCTGCAGGGGGTTTGCACCCTTCACTTAGCCGTCTAGCACCCTATTTCTTGCAGGGTTAGCACCCCTCACGACGAGCGCGAGGGTGCTTTTGCGCGAGCACCCTTCCGATTCATTGTGAGGGGTGCTGAGAGCTGGAAGGGTGTTGGAACGGTGCTCACTTATTGGGTCAAGGGTGTTCTTTATTTTTAACAGCATAATTTAGAAAAAAAAGGAAGCGATAGATATCTGTATGTCGTCTTCAGTTTATATAATTAGGCTCAGCGTACATTAAATGAATTGATGAACCACAGTATATTTTTTTATTCATTTTATTTTTATTTATGGCTAATCAACCAAAATCTGTATACTCCGAAAATCCGATCGGCATCTATTTCAAATTACGACCAGCAAAAATAAAGCTCAATTAATCAATCAATCAACTAGTATTTACTGCAGAGTTAAGGAAGAATCACTGGATTTCACGCTGGCATAGTTCAATAATAACAATTAAAATAAAATCATTTATTGTTTTTTGCAGTGCCCAGGGACATTCAATAGACCGATCCCACAGCTAGTTTGAGTACGCCACCGCTGCCGACATGCATCGTGGGAGCTGTAGTCTTTCTGCACACGCGACAACCCAGCTAGAGTTCTGCGCGAGCAGAGCACGAGGCGGCATGAGCTATCTCGTGAATTGGCGTCTGCCTCCTACAAACTACAGCTATGGCGGCGTCACGCATGCGTGGAACGCTTGGTGAGATCGGTCTATTGGCCTTCTTGCTAGCGTAGTTCAATAGAATGCATAAACAGATATGCTTGCGCGCGCGCACACACACATACACGCGCTCACGCGCGTACGCAAGCATGTACACGCGCAAACGCACGCAGACGCAGACGCACGCACAAACAACCACGCGGACGTATCCACACGCGCACACGAGCACGGGAGCATGCACGCACACACGCACGCACGCACGGAAATGAATACGACGAACGAAACGTGCTTGAGCTATAGTTTCGGTTTCGTGTTTGAAAAGAAAACCTAAAACTTAGATAAAACCTAAGATACACTAAATTTTTGTTAACTTTCTACAACATTATAGTGACACTATTAATAGTAATATAATACTTATTTGCTTAGTTTTGTTTTCAAAAAAAAAAAGAAGAGCTTTTTGAAGACTGCGCAAGGCCCATCGCTATTGCACTCAGCTACCGTTGGCAGCCGTTGGAAGTTAGGCAAGCTTCGAGGATCGCTTCCTTTTTACGCTTCAGCCGATATTTTAGATATCTTCCTTACGAATAACGTGTTCAAGCGTAGCAAGGGATGACTGAGAGCTGGGAGACGCTGCGTCTTACCAACGCCAGTTGCGGACAGTCCATCAAGACTGCTGCAAACGCCGGTGAGCACTTCTGTTTTTGCGAACTGCGTCGCTGTTTTGAAACTTTGTCGTGTACCATGTGCTTGCTAAGCTATGCTTGATTCTAACGATGCTTCTGGCCGGTGTTATTTCGTTAATTAAAAAGAGCGTACGTTGTTCAAAACCTATGGCTTGCTCCGCAGGGTGAGAAAGATTCGTGTGCGGCGGAGCCGAGAGGCTGTTCTGGGCGCCGTTCTACGACGTTCGTCCGATGACGCATTTTGCGGAGCGTTCAAGTGCAGTCTGACGGCAGTTCAAGCAATCACAGGTCATGCTAGTTCTGCCGTGTGGTCTCAACAGCCGCTCGCCACCGATCCGTTTCGTAAAGCGGGAGCGAGAAAAAACGTTACAATTGCGAGCAGCATGATTTCTTGCCTATGCCTGTGCCGCAGAGACGCGCTGTCTCTTCGCGTATGCCGAAGCGGCACGCTCCTGAATATTCGATGGTGTTGAAAGACTACCAACGTACCGACTCGCCCAGTTATTCTTTCTGTCAAAAAATGATAGCCAATAGTAATAAATGAAATAAATACCAACTTCTAATTGGTTATAAATCATGTGTAATTCATGCAGTACAGTCTTCCCTGCTCTGTTGCTTTCATGATATCAGTAATGTGTAAATGTATAGGATAGTTCACAGGAACAATTTATGTCCGACCCATTATATTGTATGTTTTCTCTAAATGCTTGAAGTTATATAAAAAATGCTCATCGTAAATTAAGCCGCACCACTGAATGTACAATAGCTTGTGACTTTTATGTATGTTCCGAGCGAAAGAAAAAGATGCATTCAAAAAGGGCTAATTATTTTGTTTCCTCTCTATTAAAGCTTTTTTTCAGGTACACTCAAAACGTGGGTGTCTACGTCTAAAAGAGTGGAATTGACATTTCCCGCAGGCCTGACTCAGTTTTGCTGGCAGCTTGCAACCTATGGGAACCTGGAGAACTGCACCACAAGGGTGAGAGTGACGCCCACCCTGCACTTCCTCTACGATGGCACCATAAGGAAGAGGGAGCTGCCCCCAAAGTGAATGCAATGGCAGGTGGGTTGTTACGGTGAACCCCCATACAGATGATACCAAACAGAAAATCATTAAAAATGAATTATTATTAGAAACAAAGAATGGGAGTCGCACAGACAAGGAGGAGGAGATGAACACAGTGCTGTGCCATGTCCGTATGCTCTGTTCCCATATTCTTCACAATTTATTTTTAATAATTGTCTACCAACTGGCCCAATCATCAGCACTAGCCAACAAGAGTATGCTGCTATTTTTTACTCTGCGTTAACACTGTGCTTACAGTTAAATCCTACAGTAATGAACAAACAAAAAAATGGGAGCAAGCCAGGCACGTAACCAAAATCTTGATTCGGCGGCACCCATGACAAAATGCTGTATGACGGGGATGGGGGAGAAGAGGCCCCAGCAAAATGGAAGACTTTGGGGAGGGGGGGGGAAGCGGAGAGGGGATGGGCTTTCGTTATCTTTTGAGTAGGACAGGCGCTGGCAATGCCTCTGTGCCACTGGGAAAGCTGGAGTTCATATCCTTCAAATTAATTGGATCCAAAAATCTATAATATGTATTAGTGGCCGAGAAATTGCCCTGGAGGAATGCAGGCAGAGGATAACAGAATTGAATGCACACACGACAGAACAATAATACAGAAAAACAAGACGGAAAGAATAATCCACTACCGATGGAGTTGCCATGCAGTTGCTTTCATTTTGTGCGTTGTGACGTCGTTGGGCTCCCTGAAGCAATTAGCTAGACATGTCAGTTTGTACTGGGCACAAGACGATGAAGGAGCATTTTTTTTGTCGCTATTTATGACCTTCCATTTCAGCTTCTTCAGATAAAAAGAATCCTTAGAATCCCTGTATTGGTAGTTTGGGCAACCTAGGCAATAAGGAGAGAATTATGTTACTAGTGCATTATGTTTTAATTGAACAAGGCAGAACCAGCTTGTGCTGCAGTGGCGTCACATAATGCCGAATGCACGTGACTTGCGACGCATTGGCGATGCCTCATGAAGCAACTACGATGGGTCAGACCCGCTATGTCTTTTTTAAAGCAAAATGAATATTATAATCAGGGAGCTGCTCCAGTTATTTATTAAGATACTTTTTATTTAATATTGCAGATAAACAAGGAACATCTGAAAGCAGCGAAAACATCAAATCATCAACTCACCCGCCATGAAGCGGTGGAACAGGGGGTGCACCACAGTAGCTCTCAGCAGTAAAGGTGACCTGAGCAGTTGTCACAGCTGTGCAGTGGCTGCGATTACACCTTTGTGATCGCAGGAAACTTTGCTTAGAACCAAGCTCCTTAATTTTGTGCAACAGGTGGTTATGGGACTAATGCAACAAATGCTCGCCAATCTGTGCCTTCGACTCGCCGGGCGCTGTAAGTAGGCATGCTCGGAACATTAGCATGGTCTTGGTCGTCTTCTGCTGCCCCTGATATCGGCTAGAGCCAAGAGTCTTCGCTAGTGCGCTTTAGACGCTTACAAGAAGTATGCTTGTACAGCACTGCATCCAGCTCCACACTCCTTTTAGTGCCCGAAGCTCCAACTTCGATGGACCTTGCAAATCATGTAGGCAAGCGCCGTGGAAGGCGAGCCCTCCACGGCGCCAAGGGCATAAAAACTGTAGAGAATTTCTACTAACCTTATACTGGAACGGTGCTACTATTTTTCAGACACCTTGGCAGTAGCGGCTACGATGATCGTGGTTTACAATGTCAAGGAAACCATGGCACTGTCACATCTGTTTGTTGGAGAGGAGGTAAGCTCTCAACTATCCTTTCTAGAATAGGTTGCAAAATGTAACCTAGCGCTTTTATGAACTCCCTTGCGCACAATCTTTCTAAGCAAATGTTTAGGCAACATTGGGGCACATATGGGTGATTCCACGTCAGTTCATGCAATGATGGTCCGGGTCATAATTTTGATATTTTTGTTAAACATATATATGAAAGCCATGTTCTTGGAAGGAACATTAAGCTATATATGAATGCCGTAACAATTTTTTTCGCTGAGATATAAAATAGAGAAGCTCGTGGCGTGGAAATCGAGAAGATTTCACTATGCTACTTTGCGCAGTCGTCATTTTCTCATCAAAGCTTTCACGTCACCATAACTTTTTTAATGCATTTTACAAAAGATATACAACACATACACAAAAAAGTAAAAATATCAATAAATTATTTCTGTGCAAACAAAACTATCAAACATGGCATAAAAACGCGTTTCAGAGACATATTCACAATTTTCTTTGCAAATAAACCATTTGTCATAATACTTCACAAAACATATCAAAATGCGCGCCTATAAATAGTCTTTACGATTGTATAGAGATAATATGTCTACCCTTAATTGTCTTCTTGTTATTAATGCGGAAATGCAGCTGATTTCTCGAAATGTGGCAAGGTTGGGCGTCAATATTTCAAAAACTCCATCTTTTATTTTTTTTAAACTTTCCTTGGCACTTTGCAGTGACTTGAACTAACTTGTGATGGCAAAACATTGAGTAACATATGACCTCCAAACGGGAAAAGCTACGACACAGCTTCACTCGGAGCGAGCCGACGTCTTTGTCATAGCGGCTTTACCGCACAGCGCCAAATATTTTGAGCGTTAGTTATGGCATGCATTTTATATTTTTCAAATTCTTTTTTTCAGAACGGGTTAGTATAACTGACACGAAAATGTACTTTAGGCTGGAATACCATTACTTAGTTTACAATTCACAAAAACAAAATGGCCCCACTCTGCAAATTCGCTAACTATGCATACCTAAGCTTAAAACTCTCAGTTGCGCAAGTGGCCATGTATACATCCGGCCTCTCGGCATATGATGACTTTCACAGATGAGATGCCTGGATTCCTCTCACAGGTTTTACGGTGGCCCACTCTACTTGCTTCACCACACGAAACTCTCGAACCCGTTCCGCAGACAGGTGGAACATTCAGACATTTGTTACTTTTTCACGCAGCACTTCCACAAAGTCTTTAGCGGTGACAATCGTTGAGTTGAGCGAAGATCTCAAGTTGGTGAGCGTTGCGTGGTGTTTAAGAACACCACCTACTCCATCACAAGCGCTTTTTCCATGTCCAGTGGCTGAAAGGATCCATCTTGCCAAAGAGTACGGCTTCCGAGATAATTCGTGCAAGTGGAAGCGATTCTTGAAATGCGCCGCCGCTCCGTCTGATACAAAAATTATTTCAGAAAAGAGCGGGTAATGTTCATCAACATACTCTTCTATGGCTTTTGTGGCTAGAAGGGCGTGAGCTGTGACATGTATCGTGTCATCGCTGACAACGGCAAAGCTTTCCGTGCCTTGCGTGGACGTAACCACACATGTGAGGAGAGACACTTGAGTTTTTTTCCAATGAAAACTCTGCACTTCGGTTGGGAAGATGACTGTCCAATTTTCCGCAAAATCGAAGTGGAACATCACTGCCTTGGGTGGTAAGGTGGTTCTTGTGTCACGTATCAGGCTTCGTTGAAGGTCACGGATGTAAGAATGCCTCATATACTTTTCGCTCCATGACTCCAGTTCCTTTAGGAAAGCGGAAGTTTCCATAACCTTTTTGACGAGTTCGCCGGCGTCCCATAACGCGTAACAGATCTCTTCGTCTTCGTCGAGATGGAGCGACTGCAGCGAGATGCTCTGCATTTTTGGGCACTTTTCGCAACGGCGCAGGAAGCAATCGTTTTGTGGAGGGCTGCAGAGGTAGATGCGCTTGAAGTCGTCTTCAGTAAATGTCTCCTGTTAGGCATTTGTTATTGCCGTTAAAAGCAACTGAAAATTGACGCAACATATGCAAGCGCACACCTCATGCTCGGGACTCTTTTTTACCCATTTTGGTCGTAGGGAATAGAACTTAGAGATGCCTAGTTCTCGATGGGGATGGTCCTTCCCAAACAGCTGGTAAGTTCCCTTAACAGAGCGGGTCATAAACCTTTTTACGACTTTGGTCTTGTTGTCGTTGATCATGGCTTTGACGACGTCCTTTTTGTTGGGGCTTTGAATAGAGCATGCGAGGTCGTCGCGTGTGTAGTACTCAAGTGCAACTCTCACGTCTTCGGCATTCGCCTTTATCCCCATGTAGGGATCAGGCGTTGCCTATACACCACCTTTACGCTTCAGTTTTTACGTTTGATCAATCATGTAGGCAGTCGCTTCTGGCACCAGACGCAATATTTCTTTTTTCGAGATGCTTGGTGGCAGAAGCGTGTACAATAGCTTGCGTTCCTGGTGGGAACTGCCTGCCTTCAGCGCTTCGCGGAATGCGTCAAACCACTCCGCGCAGTACTCACAACTGTCTTCGCCGGTTTTCATGCCATAAACGCCTGACAGCTTTCTTCTAATGGAAGAACTCACTTGAGCTTGTTTTTTCTTCAAATACGCTTCGCGCCTTTTGTTTTACGTGGTTTCAATGGAGTTACCGACGGACTAGCAGCACACAATTCTTGACTCACATTAGCCAGAACTTCATCAGAGTCCCGGAAAGAAGAGTCTGATGTACTCACGTTGTTAGGAGAAGCAATCTCATTCTGGAGGTATTTGTAGCAATGTTGGCATAAAAGGTCAGATTCGTTCACTGTCCGTGGAGCCAGTAGCTTTTCCAACCGCACTTGGTTGAGTCTCCCTACCGATACGAGGTGCTTATCGCTATACACTTTCTTCTTGTGTCTCCGTAGATAGTCCACACAGAACAATCGCACGGTGCTGAATCGTTGGGCCATGGCTGTTCGATTTGACACTAGACTCTTACTCGCTTCGTAAATGACAGAACTTCAAACCTCCTCGCAAACGCCTATTAGAGGGGTTCTGAATTCCTCTCTCCCGGCTCCGAATATCCGGTCAGAGTTCGGAAAGAAAATGTCCTTGTGGTTATCAACTTCTGTCTTCCATTGTAGATATAATCGGTGCGTCGCGCATGGTTAAGCTGGTGTTGTTTGTTTGTAGTACCACTTATTGAGCACCAAAGACACCGAGTCTCCTGTAAGCATAGCGATAGTCAGCCGTCTTTTTTTCTTTTCTAAAAGTTTTTTATATTGTAATGTTTTTGGGGTTTTCGGTGTTGGAGTGTAGTTTGTGTGTGTGCGTGCGTGCGTGCGTGTGCGTGTGTGTGGGTGTGTGTGTTGGGGAAGGGGGTTACGGCAGCAAAATAGAAGAGAGGGTTAGGGGTTCGGTCTTGGTCGGTTCGCATAGCGTGGTGCAACCCATCTGTTCAGGTCCTTGGGAGAGGTGCCCGTTCCCGTTGCTGTCCTTAACCTTGGAGTGATTTAGTTTGTCTGGTTAGGTTCGGTCAAGTCTTTGCGGTCGCATGTCTTGATCTTCCCTATTTTATTTCTTTCCGCGTGGACCTGCATTTATTGTCGTTCTTGTTGTGAATAAGTTCAGCTGCGTTTGAGAGTTCGTTTCGCACTGTCCGTTATTTTTGTTTTTCCTCGTCTCTGGGTTTAGATTGAAATGTTTCCTGACCAACTGACATGCATATTTTTCCTTACAACTACTCTCGCCTTATTTTGCCGTAACTGACTCTTCACAGCTTTGGGTTTCAAGGCAATGTGATGTGCTTACGATTACTAACTACCGCAAGCAGTGATGTTCGCAGGCGTTTCTTGTTCATGTTAAGGGGCGGGAAGAAGAGGGCAGGGCGGGGGAAGGGGGGGGGGGGGTATAGTCACACAACGATAAAGCAATGCTCGGAACAGCACGACTTTCCGCTCTCTACGACAGAGTCCCGCTTTCCAGCTTTTGAGGCTTCCATCAAGGGGACGTTATGCGGCAAAGCCGCTATAACGAGACGTCGGCTCGTTCTGAGTAGAGGTTTGTCGCAGCTTTTCCCGTTCGGAGGTCATATGTTACTCAATGTTTTGCCATCACAGGTTAGTTCATGTCACTGCAAACTGCCAAGGGGAGTTTTAAAAAAATAAAAGATGGAGTTTTTTTTAATATCGACGCCCAATCTTGACACATTTTGTGAAATCAGCCGCATTTCCGCGTTAATAACAAGAAGACAATTAAGGATGGGCCCATATTATCTTTATACATTCGTAAGGATAATTCAAAGGCGCGCATTTTGATATGTTTCGTGAAGTATTATAGAGGATAGTTTATTTGCAAAAAAAATTGTGAATATGTCTCTAAAACGTGTTTTTATGCCATGTTTGACTTTTTTGTTTGCATAGAAATATGTTATTGATATTTTTACTTTTTTGGGTATGTGTTGTATATCTCTTGTGAAATTTATTAAAAAAGTTATGGTAACGTGAAAGCTTCGATGAGAAAATGACGACTGTGCAAAGTAGCATAGTGAAATCTTCTCAATTTCCACGCCTCGAGCTTCTCTATTTTATATCTCAGCGAAAAAAAACGTTACGGCGTTCATATATAGCGGAATGTTCCTCTCAAGAACATGGCTTTCATATATATTTTTAACAAAGATATCAAAATTATGACCCGGAAAACCATTGCATGAACTGACGTGGAATCACCCATATGCAATTGTGAATGTATCCATCTTGATAAAGTTTTCCATTTTCTTTTTTTTTTAATGGCAGCCAAGCATGCAGTACATTACAAACTAGCACCTTTCTTGCACAACAGATAGAGCCATGTTCCATGCTTGTACCTAGTTTAGCCTTCATCTAGATCAGTTTAGATGAGTTTAGAAGTCGCATGGTCTCAGGGGAGCCAATATGATGCTGATGGCACTGCTTCACATGTTTGACTACAACTTCGACAAACAAGCTTTCTAATCACTGCACGGCACACTCTTCTAGAAAGGTACAAAAGATCCAGTGGCTGTCTTTCCTGACACGCTGATGGTTGGAAATATCATGGCCAAAAGTAGTTTCCACAAGATTTCTAACCATCTAAAGCAAAATATTTTGGCCAAAATGTACATGGGAGGTGAAGTAATTGCAGATCAGGAGATCATACAAGGAGAATGTGGGCTCCTGTTGACTGATTCTGGCTTTTTTGCAATGAGCAAGCCAAAGCAACGTTTACGTCTCTATGTGGAACCAGACTTCTGGCTAGCATTGCCGAAATTTTACTAATCGCAGAGATAATGCAGGTGTCCCTGTTGCACTGACGATCTTGCATATTTTTCAGTGCTGGGAAAGCATGATTTACTGCCACTTGTCTAAGTTGCGTTCTGCACAAGTGTAATCAGGCCTGCAGGGGGTGGGGGTATTACATATTTAACATAGATCAAGTGACTATAGCAAATAACAGTGGACTAGCTCGCTGGTAGATAGTAATATATTAACTGTGATGATTTAGAGAAGACTATCACGCATGGTGCCTGCCTTACATTGCATTGATTTTGTTTGCTAACACAGGAGCAAGACATCCCGGCAATGCCGTGCGTCGTGTATTCTGGCAATGACGCCGAGGGGGCTGACTTTTTGTACCTCGCTGTCGATAAGCAGCGGTTTTTGTCCGTGAAGAATGCAGAGGACGACATCACTGCCATCATGGTGGCTTACTGGCTTTTTAATATAAGTACTTGAAAAAGGCAGCAAACACAGTTGCTCTTCTAGAACGGTTGTTTGTCGGCCTCAGCAGCACTACTCCGAGGCCAGTTGTGATGAAATTCCTGAACAAGGTTGCAAGAGCGTAAAATCAATGAGGCCGACAAACAACCGTTCTAGTACCAAAGGGATGCTGAACCGAGATTTGAATGGCACGAAACCAGGCAGGAGCACTAGGTGGGATGCTGCAAACCTTAGAACATAACTCATATGACGGTATCTCTAATGGATGGCAGTACTTTTTGGAAAATATGAGCATGATTGAACAAAGCTTGCGACATCTGTATTCTCCTCTTCTCTTTTTCGAAAATATGCCTATCCAGTTGAGATACTGCTGCATGAGTGGTGTTTTGGGGTCTGTAGCATCCCACTGTGTGCTTCTGGTGCCTTGTTTTGTGAAGTCAAATTTCAGTACCAGCACCCATTTAACTTTTAACTTTCTAACTCTAAACTAAAATAAATGTACCATACTTTCCAGACTATAGTGCACAAACTATACATGTCTAAAAGTTGATATTTTACATCGTACAGTCTATCTACAGGTGTGGACTCTACAATTTTTGTTTCAAGATTGTTCATTATTACAAAACTGGTTAGGCCAGATTGCCGTGTTTTAGATATTTTACGCTGGGATAAAGTAATCAAGACAACCTCCTACTGTCAGTCTGTTTCCCAGGCTTTCGATACCTCGCATCTGACATGTTTGCTTGGGAGCCTGCAAGCAACCAACTCAGGTCAAGCTTAATCTTGAGGAGCTCTGCGATTGGCTGACGAGCGGATCACAGAAAGCCCCCTGACATTCATCCGCAGATATCCCTTTTGTGGAGTTCTCCAGCCTGAAGTTTTCCCCGAGGATTATACACCGAGTGCAGACTATCTAAGAAAATACTTTTTTTTTTTAGCCGAAATTTACCCTTGCGCATTATACAACGGATTGTGTACTATAGTCTGGAAAATATGGTAGCTTGTTTTAATGTTTTAAGTCCTAAACTAAAGGAAGTGTAGCTTGATTTTTATGCAACTTTAGGGTCCTGAATGAAAGTCGCATGTGCAATGGAACAAAAAGTATACACTCGAAACGGAAGGCATCTAGATTGTTCTTCTGTTATAGTTATTTTTATCAAGAACCATTGTGATGTACTGAGGTAATCTGTATTGATTTTTGTTTTTTTTTCTTATTTTTACTAGCATCTTAAGCCTATGCTGTGATATTTAAAGAAAATATATTTGCTTATTTGTATGGAGGACATAGCTGGTTATTTTGTTGTGCTCACATAATAGTTCAATAAATGAGTATTCATTTAATTTGGCTTTTATTGACTCAAACCCCCCAATTGTTTCTCGATTTTTACTAGCATCTAGGCCTATATATGCTGTGATATTTGACGAAATGCCTCAAGTATTGTATTTTGATATGTGTGTGGAGGACATCCCTCATTATTTTTTTGTGGTCGCATAATAGCTCAATAAATAGTTATTAATATAGTTTTCCTTTCAGTTTTCTGTTTCTCATTTTATAACAACTTTTATTTACTTGCAGCTTAATCACATGCTGTTTGTATGCAGCTGATGCCACTCGCCATGCCTTGGGCGAATGTGTAACGGTACTACGGCATACCAAGTATGACAACTCGTAACCACCTCGTATGCAAGGCAAATGACCGACAAGCCAGAGCGGGATGCAAGGACCAAGTATCGGGATTGAACAAGCTAAGCTCCTTGTTGTTTATGTTTGTACCATACACTTTCTCACATTGCATAGTTTGCATGAGCAAGTGCTGATCATGCATGTGATGCATATCACACTTCTGTGTTGGCAGTTTGACAATTGGACACTTTTAATGACACATTGAGATTGGTGGCAGGCTCCTTCTTTAATATGATGTTTGAGAATATTTCCCACTGATCTTTTCTAGTATACGAGTATTAAGACCATCAAGCAATTAATAAATTCAGAAGCTTTAGCCATGGAACAAATTCTGGGATATTTTTTTATTTTCCTTCCAAATTTTGTGGGAACTAAAACTTAAATCACGCAAGATTTTCCTGTAACTTCCGTTTGCACATAAGTTAAGATTCACATTGAAATATTACCTTTTCTGCCATGCACATCTTGCCTTCATTATCGGACAGTGCATCTAGGCACAGCTGCTTCAAGTAGCATGTGTGCCGATGCATTGCACACATATCAAATAATGAATCCAGTTTCTGTAACGAGGTCCTATGCTGGCACTGTACTTTTGCATCTCCTTATTTCATCACTTATCTGGTCTGCATACTTCGTGGTTTTCTGGTTGCCATACCTGGTATACTGAACCCAGTTTGACGGGTGCTGAGATACAGGGTGATTCATTCTCATTGGAACAGATTCTTGTAAAATAAAACTTCAGTTTTATGCAAATTATCTTTTTACAGTTGAGTTATAGTGGTCCTGGCAGACACTTTATGGAGGCAAGATGACAGCTAAAAGTGGACTTATTGCATAAAATCCATGGATTAGCTTTTTAGTGACTGCTTTGATGACACCAGCACATATTGTGAAAATGGGGCAGTCACCTTAGACCAGCTTATTTTTCGTGAAATGAGCACTAACCTTAGAAACACGATTGAGAAAGATTCTTGCACACAAAACGGGTTGTGAGATACAGTACTTTCTGGACCGCTACATTTGGTGAAATTATATTTTCTCTTTTTTTTTCTTGGCCTGTGTGCTCATTTCAGGATTTAAAAAAAATTGACTGGTTTAAGGAGGTGATTGTCTTCAAGTTCGAAACAGCTGTCGAACCAGTAATTGAAAAAGTTAATCAACTAATTTTAGATAATAGTCCACTTTTAGTGCCAGCCTGCCTGTACAAAGTGTCGGCTTGGCTAAGTGCTCATCTGTAACGAGATCATCTGTGTAAATAAGATAAGTTTTGGTTTACAAAAGTCTATTTCGATTAGAATGGATCATCCTCGAGCACCCATTAAAATCAGCATCAGCACCCTTGGATTGGGGTGCATTGCACCTAGCACCCTATACACTTCACACCCCTATAGGGTGCTTTGGTACAGGGGTGCTCGTTTGCACCCTCAAAGGGTGCTCGTCTTGGGACAAGTGCTTTACACCCCTAAGGGGTGTAAAAAAGTTTAGTGTGCAACGCAAGTTGCGGACAGTCCATCAACACTGCTGCAAACGCCGGTGAGCACTTCTGTTTCTGCGAACTGCGTCGTTGTTTTGAAACTTTGTCGTGTACCATGTGCTTGCTAAGCTATGCTTGATTCTAACGATGCTTCTGGCCGGTGTTATTTCGTTATTTAAAAAGAGCGTACGTTGTTCAAAACCTATGGCTTGCTCCGCAGGGTGAGAAAGATTCGTGTGCGGCGGAGCCGAGAGGCTGTTCTGGGCGCCGTTCTACGACGTTCGTCCGATGACGCATTTTGCGGAGCGTTAAAGTGCAGTGTGACGGCAGTTGAAGCAATCACAGGTCATGCTAGTTCTGCCGTGTGGTCTCAACAGCCGCTCGCCACCGATTCGCTTCGTAGAGCGGGAGCGAGAAAAAACGTTACAAGAGCGAGCAGCATTTTCTTGCCTATGCTTATAATGCCTGTGCCGCAGAAACGCGCGGTCATTTCGCGTGTGCCGAAGCTGCCCGCTTTTGAAGTACGATTGTGCGATGTCAATAAAGTGAGTTTGAATGTCGCGTTTTTACGGGGCAGCGAAAGCCGCTTCAAAAGCGGAGCAGCTAGAAAAAGCAAAAGTATGAAAAAATGCGAAAAGATCCTGAATATTCGGTGGTGTTGAAAGACTACCAACGTACCGACTCGCCCAGTTATTCTTTCTGTCAAAAAATAATAACCAATAGTAATAAATGAAAAAATACCAACTTTTAATTGGTTATAAATCATGTGTAATTCATGCAGCACAGCCTTCCCTGCTCTGTCGCTTTCATGATATCAGGTAATGTGTAAATGTGTAGGATAGTTCACAGGAACAATTTATGTCCGACCCATGATATTGTACGTTTTCGCCAAATGCTTCAAGTTATATAAAAAATGCTCATCATAAATTAAGCCACAGCACTGAATGTACACTAGTGTGTGGTGTTATGTATGTTCCCAGCAAAAGAAAAAGATGCATTCAAAAAGGGCTAAATATTGCGTTTCCTCTCTGTTGAAGCTTTTTCAGGTACACTCAAAATGTGGGTGTCTACGTCTAAAAGAGTGCAATTGACATTTTCCGCAGGGCTGGCAGGCCTGACTCTGTTTGGCTGGCAGCTTGCAACCAATGGGAACCTAGAGAACTGCACCACAAGAGTGAGAGTGACACCCACCCTGCACTTCCTCTACGATGGCACCATAAGGAAGAGGGAGCTGCCCCCAAAGTGAATGCAATGGCAGGTGGGTCGTTACAGTGAACCCCCATACGGATGATACCAAACAGAAAGTCATTAAAAATGAATTATTATTGGAAACAAAGAATGGGAGTCGCACAGACAAGGAGGAGGAGATGAACACAGTGCTGTGTCATGTCCGTATGCTCTGTTCCCATATTCTTCACAATTTATTTTTATTAATTGTCTACCAACTGGTCCATTCATCAGCTCTAGCCAACAAGAGTATGCTTCTATTTCTTACTCTGCATTAACCCTGTGCTTACAGTTGAATCCTATAGTAATGAACAAACAAAAAAATGGGTGCAAGCCAGGCACGTAGCCAAAATTTTGATTCGGCGGTGCCCATGACAAAATGCTGTATGAGGGGGATGGGGGAGAGGAGGCCCCAGCAAAATGGAAGATTTAGGGAGAAGGAGAGAGCGGAGAGGGGGATGGGCTTTCATTATCTTTTGAGTGGGCAGGCTCTGGCGATGCCTCTGTGGCACTGGGAAAGGTGAGGTTCATATCCTTCAAATTAATTGGATCCAAAAAGCTATAATATGTATTAGCGGCTGAGAAACTGCCCTAGGGGGAATGCAGGCAGAGGATAACAAAATTGAATGCACACACGACAGAACGATAATACAGAAAAACAAGACGGACAGAATAATCCACTACCTATGGAGTTGTTATGCAGTTGCCTTCATTTTGTGCGTTGTAACGTCGTTGAGCTCCCTGAAGCAATTAGCTAGACATGTCCGTTTGTACTGGGCAAAAGACGATGAAGGAGCGTTTTTTTGTTGCATTTTATGACCTTCCATTTCAGCTTCTTCAGATAAAAGGAATCCTTAGAATCCCTGTGTTGGTGGTTTGGGCAACCTAGGCAATAAGGAGAGAAATATGTTACTAGTGCATTATGTTTTAATTGAACAAGGCAGAACCAGCTTGTGCTGCAGTGGCGTCACATAATGTCGAATGCACGTGACTTGCGACGCATTGGCGATGCCTCATGAAGCAACTACGATGGGTCAGACCCGCCGCTTTGTCTTTTTTAAAGCAAAATGAATATTATAATCAGAGAGCTGCACCAGTTATTTATTAAGGTACTTTTTATTTAATATTGCAGATAAACAAGGAACATCTGAAGGTATAATTATAAAGTATGGAATCATTAAGCAACAAAAACATCAAATCATCAACACACCCGCCATCAAGCGGTGGAACAGGGGGCGCACCACAGTAGCTCTCAGCAGTAAAGGCACACTTAGCAGTTGTCACAGCTGTGCAGTGGCTGCAAGTACACCTGTGTGATTGCAGGAAACTTTGCTTAGAACCAAGCTCCTTAATTTTGTGCAACAGGTGGTTGTGGGACTAATGCAACAAATGCTCGCCAATTTGTGCTTTCGACTCGCCGGGCGCTGTAAGCAGGCATGCTCGGAACATTAGCATGCTCTTGGTCGTCTTCTGCTGCCCCTGATACCGGCAGGAGCCAAGAGGCTTCGCCAGTGAGCTTTAGACGCTTACAAGGAGTATGCGTGTACAGCACTACATCCAGCTCCACACTCCTTTTAGTACCCGAAGCTCCAACTTCGATGGACCTTGCAAATCATGTAGGCAAACGCCGTGGAAGGCGAGCCCTCCACGGCGCCAAGGGCATGAAAACTGTAGGGAATTTCTACTAACCTTATACTGGAACTGTGCTACTATTTTTCAGACATCTTGGCAGTAGCGGCTACGATGATCGTGGTTTACAATGTCCAGGAAACCATGGCACTGTCACATCTGTTTGTTGGAGAGGAGGTAAGCTCTCAACTATCTTTTGTAGCATAGGTTGCAAAATGTAACCTAGCGCTTTTATGAACTCCCTTGCGCACAATCTTTCTAAGCAAATGTTTAGGCAACATTGGGGCACATATACAATTGTGAATGTATTCATCTTATTAAAGTTTTCCATTTTTTTAATGGCAGCCAAGCATGCGGTACATTACAAACTAGCACCTTTCTGGTACAACAGATAGAGCCATGTTCCATGCTTGTACATAGTTTAGCCTTCATCTAGATCAGGGTTTAGCAAAGTTATGCAGTTGGAGGTGATGTTTAGGAGTCGCATGGTCTCAGGAGAGCCAATACAATGCTGATGGCACTGCTTCACATGTTGGACTACAACTTCGTCAAACAAGCTTTCTAATCACTGCACGGCACACTCTTCTAGAAAGGTACAAAGGATCCAGTGGCTGTCTTTCCTGACACACTGATGGTTGGAAATATCATGGCCAAAAGTAGTTTCCACAAAATTTCTAACCATCTAAAGCAAAATATTTTGGCCCAAATGTACATGGGAGGTGAAGGAATTGCAGATCAGGAGATCACACAAGGAGAATGTGGACTCCTGTTGACTGATTCTGGCTTTTTTGCAATGAGCAAGCCAAAGCAACGTTTACATCTCTATGTGGAGCCAGACTTCTGGCTAGGATTGCCGAAATTTTACTAATCGCAGAGATAATGCAGGTGTCCCTGTCGCACTGATGATCTTGCATATTTTTCAGTGCTGGGAAAGCATGATTTACTGCCACTTGTCTAAGTTGCATTCTGTACAAGTGTAATCAGGCCTGCAGAGGGTGGGGGTATTACGTATTTAACATAGATCAAGTGACTATAGCAAATAACACTGGACCAGCTCGCTGGTAGATA
Organism: Ixodes scapularis; assembly: GCF_016920785.2. NCBI lineage: Eukaryota > Metazoa > Arthropoda > Arachnida > Ixodida > Ixodidae > Ixodes > Ixodes scapularis. The sequence continues at coordinate 42,694,132 of NW_024609883.1, read as the reverse complement.
GTGATATACTAACTGTGATGATCTAGAGAAGACTATCACGCATGGTTCCTGCCTTACATTGCATTGATTTTGTTTGCTAACACAGGAGCAAGACATCCCGGCAATGCCGTGCGTCGTGTACTCTGGCAATGACGCCGAGGGGGCTGACTTTTTGTACCTCGCTGTCGATAGGCAGCGGTTTTCGTCCGTGAAGAATGCAGAGGACGACATCGCTGCCATCATGGTGGCTTACTGGCTTTTTAATATACGTACTCGAAAAAGGCAGCAAACACAGTTGCTGTACTAGAATGGTTGTTTGTCGGCCTCAGCAGCACTACTCCGAGGCCAGTTTTGATGAAATTCCTGAACAAGGTCGCAAGAGCGTAGAATCAATGAGGCCGACAAACAACCGTTCTAGTACCAAAGGGATGCTGAACCGAGATTTGGATGGCACGAAACCAGGGCGGAGCACTAGGTGGGATGCTGCAAACCTTAGAACATAACTCATATGACGGTATCTTGTACGGATGTCAGTACTTTTTGGAAAATATGAGCATGATTAACAAAGCTTGCGACATTTCTATTCTCTTCTTCCCTTTTTCGAAAATATGCCCATCCAGTTGAGATACTGCTGCATGAGTGGTGTTTTGGGGTCTGTAGCATCCCACTGTGTGCTTCTGGTGCCTTGTTTTGTGAAGTCAAATTTCAGTACCAGCACCCATTTAACTTTTAACTTTCTAACTCTAAACTAAAATAAATGTACCATACTTTCCAGACTATAGTGCACAAACTATACATGTCTAAAACTTGATAATTTACACCGTACAGTCTATCTACAGGTGTGGACTCTACTATTTTTGTTTCAAGATTGTTCATTATTACAAAACTGGTTAGGCCAGATTGCCGTGTTTTGGATATTTTACGCTGGGATAAAGTAATCAAGACAACCTCTTACCGTCAGTCTGTTTCGCAGGCTTTCGATACCTTGCATCTGACATGTTGTTTGCTTGGGAGCCCGCAAGCAACCAACTTAGGTCAAGCTTAATCTTGAGGAACTCTGCGATTGGCTGACGAGCAGATTGCAGAAAGCCCCCTGACATTCATCCGCAGATATCTCTTTTGTGGAGTTCTCCAGCCTGAAGTTTTCCCCGAGGACTATACACCGAGTGCGGACTATCTAAGAAAATACTTTTTCTTTTTAGCCGAAATTTACCCTTGCGCATTATACAGCTGATTGTGAAGTATAGTCTGGAAAATATGGTAGCTTGTTTTAATGTTTTAAGCCCTAAACTAAAAGAAGTGTAGCTTGATTTTTATGCAACTTTAGGGTCCTAAATGAAAGTCTCATGTGCAGTGGAACAAGAAGTATACACTCGAAACGGAAGGCGTCTAAATTGTTCTTCTGTTGTAGTCATTTTATCAAGAACCATTGTGATGTACTGAGGTAATCTGTATTGATTTTTTTTCTTATTTTTGCTAGCATCTTAAGCCTGCACTGTGATATTTAAAGAAAATATAGTTGGTTATTTGTATGGACGACATAGCTGGTTATTTTGTTGTGCTCACATAATAGTTCAATAAATGATTATTCATTTAGTTTGGCTTTTATTGACTCAAACCCCCCAATTTTGTCTCGATTTTTACTAGCATCTAGGCCTATATATGCTGTGATATTTGATAGAATGCCTCAAGTATTGTATTTGGATATGTGTGTGGAGGACATACCTCATTATTTTTTTTGTGGTCACATAATAGCTCAATAAATAGTTATTAATTTAGTTTTTCTTTTAGTTTTTTTACTCATTTTATAACAAATTGTATTTACTTGCAGCTCAATCACATGCTGTTTGTAGGCAGCTGATGCCACTCGCCAAGCCTTGGGCGAAAGTGTAAAGGTACTACGGCATGCCAAGTATGACAACTCGTAACCACCTCATATGCAAGGGAAATGACCGACGAGCCAGAGCAGGATGCAAGGACCAAGTATCGGGATTGAACAAGCTAAGCTCCTTGTTGTTTATGTTTGTACCATACACTTTCTCACATTGCTTAGCTTGCATGAGCAAGTGCTGATTATGCATGTGATGCATAGCACACTTCAGTGTTGGCAGTTTGACAATTGGACACTTGATGACACATTGAGATTGGTGGCAGACTCCTTCTTTAAAATGATGTTTGAGAATGTCTCCCACTGATCTATTTTAATATACGAGTATTAAGACCATCGAGCAATTAATAAATTCAGAAGCTTTAGGCATGGAACAAATTCTGTGATATTTTCTTATTTTCCTTCCAAATTTTGTCGGAAGTAAAACTTAAATTACTCAAGATTTTCCTGTAACTTCCGTTTGCACATAAGCTTCACATTGAAATATTACCTTTTTTGCCATGCACATCTTGCCTTCTTTATCGGACAGTGCATCTATGCACGGCTGCTTCAAGTAGCATATGTGCCGATGCATTGCACACATCAAATCAGGAATCCAGTTTCTGTAACAAGGTCCTGTGCTGGCACTGCACTTTTGCATCTCCTTATTTCTTCACTTATCTGGTCTGCATACTTCGTGGTTTTCTGGTTGCCATGCTTGGTATACTGAACCCTGTTTGACAGGTGCTGAGATACAGGGTGATTCATTCTCATCGGAACAGATTCTTGTAAAATAAAACTTTTGTTTTATGCAAATTATCTTTTTACAGTTGAGTTATAGTTGTCCTGGCAGACACTTTATACAGTCAAGATGACAGTTCAAAGTGGACTTATTGCATAAAATTCATGAATTAGCTTTTTAGTTACTGGTTCGATAGCACCAGCACATATTGTGAAAAAGGGGGCAGTCACCTTCTCAGACCAGCTTATTTTTCGTGAAATGAGCACAAACCTCAGAAAAAAACGATTTTGAATTGTTGGACACAAAACGGGTTGTGGGACACAATACTTTCTGGACCGCTACAATACCGCTGCCTTTGGTGAAATTATATTTTCTCTTTTTTGGTCTATGTGCTCATTTCAAGATTTATAAAAAAATTACTGATTTAAGGAGGTGATTGTCTTCAATTTCGTAACAGCTGTTGAACCAGTAATTGAAAAAGTTAATCAACTAATTTTAGATAATAGTCCACTTTTAGTGCCAGCCTGCCTGTACAAAGTGTCGGCTTGGCTAAGGGGTCACCTGTGACGAGATCACCTGTGTAAATGAGAAAAGTTTTGTTTTACAAAAGTTTATTTCGATTAGAATGAATCATCCTCGAGCACCCATTAAAATCAGCATCAGCACCCTTGGATTGGGGTGCATTGCACCTTGCACGCTATACTACTTCACACCCCTATAGGGTGCTTTGGCAAAGGGGTGCTTGTTTGCACCCTCAAAGGGTGCTCGTCCTGGGACAAGTGCTTTACACCCCTAAGGGGTGTAAAAAAGTTTAGTGTGTACGCAGCAAGCAGTCATCAGAAGGGATAATCCCCTTACTGAGAGGCTGTTGTTCCGTGGTATCGTTCACAAACACCAGTACAAAGGGAAAGTATCTAGATCGTGTGAACAGCAGATCTCATCGGACAGCTTATTTACACCAATATGTCCGTAACGTCTGGGCATGCACCAGATGTTAACAGCTTCACACTGGGTGGTCGCCTCCGAGCAGCTTCACTGCTCGGAGATGACCACCCAACAGGAGCGACAAGCGCGTAACGGCGGCCCGCACCGAACCCCGCACGGGCTCGACAACCGCGACAAGCGCATCGACGCACGTTTGAGTTCTCCTCCGGCCAAACCCCGACACCGCATAACTAAAATTCTTCCAGCTGATGTAAAGGCCGGCCGGGATCGAGCAATAAAAGTGCGCCGTCAACGCGTCTCGCGATTCTTCGACGTTCTCGACCCGAGCAACGTGTCCACACACAAACGCAGTGGGATACGCACAAAACTCGCCCCCAACTAAGTTAACACGCCGCAAAACTGAAAAGTCTTCCTGCGACTGCAAAGACAGGCAGAGTTCGAACAATGTAAGTAGCCCACACGCGCACCTTACAATTTCCGCGCAACAAGCGCGATACCAAAATGCCAAATAATCTACCCGGCCGGTCTTGGAAATGGACGAGTTGATAAACTATATTTTCTCTGCATAAGCAGTTTCCGCAGCGTCGAAGTGTCTACCGCATTTACCGCCGCATTCCAACACCCGCTACCTATTCATGCAAAACCTGCAGTTTGTACAGCGACGGGTTGACCCAACGCGCAACAGTTATAGGCCGCCGACGGCCATGCCGCTGCCATAATTTCTAGGCTTCCAGGGCGCGTACTCGCCGACGTGAACCGTACGTTTTCCCAGGCCAAACGCGCATCTGTACAGGGTAAACTATAAACAACTCGTAACATCCTCGCAAGACCGCCACTCCCCTCGTGCAGCTGTTGACTGCACGAGCACACCTCTTTCCCCACCTAGCTGTCTTTTCTGCCCTAAATTTAAAATTTCACTCTAGTCCAGGTCTCTGCCCGACCAATTACGCTCCCTACGCCCTCGCGTCCCAACGCCGACCCAAACACGACAGAGAACCGTACTGTATCCGGCGGCAGCGCACAGCGCGCGCTAGCCGCCGCTCCTTCGGAGTAATAGAAAACGAAATGAAAGAGTAACTTCCGCCGCAAGGCTCAACCCTCGATATGGCGGTGTAGGGGTCCGCAACCAACTGTGCGCACAATTCAACGGAATCAACCTCACGACTCTGCAACCAGATACGCACTGGTCATGCCCATTGCGTCAGACTGGACTCCACGGAGCATTCCACAAAGCCACTGATAAGTGAACACGAAAACTCGGCGATTTTCGGGATTCCGATGTCCACGCTGCAGACGTCGCGTATCCGGCACGATTTAGTGGGTTTAGCACCTAAATGTAGCCTCTGGCCACAAGATACTCGTTTAAAGCGATCTTGGTCGGAACCTCAAGAGCGTATCCGTACCTTGAAACGCTGTCAACTAACGAAGCTCAAAAACGCGCCGACAGCTCAAGCAAGGCCAAATGGGAACTATAGAATGCGATCAAACCGCGACGCTAGGCTCCTCCCGGACAAAATACAATTCGGTAATAGTTTCCAAATACAATCCGTGCAACCGCCATCCGCAATGGGTACGTTCTCCACCCAGAGCGATGTCTCTTTAAGGCGTCCGATCCGTAAGAAGCGTTCCAATACATTACATCGATACTCGAGCAAAGGCGGTTAGGCGCATCAAATCTCCCAAACCGTGAGCTGGCATCTTTCCCAGCAGACGCGGACGACCGGAGTCGTAGGTGGGGTGACGCCCGAGTCCCGACGCTACAGGCCTCGAGAGGTGCGGTAATTTCGACGTACACAGCGCTCTTGCGCAGCAGGATCAACCTGCCAGCACCCAACGGTGTGCTGAACAGCAAATACTCATGGCACTTCTCGCAACGGGGGATAATGAAATTTCTGACATGCTGCGAAAAGGGGTGAATCCCTAAAGACAACGGTCAAAGTCCGTGCCTCCTCGTCAGGCAGGCGATCAAGTCAGGACCTGCGTGCGGCGTTCCCGCAACGAAGATGAACCCAAAAAGAGCTCGAAACATTCAACCGAAACCAGGTTAGGAATCGGAATGCCAGCCTGATCGAAAATCAGGCCCCACGTTGCGGCGCCAGTTTATGCAGGCTTCTTGCTCCGATTCCCTCAGATCCTGTTCCCGGATGAATAGGACACTGCAATACTTCGCTCTAGGCAAAAGGGTTTATTCACTCACTTATTGCCTGGGGGGTTTCGGGATCGGGGGACGGTCATCAGCGAGGCCGGGGGAGAGTCCGCTGGCTCTCCAGCTGCTCCAAGTCCCAGCGGCGGTCGTCCACACCGCGTCATGGAGACGTCGTAATCCAGGGTCGCCGTCCGGTCCGTTCGTCGAGTCCGCCACTCAACGTCTTGCCCGCACTTTCCCCGCGCCTGCGTCCGTCTCCCGCCAAATTCCGCGCCAGCGCCTTGGTCTCCTTGTCACCGCTGCACCATACTTTCTGTCCCGCCGTTCGAGAGAGCGTCATCGTCCAAGAGCGCTGCCGTCCAAGAGCCCTCTTTGTGCGGCTTCCCCTTTTCAAGACTTAATGCCATTGTCCTGGGAGGCCAATCCCGTGACGTCAGTTGGCTTAAGGGTGTGGTCCAGCCGGACCTTGTGGTACGCGAGGCCATGGCCGGTCCCCCGAGGCGTGACGCATTTCGGAGGCATCAAGTCCAAGTTGCCGGAAATCGGGTCCCGGAGGGTCGGCGCGAGGGAGGGCAGCCAGATCTCCACAAAAAGGAGGCAAGCGACAAAGCAATGCGATATCAAGGCAGAGCGGCCAGGCGAGAGACAATCTCTCCCACAATTCCTCGCCCGCGGGCCGGGGCGCTTGGGAAATAGCAAATGTCTATTAACTGAGCAGCACCTTTCCGTAGGATGGCTAAACCCACCTAAAACCCCTGGATACGTTTTGTGTTTGTTCCTTAAGTGGTGTCAAGGTGTCAGTGCACGAGGCCCGTACAGCACTTGGACGCAAATGGCAGTGTAGGGCCGAAACGGTTGTACCGCACTGGCTGAATTTCTCATCTACAGCTGGGAGACTCGTCGCTCCTGTGAGGCAGACCAAGTTCTAGGCTGTATAAACGCACACACAACCCAATATTTTTTAAAGGCACTTGGAAGTAGGTTGCACGTGTCTCGCATTCATACAATTCAAGCTGAACCGCATGTATGCGATTTAGCGAGCGACGGCAATGAGCGATGGAGAGTTCTCACTGTTGCTCGTTTATTGGATTTCTAGACAACTTTGTTCGTCGCCTTGGTCGCTTGCTCCCGTCGCTTTCATGTGGCTTGCCTCGTCGTGCAGCTGATTGAGCGATAGCAAGAAGGGTCGCCATCACTTCTCTTGTTGCTAGCTAAATTGCTTACATGCAGTTTATACTTCATAGTTGTCGGCACTTGCAATATGTGGAGTGTGCATTTTATTGAGGGCTTTGCCCTTGCTTACTCTTGGACTGCTGGGAAAACTTTGGGTTCCAGTGAAATACGACCGCGTATATATATATATATATATTTTTTTTTTTTTTTTTTTTTTTTGTAGAGACGGCGTTGGAGTTGTGGTATAAAAGGCGTGTACCAAATAAACTTTGCAGCTGAGTTTGAGATGTTGCCTCCTCATTTTCTATCTTCTGTTGTGTTCTCATTTCTGCCCCAGTCTCAGGTTTACAATCATGTTCAACTTACACCAGCTCGCCTGCACTCTGACTGTTTTTTCGTGATTTCTCACTTTGCTTATTAACTGAGGAGAAAAGCTGAGGAAGAAGTAGTCTAAAACACTTTTTTTCTGTTCTTTTTGTCCCTAGTCAATGCGCGTTTTTGTTTTTTCTCCTAACCTTTACAATAAAGTACAGCCAGGGGGTTAGTAAATAAGTCCAACATATACAGAATTTTTTTTTATGAGAAGTCAGTGCCCCAGTCGAAAAAGAACTCGTTTATACTCTTCGCAAGCAACGTCATCAATACCAACCCTACTTCTAAAGGCGCACGTTCCGCAATGTTTCGAGTGGGTTCCAAGGACGAAAATTGAACTTGAATCCAACCCCCCACAGTGGAAGCGAATACAAGGACCAGCGCACTAACGGGTACATTCAGCAGTCATGGGTTCCGCAAAACACACCGCCTAGCTAGGTCGTACCAAGACGCCACCCGATTTGCAGAAATCAGGCCTTGTCCACCGATCTACGATAAAGCTACCTGATACACTCACCAAGTGCCTCGCTTGCCCCCCCCCCCCCCCCCCCCCCCCTCCACTTGCCTCCGGTTGCGTTCCCACAATCTGAGTGCTCGTGCAGTGACAGGTCGCTTCCGTGACTTCCTTGGCAAAAGCTCGAGGGTCATTCAATGCGGAAAGCACCTGTGCGACAAGGAACCGCACACGTTCGCTTTCACGCTGACCGCACACACAAGAACACGTCATAAACGCTCCGAAAAGAAAGGACAGAAAAAGTAAAACGAGTGAGCGAGCACTTACCAACTAGACTCATATCCACAGCTGGTTCCATGGGCACGCCGGCACCTAGGACACTTCTTTTTTCTAAGAACGTTCTTCGATGTCTGTTCCTAAAGTCTGAAGGCCCCCGAAAGTTTTGAAACTCGCTTCATTTTTTATAGTTTTTGTGTTTTGTTACGATGGCGATGGCGATGCGGCGATGCTTGTTAGTTCCAAGTTCCGACCAAGTTTATTTGGCGCAACGGAAATTTTCTTATTTTAGTCAACTAAATTAACATTTTCAGATACAAAAAAAAATTGTTTCCAGATGTATGCAATTATTTGTAATAAAGCATGTTGAGGCGCGTTGTGTACTAAACCGAAGCGAACAAAGCTTCGCTTCGTTTTATTTTAACATGGCGGCGACCACCGTTGGGCCGTGTACCGTGCTCGACCTATTTGCTGTGCATTGGTTGTCCTGTTATCCACCTCCTCTGATCCGCATCAGCCGCAAGCATGCTGTCTAAGTATTGTGTGCTCGCCGGAAAGAATATCCAGTCTTAGAAGCGTTGCTCGAATGTCGTCGGCACCCACGAACCGACTCGGCAAGCCTCACGTCGTTGCTTGGTTTCTCCACGTTTTCTGCGATGGATCTCCCAGCCCTGGCCTCAGTCCTACATGACGTAGCCGGTGAAAAACAATCTACGACAACGCGGTGGCTTGGGTCCATATCACATGAGCGAATGACGTTTTAGCGAACAGCGACGTTTGAGTGAATCGACCTTTTAGCGAATAACGGGGGCGCGCTGCGCTTAAGCGCGAAACACATGTACGACGAAACCGTCCGACCCGACGTGCAGACTGCCCCAATGACCTTGGGGGGCGAGGGTTTTCGTAGCATCGGAGAGCGTTGAAAACCCTCGCCTCCGACCGTCGTATTGCGTGGTCGGACGTCGGATCGGACGGTTTCGTCGTAAATGTGTTTCGCGCTTTACGCCGCTTCGTGGCGACAGCCTGCGACGGCTCATTACAAAAATGTGAACCCAGTTGGCCCCCCCGAAAACGCCGCTTCACAGGGTCCGACTATTCGCTAAATTGTCATTTGGTGAAGCGTGGGCGTTCGCTAAAGCGTCACTCGATCAAGTGAGTGCCTCCCGGTGAACGCCTTTGCATTCAGTGTCCGGAGACTGCTGCAAACCTGCGACTAGAGCGGACGTCTTCTCCGGGCTCAGCGAACCCCAGGGAACTTGACGTGATTCTGGTATAAACATCGCCTCGCCCTGTCGGCCCGCCGCAGCACGTCCGCCGAGAGATCGGTTCGCTCGAGTCTCGTTCTGGCGAGCTGCACGCCCGTTTCTGCTTCGAATATGGCTTCAGCCAAAAGCCGCTGCGCAGCTCAGCGATATCTCTGCGTCCAGCCTGAGCCAGGACATGAAACTCCCCCTCGAGCGAGACGACCAAGGTGGGAAATAAATTACCCCTGGAAAGCCCCGCAAATCTCGTCTTCCGGCCGACCCTAACCCCGAACTTCACGTAGTTATAGTGTATCTCCCAGTCCTTCGTGCTGGCGCAGCTGCGCAGCCTCTTGTCATTTCGCCAGCGTTCTTGCAAGCCGCACAGCTCCCTGCTTATACATGTGCCTATGTGTCGCTTCACTTCCGTCAAAATGACCGTCTCGCTATCCTCCGCACCCATCACGAAGCGATCGTCAACCGGTCACTTCGCATCACCAGCATCACCTTACAAAACACTTCCCCTCCCGTCCACTCCTACCTAGCCGCTCCAAACAACTCCAAACAACGAGATCATCAATGATCTGGAGTCTTATCAAGCTGACATTCTTCACGCAAGACGAATGGCCACAACAGGTTCAGCCATCATCACCTTCATCAGAACCCATGTCCCTTACAGAGTGTACTACCGCCGCCTTGAATTGCACACAAACCTCAAGCCATCATTGCAACAGCTGTGTCGAGTACGGCCACCGTACGCTGGCCTGCCCGGGAAACCAGCGACGCTGCCCCATGTGTTCCACCACCCTGGCCCGCCCCGATGAACCTCATCCCTGCACTCCCTGGTTTGCGTTGCTTCGACTCGCAGTGTGGTTCTCAAACAGGGCACTTGGTCCCGAATAAGCTGCTGCACCTTCACTCACTCCACGAGACGCATCCCTCAACAGTTCTAGCGGTATGTAAAGCGTGGATGCAGGATTCGGTTTATGACAGTCACCTTGTCAATTGCTACAGTGGAGCACACTGCTTACGGAAAGGATTGTGCTAAGATCCGTAGGGGTGTGCTGGTCGTGGTGCCTTTTCCATTACCCTTTTGGCGACGCCATGACCTGGAGCTGGAACCTCCCACAAGCATGGCAAGGGGCTGCTATGCTGCGCGTGCTACCTGACTTCCGTAAAACCTGAGTCCTATAACCCGCCCAGCGAGCCACTGGTGCTCATCAACACAAATTAATTAAATGTGTGCATACTAGAAGTCTTCAAGTTGAGTCGCTCAGAGTGCAGTGTATACCATGGAACCATTTCCAGTGCCCCAACCGCTTGACAGTTCGACGGTACAGTGTGCTCAGTCCAATTATTCTCAACATGTTTATTAATCGTGATAATGCCTCCCTGCAATCAACTCCACTGCTGTTACGGACGACCTGATACTGGTGCCGCTTATCAGGTAACCCCAGAAACCACCAGGGTTTGCAGAACAACATCGACAAGGTCTACTATAAACAGCCAGCTGCGCTTCTTCACACAGCCTGACGACCATTTTGTTGAAAACGTGCGGAACACTGGGTTTTGTACTTAGCGTGTCCAGTAGAACAGGCCATAGAACACTTAGGTGCCTTTCACAGCCCTGGTCTCGCCGCACCTAGAGTATCGCAGCTTCATATGAGACTCCTGTGAGGTTGATCTCGTAAGATCAGTTGAAAGTGTTCATCGAAGGGCTACTTACACTATTCTTCGGCAGGCAAGCTCACTTCGGATCACTCACTGCTTTGACATTGCCTAGAATTCCATACCTTTACTGGACGACCAGAGCTGATATGAAGTGTGGCCCTCCAGCGGGTTGTCTTAGTATGCCTCCTGAACAACGCTGTGTAACTGCAAGTTCACGAGACAGCACGGAAGGGAGTTGTTTGCAAGAACTGTGCCGGTGCCTTTCAACCGTTTCCTACTGTAGAGCAACAGCCCTCCTTTTTGATGTGGTCTTCACTGTTCTGGCAATCACTTTATGTGCACTCACGAAGAAGCCCCCTAACAATCATCACAAGCTCGAAAACATCTGTAGACAGGGAACTCGCTACCTTCACTCCCAGTGAGGTACACACACAGCGAAAAAGTACACCCCTGGACGTGTAAACCGTTGTCCCAGAGCGGACTCCCCAAACGGTGTTCGTTTTACACGCGAGGCTCGGTGTATTTCGTTTGCACCCGAGGTCTCGTGTAAAATGAACATCTTTGAACGTGTACTTCGTTCTGCGATCACACGTCTAGGGGTGTTTTTTTACAATGGCGGCCGTTTGACGCAAGAAGGGTTCTACGAGCGAGGCCGCAGCGAAAGCGTAGTTTGCACGTGTTCGTTCGTAATCGTCCATACGTGCTGAACTACCGCAAGCATTCACCCCCAAGCGCCGACGCCGTATCCATTACGGCGATTACGCGACAGTGGGAGCGACCATCGAGTGCATCCAGCAGCGTGCTTCCCCATCGAGCAGGTCTCGTTCGCGTGGCGGTTCAGCCCATCGCCGAGGCATCAAGCCGGTTGCATTGTCACCGACGCCGGGTAATTTCCACAGCAGTTATCTTTTCGCGACCATAGACATGAACTTTATTGAAAAAGCCCGTTTGCCGCGAGCGACGACGAATAGCTCCGACACCGACCCTACCCGACCGGCGTTACCGACGTCCCGCTCACCTCTTTACCGCGAGCAAAGTTGTACGCGACGTTTCGACGTATCCACTCATATCTCGTGTGTACGCAAATTTTGCGGCTTTCCGGGTACGAATCGGCTACCGAAACGGCCAGCGAACGAAGACGAACTGAACGCCGGCGCTATGCGCCATTTAAACACGCGGTTACTTTTCTACTAGACTGTAGCTATGTGGTCAGAGGCTCTGTATGTGGTGTGGTTCCTTACACATAAATGGACTACGTACAAACAAAGCTAAAATAAAATTGGGCGGCTGCTTGCGCCACCTAGTGAGTATGCGGAAAACTACAAAAATGAAGGTCATTTCGGCATTTGAGGAAGTGACACGCTCGAACACGGACGGCAGCATACAAACACATACATCACAACACATACCACAAGATCAACATACAAGCATCTACATACACAAACAACGAACAGAGGCACTGACAACCCGACACTCCTACTCGATTACGAGAGAAACCCACTCGGTATATATAGCAGACTTTTTGTTTCAAACGAAGGTCCGCTGACCCCCCCCCCCCCCCCCCCCCACCCCCGGATTTTACATGAACGTAACGATATTACACAATTATTACTTATATAGTACGGCGACATAAATATAATTTGGGAACGTACACATTTCTCTTAGTCTAGATTATAGCTAAAAGACACCCTATATTTAAAAAAAAAATGTTTCGAGCTAGCCAAAATGTAGCAAAATCTGGTTTCGTTTTCGGAAGTTCGAGCGCTCAAGGCTGGAATGCGCTAGCGAGGTGTGTGCTTGCTTCTGTCAAACTATAATCCGTTGTATGACGCTCTCAAAGCTGCTGGCTGCAGCCCCCGTCTTGGTTTAGGGTAATTTACACGCGCTCCCGTGGAAATGAAATTATGCGCGCTCGAGTCGATATTATTGACAGCGTGAAGTATAAACCGAATGTAAACGATTTTGCGAGCGACGAGAACAGCGACGGCGACCCGCTTCGCTGACGCTCGGTCACTCGCGCGACGACGCAAGCCGCATGAAAGCGGAACGATGTTTTCTAGAAATCCAAAAACCGAGTGACGCGACGAGCGATAGTAAGAAATCTTCGTAATACGTCGCTGACTCGTCACTGTCGCCGTCGCTCGCTAAATTGCTTTATGCAGTTCAGCCTTTATACTCACGCTGGTGCCGACCTGCATTTCCCACTGAGCCCAAGCAAGCGATAAGGATATTCAAATATGTCACAACAGTGGCGTGCATTCGCTAAGAAAACATATATCTCAAATTCCTGTAGTTTGACGTCGGGATCCGTTACTTGTTCTGCTGTCTGCTTGGCGAAACGGTCACTAAAGAGAAACTAGTCAGTTTGTTTTATCAGAAATTATAAAAACCTTATCTAGCCACTGTTATGCACAAAATCACTCTGGAATTTCATATAAATAGTTTAGAATAAACTGAGCACAATCGGTAACTTAATTTTCCAAGCATAATAATAAAAAAAATCGTAGAAAACAATGTATCTTTAAGGTGTTTCAAATAAAAAAAATTGAAAAAGGAGCCTTATTTCAGCTGCACTATCACGTAAATACTTTGGGAAAAAAATATCTATTGAGAAGTAGGTTTTGCAATCTCTAATTTGCTTCTTTCAACTTTCCAGTTACTTTATGCATACTTGCAGATTGTATCCTGACAAATCTAGACAAAATTGTATAAAAAGTAACAGTCTATATAAAATTTATAGCTTAATTAAATTCACATTTGTTTGATAATGTTCAATCTTAAATATGAGTTTTAAATTTCACATCTATTATTACAAATGATTGAATTACATGCTGCTTGATGCATGCTGTGCCGCCCCCCCCCCCCCCCCTTTTAAATATATATATCCTGTATATTTGCTGGTTAGTTGTTGTAAACCTCTTAACGTCGTGTTATTTGTTTGTTGTTGTAGGTGTGTGAATGCATATGTTGTACCCCACTCCTACTTGGGCCTTCAATGGCCAGTAGTATCCTCTAAATAAAATTTAAAAAAACAAGTGAGCAGTAAAAATCTGGAAGACAAAAGTAAACACAGAGCCGTGCAAAAAGGCATTCAGTATATGAAACAGATACAGATATGGGCCTCTGGCGGTCCATCGGTTCAGCCTCCACACCGCCTAAAGACGGCAGTGTTGCAATATTACGAACCAGCGCCCAGGTAGACAGTTACCAAAAATCCAAACACAAAAAACTCACATCAGCGCTGTGCGAGTGTATATTTTTGTGTATTTGGATTTTGAGTAACTGGTCTACCTGTGCGCTGGTTCGTAATTATGCCGTACCAACTCGCCCAATCTGCCGTATTAATAGAGTTGCAAAATACTTAGATCAACTATAATGCTAATGACTGCAGTGTATAAAAGCAAGCAACTCGTCGGAACGAGCTTGACGGTACGAGAATAAAGAGAATGTTTTCACAGTTAAACTCAGAGTCTGTTGCACCGTCTCTTCCGTCCTCAAGAACGTAAAGTGCTACAGATTGGTGACCTGGACATGATGATTGACTCCGAGCACCTGCTATCCAGGGGAATGTTCTTCGCGGCCAAGGGCACGGCAATGGCTCTGCCTTTTCGGACGAAAATGCAGTAGGCACATATTCAACTTCCTCAGCCTCCACATCTGCAGCGCCTCCGCAACCACCTCTGCTCTGTCGCATCTAGCACCGGCATCTCCCAGCAATGGGCTGCGACCACCTTGCTTGCCCCACCGGCTTGGCAAGTGAATATTCATCGACATCTTCACACTGTTCACAAGGCATGTTGCTAGCCGACCAGGGTCTCCTCATCGTTGCCATGTCAGGCATTCGCTCTCAGTTCGGTTCCTCATCTTAGGGGATGTTGCATCGGCCCCGCAGTCGGCCGGCATCCCCCTTTCAGTCCGAGGCTGTACACTCCAAACTGATCGAGCCGGACTGAAAGCACGACAGGGTCGATTTCCCCCGTCTGCTGCCTCATTTCCTGACCTCGGCGTCAACTACCATGCACGGCTTCCAAACGCTCTCTTTCCTGCTCTCTAGTATGTCATCCTGCTTGCGGTACATGTCAACAGCAACGACACCTCTCTGGAGCCGCAATCACTTCAACAAAATCGTGCCATTCCTCACAGTGCAGAGCTGAGGGCGATAGCTCTGCGGCAGTCTATCGGTTCAGCCTTGGCATCGCCAAAGATGACAATGCTACTCATACTCGTCACCACGAGCTCAACGACATGAGAATAAACAGAATGTTTTTATTGCTCGGAGTCGGTCGCAGCATCTTTTCCGTCCACAACATCGTATACTCTATAGGTAGTAAGCAAGAGACACACTTCAGATGAAAAGAACAAGTGCTCAGATCACACATGCCGCGGGTGTCCAAAATTATCCATCATGTTGAATATTGTTTTGGTTTTTTTAATTCTAACAGAAGACAAACATCATTATCGCGCAATCAAAATGAATACTTACGAAACACCTAAGTCGCAGTGTAAGTGCTCGTCGTTGAGCTGCGGCTGTGGCATATATGTATTTATTTAAAAGTGCACCGATGATAAAACCTTCAGGTTTGGCAACAATACCGAGATTACAACGGTTGTTGTCCATTATAAAATACAAAAGAAATAAAAAATACCGGAAACAATGCAAGGTACAAATCTGCACAACAGGCTTCCGAATTCAACTACTTCGTCGTACTGGAGTTTGTTACAGTAATAACAGCTTTGGATGGGCTGTGAGGACAGCATTCATACTGAACTGGGTGCCTTGATGACTATCACCAGTGTTGAGGAGTTGCCACTCCAGAGTTGGAACGATTCCGCACTTCCACAACCCTGGAATCGAATGCAAATAAAATGGTGGCAGCACTGGAATGGAATGGGAATGAAATTAGTAGTTACATTTTGCCCAGAATAGAGTAGGAATGGAATAGGCTTTGTTCTAATGCGAGCTGCTTAGATGCCGTCAAAGGGGCTTTCGAAACGGCATTATTGCACTTAGGTAACTGACGGTTTGGTTATCTGACTGCTTATGTTCTTTCGAGGATGAAAGTGGCAACCCCAGTGAAGCAACCCAAACTGTAGAGTTGTAGGCTGACAAGGGCAATTTACTCGATCTTAATCCAGGGTAAGGGTTTTGCACCTCAGCGTTCCAAAAACTACCTGTGCCCAGCACTTTTCAATCTCTGTTGTCACGTGACACGACCCACCGGAGTAACTCGGATCTATTTGGGTAAGATTTGGAACACAGCCAAAGTGTCGTTCCTGGTGCTGCGAGATGCAACCATAAGGCTGTTGGGACCATGTGTGATTACAGCACCAGTTGCAGGCCACCAGGCAGGGACAATGTCACACCGCCCGCACTTCGTTAATACACGTGACTCCTCACTTATTATGTATCTCGTAAAAGTGGAGGACATATACGGTTCTTTTGTGGAAAAGATGGGCGCGCGACTTAGTTTTCCTCTCTGTTACGAGGCTTTTACACCTGGTGGTGCGATCAATATCTGCAGTGCCCCCATACCAATTGCCACTAGTGCTATGTGCGACCAAAGCTCAACTTAGTAAAATCAATGATTGCGGGTAGGGTTTTGAATTTTGCAGTTGTCTACGCATTTCACAACGCCAGCTTTACGCCGACGTTATTTTCCGGTAACTTAGTATTAGCTGTCAAGTGCCATTTTCACAATTGGGAGGGATTGAGAGGAATGGAATGCAGCAGTTCAGCCATTCCAGGAGTGGGAATGGGCCCAGTTTTTCCTTTCCAGGAGTTCAAAGGAATGGAATTAGTATTAGAAAATTCCAATTCTCTGCAATGGAGTTGGGTGGAATGGGGAATCTTTTGTTTGTTTGCACACCTAGAATGTTTGAGATGACTCGAGAATCTTGTTTGTTCGAGCTCGGAACCTTCTAGATACCTACGGGCTTACAAAAAGAGCTTCGCATGGCTGCTCGAGTCAGTCGTCCTTTTGGCGCTGTCAAAGTATGTGCGGTCTTTGTTACTTTATGTTTCTCGGCACAAGTTCGCTGCATTTAACATTGATCTGAAGTTTTATTAATCAAGTTTGTTTTTGTTCATGACATATTGGTGGATGTGCAGGGTAACGCAGTCTATGCCCATAAAGCGTACCATCTGTGAACACGATAACTCTGAAGACGACGATCGTGAAGGCGACGTCCTTGAAATCATCCGAGGACGACTCCAACTCTGACACCAACGACGACCTCAACTATGGCCTCGGAAGCGACCCGGACAATGAACTTGACAAAGCCCCTGGCTACCACACTTAGACGAAAACATCATGACGATTTCTACGCTGATGATGAAACGGACGACAACTCCAAAGACCAAACCCGGCTACAATGTCAACAACCAACCTGACAACGGCCTCGATGACAAACAGTCTTCAACCGTGGTGACGAGACTGATGACAACACTGATGATGACCCAGGCGAAGACTCAAACAATTTCATGGAAGACGATCCCGACTACGGCTTTGACAGTTATCCAAGGACAATCCGGACGATGACTTTAAAGGGCAACTCCGGCCAAAACTCGAAATTAAAGAAATTACTGGTATCGCTGTAGTGACACAAAATACGACCCCAGCCAAAATATTACGTCCGTGGGATGCCGCATTCTCAACTAATGCCGATAATAAAAATGTGACCCGCCGCGAGCCGCTGCACCTTAGCGGTCGGCTAGCGGGTTGCCGATCACTAAAGCAACATTGGGCCGTGACGTCAGCATCGTTCTTTTTTTCCTCCAAGCGTTACGCGGAGTGCGCTTCTTTGAGCCGCTACCACCGCTACTTGGACTTGTGATTGTCATGTTTAGCCATTGCTTTTATCTGTAGCCCGTGTAGCTTCGGTATAGCGTTTTGTTTATTTGCTTGTGAGGACTCAAAGACTGGTTTTAGCGAGCAACTCGTAGCGCCCAAGACTGCCCAGCTGTTCCTCGAAGGATGCCGAGTAGAACTTGTAGTGCTGTGGGCTGCTCAAACAACCCGCTGCACAACCCGGAGGTGCTTTTTCACAAGTTTCCAGCGTACCAGAAATTGAAGAAGGTGTGGGTAAACGCTGTTCGACGAGTGGACTTTGGCTTTTACGCACCCAAGGAAAAAAGAATGCAAAAACAGACATGTACAGCCCTAACTCAGCAGCCCGTGCCGGAAAGCCTCAAAGCTTCGTGTCTGTTACTGACCCGCAGCGCGAAAGCGAGAGGGCCTCCAGTACTGTACTTCACTGGCAGCGCGTCGTAGAGCAACGCCGCTCCATCCACGGAGCCCCGATGACAATTTAGGCCTAGCGACAGAGTACGGAAGACTGCACACACGGCGACAGCCGCTGAGTACGGTACCGAACGAGTTCACTCGTTTTCCAGTAGCTACCTTTTGGGTATACTAGCGACAAGTACGGCATGGCACACGCACGGCGGCAGCGGCCGCCGAGTACGGCACTGTACGAGTTTACGGGTTTTCCAGTCACTAGCTTTTGGGCATACGCACTAACTCTTCCTACATGTGCTGGATAACTACCACATATACAGAATTTAAATAAAATCAGCTTACCTCCTACCTTTAGACGGCTAGCGCAACAGAAGTAGCTGCTGATCAACCTGCATACTCGTTGAACGAGAACGATCCTGACGTCACGTTCACATAGCGGCTGATTTCTAGTGCTGACAGGGCCTCGAGCGGCTAGTTTCGGTTTTGTTGGCCGTGCCCCAAACAAAACTTTGAGGCGTCCATATCTTTAAAACTACGCACAATAACGAGGAAAAAATTACACCTTGCAATTCAGGGACGCTGACTGCACTAAAAACAGTCATAATCCCAAAATTGAAAGTATGGTCCGGAGTTGCCCTTTAACGACAACCACGACTACAAACTTGACGGCGACCTTGATGATGAACCCGATGACAATACCTACGGCAAGTGTGGTATCTGTCACGAAGACGAACAGGACGACGACGCCTGGTATGTCACTCAACGAACGGAGGAAGTTTGCCAGCTTGGTAGCATTTTGATGCAAGCCAAAACTTCCTGACGATGACTGCTACAATCTTTGTCACCACGACGCCCAGTTTCAGCCTGGCTACCCACTGTGAATCTAAACACCCACTGTGAATCTAAACACCAATTCATCGTTGCAGCAAGGAACTGTTAAAGTGGTGCTTCGACCTCAAGGTTATTCACTACATGAGACCCAAGTCGTAAGTCGTTGGCCAATGGCACATCAACATTGTCACGCTGCCCTCTGCGACCCGTAGGCGATTCACGTCTTCCTACTGAACTGAACTAGGTATGCTCGGTAGGACTGTGAAAATCTGCTATTTACGAGACTGTATTTTGACCTAGTCTTGTTTAAGCTGTTAATTTAATTTTGTGTTGCATAAAGACGATGAGTCTTTCACAAGAGGGGAGTAATGCCACGTGCAAATAGCCGAGTCAGCAGCGTGATCGACTCACATGCCGCTGACCCTGCCAGCGCATGTCCTTCTTTCTATTGTTTGCGTGACTGGAATGATGAGACGACTAATTTTTTTTGTTCGAGCTCAGAAACTTCAAGATACCCACGCGCTTACAAAAGTACCTTCGCTTGGCTGCGTGAGGCAGTTGTCCTTTCGACACCATCAAAAGTCTTTGTTAATTTATGTTTCTCAGCACAAGTTCAGCGCATTACACACTGATTTTAAGTTTAATAAAGAAGTATGTTTTTATTTGTGACAATATTTAGATGAATTTTGATAATTCAATCTTCTGATATTTCAAACTAAAGTGTGTGGCTTCCAGGGCCCGTTTGCTCAAGCGCTAACCGCGGCTAAAGTTAACCGCAGTACCTAGGAGACGGATTTTGAAATCACGTGACTGGCTCGGCAGGAATGCAGGGAAACATGGCGGTGCCCCGGTGAGTGAGCGCCGCTCGCTTTGAAACTAATATGTCGTTGTAGCTGCAATATTGGGCGCGTTAGTCAGCAATGAATGGTGCCAGAGGCTTTCGCTTTGCCTTACCTCATTTAAATCGCAAAGCATGAGCATATGACCTCGCCGCATTTTTTAGATAGTCTTTCGATTCTGGCCATTCCTAAGCCTAAATGAATGCGATAAATGTTAGCATGGCAATGTCTTTGGAAAGTGGATTGCCTTGACTCGATCGGCCGGGTATTAATAGCACACAAAAGCAGACAGCGTCCCAATAGACCATATTAGACCTTTCTCTAAATTTCCCAAGCACCGAGGTGCATGCTACAAGTGTAGTTACACGCGTTGCACGTGCTGGCATCTGAAGTAGTAACTGTTCTAAAGCAAAAAGTCTAAAACAAATTTTGTCTTGCACGTGCGTCGGTCAAATATTTATTATGATTATTTACTTCGAATCTTTTATAAGAGGAAGAAGGCCAGTGCGCGCAGACCGCAGAATTATACTTTCAGTGTTCTTTTCGATGCTTGGGTAATTTAGAAAAAGGTCTATAGGGATGCTGTCTGCTTTTGTGTGCAATCAATACCCGACCGATTGAGTCGAGACAATCCGCTTTCCAAAGATGCTGCCAAGCCGACCATTACCGCATTCATTTAGGCTTAGGAATGGCCAGAGTCTAAAGACTATCTAAAAAATGCGGCGAGAGCCTTGCTCATGCTTTGTGATGAAGTGAGGTAAGGCAAAGCGAAAGCCTCCTGCACCATTCGTTGCTGACTAACGCGCCCGGTATTGCAGCTACAACGACATATTAGTTCGAAAGCGTGCGGCGCTCACTCACCGGGGCACCGCCACGCTTCCCCGCATCCCTACCGAGCCAGTCACGTGATTTGAAAATCCCTCTCTTAGGTACTGCGGCTAACTTCAGCCGCGGTTAGCGCTTCGAGCAAACGGGCCCTGGAGTTTGAAATAATGAGAGTCGACTGTAAAACACCATTTTTGCTACACCAAGTAGCAATTTATTTTAGTGTAATTTCTGGAATCTTTTATTCAGACCAAACACTTCTTTTTCAATAAGCTTGTCGGCATAAAATTTAGACTATTTTTTATAGCCTAAACGTAGCAAGCGTTCAAAACAAATACAACCTAGTGCATCAGATACACAGAAAACACAATATTAGCAAATGCTACTTTTATTGAACACATCTGGAGTTTCTGTTGGATACATACAGCGCTGTGAAGAAGTACACCATTCTTATATGAAAATAAGCTTCCCACGAGTGAAATTTCTCAAGTTGGACAGCCTTGTTGTAAGTCAGGCACGTTAAAGAGAACCCTGTCCAAGTTTTCATAGACACTCTTACGAAGTTGTTTCATCCGTACAATAGCGACTTCAAGGTATATGTGTAGAAACTTCCCAAAGTGCAAACATTATGTGAAGAAACTGCATTTCAAAGTTGACGTCCTCGCAACCCCCCCTATCGGTAGCTGCTCTACCGGCAACAATGAAAAGAACTATAGAAAGACCGCTGAGGCCACATAACGTAAGACATGGTGTCCAAGATTCGCCATGGACAGCATTGTTGGTAGTTGGACTTGTTTGTGCTCACTCTTTTGCCCAGTCT
The DNA here is from genome assembly GCF_016920785.2 of Ixodes scapularis. Classification (NCBI taxonomy): domain Eukaryota; kingdom Metazoa; phylum Arthropoda; class Arachnida; order Ixodida; family Ixodidae; genus Ixodes; species Ixodes scapularis. Next base: position 42,672,713 of record NW_024609883.1, on the reverse strand, counting down.
GTCGATTGACAGCTATTTAGAGTGCATGATAGGAACTATTTGTGCTGTAGACATAAAAACATGTACGTGTTGCCCCCCCCCCCCCCCCCCCCCTTTGAATCTGGCAGGCGAGACCACTCGAAAATGTTTGAGAGTAGCTGTGTAGAACTGACATGTTCTAACATTCTGATGACACAATTATTCATATTAAAAGGTATGCTTAACCGAAATTTGAAGCTTGCAAAACAACACTGGGGCGGTAGGCAGGACGCTGCAAAACCCCCAAAACATCACACATAGAGCATTATTTCTAACGGATGGCCGTATTTTTGGAAACATGTGGGATTCAACAAGGCCAACGAGACATGTGATGTCGCGATTCTCATTCCCTCTCCTCTAGGCTTCATCCCCTTAAGCAGGTGAACCGAAGCGGGAATGAGAGAAGCGAGGCCGCTTCCCCTCATTCTAAAGTGTACCAGGAGAAGTATGATGTCACATTTCTTGTTTGATTGTGCCCTTTCCTTTCCAAGAATACGGCCATCCGTTTGAGATATTAATGTATGAGTGATATTTCGGAGTTTGTAGAGCTCCCATTCAAAGCTTCCGCGGCCTTATTTTATGAAATCCAAATTTTGGTCCAGCATCCTTTTAAACAAGCTTTTTCAAATATTTGCATAATGAACATACAATTGGACAACTTGCTAACTCACAACAGCATCCTCCCAATGATGCCGTACAAAGGTTCTATCACACGCACTAACCGAGGGAATTGCTGCAAGTCCATCCACCCTCAACTTTTAGTCACCTTTGAGACTGAAGAACTGCTGTATGAGGCCCGTCCAGCCACTGCGCACACAAAGAGAAACACGGGAAATAACACTCAGTGACAAGCAAAGTCTCTGGGCGGAAAGCCCTCCATGACAAATGAGCACTGTTGGGTTAAGGCAAAGGCGTAATACACAGGTTCTGCTTCTTGGATGCCTTCACCGCTGCGGTGGGTGGTCGTAGCTAGTCGTAGCAGATAGTGTCACGTTTGTTGCTCGTACCAAAACACCAAAGCCGTGTAGTATTCTTGTTGCCGAAGTTCATAAGCCTACGTTCCCGGTCTACACACACCACACAAAGCCAGCCACGAGCAAAGCTAGCTAACCTCGTTTCTGCTTCGGCGACAAGCCGCCAGGGCGGTGACACCGCCGCTGAAACTTCTGCCTCGGCTCTTCAAACCAGGGCCCCTCAGTGCACAAGCATGACACTTGCTAGGCTGCTCTGCCTGTACCAAGTGACACGCGCCCGCATGTTCCCTCTCATAATTCTTCTGACTGTACGTGCCCCGTATTGTACACGGCCATACTGTGCACATGGCGAAAGTTCCCTTTTGAAAGTGCTCCATGGTCGGCTTACAATGCTGCGAACACATAGCACATGACCACTATAGGTGACGACACTTGGGACACTTGCCATCCGTCGTTGTGGCGCAAAGTCGCTTTGTCAGTCGTCCTCACAAGGGGCGAGGAAAGGCAGGCACTGCATAAAAAATCAATACATATTATAACACTGGCTGTGGCAAACTAGTTTCAAAGATGATACAGTCATGTCTTCTTAATATGGACACCTCCGTACTATAAAAAGATTTTTTTTCTATAATGTAAGGTGTTTATATGAGAAAATTAAATTTAAAACAAAAATTGGATAACAAGCATAACCAAACAAACAGTTTATTAAGCTAAAAGATAATGAGATGTGAGTTTGCTCTATCGCTTTAGAGCCGTTTAACATGTAGCACTACTGTCGTTTACAAGAACAGATACCCAGGCTGTAAAGTGATGATCGGCTGAATAGCAAAAGATGTTGCACTGTATGCACAAGCCGGATGTAATTGACACTTAGCTGCCGGCAGTTAGGATCCTATAATCTTATGATCGCAGACGGGAATTACATCTGGTGCCTACGGCTGGAATAATGTCTCGCTTCGTAACAGAAAAAGCACAAAAAAAACACAGGATGGAGAAACCGGGTGTCACAAATTCAGGCTTCTCTTCATTTTTTTAAATACTTTTGTGATCTTTTTTTTGGACCACTTTAAGTGTTGGTACGGTCAAAAAGGGGGAGTGTGGTGCAACTTTTAATCTCAGTTCGTCCCGTCGTAGTTCCTTTCTAAGTCCCCAACGAATTTGCTCGTTTGCGGAATGGGTTTTTGTTAACGGGAGACGTAAATCATCCCAGGTCACAGTTTGTGGCTTTGACCTCGCGGACGGAGGGGTGCGTATGCTGGCTCGCGTATGGTGCCGATTTGACATGCAGGGGCGCCGCCGGGATACAAAGATGTTTACGCTGGCTAGCACGCTTTTTGAAGGCGGCGGCTTTGCTCAGTCTGCCGCCTGTCGTGTTCTATGTATCGGCGACAATTGATGTTTTTGGACTCGTACGGGGGAATGGATGGGCACATATGTTTGGTTGTCTGAAAAATGTAATAGGTTTTGCCATTTGGGTCGTTGCTGTGTAGCTTTGTTTTTCTTGAAAGTTGACTGACCCGAAAGGCGGGGAAACGGGAGGTTGGTCGGTAGACGAGCCTATAAAAGGGGGTTCGGGAACAAAGAAGGTAGTCCAACCCCAGAGCTGGCCGGGTCGCTACTCAACGTGGTTACTCCCTGCAGATGAGTCTTGGAACGTGTAATTTTTGGCTTCTGACCGCCTGTAGGACAAGTGTTTGAGTTTGTTGTGCTGAAGCGTGTGTGGCTGTGTGGTGCGCGGTGTCGACCTCATCAAGCCTCTAATTGGACCGCTGGACTTCGAGACGCCGTTCTTCGGCCGACAACTCCAGACTACGGACTGCTCTGGACTAGGCACCTACCGGAAAGCTAAGCCTGGTTTTCTAGGACTTGTCTACTGCATTCTCTGGCTCTGAAGTACGAATTGTTGAATGTTGGGAAGATTTTTACACAGTGCTACTTTCTGTCGCGACTGTTTTGGGGGATTATCCCATGTGTGTAGCGGTAACGTTCGAGCTCCATCTCGGTTTGCTCTCGTTGTTAGTGTCGGGTTTTCGTCACTGTTTTGTTGGCTTATTCCGGTTTTATGAGCGTCGAGTCTTTTTAGTATTAGTTTCTGGCTCGCAGGGCTCCATAGCTTTGAGCTGGAGTGTGGTTTGTGTTGAGTGCTCTATTGCCGTGTACAGCTTAGTTTTTCACTTTATTAAATCTAATCTTTTGTTTGCTTATCCTCCCTGTGTCATCATCTTTCTCTACTGATTATACACCAGGCGTGGACCTAGCGCTAGTCAATGGTCGAACTTAGCTCTCGTGTTCTTTTCCCGTAATTTCTCGTTTATTCTCAGAGTGGATCATTGAATTATTTTTATTAATTTCAACCCCACTCCGTGACACCAAAACAGATGGGAAAGCACCACAACGTATTAAACTCGTCGAACATTAAATGTTCTTGAATTATACCTCACCCATGCTTGCTACGTGATGAAGCCCAAAGGTTAGTTCAATGCCAATCAATATTAAATGTCTTTAGATGGGCACCTGCTGCCCGATCATGGCCTTTATTGCAAAGCACTGTTCACATATTTGCGAGTCCTGCAGTGCCTTGTGGAATGGTGGGCGATACTTGCCGTTCCGCAAGGCACTGCAAGACAGATCAGGCTCAACTTTTGAATGTCGACGTGCTTACGGAATGCTGCACCAAACCAATCATTCGCCGAGGGAAAAAGAAAGGAAGCTGCATGCCTCCGTGTGCTCATTGCCAGTGTTTTCTGCTCTGCTATGTACCCTGCTTGTGTGCTGTGATTTGCAAGCCAGCGCGGGATATATTTCCTTGATTTGTTTGTCTGTTCAGCTGTGCGAGGTTGTGATTGAAACAACCAAGAAGTATAGACCGCCATTCTTTTCATCAAGCTAAGGCTTCGCTCATCCGAACCGGGGACGATGACTGCTGTTGTTTACACGATTTTCGACAGCTATGTGGAGTGGCTTTGTGTTTAAAATTGCAATCCTAAGTGCAAAAAGAAGTTACCGCAGACTATATTGTTAAAGGTTGATTTCAACTGGCAGGCTCTGGCTACAACCACCTTAATATTCATTCAACATTGTTTGCATTTCTACTTACCCGTGATCGCTTCATTTGCCAAACACGTTAGTGGCCGGTCACCTTACCAATGAAATTAACGTGCTGGTGTCTCCGGCGAAGAATTCCCTCAGAGCTACATGCGATGCACAACCCAGTTTGTAGCCCGTTGTGACTGAAAGCTTTCACACTGGGGAAACGTTGTTGTCACAAACGCAGTCAAAGAATGCGATAGGATTGAGGGAACAGGGGGATTGTCCAAGTTGACTGACTGCATGAGCATATGTTTCTATCGCCACCGTGTTTCCTCCACGCAGGCGACGGAGAAAACGATATAGAGACTCCTCGCGCTTGGCAATGCCAAGTTTCTCTAAAACGTCGAAATACGAGACACCCAGGAGCGAAGTGTCGATATTGCCGGAGAGAGCGGCGGGACAACGATCAGCGCAGGATCGCGGCTTCGCCACTCTTATGCGACGGTGTCTTCGGTTTCCGCTCTCTGCAGCTTCCACCGGGACGCTAGCCGTGCCTAATTGTGCTAGCTTTGAGCACAACAGTTCATAGGGTTCACAGCGCCCGAGCGAAAGCTCGCGCAAAAGAACCGGCGAGCAGTCGAGTCGTTTCCAATCGACGGGGTGGCTAAACGCCGGTTGTGTAAATCGGGCTTAACGCCTGAGCCGGCTTGCTCAAAGCAAATCTAACGTTCTTGAATGTCATATAATAAAATCTGAGACGTGCTACATTCTATACAAACTTGATAAAAAAAATCAAACACTCACCTTCGGCTGCTACGTCCACCGTACCGCTACCGCTTCAAGGCAGAAGCAACATGGCGCTCGACGTTTTGGGGTGTTGGGCTGGGGTGTTTTCAGTGTTGCTTACACGCCTAGTCGTGTAAACCGAAACCGAAACACCAATTTTTACTACCCCAAGTAATTTTTTGACGATTTATCACTAGCAGAGCGTGTAAAAATATGCTAACGAGTGAAAATGGGGTGTAAACAGGCGAAATATTACATTTTCGCTAACAGTGTAGAGCAGTGCCTATGTGCTTTAACATGAATTACAGACTTTTACTTAATTTATATTTTGTTTCCCCCCGCCTTTTTTATTTGTTCCTTTTGCAGGGTACTGCAGGTTTCTCGGTATATTCTTTGGCCTCTTTACTATGAGGAATTGCTCTAAGCAGGATTAAACAATAAAAGCACCTCTAACGCTTTTATCCTCTACTACGGTACTCTTTGGCACACAACTGTACTATTTTATTCAACCTAACGAAAAAACGGGTTTTATGTACGTTAACTAAGAAACGTGCACACAGTCCGTCAGAATTACGAGAAAGTGTTTGTAAAATTACGGAAACTTTTTACAGTGCATATACATAGCCTTTTTTTTTGCTTACACTCACAGCAACTCTCGACACTCCTTCGTCACACAAATAGTCTGCCGAGCCAAAAAATCACGCCAACTTGCTCGCCTTCGCACCAATGACAACCCGCAACAAAAAACAGCGTTACGATGAAGATCGCATTTCCGACTTGTATGATTTAGGTGACCTCGTCTTGGTTTCGACACCCGTGCGTACGCCAGGACTCTCGGAGAAACTCCTCCACAGATATCTTGGACTATACACTGTACTTCACCGAACATCCTCAGTCAATTACTCCGTGACCCCACTAAAGCCGTCAACAGATCGGAGCTGCCGTGCGCTACAAAACGTTCATGCCATGCAGCATGAAATCCTTCGTCAAGCGCTCCGAACATTCGCAACTCCATCATCATGCTAAAGGACGGTCAGGAGGCCTCCATCTTCCTCTACGAGGTGAAGTGGGGGGCGACGGGATATTGTAACAACGTAACTTCATCACCATCTACATCCCCATTATCATTACCATCCACAACCGCGCATCGCCTGCACGAACTATGCATGGCTCACGCTAAAGCTGGAGGGGCCAAACTGTTCCAGGGCTCGGCCAGTAAATCCGGTGCTTTTTATCACTTCACTTTGTCTCTCTTAGAACATTAATATACGTAGGTTGATGGAGGATTACCTTAGTGAGAGTACCTAATGCGCAAGAAATCTGAATTTGCAGACGTAACTTTGAAAGTGCCCTAGATGTCGGTTGCTGGGTCACAATTATTTTAAGTTTTTACTAACAAAATAACACGACTCTCTTTCCTTTGATGTTAAAATATTTGCATATGCTTCCGTAATTCACGGAACCATGTGTCATGTAAATGATGTGGCGTCTTTGCAAGACGATTAAAATTAATCATTATGTGGCCAGACCTGGGGCCTACGTTTAAACTCGGGTAAATGCCTCAATCTCACATTTATTAAGAATAATCGCAATTTTGATTTGGTTTATATTATATAAGACTCATTGCACAAAGCATCTAAAATTAAATACCTACCTTACGAAAAATGCCGATGTAATTTTCACCATATTTGTATTATGGAACTAGAAACCTAACTGGGATTGTTTCTGAAAAAACTGAAATTCAGAATGCAGACAAAGGAATAATCTTTGAAAACCTGAAATCCACATAAAATTCAAGTAGATTTCTAGTTCTACACAATCATGATACCAAAAAGGTATGCTGGTTTTTTCGGTAGGGTAGGTGTCATTCTTTCTGCAAACTTTCTTTTAATCAGTGCATAGCAATGACCTTCATGGCTATGCTTCATGGCTATTCTGGTAAAGTACTTAGCTTTCTCATCCGGAACTTCCGCACCGCTCTCTATATCTTAAAATAGAGGGCGCATAATTCACTGCTAAGGCCACATTTAAAATTCGTAGGGGCCTCATGGGACCCTCAACAAAAATATCTCATAGATCAGATTGAAAAAAATAAAAAATCGTTCAAGAAGGTTGATTTTGAACAAATACTTTCGAGAAGCGAGTATCACTCAAATGATATCTAGGTCTAGTATAGAAACCTTCAACAAGAGGCGCAAAATTGTAGATTATTGTAGAATAATTCATATATAACAATTAAAGAGGAGTAATTAAAGAATGTTTTAAATTCCCTCAATACATCTCGAACAGGACGGACCTTAGTAAGATAATACGTGAAATAATATGTCGGACCAACTATAGAATGTTTTCGTTTTTTCAACGAACCAAATCTGAGAGGAATAACTTTCCTACAGCTGTCGTATCACCCAACAGCGATTCATTTTAAAGCGCAATTCTTTGGCGCCCATTTCCGGGTTGAGCGGTGTCGCCGTCGGCGTCGGCGTAACCGCGCGTTGCAATATGGGACGTTTCCTCGCTAAATGTAGCCGGGACATTTCCTCTAAATTTAGCGAGAAATTCGGGGAAAATTTTTCGATAAATCGGAGGGGAGCAGGGACAGCAGTAGGTGAGAGTATGGAGGGGGAGGCGTTGAATAGCCTCCCCTCCGTACCCTCCCCTCCTCCTGAGTTGCGCTTTGATTCGGCATTACAGAGATGTAAACGTATTCTTTTTTTTCGTTTTTGTGGGATGATCACTGTGTTATGAATTAGCTTTCTTGGTTGTTACGTGTCAATAGTGTGTTATTTGTGATTACTTTATATTTTGATGTTTCATTCTGATAATATGTGCAATATTATTTGCTTCTTTGATCTTTGCGAAATAAACGCCTAAGCAAAGGACTAGGTGAGGAAAAGACAGCGGCAGGCGTAATTAGTTGGTTTGCATCTGGAAATGAACACCTAAAAACAAGGGGCAAAAATAAGGAAAAGACAACACGAGGAATAACTAGTTGGTTTTGCATCTTGAAAGGAACGCCTAAACGCACGTGACAAAAGTGAGGATACGATAACACGACGCGTAACTAGTTGATTTGGCATTTCGAAATAAACGCCTAAAAAGAAGGGACAAAAGTGAGGAAAAGGAAGCTCAACTAGTTGGTTTTGCATCTCGAAATTAACGCATTATAGCCAGGGACAAAAAGTGAGTATAAGACAACACGATGCGTAACTAGTTAGTTTTGCGGAATGAACGTCTAAAAACAAGAAACAAAAGTGAGAAAATACAACAAGGCTTAACTGGTTGGTTTTGTATCTCGAAATTAATGAATAAAAACACGGAACGAAAGTGAGCAAAGGACTAAACATGGGGCAACTAATTGGTTTGCATCTCGAGACGAACGCCTAAAACAAGGCACGAGAGGAAGGAAAATACTACATGAGGCGTTAGACCCTCTGTTGTCTCGTGTTGTCTTTACCTAATTTTGTCTTTTGTTTTTAAGCATTCATTTTGAGACTGGACAGGAAATCAGTTCGTCGACAGAGTGTGCGTCAATGGTGACTAAATGTGAGGACCAAATTCGGCCTCATCTGTTTCCGCAAAGAACATTACCAAAGACGGCTTTACGCAGTGACAGCTTCGACGCCGCGCAAAGTGCAACATCCAGCGAATGTTCCACTTCGTGCATGGAACATCCAGTGGAACATTCAAGAACTGCAAGGTAAAATGTGCACCGAGCCAGTCAAAGTCGAAGGCTGTGTTTATGTCCATAGGCTCCATTCGGACACATCGGTTACATATCTGTGTACTCTGTAGACGACGAGGCTTTCAACGCTTTAAACTCTTTCGAAGTCTGGCCGGAAGGCTGCTTCATTCAGGAGTTCTTCGATAAACTGAACGTCTCGCGTGTGTCTGAATAACTACACCAAGATGGAAGCATTAAAAAAACACGAGGTATAAAACAAAAATGTTCGCGGGTCAAGAACAAAAGCAGATGAATATTTGTTGAATCTTGCGGTTTCTCCTTTCGAGATTAAATCTCTTACAGCGACTTGGTTGAGTTCAGAAATACATGATTCGCAATATTTTCTAAACGATCCTACACTGACTTTTGTCATGACCATGGTTATATCACAACTGGTCAGCGGTTTGGCAGAGTGGTTTTAATGACCGTCTCAAGCAACTTCAAGGCGCACCGTAGACGCCACTTTGAGAACTGTGATGAGTGCGCTTGGCTGGAGGTATCATTACGTGACCGCTGAAGTTACCTTATCGGAAACTATAATTTTTCACATAAATTGCAATAACAACTTTTTGTTTCACACTTGGACACATTAACAGGTGAAAATAATTTTAGAAAATACAAGTGAAAATATATGGTGATACGCCCGGAAGGTAAACCTTCCGGGCGTAGACTAGACTCTTGGTGGATTTGATCGGAGTATTTACCTTACAGAAAGGGTTTTCCACGATAACCTATCTGTATGGGTGTTCCCCGGAAAACTACTTAATAATGCCTTGGGCAACAAATTTGAACTGCATTTATCTGGCTTCCCTATCGGCGCGCTAGCGCCATCGTGAAACCTCTTTGTGGAAGAAGATGCTCATCTACCGCCCTTTAAAACCCAGTTTTAGTTGCCGTGTTTATCACGCAAGCATGCAAAATCCATTTATTGCTCTCGAAAGGAAGATTACTACACCCAATTTACGTATATTGAATAGTACGTGTGGTCTGAGGTATTAATTCTAATGGCGCGGATTTCGCCGCCAGAAAGTTGACGTCAGTGATGAAGAAGCTATCGACAAATATGTGCCTGAGAAGCTTATTTAACGGACCAAGTTTCGGAGCTGGTTTTCGAGAGAATTGAAAACGTCTTGGCAAAATCAAGCTCGTTTTCATGGCCTGTTAAAAAAAAATGAGCAAGTGTGGTACCAAATACTTAGCAGCTTTCGCTCCTTAGCTGAAACATTGCTTGCTCGCGGTAAATACGTGCACAAAAGATGTGCTTGAAATAGTTTATTATTTGATCCCAAATATCTCTAGAAATTTGTTAACAGTGGGAAAATGTAGTCTTCAAAACATTCATCTTTCCGCTTTTCTAGTAACGGTTAGATCTATCATGTTTCGTCCCCTTAAGACGTCGTCGCCGAGGTTGCTTCGTTTTTTAGCAGCTATTTACCGCCCATTCACTCGGTGAGATCAGAGCGAGTGCCAGATCTCACCGCTCTCAGAGCTGCTCTACTTGTGACGTCTTCCGGGCTATAAATAGTCTCCCGTCGAAATGATCCGTTTTTCAGGATGAAATTCTATTTTTTTATATATATTATAGGTTGATAAGTGTTCCTGGCCCGTGTAACAGCTCATATTTTTAATCTCTTCGCACAAGTGTATTTTCTGCAATGCGGAAGAAAGTCATAATCGAGCCCCTTAATAAAAATGGTGGTGCCTGTATGGTCTCAAATGACCCTCTTGTGCCACTGTTGTATGGCTTTGCCCATTTGAACCCATTGTCAAAATACATATTTCCTCTCATTTATCACTGTACCTGACGTAACAACCGTGCTTTCTAGAGGACTTTCGGTTGAAACTGGCCTCCGAAACTGGAGCAATGAACAACCCTGCCCTGGCAACCTGGATCGTCTACAACCGGCAGGACCCTTAATAAGGAAGCCGTCAATGGCTTCTTCTCGGGGGATGACAACGGCAAGATGGAACGCTCAGCCCTTCGACTGTTGCATGTGCTGCTCTCTTTCGGCATGTCAGTCGACCACATCCCGCTTGACGCCAGCGGAGCGGCCTTTTCTTCCTTCGCTTTTTTCACCACCGTCACGACAACATAACAGCCGCTTCTGGAGCAATAGATAACCCTGCCCTGGCAACCTGGATCGTCTACAACCGGCGGGACCCTTAATAAGGAAGCCGTCAACGATTTCTTCTCGGGGAATGACACTGGCAAGGTGGAACGCTCACCCCTTCTACTGTTCCAGGTGCTGCTCCCTTTCGGCATGTCAGGCGACCACATCACGCTTGGCGCCAACGGAACGGCCTCTTCTTCATTCGCTTTTTTCACCACCGTCACGAGAACACAACAGAAGGTTTTGGAGCAATGGATAACCCTGCCCTGGCAACCTGGATCGTCTACAACCGGCGGGACACTTAATAAGGAAGCCGTCAGCGATTTCTTCTCGGGGCATGACACCGGCAAGATGGAACGCTCAGCCCTTCTACTGTTCCAGGTGCTGCTCACTTTCGGCATGTCAGGCGGCCACATCACGGTTGGCGCCAACGAAACGGCCTCTTCTTCCTTCGCTTTTTTCACCACCGTCACGACAGCACAACAGCCGGTTCTGGAGCAATAGACAACCCTGCCCTTGGAACCTGGATCTTCTACAACCGGCGGGACCCTTAATAAGGAAGCCGTCAACGATTTCTCCTCGGGGCATGACACTGTACGATGTGGGAAAAGGGCAAGCTTTCAACATGGAGTCAGGCGCGCAAAAAGCCCTTTATTCACTTCGTCTTCCCTCGTGTCGGCCAAACCGATACGAGAGGTGAATTACTTCACACATCTCCCCTACTAAGTCTCACACCGACAACCAATCCCACATCTCCCCTCCTAAGTCTCACAACAAACAGCTCACACCTTTCTCCCTCTAAGTCACACCTGCATCGTTCATTGTTCTTGATACCTCTTTGGTACTCGAACACATCTTCCACTTTTTGTGTGAGCGTGGCCGCCGTCGGCGCATGAGGCCCAGCCTCTGGTGAATCAGCATCGTCTTCTTGCACATTTTCGGGTACCTGTACTTCTGATTGAGATGCCTGACTGGGTAAGGAAATCAGGTGTGTTCTGTTTTTGCGGATAGAGTCTCCGGCGTCAATGTCGATCCAGTATGATCTGGGCTCATTTGCACTGCTTTGGACGACTCCTGTTCGTTGCAGGTCGACTACCCACACGTCAGTTCCCTCGTCCAAGTCGACTAAGTGTCGGACGCCATGCCGGCAATCGAAGTCTTCTTTTTGTTTTCGTCGCTGAGACATTTCAAATTTTCTAATGGTGTTGAGATCTGGAAGGCAGGGAACGAGGCGGCTGGACGAGACTGGGAGATTTGTACGTAACCTCCTGCCCATCAGAAGTTCTACCGGACTTTATTCATTTTTCAATGGACTCGTTCTGTAAGCGAGTAGGGTCTTGTATGGGTCTTCTGTTTTCTTCAGAGACGACTTTATTATTTATTCCATTCAATTGCTTTGGGAGTACCTTGGACTGGAAGTGATGGGGCGAAAACCATAATCCTTTGCGAATCCATCGAATTCGCGATTAGCGAACTGGGGTCCGTTGTCGGATACCACCATGTCCGGTATCCCATGCCTCGCAAAAATAGACTTGCAATGGGTGATCACAGTTCCCGATGAGAGACCACCAAGGCGGACCAGTTCTGGGTACCGTGAAAAATAGTGAGTTATGATTAGCCACTAGGCTCCGTGCCAGAAGAACAAATCCATCGCTATTCTTTCCCAGGGACGCTGTGGGAATTCTGTTTACAGGAAAGTGATTTTGCGATTGACACTCTGTTTGAGGCATATGTGACAGTTTTTGATGAGCCGCTCAATATCAGAGTCAATTCCAGGCCACCAAACAGAATACCTTGCTCGTCATTTGCATTTCCCTGTTGGAAAATATCGATGATGGAAAGATGATGGAAAAGGCTCATACAAGCGTAACCGTAATATGGGACATCCTATACAAGCGAAAAGGCAGCTCCAGTATAGTGGATTACGGCGGAACGATACAGGTAGGCGGAACCATACAAGCGTGTCGTATTATGGGACGTCCTATACCGGCGTAGTGGATTATGGCGGAACCACGTAGGCGGACGGAACCATACATGGATAACGTAATATGGGACATCCTATACCAGCGAAAAGGCGATACCGGCATGTTGGAGCCATATGGCTCCAACATGGTGGTTTCGCCTTTTCACTGTTGTACACGGCAATTTAGTTTTAAGCTTTACATATATGTTTAGAAAGGTCGTGAAAGCTAAATTAATGCGATTTGTGCAGGCGAGTTATATGGCCAGGCGTACGTAGTATAGGGACCTAGTCGTAACGATCAGTCAGATAATTAAATACAATTTGTTAATTAACTTTTTAATTAGTGAAAATGAAACTATGGTTTCTATTGGAAACTTGCTGAGTCACTGAAAACCACAAAATCAACTCTTTTTAGAAGGATATAATGCAGGGGTACCATTTTACGCGTTCTGTAAAAATGCTTTATTTGGACGAGTTTCTAGGTTTCAGTTTCTTATCAGAGCTCATCTTTGCGCCCACGGTCCTGTTCCCCAGGGGCTTAGACGCGCAACACACGTGCGCCTTGCTTCCCTCCATCCTACGAGGGAGGCGAGGGGGCGGCTTCGCACTGCGGCCACCGGGCAGCAGGACCGTAGGTGCAAAGATGCGCTCTGGTGAGAAACCGAAGTCTGGAAACGCGTCCAAATTGACCATTTTTTTAGAACACCATAAAATGCTGCTCTTGTCTTATATCTTCACAAAGAAAATTGATTTAGTGTGTTTTGATGATGCTTAGAAGTTTCTAATTGGAACCATGGGTCTATTTTTACTGATTAAAAATTTCAGGAACATACTATACTTAGAGAGAGGCTGAAGCGGTTTTGTATTTGAGAAAACACTTTTAAATCTTCTTCATTTGACCTCCAGAATCTCAAATATCAAAATTATTTGCCAATTTAATTAATCGAGGCTGCATAGAGTCATTTTTAAAGCGCTTTGAAAGCACTTCCCTAGAGAGCGACGTCACAAGAGCAGCTTTCAAAATCTATGTTCACGCATCTTCAGCGCCTATGAAAGCTATGCACGCACATGCTATTTTTAAAGGGGCAGAAAAATGTGTCACGACTGGTGCCAATGCGGGAGAATATACCTAGAAAACTTGCGACTGGACGCGCGGCCCTTAAGCGACACACACTTGGCGGCTGAAAGGTCTTCTTACGATGTCACTATTGGTAGGATGTTGTTTTTGTGTTTTCTCACGTTTAGTTATATCTTTGTGGAAAACGAACGGGATATTCAGATTCGCGGGATAAAACCACGCGAGAATGAACCTCCATCTAGTTTTCTGAAAGAAGTCTGGCACATCTCTGTAATAAGCCGACTGATCATTACAAATTAGCCTTTTATACCATGCCGCCCTGGCCATATAACTCACATGTACAGACTGCGTAAATGTAGCTTTTACAGCTTTTTTTTTAAAAATCTGTAAAATATACAAAAAAAAAACACTCTGTAGAATGTCCCCCAATACAATATGATTGTATGCTTCCTTTCTCGCTTGCATTGTTCAAGAAAGACTTGTGGATATCCAGCGTTTCATTGGAATGCCGGATGTCAATGAGTCTCTACATCAGTGAGTGGTTTCAAACAATTATGATGTTTGCACACCAGTAAGCTCTTATCTGAGGCTCACCAGGAGCACTAAGAGCAGAGGCAAAATGTCGTGACCTGGTAAATTTGGTTGCAGGTATTTATTTTTAGAAGAACTGCATGCAGCAAAGCTTAACTTTGCTCAAAAGAAGATAATTAAAAATTCAATACTGAACAATGGTGTCCCTTGAGCTGTCAGACCAAACTCCCACTCTTGTCACTCAGGAGTTCCTAACTTGTGCGTAGAGGATCAGCACAACCCAGATTTGTGCTGCAAGCGCACCTGCAATATAAAAGTTGAAAAAACATGAGATGAAATATGAGACGTTTACAATTCTCTGTAATGAGAAAATACAGTACAGCTCTCGAAGAGGAAGATGGGAGGGTATGCCCCTCCTTCCCCTCCCCTCCTCCTCTTCTGCTCCCTCCGATTTAGGGGGAAATTTCCCCACTAAATTTAGCGGGTTAAGTTTCCCAATAAATTTAGCGCGGAAATTGATGTCACATAACCTCAACACAAATGCAGTTTTTCCGCTAAAAGTAGCGGGGAAAATGACGTCACATGACCGTGTCACGTCATCCATAAAAACATTCAGTTTCTCAGCTAGACTTAGCGGAAATATTAACGTCACATCACCACAACAATAATTCAATTTCCTGCCAAGTTTAGTTAAACGGTTACGCCGACAGCGACGCCGCGAAACGCGGAAACGGGTGCTAACAGCTGCGCTAAAAACTAAATGCATCAGGTGAAATAAAGTGAACATTAGATATACTGTAAGAAAAAGAAGAGAATCTAAGATACCGTTCTCAGATCCTTCCTTTTGTCCGTTCTCAAACGTTTTGATATCAAGAAATGTTTATCTCTTTATTCATACCCAGAGAACCCGTCCCAGTTTCAGCATGAATGCAATAAATCAATGCAGACTAGACCTAGTAAACTATAATGCACATAAAAATGAATGTTTGCCACATAGTCAGGTATCAGTCAGTGGCTCAGATCTCAAAATACATTTGTATTGAGGAACATTCCTGAATAAAACTTCTGGGCTTCGAATTCAACAGTTTGTACTTCCATAAGGAACACTGTATGGCACTGATTTTTTTTTGTTTTTTGTGACACATCAGAAACAGCACAACACTGTCATCCTTGCATACCTAACAAGAATTTGTATTTTTTTTTTTTTTTTTAGCATGGCATGTGCTATTCTAATGCCCATACAGCCTCCTTTAACAAAATTTCCTTTGTATAGCTTTTTATTGGTTCTTATTTAGCTCGCACGACAGATTCGGTACCTTGAATTCTCACTCGGCATCAACAGTTTTATATATTAATGTAATAGCGAAAGACAAGATGTATGGACTTGAGTACGGTTCAACAAGCACAGATGTTGAGAAAAGTACTGAGGAAAACTCAAATGTCAAAATAAAAATAAGCTGGAATGTGGATACAATTATGGACATGGTCATGAATACAGTTAGCAGATTCAATATAAAGAATATGTGTTAGACGCACGCTCAAAGAAACCTGTTGCATCATTATTCATTCAAATTACTTTGCAGAACCCAGCGCTGCAGTCTCAGGTGGAAGTTCGCTGGATGAGTCTACTGAAAATGAGTGTAGACGGAAAAAGCAGTTTGATCTGCGATAATGAGCATTACATAAGTGACATGTCATTATTACTGTTACAGTGCCGAATGTTCCAAACTGTCAGTCGCATCATTCTGTGAATTCCCTCCGTACATTACAGGGTTTGGCTCTTTCGAATGCTTTGCGAGAAAAATGATGAACTGGAAATATCTAGAGTAGTTCTAGAAAAACTATTTCCAGAATCTTATCTCAGCATCGCAAAGAATATAAAAAGTTTCTAAAGACAAGGTTAGTGCAGGAGTTGAATAAACTAAATACTTTGTTTTTCGAAACCATCTTGCCGTAGTAAACGTATGAAGTTCCCCTAGGTAGAGCTAGTCATTACGGATGATTGTGCCCATTGCATACCATAAAAATTTAATTTGCGACCTACAATATTTACAAACTCAATTAACTCTGAATAAGTGGACCACTTGGCATTAAAGATTGGCCTCACCATGACTGTCTGCCAACATCTACATAATAATTTTCATGAACCTATGTATTTCAAGAAAATATTTGGTGCGAGCTGCTTAAAACACAATAGCACTTTTTAACGAGTGCTGATTGTTGGGCAAGTTGGTACGGTACGTTAGAAAACATAATTGCGCTTTGAAGACGGGGACATAGGAAGGACAGACACCACCGAGTGCTAACTTTCAACTGATTTAATTCAAGAACCTCAGCGTAAAAACACACTGCGTCACCGCACCACATCTCAACCAATCCGTGGCCCTGCCACGGACCGCAAGTACGCCAACTCCTTATCCGCCAAGTCAATTGACGCCACACTGACACAACACGTGCCAGAACTATTTATAGCATCAGCCTCCATAATCTCTCTAACAGTCATATCTTTGTGCCTAGCAAGAACAGTAGACAAAGCAAATAATGGTTTGCACTCGCAGTGATGATCTGTCGTGTCACTGTCATGACTGAGGGTGCAAACAATTATTTGCTTCGTCTACTGTTCTTGAGAGGCACAACGATAGGACTGTTAGCGAGATTATGGAGGCTGACACTATAAATAGTTCCGGCACAAGTTGTGTCAGTATGGCGTCAATTGACTTGGCGGATAAGGAGTTGGCATACTTGCGGTCCGTGGCAGAACGGATTGGTTGAGATGTGGTGCGGTGACAAAGTTCGTTTCTACGCTGAGGTTCTTGAATTAAATCAGTTGAATGTTAGCGCTCTGTTGTGTCTGTCCTTCCTATGTCCCCATCTTCCAAGCGCAATCATGTTTTCTATCACACTTTTTAACACTAATAGAAAGCCTGTAGTGGGCCACAACTTAAGCAGTTTTCACTTCATTATGAAGAGCAATTACACATATGTGAACCATGAATATCGGCCTGCACTGAATTTTTTTCTTAAGCTGAACGTGCAAGTTCCTGTTTTTTTATATTTCACATGTCCCGACTGCTGGGTGTGGTAGGGACATAAGATTGATGACACCAACGAAACACAATGATTATTTTAAGAATTTGTTTGGGTAAAGCACAAACAAGGCGATCTGCGGGAAGTTATTTCTGTGACACCGTCGAACCTACATCCGCGGGCTTTAAGTTCACATGTTAATCATGTCTGCAGACTCCTTTTTGTAATTGGAACTCCATCCAACCCAATATTTGAATATGTTTTTTTGCATTTTAGGCTTAGTAGTGCTTTTGCTGTTCTAGTAATAGGTAAGAAAAATGCTTATTTCAAGTGGCATACCTAACACCTGGTGGCACGAGGACTCCCCTGTCGTGATGCTGATCGAAAGTCATAGGCAGGGAGATACTGCGATGCTCTTGTTGCTGGGATTATCTCCCCCATGGTCCTGGCCAGACCACAGAAAAAGATTGAGTCCAAGCTTGTGGCCACTAGGATCTCCAGATCTTGAGGCACCCAAGTAGCTGAAAATAAAAACAAATCACAATCAAGTACTTGGCAGAGCTACATTAGAATGGCTAGCATATTCTTTCGTGATCAGCACATAGATCCTCTTATTTTAGTCACAGTCAACCCCAGGACAAGGCCACGTAGGCGTTAAAATGATGGGCACCGAATTAAGGCGAATGATCAAATGCATTCATTTAACCCTCTTTCGCCCCAACCTGAGAGACTTCTGTCAAATATTCACATTTAACTGTAAAGACTACAAATAAAACTACTACTGCAATGCAGAGCCGTATAGTCTGTTCTCAAATGTTTTGATTTTAAGAAATGTTTATATCTTTATTCATACCCAGAGAACCCCTCCCAGTTTCAGCATGAATGCAATAAATCAATGCAGACTTGACCTTGTAAACTATAATGCACATGAAAATGAATGTTCGCCACATAGTCATGTATGAGTCAGTGGCTCAGATCTCTAAATACATTTGTATTGAGGAACATTCTTGAACAAAACTTCTGGGCTTTGAATTCGACAGTTTGTACTTCCATAAGGAACACTGTATGGCACTGATTTTTTTTGTGACACATCAGAAACAGCACAGCAGTGTCATCCTTGCATACCTAACAAGAATTTGTATTTTTTTTTTTTAGCATGGCATGTGCTATTTTAATGCTTATACAGCCTCCTTTAACAAAATTTCCTTTGTAGAGCTTTCTATTGGTTCTTATTTAACTCGCACGACAGATTCGGTACCTTGAATTCTCACTCGGCATCAACAGTTTTATATATTAATGTAATAGGAAAAGACAAGATGTATGGTCTTGAGTACGGCTCAACAAGCACAGATGTTGAGAAAAGTACTGAAGAAAACTCAAACGTCAAAATAAAAATAAGCTGGAATGTGGATACATTTAAGGACACGGTCATAAATACAGTAGCAGATTCAATGTGAAGAATACGTGTTAGACGCACACTCAAAGAAACCTGTTGCATCTATATTCATTCAAATTACTTCGCAGAACCCAGCGCTGCAGTCTCGGGTGCGAGTTCGCTGAATGAGTCCACTGAAAATGAGTGCAGACGGAAAAAGCAGTTTGATCTGCGAAAATGAGCATTACATAGGCAAATGACATGGCATTATTACTGTTACAGTGCCGAATGTTTCAAACTGCCAGTCGCATCATTCTGGAACTCCATCCGTATATTATAGGGTTTGGCTCTCTCGAATGCTTTGCGAGAAAAATTATCAACTGGAAATGTCTAGCGTAGTTCTAGAAAAACTACTTCCAGAATCCTAACTCAGCATCGTAAAGAATACAAAAAGTTTCTAGAGATAAGGTTAGTGCAGGAGTTGAATAAACTAAATACTTAGTTTTGCGAAACCATCTTGCCGTAGTAAACGTATAAAGTTCCCCTAGGTAGAGCTAGTCATTACGTATGATTGTGCCCATTGCATACCATAAAAATTTAATTTGCGACCTACAATATTTACAGACTCAACCAACTCTGAATAAGTGGAACACTTGGCACTAAAGATTGGTCTCACCATGACTGTCTGCAAACATCCACATAATAATTTCCATAAACCTATGCATTTCTAGAAAATATTTGGAGCGAGCTGTTTAAACTGCCATAACACTTTTTAACACTAATAGAAAGCCTGTAGTGGGCCACAACTTCAGCAGTTTTTACTTCATTATGAAGGGCAGTAACAAATATGTGAACCTTAAAACTAGGCCTGCACTGAATTGCTTTCTTAAGTTGAACGTGCTATGCTCGGTTCAATATATTATCTTTGCAGAGCTGACAATGTGCAAGTTCCCATTTTTTTATATTTCAAATCGCCCGACTGCTGGGTGGGGTAGGTACATAAGATTGATGACACCAACGTAACACAATGATTATTTTAAGAATTTGCTTGGGTATAGCACTAGCGAAGCCATCTGCGGGAAGTTATTTCTGTGACTCCGTCGAACCTACATCCGTGGGCTTTAAGTTCACATGTGAATCATGTCTGCAGACGCCTTTTTGTAATTGGAACTCCATCCAACCCGAGATTTCAATGTTTTTTGCATTTTAGGCTTAGCAGTGCTTTTGCTGTTTCACTTCAAGAATAGGTAAGAATGCTTATTTCGAGTAGCATACCTAACACTTGGTGGCATGAGCACGCCCTTGTCGTGATGCTAATCGAAAGTCACAGGCAGGGAGATACTGTGATAATCTTGTTGCTGGGATTACCTCCCCCATGGTCCTGGCCGGACCACAGAAGAAGATTGAGTCCAAGCTTGTGGCCACTAGGATCCCCAGATCTTGAGGCAACCAAGTAGCTGGAAATAAAAACAAATCACAATCAAGTACTTGGCAGAGCTACATTAGAATGGCTAGCATATTCTTTCGTGATCAGCACATAGATCCTTTTGCTTTTATACTTTGTACTTGTACCTATTAAAAAACTGCTCCTTCACAGCCACAGTCATAGACACACCCCAGGACAAGGCCACACAGGCCTTGAAATGATGGGTACTGAATTAAGGCGAATGATCAAATGCATTCATTTAACCCTCTTTCACCCCAACCTGGGAGATTTCTGTCAAATATTCACATTTAACTCTAAAGACTATAAAAAAAACTACTATTGCAATGCAGAGCCGTATAGTGGGAGAGTTTAGCCAGTGGGTGTGGTGACAAAGGTGGCGGAAAGGAGGAAAGGGAGGAGAGCGCCGAAGGAGGGAGAGAGAAGGCAGCAAAAAGGAGATGACCACTATTTTGACGCAACGCTGTTGGCGCGGAGCACTGTTGAGGCTATGTGTCGTCTGCTACTGGCTTAATTCATTTTTGCCTTTATAAAACTTTGCGTTTAAACATGGAAAAACTTCTTTCTTTAGGTTTTTAAGCCACCGAGGAATAACACTATATTATTTTATTGCCAGAGCCTGCCAAATAAAAGCAAAGGGCAGGTGTCTGGATAGAAAGAGTTTAGTTGGCGCACCAAGAGGCTAACCAATAAAAATGGGTACCACTCTGCGCAAAATGCCTAAAAAGCGTGCATCTCAACTTGACACTAACAGCGGCATACACTATCTATTTTACCGACTAAAGGGTACTAGATCATTATTTCCAGCTAACTAGTCAAACTAGATATTCTTGCCGACTTGCTTTTTAGGAAAATTTTTAAATTTACAAGAACTATTAAGACAACAGCTAAAAAAAAGCAATGGCAAAACCAACAATCGAATTCGCCTGCTCTCCAGTAGCACGACATCTATAGAAGGCAGACCTGCAGAATGAGCAAGCAGTCTAAAAAAGAGTATGTCCCATGTATAATTTGTTTCCATGCTGCAAAGCAAGTGCTGGAAAGAGGTTTCACGACATTAACAAAATTTCTTGCAATCAGTTGAGAACAAGTTAGAGCAGCGAACTTGTCCTTGCCCTTGGCATAACGTCTTAGTGTTGCCCATGGAAACTCAAATAAATTTGTAAATAAAAACAAAAAAAACTAACCTTTATAAAAAAAATCTAGCTTTCGCAAAGAAAAGTTATCTTGAACAAAATATGCGGGATACGGTTGTACAGCATCCATTTCTGTGCTGAACCAATTTTGAGGCAAATCTGCGACAATGAAAAGAAAACGCCCGAGTACATTAGGGAAAGACCTACAAGAAAAAAATTTAGAACGACCACGGACAGGAATTTCTGGTGAGGCTCTCGGAGTGACACCCTGCAATGGGCCTGCGCAGACCAGAGAACAAGATCGGTCAGAGCTTGCAGCCATAAGGTGCTTCATACCATGAAGTTCCAGAAGTAGCTGCAATTGGAAGCAAAGTGCATTTCATTTCTCTGCAGAATGGAGAGTTTAATAGCTAGTATGCATTCATAAGGTGATACAGTCACGAATGCAGATTTTTCAATGCAGCACTATATCACCAAATTGTTAACCGTGCCGGGCAACACTAAAAACCGAGAGCATTATTCCAAACTATCTCAGTTTAAAGTTAACCACGGCAGAAGCTGCAAGCCATGTGACCTTCAAGTTGGACGCCATGGTACGTCGAGCTTATAATCATGTGTCACACTGTTTTTGCTGCAATGGCTTGTAGTGTAAAAAGTGGTCCAGCTTAAAGAGATGCAAAGTATAGACGTTTGTGAGTGGGGCCCTGACCTAGTCTTGAGCTACATTGCGAGGAAGGACGTTTCAACCGGGATGTTTGCTGCCTGTATCCACACAACCAGCTTGTGGACAGCGATTGCTCGAGCCGAGTACATGTCCTCGACAGTGCCATTATTTGACAAGCAGTTTTATGAATGTTAAACATGACTGACTTACAGAGAGACTGCATCTCAACGACTAATGACTTGGGATACCTAACTGAATACTGATATATTAACTGAATGCAAAACAAATTACCTGGCAGGCATTAAATTTATCAACAAGGTGGGTCGACTCCGCATTAAGTTGGAGTCGATGCGTCAGGCACGTAGCCGGGATTTTGTTTCAGGGGGGGCCCACTCATAATAAAATGCTGTATGAGGGGGAGGGGGGAGAGGAGGACCCATGCAAAATGGAAGATATCGGGGGGGGGGGTGGGGGGGGGCCGGGCCTCATAAGCCTCCCCCTGGCTACGTGCCTGCGATACGTAATAGGACAATACAAACAAAGATATGCCTTACAATTCCTCTTGCACCCCCAAAATGATGTGTTTTTGAAGGTAAGATACACAATGTTCTTGATTCAGAAAGTGCCTCAGCTGTACAAATGCATATGCAGTAAGGGCACTCGCCAAGCCTATTCTCCTCAGCTCTGTGCAGGTTAAGCTAAGTTAGAGTATAGAGGTACACGCTCACTGACAGCATGAGGAAGGCAGGGAGAAGTCTCCGTTGTTCCACCACCAGCCCGTCTGCTACCTTCGATGACGTTTCAGCGCCTCATGAGCCTGGAGCGAGCACATCTGTCCAAAGTGGGGTAAAAAGCACAAGCACGTGCTGGAGGACGCCCAGCCATTCTCTTTTTGTCATCGGCTATTCTACATATTTTAGTATGACATATTTTTAAGTGAGAAAAAGTATTGCAAATATGCAGTCCAACTTTGACCATAATACAGAAGTCTGATAAAGATAACAGTTGCCATTCACCATTTTCCAAATAAGTGGTCCCATGTATTGGAACATCTACACATGTGGTGCGTGAGTGGGTTCAGGACTGAGACGCTAGAAAACGAAGCGCTCACAAGGCTTGTCTGGCCCTTCCAACCATGCGGGTACATTCATCGCAAATCCCCGATTTTTAGACAAAATGATTTAGAATGAGCAAATCTTGTCTACGCCCGAGGTAGAACATTGAATTGTGATTCCCCCATATTGTGCCAACCATCCTTCAACCTGCGGTACCACCTGCAAATGAACTATGTTGCGCTGCGGCACGCGTCCATGCTGCCTACTTCAGGGAAAATCACTGCTCGTGTTGAAGACGACATCCCACAGTGTACAGGCAACAATGTTTAACGAACTAAAACAAAATTGATATCATTCAATAGACACAGATAGGCTCACAAAGTGTCGACACCATGATTGTTGTTGTTGGTTTTACTCTTGCATACAAACAAAAGTGACTTCCTCTTTCCTCTGATGTACAGTAAAACCCCCTTATCTTCGTGGCCCCTATTTCTTCTCGAATCGGTCACAGAGCACATAATCGCAGCCACTGAATTCTGCAAAATTAAAGGCCGCGAAAATTAAAGGTTCGCCAACATTAAAGAGTTTACTGTTCTTCCGTGTGTCACATGATGTTAACATTTCAAGGAGGCTGAAGGTATTGGTTTAAGAAAAAATTGACCTATAAAAAAAATGCCCTTCTCCAGGTTAGGCACGCGAGGTTCTTTTGCACTACCTATAAGGCGGCAAGTTTGTTTCGGCAGAGCTTTTGGTTAAACGGAGTCACAAAAGTAGCTATACTTGGAGTCAACTATTTTGTGCTGCACTATAAAGCTAGAGTAAATTCCACTGTGCTTCTGCACAGCACTGCTTGTTGCGAGAGCATATGTGGTTTAGTGTTGCATCCCATTTGCATGATCTAGAGAAACTAGCACTAGCAGAGTTTGAGCACTCAAAAAAAAAAAAAAACACACAGCCGACTGTGGAAACATTGAGAGATGCACACATGTGAACTGTGCATTTCTTAAAAGTGGATTCCAGCAAAGGTAAAGACAATATGTAAACTTACGGCGGCCATACTTGCCTTTCCCAAGCACGACCACTTTTCCCTCGGTTGTACCATCCAGTAAGAAGCACCAGCAACACGCCCATGAGACGCCGCCGACTCATGGATTGAATGACGACCCGCCTGAGGTCTTGGAAGGAGATCCAGAACACTGCTTTAGGCCAGATGTGGTATCTGGAGGGGGCAGGGACTAAAAGTAAAAATTAACAAATTTATCTGAAGCGCTACATTCCTATAGCATAAACTCTAGGATAGCAGTATCATTTTTTTTTTGAGGTCAGTGATGCATTTTAATTAAACACAAATGGTTGGTTTATATGATGAACCAGCAGCCCCTATTTTCCTTAAGTGTAACGGAGTGTCTAACGTTACGTCCGACGGAACCCGAAATAAAAATTAAAGTTACGCCCAACGTAACTGTCAAGCATTCGAGTTGCGTCCGACGTAAACCAAAATAAAAATTAAAGTTACCGTATTTACTCGAAAATAGGTCGAACCCTATTTACTGGGTCCATATGGAATAAAAAAAAAGTAATTCAAATATAGGTCGACTTTTTTTTTATTTTTAAGAACAGGGGAAATTTTGGGCAAAAGGAAGAAACAAACCTTTATTTACATCACTCTCAGCTAAATCACGGGGCGATGCCAAAAACTTCATCACCGTCAGAACTTCTGGACATGTCATCGTCGTCCGAAGCTTCTTCAGCTGGGTAGACATCCTCGCGTATTCGCAGCAATACTTCACTGACACCGTTGTAAAATGACGACAGGAAACGAAAGAAGGTGCGAAGCGACGGAAGACAAACTACAAAGACGCAAGCAAAGCCGCCGTGTCGCCATGAGCAACACGCGAGCCGAGCCGCCTCAAGCAACTAACAAAAGTAACTTTTTTTTTTTTTTTTTTTGTGCGCGTTTGCAAGGATGGAGGGTAAAGTGCGTGGCGCATCGCGTTCCTCTCCTTCCCCGTTGCCCAGCAAGGGGAACGCTAGTGGCGCGATGTCGACATCCGACGCCCGAGGAGCGGCACGGGCCACCGCGGGCGGCGAGCCATTTCGGTTACCAAAAGCTTTTTGAAACAAGAAGCGGCGCGGCTCTACGGCAACGCCGGCTCGGTGACTCGATAGCTTCATGCCTCCGGTAGGGTCGCAAAATTTGGTCGCGAATACAGGTGTCGAAATTCTTTAGTCACAGTTTCCGAAAAAAAAAAAAGAAAAAAAAAGGTCGACTTATATTCGAATAAACACGGCCGCGCGACGACACACACATTATGAAAGCGATTGGTGCGAGCGACCAAGGCGATGAGCGACGTTTTCTAGAAGCCCAAGAACCGAGCGGCGCAAGCAGCGGGAGTGAGAAATCTTCGTCGCTCGGCGCCGGCACTCGTAGCTTCTCGCCGTCGCTCGTCTCGTTGATCGCTATATTGCTTACATGCCGTTCAGAAAGGCGCTCTAAGTGCTTAACATTGCATTGGGACCAGCCTCGCATCCAACCGTAACCAGTCTTGACTTTCTTTAAAGCCGCACAGGTAGAAGTTAACATCGTACATACATCGTTTTCAAGCATGGCTCCTCGTTCATTGCTCGATTTACTCCTCGTTCATTGCTCGATTTACATTTGCGGTAAATGACAAACCGCAATGAAGCACAATTATTCCAGTTCAAAATTGTCACGAACACTTGGCACGCATGCTTACACAGTAGCGCACCAAACGTAATTTAAAAGTAGAACGAAAACGGGACGAGATTCGCTTACCGTTTCACGGAGACAGACGCCTTCGGATCCCAGGCCTAAAGAACTCGGAAGTCGCCGGCGGTCCGGAGATCGGACGAGGCGAGCCGACCGCGCTGACCCAGGCCGACCACACCTGGTTGAACTATGAGAGGCGCCGTCGAGTTTAGAACCAGAGACGCAGTAGAAACGGACCGCAAAACATCTGTCCCGTAACCGTAAACGAGCCAACGAACCACATCGCGCTATCTTCGCCATTGTTCGCCATCTCCGCGACGACCGGAAGTGGAAGCCGCGAACTTAGAAAAGCCGCGGCAGCGGAAGCACCGAAGCCACTGGGCGGAAGCCTTAAGTTTCGGTTTCGGTTTCGGTTTTCTCCAACGCCGGCTACGGTCGCTACGGTTGCGGGCTGGTGAGTTTGTGGCTGGTTGCGAGGACGCGAGGGGCCACGAAAAGACGCCGAGTTTGCCGAGTACGAGCAACGGGCCGTTTGCCGCTGTCGACCGGCGATGCGGTATCCGCGGCTTGGTGTTACGATCGGTTTCTTGCCGTGCACGTTAACTCAAAGCTCGAAGTTTCGCAGTTCCGTTCTGGCACCAGCCGCACCAGGTTTTCCGGTGCACCGCACGTGGAGTCCTTTCGACGCATTCAGTGAAAGTAAAGATCGTGTCCGCTGTCTTCGGTGCTGTGGAAGAAGTTGCGAGACGGAAGAAGCATCAAAACCAAGGCGTTTAGGACTCCAGGCCGGGCCGCCGGTTCACTCTGAACGAGAGGCGACGTGTGTGCCCACGCTTTGAGGAAACCTCCGCGTTTCGCCGCGCCAGACCTCGCCGATCGCGACAGGACCAACCGGACCCCGAGTCCGAGAGGCTCTTGCGCAGCCAGGAACGGCACCGAAGTAGGAGCTGCTCGTTCTGCGCTACCATGCAGTGCTCTACAGTGCTCGGAGCTCTCGGGTGTCATTCGTGCTTGCACTGAAGCCATTGTGACCCCTTCGGACGCGCAAGTCGTACTTCGCAAAGGTTTGGACGGGGCCGCCCTCACCGAGCAGCTCCGCTATATTCCGCTTACTTATGATCGCAACAAAAGCTTGCGTTTGTTCTCGGGAAAAAAAATTGCGGGACCGCTCTCCGCGCCGCTGACGAGGTTGGCCGCCGCCATGTTCTCAGCTGTTCACTCGCTCCTGCAGCGAGCGCCTTGCGATTATCCTTCCCGTTCCAAAATGCGATGCGCTTTGCGCATTATGCCGTTTACATGATCATATATTGAATGCGGCAACTGGATTCAATGCGACTAAGTCGCATTCATGTAAACGCGGCTTATGTTCTTTTTCGACATACATGGTGTATGTACGATACCGGTGGTGAACGATGGACGTTTTTGGTGGAAGATGGCGGTCGTCTTTCTGCATGTATGATTTAGTTATACCGGTGGTCCTGTGGTGTAAGCGTTTTGTTGGAAAGAAGGCGGTCGCCTACGTCATCGGACGCAAAATCATACCAGCCACACGGAATCATATCGGCAAGCAAACTGGCTGCCAGTATAGACAGACCCGGAGCCATAGCGGTGCCGGTATCTCCAGTTATGCAGAACGCCAAACCAAACTAGCTGCATACATAATACCAAGAAATTATGGTGGTGTCATACCAGAATTGTAAAAGCGGCAGGTTTGTTTCTTGTACGTTTTTCCAATAGGGTTGTCTATCCCGAAATAACCTTCATGAAGTTGGCGAAGGACGGTGTCGCGCATTTTCTCAGGGATTATCACTCTAGAGGTAAGGACTATTATGTCGTCAACGAGTGAGACGCGTTTATCTTCCCAATAGGGTTTGAGCTCTTGCTCGAGTTCTCTTCTTCTTGGCCTCCGTGTTAGAATGAGTTCACGAAGCCGCGCGCATACTCCGTCTTTCTGTTGTTCACTGGCGACCTGCTGAAGACTGTATGATGTCAGCGGCATAGAGGAGACGATGTGTTTGATGTAGCCATCAATCTCATTTTCGAGGTCGAAAGGCTCCGATTGTGAAATAGGAGACCTTGACAGAGCGTCGGCTGCTGTTAGATCCTTGTCGTGTGCATAGACGATGGCATACGTGAAACGCATTAGTCGCATGCGCATTCTTCGTAACCTTGGTGTCAAGCCATCGGGTGCTCTGGACCCAAAAAGTGAGATTTCTAGGCTTGTGATCAGTTTCGAGAGTGAAGACTCTTCCTACGAGGTAGTCTCGAAACTTTTCACCGGCCCACACGAGTGATAAGCCTTCTTTTTCTATTTGTGCATATCGACGTTCGGTCTCTGTCATAAGCCTTGACGCGTAGGCAATTACCTTGAACCGTTGTCCCTCCTTCTGTCGCAAGACAGCACCTAGTTCGTATGCTGTGCGTCTGCACTTACAACAGTTTCTTTCACGAGATCGTAGATACCCAAAACTGGGTCTGAAGAAAGCATAGCTTTACACTGGTAAAATGCAAGCTGTTAATGTTGGTTCCACACAAAATCATGTTTTGTGCTTAACATCGATAATGGTGGTTCCAAGACCTGTGCATCCTTGGGGACAAAACGTGCAAGCTACGTAGCCATTCCCATGATGTGGCGTAACTCCTTTTTTGATGTGTGACTTGGCATCTGCAGAATAGCAGACAGCTTTGCTGGATCCGGACGGACCAGATTGTTCTCGATCAGGTGTCCTAAAAAGGAAATTTTCGTAACGCTGAAGAGACATTTTTCTTTGTTTAGCGTGATCCCAGCTTGAGTGAGGCGCTCCAGTACTGTTCTTAGACGACCATCGTGTTGATGTTGTGTGTACCCCCAGATTAGGACGTCGTCCATATGGCATGCAACTCCTTCTAGTCCTAAAAGAACATCGGCCATCCTCCTTTGAAAATGTTCTGGCGCCGAAGAAATTTCAAACGGCAGCCTGTTAAGACAGAACCTGCCAAAAGGTGTTATAAATGTCGTCAGGTTTTTACTATCCTCGCTTAAAGGTATTTGCCAAAACCCTGACTTGGCGTCAATCTTCGAGAAAACAGTTGCTTTCTGGAGCATTCCCAAAGTGTGCTCTACTGATGGAATCGGATGCCATTCCCCCTGGACGTACTTGTTCAGTTTCGTAAAGTCAACGCAGATACGCATGGCTCCTGAGGGCTTAGGAACCCCTAACATCGGTGCGCACCACGCCACTGGTTCATTCACTGGTGAAATTACTCCGAGTTGTTGCATCCTCTCCAGCTCCATTTGTGTCTTGTTGAAAAGAGGCAGGGGCACCATGCGAGGCGATGTCAGGGCAAAGGCCGTTGCATCAGGTGCTAGCTTTATCTCGTAGTCTCCTTTCATAGTGCCGAGCCCTTCAAAAAGAGAGGGAAACTCCTCCTCGGAGCAGAGGCTCCGCACCTGGCAAATCTCTGGGAGAACCTTGAGCTTTCTATAGCTGGCCTTCTAAGAAGCGGGGTTTTGAGGCCTCGGAGGACATAAACTTCCTTTTCGTTCCTGTAGTTTTTGAATGAAAGGTTCAGGTTCACGACGCTTTAGACGTGAAGTCGTCCTCCGTCGGGCCCCTGAAGCTGGCGCCTCGGCGGGTTTAGAGTAGGGTCTTTGAAGAGACTCCTAAAAAGGTCTTCGGGAATTACTGTTTCTTCTGCCCCGGTGTCTACCTTGAGTAGTACTGGGTGGTTCTCAACCAGTATCATTAGTTCCCACTTTGAAGTTTGGGCGTTTGACGTTGTGCCGAGAAATCCTGGCTCTTGACCGTCGTTTCTTGTTTGGGTAGCTGAACCTGAGGCCGTCATCAAATGTCCTTTTGAGGAAAATCCTTCTTCTTGCTCGGTGACATTCCTGAGAGAAGACGTCGACCGACAAACTGTCGTAAAGTGTCCTTTTTCTCCACAACCTCTGCACACCGCGTGTTTTGCTGGAGAACTTGC
Source organism: Ixodes scapularis (assembly GCF_016920785.2). NCBI lineage: Eukaryota > Metazoa > Arthropoda > Arachnida > Ixodida > Ixodidae > Ixodes > Ixodes scapularis. The sequence goes on along the minus strand of NW_024609883.1, from coordinate 42,643,109 downwards.
CCGAGACTGTGTTGCCTGTCCGCACTAGGTGCAGGATTGTTCTGGATTTTTGGCGTCATGCTGGTGACATTTTGACAAAGCCCTATCCCAAGCGACCGCAGCCTTTTGGGGCACGGTAAATGATCTGCTAGTGCGAACCTGGTGCACTGACTTTGGGCTTTCTGTGGGACGTAGCTATTTCTGTTGTATTCGGACTGTTTCATGATGACGGGCGATCATTAGCGCCTTCATCAAGTCTAACGACGAGTCCAACTGCAGTTTTTCTGAAACTATCTTGTTCTGCAGGCCTACTACCAAACGGTTTCTGATTAGTTCTTCTCTAAGTTCGCCGAAGTTGCACGTGTCGGCTAACGTGTGCAGGGCCGTTGAAAATTCCTCCACTGATTCACTCTCCCCTTGTGTTTGGGTGTTGAATCGTGCTCTTTCATAAATTATGTTGCGTTTTGGAAAAAAGTAGGCTTCGTAGTGGGCTAGCACGACATCAAGCTTCTTGGCGTTTTCTGTACTTAGCTTGAAAGTGTTGAAGATGTCTTCCGCTTGAGTGCCCATCAAATAGACGAGCGTGTCAACTTGTCTTTCTTCGGCTGCAGCTTGCAATCCCTAGGCTGTGCGGTACCGAAGAAAACGTTTCTTTCATGAGGGCCATTCTTTGGGAGTGGCGAAGGAAAAATGAAAGCCGTTTACAACTCCCTGTAACGCCGAATTAGAGCGCAGCTCTTGAGGAGGAGGAGGGAAGGGTACTAGGGGGTGGGTCAAGTGACCTCGGGGGGCGGGGGATCACGTGACCTTGGGGGTCACGTGACCTTGTGGGTCACGTGACCTTGTGGGAGTCACGTGACCTTGGGGCGTCACGTGACGTCGGGGGTCACGTGACCTGGGGCCACGTGACGATACCGATGACGTCATCAGTAGCGTCACTGATGACGCCATCAGTGATGATGATGACGATGCGGATGCCGGTGACGTCATCAGTGACGTCACTAATGACGTCATCAGTGATGATGACGATGACGATGCGGATGCCGGTGACGTCATCAGTGACGTCACTGACGACGTCATCAGGCGCCTATGACGTCAACGGGGGGTCACGTGACCTCGGGGGGTATCCCCAGGTCACGTGACCCCAGGGGGGGTCACGACCTGGGTAACCATCGTGACCCTCGTGAGGGTAACCCTAGTAACCCTTGTGAGGGCAACTCTCGTGACCCTCGTGAGGGTAACTCTCGTGACCCTCGTAAGGGTAACTCTCATAACCCTCGTGACCCTCGTGAGGGTAACTAACCCTCGTAACCCTCGTGAGGGTTACGAGGGTGAGTAACCCTCGTGAGGGTAACTCTCATAACCCTCGTGACCCTCGTGAGGGTAACCCTCGTGAAGGCTACCCTCACGAGGGTGACTAACCCTCGTAACCCTCAAAAGGGTTACCTTCACGAGGGTTACCCTCACGAGGGTTACTAACCCTCGTAACCCTCGTGAGGGTTACAAGGGTAAGTAACCCTCGTGAGGGTAACCCTCGTGAAGGTAACCCTTTTGAGGGTAACTAACCCTCGTAACCCTCGTGAGGGTTACGAGGGTAAGTAACCCTCGTGGCCCTCGTGATCCTCGTGAGGGTAACCCTCATGAGATTAACCATCGTAACCCTCGTAACCCTCACGAGGGTTACGAGGGTTGCGGTTACGCCGACGGCGACGCCGCTCAAGCCGGGAACGGGCCCCTAAGAGCTGCGCTCTAAAAAGGCTCAGGCGGCGACGGCGACGCCGACGCCGACGGCGACGCCGCTCAAGCCGGGAACGGGCCCCTAAGAGCTGCGCTCTAAAAAGGCTCAGGCGGATCTATCTGGAACGATGCCATGGCGTACCTGGTGTCCGATTTTGTAGCTTTAGGTTGACCCGAGATATTCCTCGTAGCAGCTGCTTTAGCGGTCGCTTCGGCGTCTGAAGAGGAGCCGGTTGCTTCGCGAGCCGACGGGTCAAAACAGGTAGTATTCCGATCCCACTTCTGACACCGTGTTCGATGTGGGAAAAGGGCAAGCTTTCAACATGGAGTCAGGCACGCCAAAAAGCCCTTTATTCACTTCTTCCTCTTCCCTTGTGTCGGCCGAACCGATACGAGAGGTGAATTACCTCACGCAGACACCGGTAATATGGAACGCTCAGCCCTTCTACTGTTCCAGGTGCTGCTCTCTTTCGGCATGTCAGGAGACCACATCACGCTTGGCGCCAACGGAACGGCCTCTTCTTCCTTCGCTCTTTTCACCACCGTCACGACAACACAAGAGCCGGTTCAGGAGCAATAGACAACCCTGCCCTAGGAACCTGGATCGTCTACAACCGGCGGGACCCTTAATAAGGAAGCCGTCAACGATTCCTTCTCGGGGAATGACACCGGAAAGATGGAACGCTCAGCCCTCCTACTGTTCCAGGTGCTGCTCTCTTTCGGCATGTCAGGCGACCACATCACGCTTGGCCCCAACGAAACGGCCTCTTCTTCCTTCGCTTTTTTCACCACCGTCACGACAACACAACAGCCGGTTCTGGAGCAATAGACAACCCTGCCCTGGCAACCTGGATCGTCTAAAACCGGCGGGATCCTATCTAAGGAAGCCGTCAACGATTTCTTCTCGGGGCATGACTCCGGCAATATGGAACGCTCAGCCCTTCTACTGTTCCAGGTGCTGCTCTCTTTCGGCATGTCAGGCGACCACATCACGCTTGGCGCCGACGGAACGGCCTCTACTTCCTTCGCCTTTTTCACCACCGCCACGACAACACAACAGACGGTTCTGGAGCAATGGACAACCCTGCCCTGGCAACCTGGTTCGTCTAAAACCGGCGGGATCCTATATAAGGAAGCCGTCAAAGATTTCTTTTCGGGGCATGACTCCGGCAATATGGAACGCTCAGCCCTTCTTCTGTTCCGGGTGCTGCTCTCTTTCGGCATTACCACATCACGCTTGGCGCCAACGGAACGGCCTCTATCGGTTTTTTTACCACCGTCACGACAACACAACAGCCGGTTCTGGAGCAATAGATAACCCTGCTAGTCGGGTAAATCAGCCCCCCAATTTCGCTTCTAATGTTGTTTGCATCCTCTTTATGACCTTGAATTCAATAAAAGCAGTTGCAAGAAACCTCTCTACTATTTGTATATACCATGGCGACGCATGTATACAAAACGTCGAGGAATCCTACTGGTCACACCGCGAGACAGAGCGCTTGCGAGTACAACTTGTGGCGTTCGACTTCCGCCGCCCGCCGTAGTTGATCGACCAGACGACTCGTTCCGTCGACTTAGGGAAGGTTTATTACCATGACCCAGACAGGAGCCCGGTCGAAACCAAAGAGTCAATTGCCCCCGGCCTGACTCGGCCGTCTAATTTCCAGGCGGACGTGGGAACCGCCTCTCGCCTTTGGGGACGGCAGTCGCCGTTGCGTGGCGGGCCGAGCGCCCCGCACCTACCCTACCCTTTACCCCCTTAGAGGTCAAGGTCCAGGATGGCCTCTTCGTTGTCCGGATTGCGGAGCAGGTCCGGGCGCGCAAGGTGGAGGACCCGGACGACCTCGGCGACCTCCAACGGGCGCGGGGTCACTGGAGGAGTCGCAGGAGGTAGCGCAGCACGGCGGGCCTAGTCCGCGGCCACGCGGGTCTGGTGCAGGGCACCCGCCAGGTAAGTGGGGTGGAGGAGCTCCGGCACCCCGTAAACGGGGCATGGCCGGCGGCGCTCCGCCTCGTTCTAAACGGCCACGAGCTCCTGCGGGTGGCGGTCCTCCAGGGTGTTGCCCCGGAAGTGCTCAGGGACGGTGTCCGGGGGCACGACGCGCTCCGGCCGTGGCGGATTCCTCCAACGCAGCCTCGAAGCCCGGCCCACCGGACGGTCCTGGGCCAACACCGTCAAGGTCGCGACACTGGCTTGCTCGTGGCGTGGCGGGTAAGGCGCCGCCAACCGCCTGAAATGATGGGCGCGGCGGACCCGGTCCTGGTCGTAGTGGCGATCCTGCGAGAGCGATACGGAACGCACACACACATAGAACAAATAAGGCGAATTAAGGGGGGATCGGTGGCCGAGTGGTCTAGCGCACTCCAGCTCGGAGCACGTGGAGCGAAAGCTCGCGCTGCAGAACCCAGGGATCTTGGGCTCAATCCCCACCCCTGCCCGTTTCGATCTGGATGAGCATCGTACCGGCGTGCGGTCCTGTATCACTACTGCGTGATGCACGTTAAAGACCTCAGGCTAGCGGTTGTACCACACTGGCTAAATTTCTCATCTACAGCTGAGAGACCCGTCGCCGCTGTGAGGCAGACCAAGTTCTAGGCTGTATAAACATACACACAACCCCCCCCCCCCCCCAAAAAAAAAAAAGGCGAATTAACGGATCTGGTTGAAATATACCAAACAATTTCGGAGGCACTCGCGAACAAAATTGCCCCTTTGTGAAAACAAGGGGCAGACCCACGGGAGGGAGATGGACCCTCTCTCCCCCCTTTTCGCGAAGAGAAGCACAGCCAGCCAAAAGGGATATGAACAATTGGGTGTTTGGTCACCGTGGGCGCAGGTTGTACCGCCTGGGTGGTGTTCCACGGTCTGTCGGCTGGCTGGGGGCTGGCTGGTCCGGAGCCTGCGAAACAGCTGCTGGCTCGAAGTAACGGTTCAGCTCAGACACATGAATCGGTTCGTATTGCTGTGTGCCGTGCAATCGTGCTAAGCGGTAGGTTAGCCAAGAATCTTTCTCAGTTATGCGAAAGGGTCCATCCCAGCGGTTGGCGAGGGATGCTGTGAAGCCTTTCGACGAGTCGCTGAGGGGGTGTGTCCGGCGAAGTACCAAGTTTCCAACCTGAAATTGTACGTGGAGGTGGCCCTGGTCGTACTGGGCGGCAAGACGAGCGACGTCGAGGTTCTCTCGTGCTTCGTGAACGGCCGACGAGAGTCGGCAATGGACGTCTTGAGCGAACTGCGCGTACGGGTGTCCATTCTGCGCGAAACCTGAGAACGAAAATCAGTTTTCCGTTGGGAAGGTTATCTCTTTACCAAAGTTGTAAGCGCGCAGGTGTGAAACCGGTTGATCGTCGTGCGCGTTGCGAATGCCATCTCGTCAAATTTGGCAACCCAGTCTTTGTGACGGGCTGTGTGGGAGATCAACATCATTATGAGGTTGCGGTTGACCCTCTCCGTGACGTTGGCCTGCGCGTGATACGGCGACGTTAGCTTGTGCCGTATTCCAAGCGCTGCGCAGTGTTGACGAAGATCTTGCTCCGAAAGTACGAAACACCGCTCGTGAGGAGCTCTGCGGGGAAGCCGAAACTGGTGAAGACGGACAGGAAATCTTCCCAGATGCGCTGCGGAAGAAGCTTCCGCAGGGGAAACAGTTCGACCCACTTGGTGATGTGGTCGGTCACAACCAGTAGATACTGACTTCCGCGAGGACTACGTGGAAACGGTCGCATGATATCACATACAACAATCTGCCAAGGCGACTGTCTTACGACTGGCTGCAATAATCCTGGTGGATGGCCTCCGCGCGGTTTCGCCTTCTGACACACTGGGCAACTACGAGTATACTTCAGTACGTCCTGCCTGATTCCTGGCCAAGTCGCAACACGACGTAACTTATCGTAAGTTTTACTGCCGCTGCTGTGACCCGCTAATGCTGAGTCGTGTAAATGCATGATGAATTACTTCCGCAGCTTCCGAGGTATCACGATCCGGAAAGACGATCCATCGGTGTCGTCGTCTGCCTGGGCTTATGTAGCGCTGAAGAACTCCGTCCTCGCTCAGCAGGTATGATTCGTACTCGCCGTCGCTTCCGGTGCTGCCTGCTCTCTGTACTGCAAGCCCTTCGCACACGTGTCGGCAAAGTCTGTCTTCCTGCTGGGCCTTGCGGAGGTCTGCTCGGCTCACCAACGTCCCCACCGCGACTCCGAAGGTTTGGCCACGATGTCACTTAATGCCACGAACTTTGGTTCTTTCTCATTGGGAGGGACCTGCGAAGGAGCCCGTGACAATGCGTCTGCCAAGACGTTAGTCGCTTTTTTCCTGTACGCGACGGAGTAGTCGTACGCTTGTAGCTTCAAAGGCCAATGTGCAAGACGTCCGGCTGGGTTTCGCAGATTCTTCAGCCAGGAGAGCGCTTGGTGATCAGTCTGGATCTGAAAGGGAGCGCCATCGAGACACATGTTAAAATTCTTGAGGGCGAAGATGATGGCGAGACATTCCTTTCCCGTCACGGAATAGTTCCGCTCGGCCACTGTCAGCGTGCGGATGGCGGAGGCGACTGGGCGAAGGACGTTGTTGTGTTCCAGGGGGAGGGCTGTGGCGAGGCCGAAGTTGCTGGCATCTGTTTGAACAACAAATGGGTGATTGAGATCCGGCAACTGCAAAGAGGCGACGTCCGTGATTACTTGATAACATGATAACAGAAATATAAAACAGAGAAGGCGAAACATTGCTTTCGAAAGGCGAAGAAAGGCGTCGCGCTGGTCCTCCACCTCATCGCCATTTCTCGCCCTTGCGCAAGAGCAAAGTCAGGCGGTGAGCGATCTCGGCGCAGGAAGGGGTGAATTGGCGATAAAGCCCAATCAAGCCAAGAAACCGCTGCAAATTCTTGACGTTGAGAAGCTGAGCAGCTTATTCTCAAGACATAGAATACCACTGGAACAATGCTCAGATAATGAATGGCCCACAGTTTTCCTCATTCGAGTTTCAGCAATTCGCTCACAGGTACGACTTCGTACACACAACATAAAGCCCTCGCTTTTCTCGCTCAAATGGGCTCGCCAAAAAAGGAGTTCAGAAAGTTAAAAGAAAACCACGCCAATTAAAATTTTCGGCTTAAACTATTAGATTACAGATCAATGCCCCTAGACGATGGCCGGAGCCCTACCCAGCTGCTCATTGGACGGAGATTGCGGTCTTCGATTCCCGACTTAGCGCCACGGGCCCCATCACAAGGACAGAAGCGCTCTCCGCGCTGCAATCGGGGATCTACACAGGTTCCTCTTGCTCAGGGTCAAATTGTGCGAATCCGGGACGATCGGGGGTGGAACAGAAAAGCTCCGGTACAACGAGGTGTAGCTCCACGTTCATATATAGTAAGCACGGAAGATGGAGAAGAATTGAGAAGGAACAGGGCTCACCTCCGTCCTCCCTACGAAGACTTCGTGCTAGATGCAGACCGACCCGAGGCCCGTGCCACAGAACGTGCTTCCTCTTCCTGCCCGTCAGCAGAAAGTGGAGAAACTTATCTTCAAGCGCCTACGCGGAGCAACTTCGTGACAGACACGCCAGTGGAGACAGGGCAGCTTTCCAGAGATCAAGAAACTACCGTGAAACGAACACGTGCGCGACAACCGCCCGCAGGGTTGTGGTACGACGGTCGTTTTCAGCAGCACCCGTAACTTCACTGCTTTCGCCATCCCTCACAAAGAAAGGGAGGTGTAACGGTGCTGCTACTCTGGCAACCTGCTGCACCGCGGGCAGCGCCACGGCTGGCCTATTTAAAGGGACGCACTATCAAACTTCATCCTCTTTTCTTCAAGCGCTACCTCAAGGCTCGTGTGTTTATTGGATAAAGAAGGGCTAATCTCAGTTTCATATGACGTTGTTTTTTGATTAGAGATGTGAGATTCGTATTGAAGTATAGAAATGTATTCTTCCTTATTTGTCGTGTTTTGCATAAATTTTGAATACTTTCATTATGTCTACGCAATCCTTGTTCCGACGATTGTGTATGTGCTCCTTTTTGTGTGTGACCCGTTTCCTGTGCGTACATAAATCTTGAATATATTGATTGTGTGTACGCAATTAATATATCATTATACTGAATTTATTATTCCAAAAAGAAGAACAAATTTATAAAATAAGGGACACTTTTTGGTGGAACAAACTGCCAGTCACGGCTGACGTCAGGAATTGGAAAAAGCGTACATATCAGAAAGATTTCCCTGAACTTTACTAAATAAGTTTCATTCAGTAAAAAAAAAGTATATGTTCTAATTATGAATTTTCTGGGCATCATTCAAATCCCTCAATTTTAGACGACTTGAACTACGTATTAAGTGCAGTGCTTCGCTCAACTTAGCCCTTGTGCAGTATGCGCGGGGTAGGCACTGCGAAACCGCGGATTGCATTCTTCTTTTCAGGCATCTTCATTGATCTTCGAAGGCGCTCGACCGTATTGACCATACTACGTTAATAAAAAAAGCTCAAATGCTATGAAATTCGCGGTGTACCTTTAAATCTTTTACAATCGTACTTTAAATTTCGCCAGCAATATGTCGTAATAAATGGACAGAGTTCTTCTGTCCTACGCATTAGAGCTGGAGTACCGCAATGTAGCATTTTTTGTCCTTTGTTATTTAATCTTTACATAAACGATATTGGTAATATGAGCAAAGCCCGATGCTTCATCATTTATGCCGATGATACCAGTCTATTTTTTTCAAGTACAGAGATAGAAGACCTTGTTAAAGAAACGAATGCATCACTAGAGAAGCTGTATGATTGCAGTGAAGTTAACTCACTAATAATCAACACGAGCAAAAGTAAGGCTGTCCTTTTTAAACCTAAGAATAGACATGTTTTTTTTTTTTTTTTGATATTATCTTGGGCCCCTCTGCCATAGAAATTGTGCCGAACTTTCAAAGCGCTCGGAGTCTATTTTAATGAACAGATTGGGATTATCACGTTAATAACGTTGTTAAAAAAAACTATCAAAAGTGCTTGGGAAGTTATGTCAATTCAGAAATTTACTGCGTCGCCACATAAAAATGCTTATCTACAGGACCCTTTTTTTACCCCATCTGAACTACTGTAATTTAGTGTGGTGTACCACATCCCTGTCAAAGGCTAACAAATTACATTTTCTTGAAAAAAAGGCTAATCGCACAATACTGAATGTTCGTTTCGATGCACATACACCTCCATTATTTAAAGAACTACGTCTAATAACTGTCCCTGACCTATATGAGTATACTCTACTAATAAGATATAGATCAGCCCTCCCTTCTAACGAGCCTTTCCTTGAACATATTTCAAACCTAACACCAAACATCAGCGTATATGACGTTCGTGAGGGGAGCATTGGAATATACCAACAAATCGTACAAATTACGGTTTCCAAATGCTAAGGTATAATCTTCCATTTGTTCTAAAGAAACTTCAGAAGCATAATTTGACAAATATCGAGAGACTGAATCTCAGTACAATTAGAATTTTCCTGCATTAAAATTTCGATTGTATTGTGGGGTCGTGTGTTCTGTATGTTTCAGTTATCCTTTAGGTATTACGCTTATTATTTTTCGTCGAGTCAGGTGCCTAAATATGCTATGTCCCTTATATAGATATATATCTTCGTGTGTATGTGTGTATCTATGTATGTATGTGTGTATATATATATATATACATATATATATATATATATATCTATATATATATATACTTTTGCTATCTTTGATAGCGTGTGTAACAGATGCCGTTCTTCTGGTTCTTTATTTTTTTTTGTGAATGTTAGAATCTGAAAACTGAATATTATTGCATGATGTGTAGTATGTCGCCGTGTGCCGATTGTAAGGCTGCAGAGGCCTTGTCAAGTCAAACTTTTGACTTTTTGTCCCTGCAGCCTACATCAGTTTCTGATGTGAAATAAAGAATTGATTGATTGACTGATTGATTGAATTGGTGACGAAATTTGTTTTCGCCACATATGCTCAAATGCTGCTTGAATACTAATAGGAATTCGAGACACTAGCTTGAACTTGCCACATTTTAAACTTCACCAGAACTGAGACACGACGCAGTTAAAATGTGACGTGAACGTTCAGAACTTGTAAAAGAGAGTTGCCAGAAAAATAGCCTTACTGGCTTCCCTAACACAGATTTGTCATAGCCTAACCTTTCGGGAAGTATTACAGCCATATTTGAAATTAAATTCAACGCAGATTAATGTTTGGCTTCGATGCGTTTATGAGTGCTAGGAGCAATAAAAGAAAACACGCGCCAAATATAGGTTAAAAGTCAACATATCAGCGGTTACAAAAATGGCTATCATTGCTTTCCGACGCCAAGGTTGTAACGGAGATGTAATTTTTTTTTCGACGCCAAGGTTATAAGAGATATCCCGTGGCCTGTCACAACAAACAGTGGCAGAAGACAGCTCAATAGATCACTATTTGAAGCGCGCAAACCTACCATTTAACAATTCCTACAGCTCGTAAGAGACCCGTCATTGTTATTTGAGAGGCCTGTTCCTCCCATTGCTCTCCGTGAAAGTACTGCGCCATCAAAGTCGTTTTAGCGGATATGTAGGAAATATCATGTGACCTTCAGGGATTCGTGTCTATACGATGAAACCATATTTACAGTCATAACCCGCATACAAGCGTACCTGCGCTTAAGCTGGCAGGATTGTATGAAAGCTTTTTTTTTTTTTTTTTTTTTTTCTGAAGTCAAATAAACTTACCTCTTATATTTACGTCGCGAAAACCGAGAAATCATCTTTCATCGGTAGGCCCAAAAGAGCCTATAGATTGGGGAGACGTTCCCCCGTCCCTTTGCACTGTGCCTGTGAGTTCTACGTACATGCTTCACGGGCTAGAGTATAGAGAGAGATGGCGTTTTCCCGTCGTCCAAGGATCCCTGAAATAGTTTACTAGGGGACGACAGATTTATTTGGTGACGACAGTCCCCCCCCCCCTTGCGCCGGAAGAGGACGTGACCGGACGACTTCTCGGAATGTGCTACGATGGACCGGAGGGGGGGGGGGGGGGGGAGGGGGACGGGTTGGGGGGGGGAGGTCTATCGGTGTTGCCGTCACACGTATTTCCGCGGGTTTTCGCTGTCAACTTTTTCTATGTCACGCGACACCGAGCGTAAAGGACTGCGTTCGTTGACAGCTCGATTGTTTTTTGTTTTTTTTTATGTCGTGAAAGCAGCGAGGATGGAAGGGGGGGGGGGGGGGGGGCGGGGGGGGGGGACTTGTTTGCCGTAAATATTGTTTTCACTAAAAATGAACATTTATGCATTCGAGAGAATAACAACAAGCGAAAGAAGAAAACTTTGAACGAGCTCCCTGAGTAGGTTGTTATTGTTTGTTCACTCAGTGAGCTTTTTCTGCTCATTGGTAGGCTGTAGATGTTCCGTATTTATTCAGAGAGCAATAAATGTATATTTTCAGGTAAAAATTGTCAAAATAACATTTATAAACAGAATAATAGCGAGCTATTACTGACATTGCAGAAATCCTGCTTGCTTGAAAAAAGAAACGGGTGTCAATCTTCTGATAATGTTCTTTTTGTCTGCTGTATCCATTCAGGAACTGCATAATGATTTACTTTTCTTTTGTGGTCTGGAAAAAGCAAAATAAATGGCAGACGCAGTTTTTTCCTCAGGGGGGAAATAAACCATCAACGCATCGCGAAGTTCCGTGCCATCGGGTTAGGAACAAATGGTCACGGAACCAATGGCCCGAAGCCCAAGGTAGGAGAAAATGGTCCCGTTAGAAGATTCTTTTGAAACTAAGATATGCCATGCAATATACTTCATCCATTATGCAATCAGTGATTTACAGGTGGAATAAAATATCTCGTCTATATTTTGAGGGCGGCTTATCTCGTAGAATGTAGTCAGGTATTGAACGTAATTTTATTTAATACCGTCAGAATATTTTCAAAATGAATAGTGTCCCAAGAGTTACCTCCTAACTATTAATTTAATGATTTTATGCGATATTACAGGAGGTATTGTTATTTTCCTATAAGGAATATTAGAATATTTATCATATCAGTATTCTTTTAACATGAACAATGGGCACTCCTACTCACTGTATAAGCAATGAAACTCGAATTACTCCCATCTCGTCACGACGGGTGGTGGTAGCACATATAGCGAGCGCAGCTCGATGCGTTCATAGGTGCATTAGGTTTTTATAGCACAAATCATTGATCAGATTCACAAAAAAATATAAAAATCCGGTCGAGTTCGTGGAACCGCCGGCCTCGAAATTTGGCGGGGGTGATCGGATATTATTGGATTTATTCGAAAATGCAGAAGCCAGATTGGCGATATTATATCTTGGACCATTTTTTTCTTAGCTTCTACTTGGGACCATTTGTACCAGGGGCATATGTTCCGAGACCATTTATTCCGGGACTATTTGTTCCGGCACCATTTGTTCCTTTTCCCCGGGCCATTCCAATATTCCTGAAATGCCAAGCCCCCAAATACAGTATTTTACATTACGTCTTATTGAGTGCCCCTGCGTTAATCAAGCTACCATTCACTTAATAACGATAAAAAGGTGGTGAACTGAGCAATTGGTAGACGTTATATATGTTGGGGAAAACACTCGGAAAGCGCGGAATACGAAAAGGATTACACAAGACAGGACAGTGTTGTCGTGTTTGTTCTTTTACGTAGTCCGCGTTTTCATGGTTGTTTTTTCCATCATCTTACACTCTAAATAAAAAGTTACCCGGATGGGAGTTTTAAAGGCTAAGATGCCGATTAAACTCCCAAGCCTCAAGCATTTACTCCCGCACATGGGAGTAAATAAACCAGAAACCATCACTTTACTTGGGTCGCCAAGGGACGGTATAAAGGCGACATCACCTGATTTTACTCCAGTTTTAAGCTGAAGTTCTTCAATGACAACACTCCGCCAGACCAAGTGGGAGCTGAAAAATGCGCCCATCCGTCCACCCGTCTGCGGGAGATCGGCCGCCATCGACGCAACCGGCATTTCCTCCGTCCCGCCCCGCGTCCCGCCTCTGACACCAACTGGTTTTCCGTCATGGGAGAGGACGTCATAAAGGATCCAAAGCAATTTCGGACTCGTTTTTGCTCCGAAATCCCGACGCCGGAGAACACCAGCGAAAACCAATCACAAAATGCGAAATTTTCGCTCAATCTGGCGAATTACCAAATGTTCAGGTTACTTTGCGTAAGCAGACGACAAGCCAGGTTTTTTCAGGCTTTTCGGGCAGACGCGAGCGTCTAGCAGAGTCAAATTAACGACCGCTTTATAGTCTAGGAGCGCCAGGAAGAGTTACGGCCAGGGAAGGAAAAATGAGTCAAAATAAAAGAAATCACGCGAGATAAAACGGTGGCAGTATATTTATATACCTGCTCCGGCGTCCCAGTTCTGTGCCCTCTGATATAGTCGCGCAATAAAGGGAGAAAAAAAACAACAAAAAAAAACTTCTGCTAAAGTCGAGGGGTAAGAGACCCGGAACTTGTCGTCGTGGCGTGACAGTTCCGGTTCAAGTCGCTTAAGAAGCTAATTTTTTTTAAATTTATATCTTGCGGAGGTGTCTTACTTTTTAACTGTCATCTGTTTTACAAATCATCAAAATAATTTAATTGCACGGTTTTTATTGCTGTCCCTACTGATCTCTATCGTATAGGCTGGACCGCGGATCGGGAGCTTGTCGGTGTCGCCACCGGCGGCCATTAATTGACACCTTGAAATACACTCAAGTCCTTGGGAGAAACGCACATAAGTAAGAATATTGAAGCACGTACGCTATACTCGGGGGCGAGTATCTTATGGTGTGCTGGGATCCTTATGTCGGATGTTTGGAGATTGAATCTGTACTTTTCACACCAAAGTGCTCATCAGCAACGTTTAAGAGGACCCAGAAAGGTTGGCAACGATTACCGCCAACTTGCTGCTTGAGACGCGCGACCATTTCTCGGCAAAGGTACGGTGTGCGAAGTTCAGTACACGTGACCTCTCTTGCCTAGGCGAAGCAAGTGAATATTACCAGTTGACCGCTTTCGTTGAGCCAAGAAACTTGTTTTTTTTTCAAGTTACAGCATTTCGTGAGCATTGTAAAAAGAGTTACTGTATCTTTATGGTGTTGCGAGAACAAGATACTAACCGCCGAATTCAGAAACCTCACTCAAACTACACTCAAACTGAAGGGCCCCTCCACTTCCTCAAGGAAGGCGCGAGGGCCGGCGCTGGCCAATCCCGAGGCCGGATCCACCGTCGCTATTGGCCAGCGCCGGCCCTCGCGCCTTCCTCGAGGAAGTGGAGGGGCCCTTCAGTTTGAGTGTAGTTTGAGTGAGGTTTCTGAATTCGGCGGTAAGCCTTTTCGGTTGCGGCGGAGAAACGCTATTCTAAAACACTCTAGCACTGCGTGCGCTAATAATGCAAGCGCTAAATTTAGCACTTGCATGGGCTAAAATTACCTGCATTATTCTAAAACACCCCATTGTTTTGCTTGAAATGTGTAGCGTACAAGTTTTGCTTCTCTTGCAGCAACTTGTTACTCTTGGTGCGGTCAACTATGTCGAGGTGTTGTCAGGGTCTTCCTCACCTGCCCTTACAGCCTGAGGCTGCCCGGAGATGGTAAACGAGCGTGCATTTACTCAGTGCTAGAGCATGTGAATTATTCCAATTCATATTTCCTGCTTTCGGACCAACTTGGATAGAGTCAATGGTTATAATTCATAGCCCTTGATAATGCTGTTCGTCACAGCATGGGTGCTGATTTGAGACGCAAAACGTTCATTAATTAGGTTGTGCTTTTTTCCTTTTTCCTGTGGATCCTGTTATTGCAAAAATCAAACCTAATAATTTGACATCGGGGTGAACACGAATTTATATCCTGTTATATTCCAGTCCCATCAGTTGATTGTCACGAATGCAACCAAGATCCGTTCAAGAGTCAAGATTTCATTTATGTACAGTCGGGGACAAAATGTTCTGGACCATAGGAGCTGTAGCCGATATGCATTTCTACGCCAACTAATGGCGCGGCACCTGTCGAGACCGGCGCTTGGTGCAAGATTGTCCTTCAATACTCGCAGAGAGCCGATTCTTTCGTTTTCGGCAGCTGCGGCGCGATTCTCCATAGTGTGCAGCATTTTGCCGCCTCGAAAGCATCCGCGCCCAGCTGCGCGCGGAATCCAAGCTAACAAGCTACGACGCTGGCCTGGCTGGCCACACCTGTAGAGAGAAAGAAATATTCGCCGGTCTCGCAAGCGGAGGCGGACGCCGCTTTTTGTGGTACATTTCTTTACCCGATAACGAACGATATGATGACCGATTATCACACCACACTTTTGACCCTAGCGACAATGTTACCACAAGGTGCACTCGAAAATAAAGGACTCATACACATTAAAGGTATGTCGCGCCGAACATATTACTGAATATTGTAAAATACCAGGAGCCGAGTTATTGAAGCTTTCAAGTCTGCAATAATCGTTTACTTTGACTTTTTCGAAAGTGCAAGAGTTGGGTATTATGCCTAACAAACAAAAATCGGTCTGCTGGTTGCTGAAAGGCAATCTTGAGCGCAAAAGGCTGGTAGCACGACTGAAGCTGTAAGGGTGGCAATAATTCCTCATTCACATTGTTGGTTGAACCGTATTAGCCACGCAGTTCACGTGAACTTGATGACGAAAACGAGTGAACCTGCTGTGCGCTTGCGAATGGAACGCAATGTGTAAAATTTAGCATAAAAGATAAGTGGGAGACTTCATGTACGATTTGAGTTGGCCGCATTCCTCTTCGTTTATGCCGAGACGCATGAAACAAATAATTGCAGTGAACGGTAATTTTACCATTCGTTTGGAGACGTCAGCTAGCAGGAGCGAATGCTTATGTATCTTTAATGTGAATAAAGAAATCAATCTTAAGGTCGAAGTCGGGCGAAGAGTGTTACCGCAAAAGCGGCGCGTGCCGCCCAGTAAGCTTGCAAGATCGGCTAATCCTCCTGTCTGGGGGATTGACAGGCGCCACCTGCCAGGCCAGCGCTACTTAGCGCTAATCTTTGGCGGAGCTAGGCACGGATGCTTCCAAAGTGGTGCCACATGGCAAGTTATTGAGAATCGCAGAGCGGCTGCCAGAAACTAAAGAATCGTCATCCCTCCGAGCGTGGAAGTATGCACATCCGTTAAGCACCGGCCTCTACAGCAGAGGGCACAGCAGTGCATATCGGCCACCACTCCCGTGGTCCAGAAACGTTTGTTCCCAACTGTACATTGCATTAACCTTGCATTAACCCGCCTATAATATTCGTTGTTTAAGGTTAACGCCACTGCGATGGGTACTAAGATGACACCTAGTTATGTTAACATATTTACGAATAAACTGGAGACAAAATTCCTGTCTGAGTGTTCTTTCAACCACTGATCGACAATACGACATTTTTCTTATTTGACCGCACACAAAAAAGAATCTGCTATACTCCGTTTCACCTTCAGTCCGAGCGCAGTGGAAGCTACGAGCCATCCCAGCCGATCCAGCGCCGGGAGAAAGTCGCGTGACCTGCCGGTGGGGCGGGGCGACACAGGGAGCGCAAGGTCGCATGACACTCCCTCAACGCCGCATTGGCTGGGATGGCTCCTAGCGTCTGCTGCGCTCGGACGGAAGGTGAAACGGAGTATAGAGTTTTAAAATCAGTGCAGAGCTGTGCATCCAACCATCTGCTTCAGTCACGCTTATTCTCAGACCAGTATTAACTTCTTGGATACCACAGTAATCTCAAAAAAAAAATGGAGCTTAAAATGAATCTTTATTGTAAGCCAACAAATCGGCAAAAATACCTTTAATCCGAAAGCAACCGTCCACGTCATTGTAAGAAAGGTATACCCTAAAGCCAGGCCCTCCAATTCAAAACTGTATGCTCACGGTAAGAGGACTCCGAATCGAACTCTTATCATCTAAAGAACGCACTGGAAAAACAAAAATATCCTCCGCGAGTTATTAACGACGCAATTAAAAACACCGCCCTCCAACAAAACCACGCTGACCACATGGAGGACCGTCCTCCTCAGAGAAACGCGCAGCGCACGAATTTATCTCTAACCTATAGTGTGCATTTTCCCAACGTAAATACGTAAATATTATTTAAGGGGACATTATAACATTCTAAAACAAAGCGAATGCCTCAAACGTGCATTCGTATCAGCTTTCGGGGTATTTTACAGATGACCTCATAACCTTAGACACGACCTAAGTAAGTCCCGACTGAATTCGTCCCAACCAAATAACGGATGCCGACCGCGCATGAAAGCAGGATGCCTTGTATGTAAACATAGGCGTGGAACGAACACGGTCAATAGCACACATTCCCAGTTCTCAATCAAAATCCGAGGGCAGCTTACATGTGACCTTCTAAATGTAACTTATCTGCTACAGTACAAGGTGTGCAAAAACAGTATATAGGACAGACTGAGACCACGTTTAGACTTCGTTTTAACAATCACGGATAGCACGGAAAATCTCTGCACAGTCTGCCGATTTCAAAACTTCTCAGCCTCCAGAACCACACATTCAAAAAATTGTCTGTTACACTTTTAGAGTCTGGATTCAAATCAAATCGGGAACGCGAACAGCGCGAGTCATATCTTATATACCGATTTAACACAATAAAATATGGAATAAATGGAAGCCCGGGAACACTTGCCTTGATTAAGGCGCTAATCCGATAAATAGTATGATAACGACCATAAATAATAAGCTTTTTGAATTTAACATTTCCTGGTAATGAGTTTGGAGCTAGAACTGGACATTGGGGTTTCGTTCCTTCATTGCGTTGTTTATTTAGTTACCGTACATCTTGTATTTCCGCACTTCGTACTACCTTTGATGTGTCACCTGTGAATTTGGCGACCTCCGTGTGTGGTGGCCCCTGACTTAGAGTTCATCCCTTCTTTCGTCCGAGATTCTGGGTGGTGTGCCCTTATCTGTTCTCCCTACGCAGTTTCTTTGTATGCGAACTGCGAAGACCTTCCTCAGGTCGAAACTTCGAATATTATCACCCTGATTTGTTTTCCACCGTTATCCTGCATCTGTGTCCTCTACGCTTTTGGCCTCTAAGCCAACATGCCCCCTCTCTCTATATATATATCTATACATATATATCAGAAAGGTATTGCCTAAGGTGTACGCATAAGTTTATTTGACGACGTTCCGAGCGGGGTCTGCTGGGATCGTCATACAAAAACATATGAGTACACCTTAGGCGACCCTTTCTGGGCTTCACCTTACGGCGCGCCATTATTTTCTTCATGTTCCACAAACCATTATATATATATATATATATATATATATATATATATATATATATATATATATATATATATATATATATATATGTGTGTGTGTGTGTGTGTGTGTGTGTGTGTGTGTGTGTGTGTGTGTGTGTGTGTGTGTGTGTGTGTGTGTGTGCGCGCGCGTGTGTGTGTGGTGTGTGTGTGCGTTACACGAGTTTCGTAAATATTTATGCCAAGATTTAACCTTCAATGAGCAAGATTCTTTCAAAATTGCCTTTTTTAACTTTTTTGTTTTGTTGAAAACTCGCCTTTGTGATGTCTAACGATCTCGATGGTAAGTAAATAAATAAAAAATACACTTCCCCACGTTTTGACCTCAAATATAGTGACAGGATAATACAAAGCTTGTTTAAACAACCTTGAATCGCATGAAATCGTGGAAGAAACCCATCACAATGAACAAATAAAGATATATATTGACATGTGCGCAGTAACTGCTTGTCATAACAAACCTTTAGCGTACTTGACGAGAAGGTAAATAAAACTCAATTTATAACTGGCGATGACTGCCTGACCTATATGTTTTAGTCGTTGCTGACTTATATAGTATAAGTCGAACTAGAAGCCGAACCGATAAGAAAAATTTAGAGGAGTCACTCAAGGAATACATATATCTATATATAAGAAAAACCTAACACCAAATTTGAAAGGGGCAAATTACTAAACGATAACCGATGCATTATAGTGGCGGCATCGAAAACACTAGCCACCAATGCCGGTGTCTGTCTTCTGTCCCTCTCTTCATGCTTTTTACTTTGGGAATGTAAAACCATCTAGCCAGACTTGCAGTCAAATATAGTTGCATTTCTAAAAACGTGAAGGGGAATTTTCCGTAAGTTACAAAATGAAAATTCAGTTGGGAGGTCAGTCTGAAGTAGAAAACGATCATTATCTTTGTTTGCTTTACGATATAAGACACAATATTACGCGTATACATAAATGCCGGATGCTTTGTACTTCTTAAATCGTTAACATAAACCAAAGTATGCAAAGGTTCCAAAGCGAAACCTTGGAGGGCACCTGACGTCACCGCCGCACACGGCAAATTAACAGAATTGAAAATTGCACCTTGGGGGCGCTTAGATATGTAACATCTTATATATTAATCGAGATCGTCAGGGAAGGCAAAAAACTATAGTGTGAGCGTAAGGAGTGCATTTGGTTCTTCATAAAACACTTGACGAAAATATAAAGCCAGACAATTAGTTTGTACTTTTGCTTCTAATGAAAACAAAATGTCATGGACAAATTGTATGAGCAGTTTGCTGCAGCAGAAACCACAATGTAATTCATGCCGGTATAGGGTGTCGACGTTATTGAACGCAACGAACTATAAATATTTCTATATAAGTGTTTAAGGAATGTTGAAAAAAAAACTTTGATCCGAGATATTGGATTTTGGTGAAAATATTTCGTTGAGGCCTTCCTTATGACTGGGTATAGCATTCGCTGCCTTCTATCAGAGCCTCTGTCAGGAGAGATATTTCTAAAATAAGATAACTAGGGAGCGCGTATCCCTGAAGGAAGTGGTTGGGAATTTCATGAAGTCATGCGACTGAACGACATTTTAAATTACAAACGAGACTAGATACCCTATTATCATCAATAATAGATTCTATCATTTGATTAATTATAGGCCTCAAGGTGTGCGAAGCAATGTCATCGGCTGTGCTAACGAAAAGGAATGGAAAGTGGTCGTCGAATATTGCCTTTTTACAGTCATCCGAAGTCAGCTTATTGTCAGGAATGGCTGGTGTACCTACGTATCTCACATTATTACACGATGTTTAGCAAGCCTCCTTGATTAGTTTGGGTTGTTAGCCTACCTAAAGCCTAGAGTACAAAAAATAATGAGTTCGCTTCTTAAATTCTTTTTTTAAGCGTAATCCAGACATTGGCGCTAAATGCAAAACACCGAGTTTTGCAATTGTTTATACATTAGAAGTAAGCGGCAATTTTTGTTTAGAAAAAAAAAAGAAGTAAAACAGACCCAAAAATTGAGCGTAGGCATACCGCGGGGCTATGAAGGAGTCGTTACCAGCCTTTCGTTCTTGCATGAACAGATGCGGAGACAGGCGGGCTTCTTTTTCTTAATTTCTTGTTTGGGCTTGGTTGTATGTTGATAGATGTTTCATGCTTGGATGTGCGCATTCGTTCTCATCTCTAAAACACATTCTGCCGCTGGTGCTAAAACAAAAAAGTGAAAGCCGTTTACAACTCCCTGTAACGCCGGATTAGAGCGCAGCTCTTGAGGAGGAGGATGGAAGGGTACTGAGGGATAGGGGGTCACGTGACCTCAGTGGGGTCACGTGACATCAGGGGATCACGTGACCTCACGGGGGTCACGTGACATGGGGGGTCACGTGACCTCAGGGGGTAACCCTCATGACCCTCGCGAGGGTAACCCTCGTGACCCTCGTGACGGTAACCCTCGTGATGTGTAACCCTCGTGACTCTCATGAGAGTAACCCTCATAAGAGTCATGAGGGTTATCCTCATGACTCTCAAACCCCACGGATTATCGCCGAGAACCAAAATGGCTGCTGGTTTGTCGGCGAGTGGTATTAAAAAGGGTGGCATCACCCTAGCAAAGCGCACATGAAGTCTTCCTACCAACAACGACACCGGTGTTGTCTGATTAGGGGCATGACACAGGCAAGATGGAACGCTCAGCCCTTCTACTGATTCAGGTGCTGCTCTCTTTCGGCATGTCAGGCGACAATATCACGCTTGGCGCCAACGGAACGGCCTCCTCTTCCTTCGCTTTTTTCACCACCGTCATGACAACACAACAGTCGCTTCTGGAGCAATGGATAACCCTGCCCTGGCAACCTGGATCGTCTGTAACCGGCGGGATTCTTAATTAGAAAGCCGTCAACAATTTCTTCTCGGGTCATGACACCGGTGAAATGGAACGCTCACCCCTTCTAATGTTCTAGGTGCTGCTCTCTTTCTGCATGTCAGGCGACCACATCACGCTTGGCGCAAACGGAACGGCCTCTTCTTCCTTCGCTTTTTTCACCACCGTCACGACAACACAACAGCAGGTTCTGGAGCAATGGATAACCCTGCCCTGGCAACCTATATCGTCTATAGCCGGCGGGACCCTTAACAAGAAAGCCGTCAACTATTTCTTCTCGGGGCATGACACCGGCAAGATGGAACATTCACCCATTCTACTGTAGAGTGCCTTCATACACACGCGCGCTTTTGCTTGAGTGGTGACATCTCAGCCATTTTTCCGCTCAATCGTTTTTTTTTATTCATTTTGAAGTGCGCGCAATCCGGTGTCGCTCAGCTCGAGCGCGTAGCTTTGGCTAATGCATAGACGCCATTTTACCGCCCGATTCACGCACCGAGTGCGCGAGAACGTCACGCGCTGGCACATTCAGGGCAACAATGGATGTCCTCACCCTGACACAGACAGACATCTAGGCACCCTATTCTACTGATTCAGATGCTGCTCTCTTTCGGCATGTCAGGCGACCACATCACGCTTCGCGCGACGGAACGGCCTCTTCTTCCTTCGCTTTTTTCACCACCGTCACGACAACACAACAGCCGGTTATGGAGCGATGGATAACCCCGCCCTGGCAACCTGGATCGTCTACAACCGGCGGGACCCTTATAAGGAAGCCGTCAACGATTTCTTCTTGGGGCATGACACCGGTAAGATGGAACGCTCAGCCTTTCTACTGTTCCAGGTGCTGCTCTTTTTCGGCATGCCAGGCGACCACATCAAGTTTGGCGCCAACGAAACGGCCTTTTCTTCCTTCGCTTTTTTCACCAACATCACAAAAACACAACAGTCGGTTCTGGAGCAATGAATTACCCTGCCCTGGCAACCTAGATCGTCTACAACCAGCGGGACCATTAATAAGAAAGCCGTCAACAATTTCTTCTCGGGGCTTGACACCGGCAAAATGGAACGCTCAGCCCTTCCACTGTTCCAGGTGCTGCTCTCTTTCGGCATGCCAGGTGACCACATCACGGTTGGCGCCAACGAAACGGCCTTTTCTTCCTTCGCTTTTTTCACCACCGTCATGACAACACAACAGTCGGTTCTGGAGCATTAGATAACCCTGCCCTGGCAACCTGGATCATCTACAACCGGCGGGACCCTTAATAAGGAAGCCGTCAACGCTTTCTTCTCGGGGCATGACACCGGCAAGATGGAACGCTCAACCCTTCTACAGATTTAGGTGCTACTTTCTTTCGGCATGTCAGGCGACCACATCACGCTTGGCGCAACGGAACGGCCTCTGCTTCCTTTGCCTTTTTCACCACCGTCACGACAACACAACAGCCGGTTCTGGAGCAATGGATAACCCCGCCCTGGCAACCTGGATTGTCTACAACCGGCGGGACCCTTAATAAGGAAGCCGTCAACGATTTCTTCTTGGGGCATGACACCGGTAAGATGGAACGCTCAGCCTTTCTACTGTTCCAGGTGCTGCTCTCTTTCGGCATGCCAGGCGACCACATCAAGTTTGGCGCCAGCGAAACGGCCAATTCTTCCTTCGTTTTTTTCACCAAAATCACAAAAACACTACAGTCGGTTCTGGAGCAATGAATTACCCTGCCCTGGCAACCTGGATCGTCTACAACCAGCGGGACCATTAATAAGAAAGCCGTCAACAATTTCTTCTCGGGGCTTGACACCGGCAAAATGGAACGCTCAGCCCTTCCACTGTTCCAGGTGCTGCTCTCTTTCGGCATGCCAGGTGACCAAATCACGGTTGGCGCCAACGAACCGGCCTTTTCTTCCTTCGCTTTTTTCACCACCGTCATGACAACACAACAGTCGGTTCTGGAGCATTAGATAACCCTGCCCTGGCAACCTGGATCGTCTACAACCGGCGGGACCCTTAATAAGGAAGCCGTCAACGATTTCTTCTCGGGGCATGACACCGGCAAGATGGAACGCTCACCCCTTCTACAGATTTAGGTGCTACTTTCTTTCGGCATGTCAGGCGACCACATCACGCTTGGCGCAACGGAACGGCCTCTGCTTCCTTCGCCTTTTTCACCACCGTCACGACAACACAACAGCCGGTTCTGGAGCAATGGATAACCCCGCCCTGGCAACCTGGATCGTCTACAACCGCCGGGACCCTTAATAAGGAAGCCGTCAACGATTTCTTCTTGGGGCATGACACCGGCCAGATGAAACACTCAGCCCTTCTATTGTTCCAGGTGCTGCTCTCTTTCGGCATACCAGGCGACCACATCAAGGTTGGCGCCAACGAAACGGCCTCTTCTTCCTTCGTTTTTTTCACCACCATCAAGAAAACACAACAGTCGGTTCTGGAGCAATGGATAACCCTGCCCTGGCAACCTGGATCGTCTACAACCGCCGGGACCCTTAATAAGGAAGCCGTCAACGATTTCTTCTTGGGGCATGACACCGGCCAGATGAAACACTCAGCCCTTCTATTGTTCCAGGTGCTGCTCTCTTTCGGCATACCAGGCGACCACATCAGGGTTGGCGCCAACGAAACAGACTCTTCTTCCTTCGCTTTTTTCACCACCGTCACGACAACACAACAGTCGGTTCTAGAGCAATGGATAACCCTGCCCTGGCAACCTGGATCGTCTAGAACCGGCGGGACCCTTAATAAGGAAGCCGTCAACGATTTCCTCTCGGGGCATGACACCGGCAGCATGGAACGCTCAGCCCTTCCACTGTTCCAATTGCTGCTCTTTTTCGGCATGCCAGGCGACCACATCACGCTTGGCGCCAACGGAACGGCCTCTTCTTCCCTCGTTTTTTTCACCACCGTCACAACACAACAGCCGGTGCTGGACCAATAAAAAACTCTGCCCTGGCAACCTGGATCGTCTAAAACCCGCGGGACCTTATAATGTAAGCCGTCAACGATTTCTTCATGGGGACTTCTAGAGTTCCAAGTTAGTTATGTGAACACCCGCTTTTGTGACCGTTCCTGTGTAGTGACGGTGTCATGCCCCTTCGACACTCAAGGTTTTTGTAAGCGTGTTCGCTTGTTGTTTCAATATTTCTTCGCCTCTTGCTTGTCTCGTTCGCGACTGCTGGTAGCAGGCGACGTTGAATCCAACCCTGGCCCCTGGCCCGGTTATTCTGACAATGTACAAATACAAATACTTGATACCGTTAATAAATTAGAGGAAGGGCAAAAGGGAATTTTTTCAGATATAAAAACCATGAAAGAACAGCAGAAGAACGCGGACGAACAGATAAAACAGGTATCTGCAAAAGTGACCGCGCTGGAGGCTGAACTTACAAAATACGAAACTTTCCACAAAGACTCCCCTCCAGCGAAAAGTTGGTCAGGCTATCAAAACAATCAAGTGATATGGCCTCTAAATGCGACAACGCCGAAAACCGATCACGGCGTTCTAACCTGCTGTTTTATGGAATCATAGACGAACCAAGCGAAGCGTGGGCTGCATCAGAAAGGAAGGTTCTTGAATTCTGTAGTCACCTCTTTGGTATCAGCATAAACCCCGTTAATATTGAAAGAGCCCATCGCATTGGAAGGCATATCACCGAAAAAAAACACCCCATCATTGTAATGTTTTCTAGGTTTAAGGGCAAAGATAGCATCCTCTCCTCCGGTCCTAAATTGAAAAGCAGGCCTTTCTCTGCATGACAGGAGGTTTTTCCCTGTCCGGGCAATGCAAGAAGGAAACTAATCGAGTACGCCAAGACGAAAAATTGTTTTCCAAATTAACTTTCGACGAACTAAAGATTCATAACGTTACTTATGTCTACAACTCTGAATCGCACACTGTGAAACCATTATGATGATAGCAAAGGGAAAACAGTCCTACAAAATTGCCTTGCAATAAACCGGCCCGTTCTTGCAATGTCACTAACATCCTTTCACTTTCAATATCATTCACAAATATTCGACGCGTAATTCCAAAATGCGATATATTATCATTGTTTCTCTACGATAATGACTGATGTCGTCATCCTTACGGCGACATGGCTGAAACCAGAGATTCAAAATGATGAACTACTGACTAACAATTTTAACTTTACCTTTACCGTCGCGATCGAATAAACAAAGGAGGAGGTGGGTCAAATATCGCAGTCAAAAAAAAAAATCTGTCACACTTCATTCTAATAGACGGCGATGTGAAATAGCTTGGATTGGTTTTTATTCCTCGTTCCAAAAAAATATCCTGGGCGTTCGTTATTGCCCTCCCGACAGTAGTTCCGTGTTTATTAATATTTATCACGACCAACTTTATTCTATACGCAAAGATTTCTCAAATGCAAAGGTATTTTTATTTGGCGAATTTAACTTCTCACTAATAGATTGGTCCACACTTATCTTACAGGATGGAAAAGAAAGAAATTTTTTGGACGCCTGTCAATACTTCAACTTAGAAGAAATAGTTAATAATCACACACGAGGGGATAACATTTTAGATGCAGTCCTTACATCTACCCCCGAATTCGTTACACCTGTATCTTCTCATCGCGAGTTCAGTGATCATATACTAATAGACACTGACATCACCGTTCATACCACGAGAAAATAGGTCACGACCAAGATAATCCGTGACTATAATAAAGCCAACTTTGCTTCGATATACGGTGCTCTTTCCCTTTTTATGAATTTTACGTTGACGGCTTTAATACTACAGCAGTCGTGGAAAATTGGCGCCTTTTTAAAACTATACTATCTCAACTCACTGATACTTTTGTTCCACTAGCTCACATTTGCTCCAACAGTAATCAGCCTAGTTTTAACAAAACGCTAAAGGCATTAGGCAATTAAAAGAAGTCTATCTCCTGGCCAAAAATTACAATGCTCTCATGGCCTGGGTAAAGTATACTGAATTTGAAAGCGAATTCCATTCTTCCATTGCCCTATCAAAGCAAAAGTACTTTGGTTGCGACTTGCCCTCTCTTCTAACAAATAATCCTCAAAATCCGAAATTAATATTACCACCCGAATCTCACTCATTAATAACCTTATCAGATGAAGCGGGAAAGCCAGTGCGTGATGCCCTCTGTCCTACAGTCCTTGAGAAATTATTCACATCAATATTTACTAGGGAAGAGCAATCCAACATTTTATCTGTAACTGACTGAATATTCATACATGTCCTCCATTGTAATAAAAGTTACATGGCAAACATGTCCCCCATTGTAATAATAACAACAAGCCGAGTGCTTGTCCAGGGCCCCTGTCGAAACACCTTCCGGCAGCAGCGACGACAATGACAACGAGTGCTTCCTAGGAGGTGTGACCAGCGTCGACCTGGCACGACGTCAACGAAACGATCCTGAGCTGCGCGCATTAATTCATCACCTGGAAGGGCTCGGGGGTACCGTGCCCCATGTTTTCTCACGAACCCTGCCAACCTTCACCATTCGACAAGGTATACTCTGCGAAGAGAACTTTGGGGACAGCAACTCATCGTGGCTGCTGGTAATCCCGGCCGACCTTGGAGAGGAGGTTTTTTAAGCATGTCAGGACGACCCTACGTCCGGACACCTTGGTTACAGCCGGACACTCGCCCGCATTCGCCAAAAATATTACTGGCCCAATTTCCCCAAAACCGTCCCTCAACACCCGATTCTGCCACGAGTGCCAGCGGCGCAAGAAACCGCCAACGAAGCCAGCAGGTCTCTTGCAGCCCATTCCTCCGCCAGCTGCACCGTTCCAGCAAATCGGAATGGATCTACTTGGTCCTTTGCCGCCGTCGACCCTGGGAAACCGGTGGATAATCGTCGCCACAGATTATCTCACGCGGTAGGCAGAAACGAAAGCCCTTCCTTTAGGTACTGCTGTTGGAGTCGCCAAGTTTTTCATCGAGTCCATCGTCCTCCGGCACGGCGCTCCCGAAGTTCTGATTACAGATCGCGGATCATCGTTCATGGCACAGATGACCCCAGAAATCCTTTGTCTCAGCCACACCAGCCATCGTCGCACCAAGGCATACCACCCGCAGACCAACGGGCTGACGGAAAAACTCAACAAGACCATCGCCAACATGATTTCCACGTACGTCGACGTGGAGCACAAGACATGGGACGAAGTGTTGCCGTACGTCACCTTTGCCTAAAACACTGCTGTGCAAGAGACCACCGGGGTTACACCCTTTCAATTGGTTCATGGTCGCAAAGTGACGACAATGCTGGACGCGATGTTAACCCCCGAACCGGCTGTCAACGGAAGCGACGACGCCCAGGTGGTTGTCCAACGGGCAGAAGAAGTCCGTCAGCTCGCCAAACACCGGATTAAAGCCCTGCAATGTGTCGACACGGGCCGCTACAATCTTCGTCGTCGGGACGTCCACTTCCAGCCCGGAGACAGAGTATGGTGCTGGACACCGATTCGCCGGCGTGGTCTCAGCGAGAAACCCCTGAAGCGGTATTTCGGATCCTACAAGGTACTTCGTCGACTTGGAGATCTGTACTAGAAGGTGATGCCCGACGGAACAAGAACATCATCACGCCGCCCACCACGACCTGAAGTCGTCCATGTCGTGCGCCTGAAGCCGTAGTACGCTCGATAGGACTGTAGACTTTATGTGTTCCAGATGACTCTTTAGTCTACCATTATTTTTATTTGTTTTGTTTTGTGTTGCATCGAGACGATGCGCTTTTTAAAGGAGGGAGTAATGCCGCGCGCGCAGCCGGTCAAGTAGGCAGCGCGCGCGTGGCCTAACGGTTATCGCGCCTGCCTCCCACGCGATAAGCCAGGGTTCGATTCCTGGGAGCGACGCATCTTTTGTTATTTAGGCAATTTAGTTTTCTGCTAAATTCGAGAACTCTGTTGGGCTTGTTCGAGGTGAGAATGGTTCTACGCGTAGAACATTCTACGCCCACTATTCCAGAAGCTCACTCGTGTATATAAGGGGCTTCGCATAGCCAGTTAGAGTTAGTTCCGCCCCAGCGTTAGACTCTGCTGTTATGCCGACTTCGACGCCCGCGACGCTCTGTTATTATCTTTTGTACCCCTTTATTTCTGGCCCAATTTCGCCACATTAAACGTTTATTTCTTTCTGTTTATTTATTGTTCTTATGGTCGCCACCCGTGACATTATCTCTTAGTCATCGGGTGCCGACTACATATGTTCAGAAATCTTAAAAAATTACCGGTGCAATTTTATTCGACATACTGTGCCTATTGTTTCAACAGTCATTGCCATCTTGTTGCATTCATACTGACTGGAAACTTGGGAAGGTCATTCCTATTTTTAAATCTGGCTCAAAATAGTCCGTAACTAACTATCACCCCATAACCCTAACCAGTGTAGTGTGAAAATTGTTAGAGCACATAGTATTCTCCCATTCCATGTCCCATCTTCTAAATACACCTTTTTTTATAAATATAAGTAGGGATTTCGAAAAGGATACTCGTGTGAGGCGCAGTTACTTGAATTCACCAATAACATTCACACCAACATGAACTCTGGCTCTCAAACCGAGGCTATCTTCTTAGATTTTTCAAAGGCATTTCCTCGCATTCTCCACTGTCGCCTAATATTCAAACTCTCCGCTCTTAATTTAGATTCGCTAACAATTTCCTGGATCCGTATCTTTTAACTAAAAGACAATTTAGCGTAACAGGCGATTTTCGATCCTGCACTACTGATGTGACCTCTGGAGTCTCACAAGGCAGAGTTCTCGGGCCCCTTCTTTTTCTTATCTACATTAACGAACTTTTAACCACCATGTCATCTACCATGCGACTTTTTGCTGACGACTATGTGTTGTATAGAAACATTAACAATTCAAATGACCATGATGTTCTTCAGAATACTATTAATACAATTTTTGACAGTGTACCACATGGCAAATGCAACCGAACATTTCTAATTGTAATCTGCTTTCGGTCGCTAGAAAGCGTTCAGTCTCGTCTTTCACATGTACCTTGTACCTTGGTGTACATCTTATCTCTCATCTCTGCTGGATTAATCATATTAACACAGTTTCCGCTGACTCCTCACGCACTCTTGGCTACTTAAAACGAAACTTAAAGGCCGCGCCCGCCCATTTACGCCATCGAGGTTATAATACTGACGTTCGCCCTAAACTCGAATACGGCTCGCCTATTTGGAACCCCCATCAGAGGTACCTAATTAATCAACTAGACGCTGTACAAAACCGTGCCGCTGAATTCATTGCATCCTCTTATTCTCGATTTCTTAGCATCTCACTCATTAAACAACATAACTTTATTCACCCCCTCGAAACTTGCCGCCTAATCTCACTACTGTGTCTGCTACATCGGCTGCATTTTCATTCCCGTCAACCAGGCTCATTACTTTTAGAACCACCGAAAATAATACCTCATCGCCAAAATAATAGAAAAACCTTCAAGCACATCTTTGGTACCACAGCCGGATTTACTCACTAAGCACTTTCTAACGCAATCAAGAACTGGAATGGTCTCCCCGAAGCCTTTGTCAACATAACTGATAAAAAAAAAAGTTTCGCAATGCACTTTTTAATTATTTTTTTCCCTCATGAACCCCAACTGCATACTAAATTTTGCTGTATTGTTGTTTTGTTGCCTTTTTTATTATGTTATTTTTGCGTCAAAGTTCATTTTTTGTATTGTCATTGTTATCATTTGTAATTATTTAGTTTGGATCATTGCTTCCTGGGTTCTTGTTGCGCATGCTAGCATTGTAACTTCTTCTTCACATCCGTTTTATGTTATCTAAATGCTTTCGATTTGCATTTGCTTTCCTTGACTGTAATCCAAGATTTCTTCTTTTTCGGAGCGTGTGTTTGTGCTTATTTTTTTATTTTTATTGACTTTGTTTCTATTCTCTTGTTCTAATAAATACCCTGATTGTACCCCCCCAATGTATTGCCCGTAATTGGGCCATTGAGGTACCATCAATACATAAATAAATAAATTAATTAAGAAGAAATTTAAAAAAAAGCCGTTTTAGCTTGAATGCTCCTCCACCTGACTGCTACAACGACAATATTTTGACCAGCTAAGTTTTGAGTTCTGTTAATTTCATTGGAAGATTTTAATACATTGCCATTTCCCAGTTGTATTGGCACGCTTTACGGCGTATACATAATTTGTTCTATCAGATTCCAGGCGTAAACGAAAACCTTTGTCTGCTGAACTCTAACAAATGTGAATCATGCACATCCCCCCCCCCCAAAAAAAAAAAACAAAAAAAAAAAACCAACCTTCTTTTTAGTTTACAAGCTTTAGAAAATACATTTTGCTTAGCCATGGAAAATTATATTAGGAGGGTGTTTGATATCAGAAAAAAAGCCAAGTTTGCGTACTCGCAGAATGCTGGTGGGCTCGAGTTCTGCGCTGAGATTTGAAAACACAATGAAGCTTCGTGATATCGTACACCTCCAATATTTCAACCGCCACGTCTGGCAAACCGTGGATAATGATGTTGTTTTCGGTGCGATTGATTTTCTATTTCTTCCTTCCCGGACGCTGTTTCTCGCAGTTGCCTATTGAACTCATTTGCCGTCTTTAACTCCTCAAGTTCTCTTCTCAAGGATTCAATCGCAAGCACCTCCCTTTCATTGATGGCTAGTCGGATAAATCAGCCCCCGATTTCGCTTCCAATGTCGTTTGCATCCTCTTTATGACCTTTAATTCAATAAAAGGAGTTGCAACAAACCCCTCCACAGTATGGATAAACCATAGCGGCGCATGTATACAAAACGTCGCCGAATCCCACTGGTCACACCGCGAGACAGAGCGCAAGCGAATACAACTTGTGGCGTTCGACTTCCGCCGCCCACCGTAGTTGATCGACCAGACGACTCGTTCCGTGGGCTTAGGGGAGGTTTATTACCATGACTCGGACAGGAGCCAGTCAAAGCCAAACAGTCAATTGCCCCTGGCCCGGCTCGGCCGTTTAATTTCCAGGCGGGCGTGGGAACCGCCACTCGCCGTTGGTGACGGCAGTCGCCGCTGCGTTGCGGGCCGAGCGCCCCGCACCTACCCTACCCCCTACGCCTCTTAGAGGTCAAGGTCCAGGATGGCCTCTTCGTTGTCCGGATCGCGGAGCATGTCCGGGCGCGCAAGGCGGAGAACCCGGACGGCCTCGGCGACCTCCAACGGGCGGGCGGCCACTGGAGGAGCCGCAAGAGGTGGCGCAGCACGGCGGGCCCAGTCCGCGGCCACGCGGGTCTGGTGCAGGGCACCCGCCAGGTAAGTGGGGCGGTGGAGCTCCGACATCCCGCAAACGGGGCATACCAGGCGGCGCTCCGCCTCGTTCTAAACGGCCACGGGCTCCTGTGGGTGGCGGTCCTCTAGGGTTTTGCCCCGCAAGGGCTCGGGGACAGTGTTCGGGGGCACGCCACGCTCGGGCCGTGGCTGCTCCCTCCAACGCAGCCTCGAAGCCCGGCACACCGGACGGTCCTGGGCCAACACCGTCAAGGTCGCGACACTGGCTTGCTCGTGGCGTGGCGGGTAACGCGCCGCCAACCGCCTGAAATGATGGGCGCGGAGGACCCGGTCCGGGTCGTAGTGACGATCCTGCGAGAGTGATACGGAACGCACACACACATAAAAAAAGAAGGCGAATTAACGGGTCAGGTTGCAATATGCCAAACAATTTCAGAGGCACTCGCGAACGAAATTGCCCCTTAGTGAAAACAAAGGGCAGACCCGCGGGAGCGAGATGGACCCTCTCTCCCCCCCTCTTCGCGAAGAGAAGCACAGCCAACCAAAAGGAATATGAACGATTGGGTGTGTGGTCACCGTGGGCGCAGGTGGTCCGGTGGTGTTCCACGGTCTTTCGGATGGCTGGGGGCTGGCTGGTCCGGAGCCTGCGAAAGAGCTACTGGTTCGAAGTAACGGTTCAGCTCAGACACCTAAATCGGTCCGTATTGCTGTGTGCCATGCAATCGTGCTAAGCGGTAGGTTTGCGAAGAAACTTTTTCAGTTATGCGAAAGGGTCCATCCCAGCGGTTGGCGAGGGGTCCTGTGAAGCCTGTCGAGGAGTCGCTGAGGGGGTGTGCCCGGCGACGTACCAGATCTTCAACTTGAAATTGAACGTCGCGGCGGCCCTTGTCGAACTGGGCGGCAAGACGAGCGACGTCGAGGTTCTCACGTGCTTCGTGAACGGCCGACGAGGGTCGGCGATGGACGTCGTGATCGAGCGCTGCGCAGGTGTTGACGAAGATCTTGCTCCGAAAGTACGAAGCACCGTCCGTGAGGAGCTCTGCCGGGAAGCCGAATCAGGTGAAGACGGACAGGAAATCTTCCCAGATCCGCTGCGAAGAAGCTTCCGCAGGGGAAACAGTTCGACCCACTTGGTGATGTGGTCGGTCACAACCAGTAGATACTGACTTCCGCGAGGACTACGTGGAAACGGTCCCATGATATCACATACAACAATCTGCCAAGGCGAATAGCTTACGACTGGCTGCAAAAATCCTGGTGGATGGCCTACGCGCGGGTTCGCCTTCTGACAAACTGGGCAACTGCGAGTATACTTCAGTACATCCTGCCTGATTCCTGGCCAAGTCGCAACACGACGTAACTTATCGTTAATCTTACTGCCGCTGCTGTGACCCGCAAATGCTGAGTCATGTAAATACATGATAAATGACTTGCGCTGCTTCCGAAGTATCACGATCCAGAAAGGCGATCCACCGGTGCCGTCGTCTGCCTGGGAGATGTAGCGGAGAAGAACTCCGTCCTCGCTCAGCAGGTATGAGTCGTACTCGCCGTCGCTTCCGGTGCTGCCTGCTCTCTGTACTGGAAGCCCTTCGCATAGGCGTCGGCAAAGTCCGTCTTCCTGCTGGGCCTTGCGGAGGTCTGCTCGGCTCACCAACGTCTCTACCGCGACCCTAAAAGGGTTGGCCACGATGTCACTTAATGCCACGAACTTTGGTTCTGTCTCAGTGGGAGGGACCTGCAAAGGAGCCCGTGACAATGCGTCTGCCAAGAGGTTTGTCACTTTTTTCCTGTACACGACAGAGTATTCGTACGCTTGTAGCGTCAAAGCCCATTGTGCAAGACGTCCGGCTCGGTTTTGCAGATTCTTCAGCCAGGAGAGCGCTTGGTGATCCGTCTGGATCTGAAAGGGAGCTCCATCGAGACACATGTTAAACTTCTTCAGGGCGAAGATGATGGCGAGACATTCCTTTCCCGTCACGGAATAGTTCCGCTCGGCCGCTTTCAGCGTGCGGATGGCGGAGGCGACTGGGCGAAGGACTTTGTTGTTTTCATGAGGCAGGACTGTGGCGAGGCCGAAGTTGCTGGCATCTGTTTGAACAACAAATGGGCGATTGAGATCCGGCAACTGCAAAGAGGCGACGTCCGTGATTACTTGATAACAGAAAGTATAAAACAAAGAGAGGACGAAACATTGCTTTCGAGAGGCAAAGAAAGGCATCGCGCTACTCCTCCCCCCCCCCATCGCCATTTCTCGCCCTTGCGCAAGAGCAAAGTCAGCGGGTGAGTGATCTCGGCGCAGGAAGGAATGAATTGGCGATAAAATCCAATCAAGCCAAGAAACCGCTGCAAATTCTTGACGTTGAGAAACTGACCAGCTTATTCTCAAGACATAGAATACCACTGGAACAATGCTCGGATAACGGCCCACCGTTTTCCGCACACGAGTTTCAGCAGTTCGCTCACAGGTACGGCTTCGTACACAACAGAAAGGTCTCGCTTTCCTCGCTCAAATGGGCTCGCCAAGAAAGGAGTCCAAAAAGTTAAACGAATTTTGAAAAAAAAAAGATTGAGCCAATGAAGATTTCTTGGCTTGGACAGTTAAACCACAGATCAACCCCCCTACACGATGGCCGGAGCCCGAGCCAGTTGCTCATGGGACGGAGACTGCGGTCTCCGATTCCAGACTTTGCGCCACGGGCCCCCATCACCAGGACAGAAGCGATGCCAGCGCCGCAATCGGGATCTACACAGGTTGTTTTTCCTGAGGTCAAACTGAGCGAATACGGGACGTTCGGGGGTGGAACAGAAAGGCTCAGGTACAACGATGTGTAGCTCCATGTTCATATATAGTAAGCACGGAAGATGGACAAGAATTGAGAAAGAACAGGGTTCACCTCCGTCCCACCTAAGAAGACTTTGTGCTAGATGCAGACAACCCCGAGGCCCGTGCCACAGACCGTGCTTACTCTTCCTGCCCCTCAACAGCAAGCGGAGAAACTTATGTTCAAGCACCTGCGCGGAGCAACTTCGTGGCAGACACGCCAGTGGAGACAGGGCGGCTTTCCACAGATCAAGGAACTACCGCGAAACGAACACGTGCGCGATAACCACCCGCAGGGTTGTGGTACGACGGTCCGTTTTCAGCAGCACCCGTAACTTTACTGCTCTCGCCATCCCTCACAAAGAAAGGGAGGTATAACAGTGCTGCTACTCTGGCAACCTGCTGCAACGCGGGCAGCGCCACGGCTGGCCTATTTAAAGAGACGCACCATCAAACTTCATCCTCTTTTCTTCAATCGCTACCTCAAGGCTCGTGTGTTTATTGGATACAGAAGGGCTAATCACACTTTAAGATGACGTTGTTTTTTGATAAAAGATTAGAGATTTGTATTGAAGTATAAAAATGTATTCTTCCTTATTTTTTTGTGTTTTGCATAAATTTTGAATACTTTCATCATGTGTACGCAATCCTTGTTCTCACGATTGTGTATGTGCTCCTTTCTGTGTGTGACCCGTTCCCTGTGTGTACATAAATCTTGAATATATTAATTGTGTGTACGCAATCAATATATCATTAGACTGAATTTAATATTCTAAAAAACAATGTTGTAAAATTAGGGACACTTTTTGGAGGAACAAACTGCCAGTCACGGCTTATGTCAGGATTTGGAAAAAGCGTACAAATCAGAAAAATTTACCTGAACTTTACTAAATAACTTTTATTCAGTGAAAAAAAAAGTATATGGTGCTAATTATGAATTTTCTGGGCATCATGTAAATCTCTCAATTTTAGGACGACTTGAAGTAGTTATTAAGTGCAGACGTTCGCTTAACTTGCCCCTTTTTGCAGTAGGCGCGAGGTAGGCGCTGCAAAAACGCGGATTCCAGTCTTCTCAGCGTTCTCGCCGGCTTTGCACCTCCTGCACGAGCGGTACATTTATTTTAAGCGCACCCCTTTACTTTGAACGTGCTTCTTGTTGATGGAACCTGACGGATTATTTTTTATTAAACTCAGCAAACTCAAAATTAGAACCGCATGCTTATTTTTACTAGTTCCGATTTGATTAAAGGGCAACTCCACTCCATTTTTACAATTTTTGGGTTATGATCTGTTTAGTCGAAGCCGGCGACCCTGAATGACGAGATATAATTTGTTTTTCGGTAGTGTGTATAGTTTTGTAGATATCGCGACTGCAAGAACCGGTCCGGCGGCACGGCGAAACCGAAACTACCGGTTGAAGCAGCTTGGCAACACTGATACTAGTGGCGCGTCGTCGGCATGACCTAGTTCTAGTCCCGCGCTTCTGAGCCGACGCGCCGACAAGGTCGGCTCAGTCGCACGTGGAGTTTCAAAACAGAAGGTTAGATGCACATTTTCTTTTTTTACCGCTTCACTTCGTTAATATGCACCAAATTTAGTAATTTTTAGTGTGTATTTATAAATTTGCCGGCCAAAAAGCGAATCCGACTGCTATAAATATGACGCGGTCGGTGCCGGCGCGGCGTGACTGTATTTCTTTCTTGCGCGCGGACCGAGAAAACGAAATAATGGGAGATAGATGGATAGATATGTCCACAAGTGGTCTAAGTTGTTAAAGCCAAGGTGTCTTTATGTGCACGCTAGTTAGATCAGCCGCGACCTGCTGCGTCGGGCCGATCGTGGTGGAGCAGCCGGCGGACGGTACGCGAACAGCGACGGCACCGCATCGTTCTTCAAAGACGCCTGTTTCTTGGTGAAACCCGCAACAGTCAGCAGCCGCAGATCCGTGTGTAGGTGTCTGACGTAAAGTGCTGGGAGCAGAGCTTCGCGTTGGAGCTCGGAGTCAACGGTCTTCCGAAGTCTATCCGGCGAACGGCACCGACCCACACCTTGTGCCTCTTCCGGTCTCTTGGGAACTGGTGAAACCGCAGCTCCGGGTTGCGCACCGGGTTTTTGGTGCAACCCACAGCACTACAAATCCTGCTCGACATTGCCCAACGCGAGACCGGCGAATCTCTCCGGCTCCGCGACGCGCGCGTGAGCGAGCTGCACCGCTTTGCTCTCTTCCGCGCTGTCGCGGAAGCAATGCTGGAATTAAAGGAACTGCCTGGACGCTAATAAAAATAGGAGAACACAGGATAATGTGGTAAACACCTCGTGCCGTCAGCAGAATCGCAGAATGCCACGGGAAACGAAGCGTTCGCGGCGTCCGTACGAGAGCGTAGGACTAGACCTACGTCATTGCCCAGTGTTGCTTCACTAGCTCACCCGGTGCCAGCGTTGCTCACCCGCTTTCGGGCCGCTAACCGAGCCGGGAGAACATTTTTAATATTGGTTTTAATCGGTAACGCGGCGTCGGTTTGACGTGATATTTTGGGTATGACCGTATTTTGACCTCCTAAAGCGATATCAGTGATTTCGATAGAGTCGACTTTTTGAGTGGAGTTGCCCTTTAAGATCGAACTTAATGTATTTAGTTTGCTAATTTTTTTATATCGCTGACGTCCGCCGTTTCTGGAATTTATTTCACAGAAAATATACTTTCTTAAGCACCATATTTTAGGAATGTCTAAAAAACTTTGCAGACGCACCCTAGGGTTACATGTTTCCAAATTAATAAAAAAAAAAAAAACGAAAGACATTGGCCGTAAAAATTTTTTATCAAGCTCATCATAACATCTGAACTTAGATCCACCATTGAAAAAAAAAAGTATTTTACAGTTAAGTTTCGACATCGTACAGGGTAAATGGTCTCGACAAACAATGCCACCCCAGTTTTTTTTTTTTTTTTTTCTTCATATTTTGGATTATTGGCTCAAGGAATCTTACCACTTATCTCCTTAAAGGTTCGTAAGGTGGACAGGTCTTTCGGGACACGGCAAAAGCCGCTGTTCTGGTTTCCAGTTTGCGCCTTACTATTTGTGCTTCTTAGAGTAAAGAGGGGCTGTGTTGTTTGTAAGAGTGCATTCCGTGAACCATGGATATTTCATAGAAGGGGGAAATGGAGGTGTGCAGTTGAAGCCTTTATATTTTACCCCTTATCATTGCACGCACCGCTGCCGCGGGGTATGCAGATGGATATGGTGGGATGAATACCAGCTTCTACCTACTACGTCTGGGTCTGTATTGATTTCAAGGTTTCGGCGTTTGTGGAACCCCGACTTGTTTTCACCCTTTGTCGTTTCACAATTTAGTATTGTCAATGGCAATGGCGCCTATGACAAATTCAGCAGCAGAAGTATTAATTGTGGCAGGCTCGTTTTTTCTCAAACTACCCCTGTTTACACCGGATTAATATATCTTATCTAAAAAAAGAATGCATAAGTAAGCTCCGAATTTGGGAAAATTGAGATAAAAGAATAATATTATAAATCCTCAACTTCTGGCGAAAAATAAACCTCGTCAAAAACATTCCGAATTCGGAAAAAAAGAAAAAACTCAGGAAACGCAGAGCCCTAAATATACAGCCTGAAATGACGACCGACATAATACATTCTTAAGGAGCATCAATTTACTGCTACGTCGTTTATAATAGAGATTAGTGGATTACCAGCTTAAATAAATTGGCGCGATCGACTAGTGCCAACATGGTTTGTGAAATATGTCCTCGTCGTGTATAAATCGCCCGCTGTAAGAAGTGATAACTCAATAAAGCTGTGTACCTAGCCATCGAATCTGTGTTGTTTTTTTTTTAAACAACTTTACTTACAAACTTTGAGCTCTGTCTTCAAGGAGCGTTGCGACAATTTTGGGACTTCTGTCAACCTGAGGACCTTGCTCTTTCTAAACAATTTAGAAGCACATTGAACAATGCTCTTCGTTAGGCAAGACAAACCTACCTTAATAATTTATTCAACGAGTCATGCATGGATAGAAAAGATGTGGAATAGAAACGGCTAAATGAAGTATTAAAACGGTGACCGTCTAAACCAGCTATACATGTGATACAACGAAATGGGGCTACATTGCCAGGAAAAGTTCTCGCTGAAGTTTTTAATAGTTATTTGACTAACCTTGTTAGTAGCATACATATATTTTCATCAATCGCATACATAAAGAATAGAAACGAACACAGCGCAGTTTTCTTTCCAACTGATCAAAATGAGGTAACTTTATTTATGTGATCACTTAAAAATAGCAACTCCTGTGATGTAGACGATTTGCAGATAAAACCAATTAAGCACGTTTTGGACGTTCTAACACCTGTATTAATACACATTATAAACTTCTTATTGTCCCGTAGTATTTTTTCTAAAAAGATGGAAACCACAAAAGTCATTGTTTTGTTTAAAGAAGGGAACAAAAATTAATTTTCGTATTATAGGCCAATATCAAGAGTACTTGTGTTTTCGAAATGTCTTGACAAGATTATTCACAATAGAGTGATAAGTTTCTGCACAAAATTTTCATTAATTTCTGACTCACAGTACGGCTTTTGCAGTAGTCGATCAACGGAGTTCGCCTTGCTAGAGCAGAAGGAGATAATTTTAAAGTCGTTTGAAGTAAAAAAAAAAGTTAACTTTAGGCGTCTTCATTGATTTTTCGAAGGCGTTCGACCGTATTGACCATACTACCTTAATAAAAAAATCTCGAAAGCTATGGAATTCGCGGTGTACCTTTAAATCTTTTACAATCGTACTTTAAATTTCGCCAGCAATATGTCCTAATAAATGGACAGAGTTCTTCTGTCCTGCGCATTAGAGCTGGAGTACCGCAAGGTAGCATTTTAGGTCCTGTGTTATTTAATCTTTACATAAACGATATTGTTAATATCAGCAAAGCCCGATCCTTCATCATTTATGCCGATGATACCAGTCTATTTATTCATAAACCGAGATAGAAGACCTTGTTAAAGAAACGAATGCCTCACTAGAGACGCTGTATCATTGGAGTGAAGTTAACTCACTAATAATCAACACGAGCAAAAGCTAAGCCGTCCTTTTTAAACCTAAGAATAGACATGTTTCTTTTTTTTTTAAATATTATCTTGAGCCCCTCTGCCATAGAAATTTTGCCGAACGTCAAAACGCTCAGAGTATTTTAATGAACATATGTCTTGGGATTATCACGTTAATAACGTTGTTAAAAAACTATCAAGAGTGATTGAGAAGTTATGTCAATTCAGAAATTTATTGCCTCGTCACATAAAAATGCTTATATACAGGACCCTTTTTTTACCCCATCTGAGCTACTGTAATTTAGTGTGTCACCCCACATCTCTGTCAAATGCTAACAAATTACACCTTCTTGAAAAAAAGTCTGTTGGCACAATACTCAACGTTCCATTCGATGCACATACACCTCCATTATTTAAAGAACTACGTCTAATAACTGTCCCTCACCTATATGAATATACTCTACCAATACGATATAGATCAGCCCTCCGTTCGTGAGGGGAGCATTGGAAAATACCAACAAATCGTACAAATTACGGTTTCCAAATGCTAAGGTATAATCTTCCATTTGTTCTAAAGAAACTTCAGAAGCATATTTTGACAAATATCGAGAGACTGAATCTTCGTACAATTAGAAATTTTTTCCTGCATTAAAATTTAGCTTGTATTGTGGGGTCGCGTGTTCTGTATGTTTCAGTTACACTTGAGGTAGTATGGTTATTATTTTTCGTCGTGTCAGGTACCTAAATATGCTATGTTCCTTATATAAATATTTATGTGTGTATGTTTGTGTGTATGTATGTATGTATGTATGTATGTATGTATGTATGTATGTATGTATGTATGTATGTATATATATATATATTCGTATATATGCTTTTGCTATCTTTGATAGCGTGTTCTGGTTCGTCTTTATTTGTTATTTTTTGGTGAATGTTAAAAGCTGAAAACTGAATATTATTACGTGATCTGTAGTATGTCGCCGTGTGCCAATTGTAAGGCTGCACTGGCCTTGTCAAGTCAAACTTTTGACTTTTTGCCCCTGCAGCCTACATCAGTTTCTGATGTGAACTAAATAATTGATTGATTGATTGATTGATTGAATTGGTGACGAAATTTGTTTTCGCCATATATGCTCAAATGCTGCTTGAATGCTAATAGGAATTCGAGACACTAGCTTGAGCTTGCCACATTTTAAACTTCACCGGAACTGAGACACGGCGCAGTTAAAATGTGACGTGAACTTTCAGAACTTGTAAAAGAGACTTC
Organism: Ixodes scapularis; assembly: GCF_016920785.2. Lineage (NCBI taxonomy): Eukaryota > Metazoa > Arthropoda > Arachnida > Ixodida > Ixodidae > Ixodes > Ixodes scapularis. The sequence continues at coordinate 42,602,774 of NW_024609883.1, read as the reverse complement.
AAACAAAAATAGCCTTACTGGCTTACCTAACACAGATTTGTCATAGCGTAACCTTTCGGGAAGTATTACAGCCACATTTGAAATTAAATTCAACGCAGATTACCGTTTGGCTTCCATGTGTTTATCAGTGCTAGGAGCAATAAAAGATAAGACGCGTCAAATATAAGTTAAAAGACAACATATCAGCGGTTACAAAATGGCCATCATTGCTTCACATAAGTCAAATTCGTTCCGACGCCAAGGTTGCAACAGAGATGTAATTTTGTTTTTCCGACGCCAAGGTTATAAGAGATATCCCGTGGCCTGTCACAACAAGCAGCGGCAAAAGACAGCTCAATGGATCAATAATTGAAGCGCGGAAAGCTACCCTTTAACAATTCCTACAGCTCGCAAGAGACCCGTCATTGTTATTTGAGAGGCCTGTTCCTCCCATTGCTCTCCGTGAAAGTACTGCGCCATCAAAGCCGTTTTAGCGGATATGTAGGAAATATCATGTGACCTTCAGGGATTCGTGTCTATACGATGAAACCATATTTAAGCCATATCGCGCATAGCGTAGCAGGTACGCTATGCGGGATATGGCTGAAAATATAGTTTCATCGCTTAAGCTGGCAGGATTGTAAGAAAGATTTTTTTCTGAAGTCAAATAAACTTATCTTATATTTACGTCGCGAAAACCGACAAACATGGTTTATCTTTCGGCCCAAAAGAGCCTTTTAGGTGTTGGAGACGTTCCCCCGTCCCTTTTCACTGTGCCTGTGAGTTCTACGTACCTGTTTCACGGGCTGGAGTATAGAGAGAGATGACGTTTTCAGGTCGTCCAACGGCCCCTGAAACCCGAAATTCTTTATTAGGGGACAAAAGATATATTTGGTGACGACAGTCCCCCCCCCCCCCCCCCCCTTGCGCCGGAAGAGGACGTGACCGGACGACTTCTCGGAATGTGCTACGATTGACCGGAGGGGGGGGGGGGGGGGGGGGAGGGGGACGGGTTGGGGGGGGGGGGGAGGTCTATCGGTGTTACCGTCACACGTATTTCTGCGGGTTTTCGCTGTCAACTTTTTCTATGTCACGCGACACCGAGCGTAAAGGACTGCGTTCGTTGACGGCCAGATCGTTTTTTTTTTTTTTAGGTCGTGAAAGCAGCGAGGAAGTAAAGGGGGGACTTGTCTCTCATAAATATTGTTTTCACTAAAACAGAACACTTATTCATTCGAGAAAATAACAACAAACGAAAAAAGAAAGCTCTGAATGAGCTTCCTGAGTAGGTTGTTATGGTGTGTTCACTCAGTGGCCTTTTTCTGCTTATTGGTCGGCTGTAGATGTTCCGTATTTGTTCAAGGAGCAATAAATGTATATTTTCAAGAAAAAATTGTCAAAATAATATTTATAAACAGAATAAGAACGAGCTATTAGTGACATTGCAGAAATGCTGCTTGCTTGAAAAATGGAACGGGAGTCAATCGTCTGGCAACGTTCTTTTTGTCAGCTCTATCTATTCAGCGACTGCATAATGATTTCCAATTTTTTTTTTTGTGGTCTGCAAAAAAAACAAAATAAATGGCCGACGCAGTTCTTCCTTCAATGTGCAAAATAAACCATCAACGCATCGCGAAATTCCGTGCCATCGGGGGTAGGAACAAATGGTCACGGAACCAATGGCCCGAAGTCCAAGATAGGAGAAAATGGTCCCGTCAGAAGATTGCATTGAAACTAAGATATGGCATGTAATATACATCAGCCGTTATGCAATCAGTGATTTACAGGTGGTATGAAAGATCTGGTCTATATCTTGAGGTCGGCTTACTTCGTAGAATGTAGTCGTTTATTGAACCTAATTTTATTTAATATGACCAGAATATTTTCAAAATGAATACTGTCCAAGAGTTGCCTCCTAGCACTTAATTTAGTGACCTTATGCGATATCTTTAGGAGGTATTCTTATTTTCCTAGAAGGAATATTAGAATATTTATCATATCAGTATTCTTTTAACGTGAAAAATGAGTACTCCTACTCACTGTATGAGCAATGAAACTCGAATTACTCCCATCTCGTCACGACGCGTAGTGGTAGCACACATAACAAGCGGAGCTCTATGCCCCTGTAGGTGCGTTAGGTTTTTATAGCGCAAATCATTTCTGACGTTCAGAAGAAAAAAAAAATCCGGTCGAGTTCGTAGAACCGGCGGCCTAGAAATTGGGTGTGGGTGATCGAATATTATGGGATTTATCCGAAAATGCAGAAGCCAGAGAGGCGACATTTATCTTGAAGCATTTTTTCACAGCATCTACTTGGGACCATTTGTAGCAGAAGCAAATGTTCCGAGACCATTAATTCCGGAACTGTTCGTTTCGGCACCATTTGTTCCTTTTCCCCGGGCAATCCCAATATTCCTGAAATGCCAAGCCCACAAACACAGTATTTTACATTACGTCTTATCGAGTGCCCCTGCGTTAATCAAGCTACCGTTCAATTAATAGCGACAAAAAGGTGTTGAATTGAGAAATTGGTAGACGTTATATATGTTGGGAAAAACACTCAGAAAGCGCGGAATATGAAAAGGATTAGACAAGACAGGACAATGCTGTCGTATTTTTTCTTTTCGTAGTCCGCGTTTTCACGGCTGCTTCTTCCATCATCTTACACTGTAAAGAAAAAGTTATCCGGATTAGAGTTCTGAAGACACAGATGCCAATAAAACTCCCAAGCCTAAAGCATTCACTCCTTGCCATGGGAGTAAATAAACCAGAAAGCGTCACTTTACTCCGGTCGCCAAGGGCGACATCACCTGATTTTACTCCAGTTTTAAACTGCAGTTCTTTTGTTGTCAACACTCCGCCAGACGAAGTGGGAGCTGAAAAATACGCCCATCCGTCCACCTGTCTGCGGGAAATCGGCCACCATCGACGCAGCCGGTATTTCCTCCGTCCCGCCCAGTCCCGGCTCTGGCACCAACTGGTTTTCAATCATGGGAGAGGCCGTCATAAAGGATCCTAAGCGACTTCGGACTCGTTTTTGGTCCGAAATCCCGGCGCCGGCGAACACCAGCGAAGAGCAATCTCAAGATGCGAAATTTTCGCGCAATCTGGCGAATTCCCAAATGTTGAGGTTACCTTGCGTAAGCAGACGACAATCGAGCTTTTTTTTATGTTTTTCGGGCAGATGCGAGCGTCTACTAGAGCCAAATCAACGGCCGCTTTATACTTTAGGAGCGCCAGGTAGAGTTACGGCCAGGGAAGGTAAAATGAGTCAAAATAAAAGAAATCACGCGAGATGAAATAGTGGCAGTATAGTTATATACCTGCACCGGAGTCGCAGTTCTGTGCCTTCTGCTATAGTCGTGCAATAAAAGAAAACAACTTCTGCTATAGTCGCGGGGTAAGAGACCCGGAACTTGTCGTCGTGGCGTGATAGTTCCGGTTCAAGTCGCGTAAGAAACTATTTTTTTAATTTATATCTTCCGGGGGTGTCTTACTTTTTAACTGTGATCTGTTTTACAAATCATCTAAATCATTTACTTGCACGGTTTTTATTGTTGTCCCCACTGATCTCAAGTGTATAGGCTGGATCACGGATCGGGAGCCCGTCGGTGTCGCCACCGGCGGCCATTGATTGACACCATGCAATACACGCAAGTCTAAGGGAGAAACGCACATAAGTAAGAATATTGAAGCACGTACGCCATGCTCGGCGGCAAGTATTTTATGGTGTGCTGCGATTCTTATGTCGGATGTTTGGGGATTGAATCTGTGAATTGAAAGTGCACGTCAAAAACGTTTAAGAGGACCCAGAAAGGTGGGCAACGATTGCCGGCCACTTGCTGCTTGCGACGCACGACCATTGCTCGGCGAAGGTACGGTGTTCGAAGGTCAGTACACGTGACCTCTCTTGCCTAGGCGAAGCAAGTGAACATCACCAGTTTACCGCTTTCGTTGCATTCTCATATTTACACAAATCTCAAATGTTACTCTAAACCAAGAAACTTGTTTTTTTCTCAAGTTACAGCATTTCGTGTGCAAAGTAAAAATAGTTGATGTATCTTTGTGGTGTTGCAAGAACAAGGTGGTTAGCCTTTTCCGTTGCGGCGGAGAAACGCTATTCTAAAACATTCTAGCACTGCGTGCGCTCATACAAGCGCTAAATTTAGTGCTTCCATGGGTAAAATTAGTGTGTTATTGTAGAACACTCCATTGTTATGCTTGAAATGTGTAGTGCACATGTTGTGCTTCTCTTGCACGAACTTGTTACTCTTGGTGTGGTAAATTGTGTCGAGGTGTTGTCAGGGTCTTCCTCACCTGCCCTTACAGCCTGACGCTGCCCGGAGATAATAAACAAGCGTGTATTTACTCAGTACTAGAGTATGGGAATTATTCCGATTCATGCTTCCCGCTTTCAAACAATCTGGGAAAGAGCAGGTAGTTATTATTCATAGCCCTTGATAAAGTTGTTCGTCACAGCATGGGTGTTGATTTGAGATGTAAAACGTTCCTTATTAGGCTGAACTGTTGTCCTTTTTTCTTGTCGATCCTGTTCTTGCAAAAATCCAGCCTAATAATTTGACATCGGGGTGAACACGGCATTTATATTGTGTTATATTTCGATCCCATCATTATATTGTCACGAATGTAAGCATGATCCGTTGAAGAGTCAAGACTTCATTTATGTACAGTAGGGGAAAAAATGTTTTAAACCACGGGAGCTGTAGCCGACATGCATCGCTACGCCCACTAATGGCGCGGTACCTCTCGATACCTGCGCTTGGTGCATGGTTGTCCTTCAATACCCACAAAGATGCCGATTCTTTTGTTTTCAGCAGCTGCGGCGCGATTCTCCATAGTGTGCCGCATTTTGCCGCCTCGAAAGCATCCGCGCCCAGCTGCGCGCAGAATCCAATCTAACAAGCTACGCCGCTGGCCTGGCTGGCCACACCTGTAGGGAGAAAGAAATATACGCCGATCTCGAAAGCGGAGGCGCACGCCGCTCTTTTTGGTACATTTCTTTACCCGATAACGTACGATATGATGACCGGTTATCGCACAACACTTTTGACCCTTGCGACAATGTTAACATGAGGTGCACTCGAAAATAAAAGACTCATACACATTAATGGTATCTCGCGCCAAAAATATTGCTGAATACTGTAAAATACCGGGAGCCGAGTTATTGAAGCTTTCAGATCGGAAAAAAATTGTTTACTTTGACCTCTTCGAAATTGCAAGAGTTGGGTATTATGCCTAATAAACACAAATTGGTTTCCCGGTTGTTGAAAAACAATCTTGAGCACAAAAGGCTGGTAGCACGACTGAAGCTGTAAGGGTGGCAATAATGCCTCATTCACATTTGTGGTTGAACCGTATTTGCGAGGCAGTTCACGTGGACCTGATGACGAAAACGAACGAAACCGCTTTGCGCTTGCGAATCGAACCCAAGTGTAAAATTTAGCATTTTACTTGATGTACGATTAGAGTTGGCGGCATCCCTCTTCGAGCACGCCGAGACGCATGTAACAAATAATTGCAATGAACGGTAATTTTACCATTCTTTTGGAGAAGTCAGCTAGCAGGAGCAACTGCTTAAGTGTTTTGAATGTGAATAAAGAAATCAATTTCAAGGTCAAAGTCGGGCGAAGAATGTTACCGCCCTGAAAGCTTGCATGATCGCCTAATCCTTCTGTCCCGCTGATTGACCGGCGCCGCCTGCCAGGCCAGCGCTTCTTAGTGCGAATCGTTGACGGAGATAGGCACGGATGCTTCCGAAGTGGTGCCACATGGCAAGTTATTGAGAATCGCAGCGCGGCTGCCGGAAACTTAAGAATCGTCATCCCTGCGAGCATGGAAGGGTGCACATCCGTTAAGCACCGGTCTCTACAGCAGAGGGCACAGTGATGCATATTGGCCACCACTCCCGTGGTCCGGAAACTTGTGTTCCCAACTGTACATTGCATTAACCTTGCTTTAACCAGCCTATTATATTCTTTGTTTAAGGCTAACACCACTGCGATTGGTACCAAGATGGCATCGACTTACGTTAACATATTTACGAATAAACTGGAGACAAAATTTCTCTCTGACTGCTCTTTCAACCACTGTTCTACATTATGACATTTTTCTTATTTGGCCGCACACAGAAAATAATTTTTTAGAGTGTAGATTTCAGTACAGCACTGTACTTCGAACCACCTTCTTCACTCACGCTTATTCTCAGAACAGTATTAACGTCTTGGATACCACTGTAATAGCAGAAAGAAAAAAGAAAGCTTAAAACGAATCTCTATCGTATGCCGACAAATCGGCAAAAATACCTTTAATACGAAAGCAACCGTCCACGTCATTATAAAAATGGTATACGCTATAGCCAGGCCCTCCACTTCAAACGTGTATGCTCACGGCAAAAGGACTTCCAATGGAGCTCTTATCATCTAAAGATGATAAGAACTCCAAAGCTGATTTCTTACTTGGTGTTTTCTGGACGCAGTTTCTTTTTATGCGAAGTGCGTCATTCGGTTCGTCACTCATTCTCCTCCTCGCCCTCCCCCCCCCCCCCCTCCACCTTTTTTTTTAAAGTCTCCTTAATGTATTTTGTGACCTCTGTGTGCGGTTGCCCCCGACTTAGAGTTCATCCCTTCTTTTGTTGCGAGATTCTGGGTGGTGTACCCTTATCTGTTCTCCCTAAGATTTACTGCGGCAGTTATGGCTCAAGTTTGGCACCGACTTTGGCAGAACTCTGGCGCACCAGAGAAAAGCCAAACTTGGCATGTCCCAAACACCCGAATTAGGTGTTGCTTGGCATTCAGGGTTCAAGTCATGGCACTTATTTATCAGAACTGTGGCGGACCGGAGAAAGGCCAAACTTGGCATGTTCGAAATACCCGAGTTCGGCGTTGCATTGGCAGTTATCACTCAAGTATGGCACCAACTTTGGCGCTCCTCTGGCGCGCCCGAGAAAAGCCAAACTTTGGCATGCCCTAGGATGGCCCAACTAAGCTTATCGTTAGTCACCGTACTTTTGCACTAATGAGTGCGATGGCGCAAAACCCAACTGCGCCAAAGTTGGGCCTTTATGTTTGCCAGACATTTGCCCAAGTTGGGCATTCCTGTGGCGTGCTATCTGGGGTGGTTTAGTCCTTCGGGAAAACAATCCAACACCCGGTAACAAATTAATGATACTTAACTAAGCAATGGAAAAGCTCTCGGCAATACGCTCAAAAATGCCTATATATACTAAAGTTCCTAGGAAAGAACGTTGCGCAGAAAATTTCCCCCTTGTTTCCAAGCCGCAATATTGACTAATTTATCTGTCTACTGCCGCGGATTGTCATTACATATCTCCTCAATATTGACGTGTGAAAAAGTTTACCATAGGTTAAAATGTGACAACTGCTTTGTAACTCCACACGACACCTTTTTCTTTTTGTTATTTCTACCACCCATAGTCACAATGATGCCAAACGGATATCTGCCTAGATTTTAACTTTCACTGTGGCTGCGAAACTTCTGCGAAAGTTTACGGAAGCAGCCGTCTTTGTTAAGCAAGCCGGTTACATGATATGGTGTAAACTGAGGGAGAGCAGGAGAGCAACGTGCGTGGGGACGCCAGAAAGCCTAGCTCTGGTTTGGAATGATTGGTTGGTAGCAGCCAGACTATGCTGGCTTTGTCTCTACTCAGTGTTCGAACGGGTTCGATGCGAACGCTGAACGCCTAACTCTGGTGCTTCACGTTTGAGCGCGTTCGAAGAGTGAGTAGAATCAAACGCAACTAGCTTCGCACCTACGCACTTATTGTTCTATTCAGAGATCTGAGTTCTGACATCACCACGCAATTTCATCTTCTCGTTTTTTCTCAGTCACCTCCCGCATTCTTGTGTCAATCATGCTTGAGAAATTCTGGAAGATGATGTTTATACTTTAACTGCGACGTATCACACTTGGCGGTTGTGTATAAAACGGGGTGTGTTCCAGTTTTCGCCACCAATCGTTCATTAAGAAAGATTTGAGAAGACGCGCTTCGAAATCCTGTCAACGATGCGAGCCCTCATCATTTTCTCTCTCCTACTTCTGAATGGGTAAGGTATCCTCACCATCGTAAATTGCGAATAACTGTGGAGTTAGACTTACCAAAATGTTCAAATATCGGTGGAATCGCCTTGAAACGGTTATGTGGGTAGGCTTCAGTTGTTATCTCAAAAAAAGTTTCGTTATTTGTCAAGTCACAGCTTCACATTGTTAACATCTTTCAGAACTTTGCGCATTCTCTCAATCTTTTTTTTTAACGCATAATGTGTTTATGAGACGGATTTTATGCCAAAAGTGTCAAGCTCGTCCGTGATGAGCATTCGTTACACAGACGGCAATGCCACCTAAAGGATGCATATACCATAGCAGGATGTGCATAGGTGTCGAAAGCATGTATAACGCAAGGTCAGTCCTAATCATTTATAAGTAACAAGGCACAATTAATCGCAACAAGCCAGACCTACCAAGAAGGTCAGCGGTAATTGAACCTCTGGTCATGCGGTCCGCAGTTGAACGTTTTTTTTTCTCTCGGGACCACAAGAAGGTGAAATGGCGCGCAAGCATCTGGAATGAATATGACTTGTCACGGGCGGTCTCTTGCGGTAGCACGCGACTGTACGCGACGACCGACCCTTAGTCCAGCATACATACAACGCAGGCGACCTTCGGGAGCTAGTAATACTTAGACATGCATACTTTGTCCGCAGACAACCGTCGGCAGAGTCATGCTTAGTCCAGCTTACTTTGTCCTCGTATGAACCTCAGCGGCGAGTGAGACTCTCTTAGCGTACTTAGTCCGCGAAACGCCGCCGGCGAGTTATAGTGGCTGTAATATACTTAGTCGCGGACGACAGGTGGTGACAAGTCACACTTAGTCTTGGATATTTGGTCCGCAAGCGCCCACTGTCGGCGTGTCAGCCTTAGTCCTGTATACTTAATCTCCATGCAACCGTCGCCTCGAAGTCATACTTAGTCCGCAGGCAACCGTTGGTGGCGAGTCAGACTTAGTGCAACATGCTTAGCCTGCGTGCGAGTCGGCGCGGAGTCATACCACAAAGCTATTTGGTGACGACTATGTACTTTACCCCGAAATAAATAGCTTATATGATCACTTTTTCATATATGACTTACTTAACAGTTCAAGACAGTGTAATAACTGGTTCATAAACTTAACAATAGCAAATATAAAAGCAAAATAATGTCCCGCCTTTCTTATCCCCCAAAATCTGGTTTCTATAAAATTAACGGAGTCCCACTACGAGGCGTCACCTCGTAAAAAGATCAGAGTTCACGTAAATAACCTCTCATGGCATACCCACGTAATATAGCCCATAAGCAACGCTAACCGCACATTCGGCTACTTACATCGCAATTTTTCTCAAGCCCCTTGGGCGAACAAGTTGTGTTTATACTGTAGACTGATTAGCCCGAAGCTAGAGTACGTATCCGCCAAATGGGACCCGACACAACGTACTATCATCGATGCTATAAAATTCTTTTTAAATCGAGCAGCGCGCTTTCTCGTCTTTAACTATTTTCGTATCGCCAGCGTTACAGCAAATAAATGTAATTTTGGGCTCCCTGAATTAAGATTTCTAAGAAAAATATGGCGTCTTTCTTTTTTGCATAAAATGTTCTTTTATAGCTCATCATTGCAGCACGAAATTCTTTCATAGCCTTCATATCTTTCATCCCTCATTTGTTACCAGTTTAAAGTGGCCATTCCCTATTGCTGCAGAAATATGTTTCTTAATTCATTCCTACTTCCCTACTGAAAAAGAAAAATATATAAATCTCGCGACGTAGCTCGTGACGTCAGGTGTGACGTCACGAGGGTTCCGCACGGTGCGTTATGGACATTTATTACGAGGCAACGGGTGGGGAGGAGGAGGAGGAGGCATGAAGGAGGACAAGGGAAGAGGAGGAGAATGTGAGGAGGAGGGGTTGGGGAGGAGGAAGAGGACGAGGGGGAGGGGAGAGAGGAGGGAGTGGGAAGAGGGAGGAGGGACAGAGAAGAACAGGAGCTTGAAGGATGAGGGAAGGAGAAGGAGGGAGAAGGGGAGGAGGAGGTGGAAGAGGAGGGAGAAGGAGAGGAGGAGTCGCAGGGAGGATGAGGAGGTGAAGAGGAGGGAGGAGGGGTATACCCTTCCCTCCTTTTCCTCAAGGGCTGCTCTCTAATCCGGCGTTACAGGGTGTTGTAAGAGTCTCATCTTTTTAATATACGCCGCTCCTCGAAGGCAAGCAAGCACGTGGCTTGGAAGCGTAGTGGAGCGGCTTGATTTATTGTCGTTCAAATAATTACGACATGAGCGTTTACATTTTACTAAGAGATTCATTCCTTGACCCGTGCAAAATATTCTCAGAGGTATAACATTACTGAAAGAAATCAACATGCTGGGAAGATATTTATTGCTCTGGTAGTCACCGAAAAAATTTGTTCCTTCGAAACGACCAGTATAAAAGGCAGAAACGCTGAGCTCAGAAGTGGTTATCGGGTGTGTTGGTATTCATGTTTGTTTTGCCGTTTACCTGTATGCGCCCAATATATATGTTCAGCTGATGCTAGTGGTATGCGTAATGTCTACATGTGTCTATAATAAAGTGTCTGAAGGGGCCTAGGTGTAATGATGGCCTGAGCAATTAAAACATTTTTGTAGCAAGTGATTTGGGCGCAACCTAGCGCCCCCAAGCCTAGCTAAACGTGATATGCGACAGATGAAGCTCATATGAAATATACAAAACCTGATATGCGACATATGAAACTGTTACGAAATACCCAATAAGTTCTGATATGAAAATCTGTCGAATAAGCATAACAGCAATACACTCGTATTATTCTTTTCAGTAGGGTTGAGTCCGTATCAGAGTGTAACCGCCTTCACCACTCGATCGCTTTCGTTGAAAACGTCTTCTTTTTGTGACCGTTATAACTGAATACCTTCCTAATCCTGCACTCTGTTAATTATTTTTCGATTGTTTGATTAATGTGCCTTTCGTTTATGCTTTTTTGAACACCTTGTATTCACCCCCTCTGAACGCCCTCTTGGCCCTCAGGGTAATTTATCATTTAGATATTTATTTAAACGTACTGCGGCCTCAAAAGAGGCCATTGCAAAAGTAGAATACGCAGGTGAAAAACAGTTGAGTACTGTGAACAATAAACGAGAGCATATACACAATAATGATTCGCCAGCAACACATATAACAAAATTAAGTTTCACAATTTCTAAAACGAAGTCGGCGTTGGCGTAGATCCAATAGTACTGTTCCACAACTCAAACCTTGAGCGCAAAGAACATTTTTCGAAAACAATGAATATGACACTGAATGAATAAAATTAAATAATTGCATAGTCTAGCATAGTTTGACCTTAAGCGACCGTGGGCTGCGAGTCCGGCGACGTCAAGTCAGGCTTAGGTCAGCTTACTTATAACCTGTTACACAGGAATCCATAACTACAGGTAAGCTAACTGCAGTCACTCTAAACCGAAGTTTTGCGAAGTTATACCCTTGTTACACGGGCGCACTTAACTTCAATTACGCTAAGCCACAGTTAGCGCACAATATTAGCGGACAACATTCTGCGGCTATGCAGTAAAAGCTATAGGCGAACGTGCGCTTGAGCATCTTGAGCACCCATTGAAGCAGTGTACGCGCGCTCTTCACTTCTTCTGAAATAGCACTCCGAGAGTATAGTGCGGTAAATGTGGTGCCACGTAACAGCAGTTAAAGCTGAGTTAACCACGGTTACGGGTGCCCGTGTAACAGGGGCATTACACGGCTGACCAAACTGCGGTTAGCACGAAACCATGGTTAGCGCAAACTGAGATCCACGATTTTAGTTTGTGCTTACTATCTAAGCTAAAGATAGCGACGACCGCTGCTTGGTCGGCTATCGAAGCGCTAACTATTTCGGAATACCAGGGTGCGCACCTAGAACGAACCGTGGAGACAAATGTCGCGGGACGAAGGATGTATCGAAGGCAGATATGCAGCAAAAGCAATTACGCCATGTCGCGGGACACGGAGAAGCCCGCACTACTCGTAGTAGTCGTAGATTGAGGTTTTAAGGCGCAAAAGCAACTAAGGCTATGATGTGTCAAGAAATGACACTATTGCACAAGACGATTTAGGAGAACTAAGAACTTTAGTAGCTGGTAATTTAAAAAAATGTATAATATAGGAGTAGGTTCTTACAGTATAAATAATGCTACAATTTGAGTTAACGATCGATACTTTTTTAAAAACTTAAAAACCTGGGTGAGTGGGAGTGGTGGATCATTTCCAAGTAACACTCATAGGTGTAAAGGAACATGCTCTTTCTAGAGCTGGGAGAGGTAATGGCGGCGTTTATTATCATACACAGGGCATTCCAGAAGGATATGTAAGACGCTCAAAAGTTCCTGGCAATGTTCACATTAAGGAGGGTCCCCCTAACATGCGTGAGCCGCGTGTGCCCAATACGTAGACGAAAAAGGAGTACGTCATAAAACCTGCCTCTGTGCCTAGCACTCTCCCATTCACTAAAAAAGGCTTAGTCATGTGCAGTTTTTTTTGTTTTGTTTTGACACATGTAGGCTCCCTTATGCTTGCCGCCCGTGTTTCATCATGGGATGTCCACAGAACTATAGACCAATTCGATTCCCGCTAAATTTAGCGATGAAACTGAATCGGTGTGTAGGTCTGTGACGCCCTATATGTAAAGCTGAGCATTTAGTTTCCCCGCTAAATTTAGTAATAAAACTGACGTCATATGCCTTCAACACCAATTCAATTTCCCTGCTAAATTTAGCTGGGAATTTAATGGGTGTTGAGGTCACATGACGTTCATTTTACCAATGAATCTAGAGCGGAAGGTGGTATCTTAGAGCGAGGGTATTGTTACATTACTAATAGGCAAGATTACGTCCATGGTCATATCAGAAAATATTCTAAGTGGCTCACGTGCCATCTGCACGTTCCTCGTTTTCGTTTTCTTTCCTTTTTTCTTTTTTTTTTGTTTCCCGGCACGCGCCTCGGCACACAGCTGCACCATTTTTTCTCAGGCTTGTTTTCTTGGCGGGATGCATCTTTTTTTACCAGCGTTTTCCTGCTACAGAAACTCTCCCATTTGCAGTGAAACTAGACAGTTTGCCTGCGCTTGTTTTTCTCAACGTTTAGTTGCCATATTTCTAACAAAAACTCAGTATAACGTTTCACAATCTAGATTGTAACTGAAAATCTAACAATGTTTTCTGGAAACCTGAAGTCCATTTGTAGACAAAAACACATTGTTGAAATCCTGAAATCCGGATGAATTCAGATATATTTTCTGTTCTTTAATTCAGATAGCGACGAGTTAAACTGTATTTTTTTTTTGGTAGGGATAAGACTTTATCGCATGCAGATTATTGACGTGCAATTTCATGCTCACTTTCACACACACAAAAAGTTCAGGCCGACATAACAATTTCACTGCAGCGCCCAAGTCCAGCATTTTCACGCTTTCGGAAGAATAATGCGCAGAGTCCTGGTATCAGGAGTTCAGGCGTTTAACTGACTGTCACCTCTGGAGACATGTCGGGAGTAAATTTTACGCCGGCAGATAAAAGCCGTTTACAACTCCCTGTAACGCCGAATTAGAGCGCAGCTCTTGAGGAGGAGGAGGGAAGGGTACTGAGGGTCACGTGTTCTCGAGGGGGGGGGGGGGGGGTTACGTGACCTCGGGGAAGAGGAGGGTCATGCGATTTGGGGGTGTGGTCACGTGACCTTGGGGGTCGCGTGACCTCGGGGGTCACGTGATCCCCCAGAGAACGTTTTCCTCCAGATTTAGCGGGGAAATTTTTCCGATAGATTTAGCGGGGATATTTTTCCGCTAAATCTAGTGGGGGAATTTTTCCGCCAGATTTAGTGGGGAAATTTTTCCGCTAAATTTGGCGGGGAAATTTTTCCGCTAGATTTAGCGGGGAAATTTTTCCGCTAGATTTCGCGGGGAAATTTTTCCGCTAGTTTTAGCAGGGAAATTTTTCTGCTAGATTTAGCGGGAAAATTTTTTGGCTAGATTTATCGGTGAAATTTTTCCGCTAGATTTAGCGGGGAAATTTTTCCGCTAAGTATAGCGGGGTAAATTCTTCCGGTATATTTAGCGGGGAAATTTTTCCGTTAGATTTAGCGGGGAAATGTTTCCGCTGGATTTAGCGGGGAAATTTTTCCGCTAGATTTAGCGGGAACATTTTTCCGCTAGATTTAGCGGGGAAATTTTTCCGCTAGATTTAGCGGGGAAATTTTTCCGCTAGATTTAGCGGGCAAATTTTTCCGTTAGATTTAGCGGGGAAATTTGTCCGCTTGATTTAGCGGGGAAAATTTTCCGTTAGATTTAGCGGGGAAATTTGTCCGCTTGATTTAGCGGGGAAATTTTTCCGTTAGACTTAGCGGGGAAATTTTCCGCTTGATTTAGCGGGGAAATTTAATGATATTAGGGAATTGTAGTAGACCGTTCCCGCCGCCCGCTATGCACCCGGATAGCGCTCCGTAATCCGCCACGAGACCTTGAACTATGCAGAGAAGGCTGGCGGCGCACATGCGCAGCTGCGGCGTTTTCTTCGGGGATACCGTAGCGGAGGAGAAAAACGATCTACTAAAACTCCCTAATGCTCCGCGCGGTTACGCCGACGCCGACGCCGCTCAAGCCGGAAACGGGCGCCTAAGAGCTGCGCTTTGATATGTTGGTTACAATGTTCACAGCACATTTCCGCGGTTTAAAAAACTAACACCTAGAGTCAAATTCAACGGAATCGCCTAGCCCAGAAGAGACCATTACTTTTGTGAATGTTTTCAGCCGCAAAACTTCCACATGTTCAAAAGCCATTTAAGCCTAGCGCGCACGTACGCGCTTTTATGGCCACTGTACCGGGACAATTATAGGGACAACCGGCTAGCGTTGATTCAGTGGTCGATCCTGGTGAAGGAGGCTGTTTTGGTCGGTGGTAATCCAGTCACGGCGGTGCCACTCCACGAGGCGCTGACAGTGGTGCAGAAACTTTCGTTGCTTGTAGAATGATTTCTTGGGACCATCCGAAGAAATAACGGGAATCGCACTATTGACACAAATGTTACGTTATTGAACTTAAAAGTTGACACTCATGGCCAGATCAAATTGTGTCGCATCTGCCGACTGCACTTACTTCGTTTTTGACTTCTGTCTTTCCCGGCACGCGCCTCAGCATGCGGCTAAATTGCGAGTATTTACGACATGGTACGAGACACATCTCAACGAGAAACCTCAATATAAAGTCGCAATAGTTTTTTTTCGCGAACATCCCCAAGATTTTGAAACGAAAGCTACTTGCGCTATCTCTCACCAGGTGTGTGTCATGAATGAAAACTAATAACATTTCCTCGATCAAAATTAATTGAACGCAATGTTCTACAGCATATATTAAAATACGTCTTATTAAAAAAAAAACATTGAAAAATTTAGCAACCTTTGGTAGTGTTCTATTAGGGTCATAGCAGAGTGGGTAAAAGAGAAAAAAATGCACTCCCCGTCTCACCCCGTATGTCGTCCGCTCTGCCGAGTGGGCTGTTGCTAGCGTCCGGCTGGCGTGCAAACTCTGTTTAAAATCGCCTCATTTTGGAACTTTCAAGCGCAGATGAGCAGATTTTGGTATGCCAGTTGTCGTGTAATATTATGCTAGATAAAAAGACTCACAGGGTCCAATTGCGCTGTTACCTGCGTGCAAATAATAAAAAATAAGGAAAACTGTGTCAGATTGGCCGGTTTCTCCGGCGAAATGTAAATCCGGTTGCTATACCTTTTTTACTACACAAAGTTTGTACTGGCGTAGGCCTTTAGCGACCATAAGTGGAAGTCTGAAATAATAAATAAAAAGTGCTCTCCTGCCCAATACACGCAGTAGTTGAGCGTAGTACTGACGGCTGATTCAACTGTTATTTAAGTAACAGAAGAAAGATGTGCTAGTTGATCATTTAGCAAAATAGAACAACAGAGAGGTTTAGGCTGATTTTGGAGTAGCCATAACTATTCTAAGTACGCGAACCACTTCACAACGGCAGCCACGAGCGAGAGTTCAATGTTCGGTAGAGCCCGCCGATACAGCCTAAAGATGGAGAACGGCAACCTCCCGGTTTGTCGTCTGCTAGCGGAGTCGTGAGCGTGCCCTCTCTCTCGTTTTACCCCGCCGAACCCGCTGAACTTCCCGGATGTGTGGAGAGGGCGCTGCGGTCGAACGAAATGGTGCCACACAGAAAGCGCTAAATGGAATGGTCTATAGGTTTCTAACTTTTTAAAAGGTTTCAAGAAGTCTAAGAAAATAGCTTCAGTTTCTCTCATGTCATTTATTGTACTTGCTCACAAATGCACTGCTTCTGTGAGCTGTGAAACAGTTGGAAGGTATTTTTTGAAGCCATGTTGTGACGCATTTGGAACACTTTCGATTCCGAGACATTCAATATTTTTTAAAATATTTTATCAAGAAGTTTACAGCAAATGCTGGTAATTGAAACCGGTCTGTAATTTACTGATGGTGATCAAAACCGGATCCCAGGGGCCCAATTTTTGTCACCGTGGGAGTGAAATCGAAGTCTAATTTCCCTTTCGCGAAGCGAGCGATTATAGTTTTCGCAAAAGGAGCATGTGCTAACGCAAGAGAAAAACGCGATTCGTATGTCCACGAAGCATGATCTGCAGACAGAAATAAAACAAGAAAACGGCGCGCGTCGTGCGCCAACAAGAGCGGTAAAAAGTTGATTTTCTGCTATGAACCGAGCGCTGCGGCAAAATGAGGCCGGGCGAGGGCAGAAATTATAACCGTATGCTATCGCACTTTGGAAGCCGCTGACAAACTAGGCTTCTCTTCCAGCGTCAAGTTGATCTGCTACCGTACACAAGCTGACATCAAATAGTAGATGAAGGAGTATTAACTACAAGCACACCAGAGGCTGCGAGAACTTTGTCATATTTCGCGAGATGGTGATACAGTTGCGCAAACACTTTGCTCATTTTGAGTTTGCGACGGGTGAAAATGTCTCATTGGTTGATTAGGCGCAAGCTCTGACGCCACGTCCAATCGAAGGCCGATAACGGTTTTGGTCTCACGTTGACCAAAATCGGACTCCGAAAAAAAAAATGAGAGCATTCGAAAAGTTGAAGTGTAAAATATATGTGTACAAAGTCACAGAAGATGATATATATTGCGCAAACAAATATCTTAAACGCTCCGTCATTTAAATTTGCGAGAAGCTACCTTGTTTACGAAAAAAAATGGAGGCGCTACTTTAATTAAAGTCTTCTCCGATGGAGCGAACGTGCGAGTTTTTCTGGTGGGCTTCCGTCTTCTCACGAAACATGAGTATTCAGCACATGACCCCTCCGGGAACTGAAATATTGTCACGGGTGGTGACTAAGAACAATAAATAAACAGGAACAAATAAACGTTTAATGTGGCGAACTTGTGCCAAAAAAAAAATGGTACAAAATATAATAACACAGCGTCGCAGGTGTTGAAGTCGGCGTAACCGCAGAGTGGAACGCTGGGGCGAGACATACTCCGCTCACCTTGCGGAGTCCCTTATGTACCCTCGTAGATTTCTGGATCATTCGGTGTAAAATTTCCGGTGCGTGGAACGGTCGGAACGTGATCAACCGAGGATGTTCTTGACCTTACGAGAGGGCCAAGTTGAAAGACTGAAAGGACAATTCGCCGACTGGAGTCGAACTTACACCTTCCGAGCGACAGTCAAGCGCGGTAACCAGTCGGCAACACACGCGCTTGCTCCCCGAAACGCGTGGCATTACTCCCCCTTTAAAACTCATCGTCTCGATGTGACGTGCCGGGAAACAAAAGCAGCAAAACCAACAAAAATAATGGCAAACTACATGGACTTGTGCAAAACAATCCTAAAGAGCGTATTACAAAACACAATTCACAGTTCTCTCGATCGTAGTAAGGCTTGAGGCGCACGATGTGGACGACTTCCGGTCGTGGAGGGCGGCGTGATGAAGTCCGTGTTCCGTCGGGCATCACCTCGTAGTTCATATCCCCGAGTCGACGAAGCACTTTGCAGGGTCCAAAGTAGCGCTTCAGGAGTTTTTCGCTGAGACCACGGCGGCGGACCGGTGTCCACATCCATACCCTGTTTCCGGGCTGGAAGTGGACCTCCCGACGACGAAGGTTGTAGCGGCCAGTGTCGATACGTTGTTGGGCTTGAATCCGGAGTCTGGCGAGCTGACGGACTTCTTCTGCCCTTTGGGCAACCAGCTGGGCGTCGTCGCTTCAGTCGACAGCCGGTTCGTGGGGTAGCATCGCGTCCAGCATCGTCGTCACGTGGCAACCATGAACCAGCTGAAAGGGTGTAACCCCAGAGGTCTCTTGCGCGGCCTTGTTGTAGGCAAAGGTGACGTACGGCAACACCTCATCCCATGTCTTGTGCTCCACGTCGACGTACATGGAAATCATGTCGGCGATGGCCTTGTTGAGTGTCACAGAATTCAATAGCTACTTTTGCCCTTCAATGGTTATGTTGTTGTCCGTCCCCGTGTTGTGAGTGGGGTGCGCGAGCGCCGAGGACAGGAGCGCGAGCTTAGCCCGCGCGCGCGAGGGCTGTGGAACAAAAACCGCGGAGCAAGGTTGCGACGGTGTAGATGGTCGGGCGCTGAGCAGATCCGCGTCGGTATGGTTGTTTGAACACCGAGAAGGTATTCGACGGAGAGGGGTGTGAGTGCTTGTGAGTGAGTGTTGTGCGTCACTACGACACCCAAGCCACCATGGCTTCTCGACCCCGACTGGCGGCGCAACGAACCGGAGCTCCACCTGCACCTTGGAACGCTGACTCGGCTCTTCCCCTCCAAAACTGTATGACAACCTCGAGTTGACTTTTGATATTTTTTTTTTCTTTCGTTCTTTCGAATGTGTGTACGTCCTGTGCGCTTTTTCCTTACTTTTTGAATTATTTTACACAAAATACTGTTCGTAACGTCGGCATGTTTTGCTCTCAATTCCTCCCGCCTCTCAGCATGTCTATCGCCAAGGTGTGGTCCTAACACCTGGACAGCGGTCCAAGTCAAATTACAAATTTGTTTGTTTAAATGGGATCTTTAACATCCGAACCTGTGACAAACTGGCGTCCGCGACAGGACCTGCAGTCCACTGTGACGATGTATCCTGAGAGGAGGAGGGTGAGCGAGTGAGTTTGCCACGCCGTAGGGAGCGCGTTGTGAGGCTGACGCCGTTGCGGGGGCACACAACCCGGCTTACCGAACGGGAGCAGAGGAGAGGTTCTAGAGTCAGACTATCCAGCAAAGGGTCCGCGCGACTTCAGCCATGGAGCAACACGAGCTAGTGGCCTGCGGAAAAGAACTCGGGCTCAAGGGTTCGGCCCTGAGGGAATGGGTGGACCAAGAGAGAGAGAATACGAGAGCCGCGAGAGCGCAAGAGCAAGAGAGGAGTGTCGAAGCGGAGCACCGAACCCTAGAGCTGAGGATCAGGCTGCAGGAATTACAGAACGCGTCGCCGATCCCTGTTACCAGTAGCTCCGCCGAAAACGGGACCGGGACAACGCTATGGAAGAGTCCTCAGCGTTGGCTGCCCACCTTCGACGAGAAGAAAGACGACCTTGATGCCTACCTGATGCGCTTTGAGAGACTAGCGAGCGGGCAGATGTGGCCCCGCGAACACTGGGCCACTGCGCTTAGCGTATGCTTGGCAGGGGAGGCACTTGGAGTCTTTTCTAGGCTAACCCCGGAGGACTCTGTCGAATACGATAACGTAAAGAAAGCGCTCCTGCAGAGGTTTCGGTTAACTGCGAACGGCTTCCGAGACAAGTTTAGAAGTGCTAAGCCGGAAAAAGGGGAAACCGGTACAAAATATGCGGCGAGGTTGTCTAGCCTGTTTGACCGTTGGGTCGACCTGTCCGGGACGGCGAAGGATTTTGCCGCCTTACGGAATTTTCTGCTCACGGAGCAGTTCGTTCGGAGCGTTCCGTCAAAAATGTCGCTTTTCTTAAGAGAAAGAAAGAGCAAACAGCTAGGCGAAATGGCTGACCTCGCAGACCGCTATCTGGAGGCCCAAGAACAGGAGCCGGCCAGAAGAGAGGAGGCTACACCAGACACTGCGGCCAGTGGATCTCGACCGACATCGAACGGTCAACAGTACAAGGCCAGTAAACTTCTTAGAAAATGTTTTCTTTGCGGCAGAAGTGGACACCTAGCGGCACAGTGAAAAAGCGGTCAGAAACCGAGCAGCCAAGCTGGGACCTGCCGAAGTTGCGGAAAGTTCGGTCACACGTCCAGTCAATGTTGGAACCGGGACGGAGGATCTCAAGTTTCCTGTGTTCAAGCAAGCAGGGAGGAGGTGGACGCAGTATCTGGTCGTGTGAAAGGTGGCTATGTCGAGCTAAGGGACGGCACCAAGGTACCAGTGGTAAACGCGGTGTCCGGGACTTCTCGCCTGACGGGGGACATGCCTGTAGCTGCCGGAAAACTGCACGAACAAGCTGTCACTGTGTTGCGTGACACAGGCTGCAACACTGTCGCAGTGCGCCGAAGCCTCGTACCAGACGACAAACTGACCGGAACGTCGAGTCTCGTGTACTTGGTGGACGGGGCTGCGAGGGTCTTGCCTGAGGCCAGGGTGCATGTTGAGACTCCTTTCTACAGTGGGAACGTCGTGGCTCAGTGTATGGAGAACCCTTTATATGACCTGATTTTGGGTAACCTCCCTAACGTGCGCGCTCCCAGCGAACCGGAAGCTGGCTGGAATAGAGCGGAGAAACCTGAACTGGGTTTGCCTCACGATGAGAAGCAAGATGTAGAGATTCGTGCCACCGCAGCCATGGAAACAAGGTCCCAGAGACAGGCGGCAAAAAACGCCACCCCGCTGAGAGTGCCCATAATTGAAGGTGCACCTGCGAAGCCCGAGGAACTTGCGACACTACAAAAAGAAGACAGCAGTCTGAAGGGGCTCTTCGACCGTGTCGGAAAGGTAGCCAACTGCAGAAACTCGGAGGACACAGAAGAGTTTGTCATGCACCGGGGACTGTTGCACCGAGTTTTTCGGACATCAGAGCGGAAATTCTACCAGTTGGTGCTCCCTGGGAACTTACAGGACGGAGTACTTCGTATGGCTCATGACGGCATTTTGGCTGGACACCAAGGGGCAGAGAAAACCGCACTCCGTATCGTCAGCGAGTTTTACTGGCCCGGACTCCAGGCGGACGTCAAACGATGTGTCAGATCCTGTGACAAGTGCCAAGGCAACGAGCAGTTATTTCTTGCACCTGCATCGGCATATCAGGGGAGGGAGGAGAGTGCGATGGAATCGGCTCGTCTCCAGGCGGAGTGCAAACGCCTGGAAGAGATGATAGCACTTCTGGAAGCTGAGGAGGACCTAC
Organism: Ixodes scapularis; assembly: GCF_016920785.2. Classification (NCBI taxonomy): domain Eukaryota; kingdom Metazoa; phylum Arthropoda; class Arachnida; order Ixodida; family Ixodidae; genus Ixodes; species Ixodes scapularis. Next base: position 42,581,372 of record NW_024609883.1, on the reverse strand, counting down.
AAAAAAGTGCTGATAAGGCATTTGAGGATTTCACAGCACAAAGTGAAAGCTCCCAAAGGAGGGAAGCTTTGGAGCCGACAAGTGTCAACGGTTTCAATCCATTGGTAAAGATTGGTGGCCAGATGAGAGGCGCGGATGCGTCCGTTGGAGATTCAGAACTCTATCCCAGATCGACTACGGAAGCTGAAGCTTCAGGCCTGACGAACCCAGGGGACACTGAGGTGCACCCCGTCGTTGTAGGTAGAGATCCTAAGAAAAGCACAACGAGTGCTAAGAGAGGGAAGCATGAATCTATGGGTGAAAAAAGTAAGCGCGAGCTTCTTTTGAAATGCAAGTCAAACGCGCAAAGAATGTTGCTCAGGCAGCGCAAAGGAAAGGTCATCAGGCGACGAGACCACCATGCAGTGGAAAGTTCATCCAAAAGACAGAGCACATGCTATGCTAACGTGAAAATCTGGATCATCTGGAATGGGAGAGATCATGCGAAGTTTACCCTTAACTCTGAGATCTGGTTGAGAGTCACAGTAAGCTGGGAAGACAGAAGGCCAAGGCTTGGAGGTTAGATGAGTAATCAGTGAATTGCATATCTCATCGAAAGATTAAGACTTGGTTCTCTCGTAACCGGTTGTGCTAATTACTCGTAAATATTTTTTTGTTTTTGCTTTCGTAAGTTATTGAATTTTTGTTATGGTACTACAAAACTGAGTGTTATCGTTGCTTGTCAAACTTTCGGATTGCTGATGTGTTACGCAAAGACATTTCAAAAGCGAATCGAAGTTTCTCGATAGCTGGGTCACGAAGTAATTTTGGATATGTTTGAATCTGTGTGTACCTAACTGAAATGTCTTCTGTTTGGTCTAGAATTAGTGTGTATTGAGAAAGCTGTAGAGTGAGTTAGTTCTTTAGCAGAGTTCAAACTGTTTCTTTTTATGTGGACTATGACTATATTTTTGAATGGTTGGGCGAATTACTGTTACTGATTGCATTGCTTCAGGACGTGCTTGAGGAATAGCAGTGGTAAAACGTGAAGAGATAGTGCGCATTGAATTTTGTGATTTTTGTTTTTTTAAATATTCCTGCGTGAATATTTTTTTAAATAAGGGGTAGTGTCACAGAATTCAATAACTACTTTTGCCCTTCAATGGTTATGTTGTTGTCCGTCCCCGTGTTGTGAGTGGGGTGCGCGAGCGCCGAGGACAAGAGCGCGAGCTTAGCCCGCGCGCGCGAGGGCTGTGGAACAAAAACCGCGGAGCAAGGTTGCGACGGTGTAGATGGTCGGGCGCTGAGCAGATCCGCGTCGGTATGGTTGTTCGAACACCGAGAAGGTATTCGACGGAGAGGGGTGTGAGTGCTTGTGAGTGAGTGTTGTGCGTCACTACGACACCCAAGCCACCATGGCTTCTCGACCCCGACTGGCGGCGCAACGAACCGGACCTCCACCTGCACCTTGGAACGCTGACTCGGCTCTTCCCCTCCAAAACTGTATGACAACCTCGAGTTGACTTTTGATATTTTTTTTCTTTCGTTCTTTCGAATGTGTGTACGTCCTGTGCGCCTTTTCCTTACTTTTTGAATTATTTTACATAAAATACTGTTCGTAACGTCGGCATGTTTTGCTCTCAATTCCTCCCGCCTCTCAGGATGTCTATCGCCAAGGTGTGGTCCTAACACCTGGACAGCGGTCCAAGTCAAATTACAAATTTGTTTGTTTAAATGGGACCTTTAACATCCGAACCTGTGACATTGAGTCTTTCCGTCATCCCGTTGGTCTGCGGGTGGTACGCCGTCGTGCGACGATGACTAGTGTGGCTGAGACGAAGTACTTCCTGTGTCAGCTGGACCATGAACGAGGATCCATGGTCTAAGATCAGGACTTCGGGAGCGCCGTGGCGGAGGACAATGGATTCAATAAAAAACTTGGCAACTTCCACAGCAGTTCCGGAAAGAGGGCTTTTGTTTCGGCGTACCGCGTGAGATAATCTGTGGCGACGATGATCCAGCGATTTCCCGACGTCGACGGTGGAAAAGGGGCAAGTAGATCCCTTCCGATCTGCTGGAAGGGTGCTGTTGGCGGAGGAATTGACTGCAAGAGTCCAGCCGGCCTCGTCGGAGGTTTCTTTTGTCGCTTGCATTCATGGCATGATCGTGTGTATAGGTGCACGTTTTTGTGGAGCTTGGGCCAGTAATACTTTTCCCGAATACGTGCCAGTGTCCGGCTGTAACTAAGGTGTCCGGACGTCGGGCCGTCGTGGCAGGCTTGAAAGATCTCCTCCCGAAGGTCGGTCGGGATTACCAGCAGCCACGGCTAGTTGTTGGTCCAGAAGTTCTCTTTGCAGAATACACTACGCCTTGTCTAATGGCGAAGGTCGGCAGGGCTCGTGAAAAAAACACGTGGCATTGCACTCCCGCTCTCTTCCAGGGGCTCTATTTGTGCGCGCAGCTCAGGATCGTATTGTTGACGTCGTGCCAAGTCGTCGGTCTTCACTGTGCCCAGGAAACACTTGTCGTCATAGTCGTCGCTGCTGCCGGAAGGTGTTTCGACGGGAGCTCTGGACAGGCTCTGGTGTCGCTTTGCTTGCGGCCTGACTTGTAGACCACGGTCACGTTGAACTCTTGTAGTCGGAGACTCCATTGCGCGAGGCGTCCTGACGGGTCCTTGAGGTTCGCAAGCCAGCAGAGTGAGTGGTAGTCCGTGACTACGCGGAACGGGCTCCCGTATAAGTACGGACAAAACTTCGTGATTGCCCAGACGACTGCAAGGCATTCTTTCTCAGTCGTGGAGTAATTTCGCTCCGCCTTGGACAATGTCCGACTTGCGTAGTCGATGACTCGCTCGGTGCCTTTTTGCGCTCGGAGCTTAAGATGACCGCCAGCGAATACCAGAGGTTATTCCTCACATCTCAAAAAACGGACGGCGAGTCGCGGGCATAATTTTCCACGAAACTGGAGACATTCTTTTTGTACTATCTAAACAGTCGCGAAATTCAGACCCTGGATCAGCTGAAGCACCTCATGGTGTCAGACAGGTTGAAGCGAGTCATGTCAGACGAGGTGAGAACCTACGTTCTCCAAAATGAGTCGAAAGGGTGGCTTAGGCCAAAGGAGATAGTTGGGCTGGCAGAGACCTTTGACGAAAGCCGTCGTGGGAGAAAGCCTCAAGGCAGGGAGAAAGCGTCGGACAGCGCACCCGCTCGAGGGCGAGATAGGCAGTCGAAGAAAACTGCCGACGACGACTGGCGGTGAGGGACGCGGCGCGGACCGAACGAGGGCAATTCGTTGTTTTGGTTTTGGTCGGATGGGAGAAATCCAGAGATATGTCAGCAATCACGAAGGCAAGCAGACGAAAGTCAGGGGTGCCAAAACAAACATGACCCGCGAAAATTGGCAGCCCAGGTAGCGTCCATGCCAACGGAAACAGCTAAAGCATGCGTCAAAGGGGCCGGTATGAGCCTCAGATGGTTGGATGTCGTAGTCGCAGACAGACCTCTAAAGGCCTGCCTAGATTCCGGGGCAGAGATTACGGTGTTGAGATTGGAAACGGTTCCTGCGGCGTATTTAGAACATAGTGAGGAACAATCAAGTTGAAAGGAGCGTTCGGAATGGTGGTAACCGCCGATTTGGCATACGTGCCGCTGAGTTTGGTAGTGGAGGGAGAAAGCACGGGCCAGCAAGTCCTCACACTGTGTGCGATCACCGACAAATTGTCGGACAGTTTGGGAGCGTTGCTTACGCCAGAGGTGTACGAAGAACTATTGCAAGTTCGATCGGTTCTCGAGAGGAAAGCTGCAGAAATTGAAGTTATGGAAAATGAGATAGACCAGGACTTCCGACACACACCTGGGGACACGCTGAGGGATGAGGTGCTCGAGTGCGAAACCGCGGAGAACAAAGAAATGACAGACGCGGACGCCGATGACTCCGGCGACATCGATGTCGAGCCGGCGGTCCAGCCGGGCAAGGGGCTCCCCAAGCCCACCGGGAAAACGGACGACAACAACGGTGGCCCGAAACCTTGCTTCAGCGGCAGAAAGGTGAAGATGCAGAAGAAGACCGCGAGGAGAATGTATACGGCGATGACTCGGCGGCCGCGAGGTGAAGCCCGTCACTAGGAGAGCTGGCGCCGACGAGGCAGATGCGCCCGCCGGTGATCCAATGACTCAAGGAGGCGAGAGCGAGAGCGGGAGCGATGGTGACGGCGGCGACGAGGGGACGCACCTGGTTGGCGACCTCGAGCGCAGGGATCCGGGTTACCCCGGCGCGTCGGTCACCGCAGCACTGGGGAGGCAAAGACCGTCCCAGGCTAAAAAGAAACGACTGCGCAAGAAGCGGATCGCCAGGACGGAGTCGGCGGTCAACAAGGACTTCGGGTCCAACCCTGCATCGGCTACGGGCTACGACGAGGACGATCATGCAGAGACCGGGGACGACGGCAAGAGGACGGCGAAGAGGGTCTTGATCCCTCCGATCCAGACGTTGAGAGGGAAGCCCCGACTGCCGAGAGGCACCACCTCCGGGGCTGTGGCCGTGTCGTCGCCAAAGGTCAAGACGGCGGTGCATCGCAGGGCGACTCCCGGAAAGAAGGTTGAGTCGAGCTACTCCAGAAGGGGAGTCTGGACGCAAGGTGCTGCGGGAACGGCAGGCGCGAAATGAGCACAAGGGAGAGGAGGAAGCCACAGCGGTCAGTGCCCAGAGCTCGCACGCGTGAACAGTGGACTTCAAGTTTGAGCTCGGGACTGCGCGCCGCCCCAGGCAGTCCTCAGAACGCCTTCAATGGCAACGAGCTGGAGGACAAGACGGCCACGATTAGGGGGGTAGCTAGCCAGGCTACTGGGTTTTTATTTCACCTTTAGTCTACATTTATTTTACGGCACCCCTGATTCATTTTTCTTTTGCTCTTCGGTTGGCCCCTCGATATTTTATATTCTGCGAAATATATATTTTTTGTGTTCGGTTCTATTTCTCTGCGGGAGAAGTTTGAGCGTCCGCACGTATTTGAAACGTGTTTCGTAGCTACAGCGTTGGTAAGCCTGTCGAGGCTAGACAAGCACGCTTAGGGCATGATGATTATATAGTTTTGAGAGCTCCCACCACTGATTTTGCGGGACCCTGGAATGTACAGGAGTGGGTCCAACTTGTGTGTGATCGTCGGTGGCAGTGTGATTTTAAACATGACAGCCCTCATGACAGTTTTTCTTTTGTGCGCCCATTCTCGTGTGTGCTCGGATGGTTTGAATGCGGCGGCAGTGTGTTCGCCGTTGTAGTATTTTTGTTTTTGGAATTGTAATCCTCTTCTTTTCCTTTCTTTTTTTTTTTATCGGTGCCGTTTGATTTTGTTGACGTTTACGGTTGAGCAGTGTGTGAACTTTTAGAGCGTACTGTTGACGTTGTTGTTTTTGGTTAACTGTGGGCCAAGTGGTCGGTTCGAATATTTGCTAGTGTGATATTCGGGGAAGAAATTTATATTGCGCTTACATCAAGTGTCAACGCAACAGTCTTGGTGGGGAGGAGTTAAGTATATAAAAATCATGCTTATTTATTAAGGTGCTTTCTTTTGTTAGAACTTTCCAGGGGTTATGTCGGCATTCTTTTTTTTAGCTTTCTTTGTGGGTGTCGGCGTTTTAGAGGGAGCATTTGTGTGGGCAGAGCGGCCGGGAGGTGGAAGCGGTTCCCCCGCTGTCGTTAAAAAACGTCTCGGGTTTCGGGAGTCTGCTCGGACAGATCCCTGGGACAACCTGTGCTTGAAGCTGCGTGTGGCTTTTAGCCGAATGTGCCTGTATATAGAGGGTTTTGCCGCTAAGTGTAAAATTGTCGCTTTTTGCCGGATGTAATAACTTAGCGGTTGGCGCCAGTCAGACTGGGAAAATTGCAGAGAACAACTCTACAAGGAATTTAGGTTTCGCGGTTGGAGCGCCAGGGTGACAGCTCGCCGACCATTGGAGAACAGTGTACCACGTGTGAGTGGTGGAATTTGAAGAGATTGGTCGGTTCCTGAGGGAAAAGGAGGCTCCTACGGGCCTACAAAAAGAGTGCGGAGAGGATTTTGAGGAAATTCGGACTTTGGATTTGATTGAGAGAAATTGGGGACGGGGGTCGAGACTTTAGATGAGGCAGGATGGTCTCCCAAGTTGGGACTTGTAACTAGAGTGTAAATGAATGCACATATAGTCCTCTACAAGCAGTGAGTCGACCCGTCATTCAGCGACGTTCGTGCCACCACGCTCCAGACCATCGGAGCGGAACCTGCCTCCCACTCCACCGGGAGGAACAACAACTTTAACTCCGGTCCACGAATTTTACTCCGTCTTAGCTTAAATTTGAAAAACGTCTCGCGTTTCTTCTGGGAAATGGCCTTCCTTGCAAAGACCCGCCAATTATGTGGTGCTCCACTTTGCCCTTCGCAGAAGATATCCGGAAGCACTTCGCGGAGAACTTGGGGGAAGCTCGAGAAAGCCTCGACGTCTTGAGACTGTAGCAGGACAACCAGTACACAGGGAGGGGAAATCTTCCGTTTAAGGTAGGAGCTCTGGTGGCGAGGCGACCTCAGTCGATGAGTGATGCTGCTAGAGGCTCCACGGCTTTTTTTATCAAAGATATTGGAGGGCCTTTAGCATGTTGGGAAGAAGCCCTCCAGTCGGTCTTACGAGCTGGTGTCTTCTCGAATTTGGTGATGTGTGAGGGTCCATTCATGCTGCCGACCTGCAATTTTTCCACGAACCGGAAGAGGTAGATGTGTCCCAGGTTCCTGATGGCAACAATCCGGAATCCCTCTCGGAAGACTCCGCAACGTATCTGCCAAGATACAACCTGCGACGGCGGTGAAGATGGAGCACGAAGCACAAGCCCTTAGAGTATTAGATTCATGCCCTCTTCAGTTTTTTTTTTTTTTTGAGGGGGAGGGGGAGGCAGGAGAAGAGGAAGTAGCCATGCTCCCATATTGCAGTTGAAAGGCGTCGTTCATGGTTACTACCACTTAACTCAGCCGCGCCAGGGCCTCACTCAACACACCCACTGCAGCCGCATTGGTACCTTCCGGAAGTACCGACGTTCGACCCGTGCTCGCCCATCCGCGAAGGTTCGAGTCTTGGTGACCCAGAAGGAATAACAACCCAAGACCTCCTAAGTTGTCCCGTATTTGTCTTTAAGAGGGGAAGATATTTGACACACCTGGGCATCCAAAGCGTCGGACCAGGTTGGCCGCATAGTAAGTCGTCCGTGGTCATTTACCACAGCGAAGAGGCCAATGGCAATGCGGAGGGCAGGTTCGACTGGTCCTTTTGCGGGGGTTCTGGTGACGTCAGAATGTCGAGCTCTGATTTGCTCTGATCGACGGATAGTGGGTAGACCTCAAGACATCTAGCTTTGAGGTCTATCCATCACCCTTCCATCAGAGACAATCAGAGCTCGGCGTTCCTCCGTCACCAAAACCCCTGCAAAAGAAGCAGACGAACTTCTGCTCCACATTGGCCAAGCGAGCGGCGCTCCGCCGTTGATGAAACTCCGTAGCAGCGTATACGCGAGGGTTTGATAGCTACGGCACGGGCGATAACATTTAGCAGATAACTACGTGTTGTTGACCCAGTTGAATACTCTAAGTTAAATCCTCGACGCCTACGGTAGCGTGAGTACTAAGTATACTGAACTTCGACTTGCCATCAATGGTCGTCTATAATCTAAACATGCTAGACCAATTGTAACTCGCTGCCAATGGTCGCCTACGGATTAAGGATACCTGATTATGTACAACTCGCCGTTGAAGGTTGGCGGGTGAACTGAGTACGTTTAACGATGTCTTACTCAACGCCGACGGTCGTTTTTGGACTAAATATTTCGGACCCATTCTCACGCGCCGGTAAAGGTTGCCTGCGAAATGATTATGCTGTACTAAGGATCAGTCGACACGAATAGTGGCCTGCGCATTGAGTATGCTGAACAAAGTATGATTCGCTAAAAATGGTCCCTTTTGTGGCCCCCCAATGTGTCCTACACTCTAAAGAAAGAATGTGCGTCTACTATCACGCACAACACCCGGAGAACCAATCAGCGCAACTTATGGAGGCAGCTCAGCAAATGACGATGCCGAAAGATCTGTTGAGACCAAAAAACGCAGACTAAGTTGTGACATTAAGTAATGCAAGCGTGACATTTTGCATTGCTTAATGTCACAACTCAGTCTGCGTTTTTTGGTCTAAACGTATGTTTCGGCATCGTCATTCGCTCAGCTGCCTCCGTAAGTTGCGCTGATTGGCTCTCCAAGTGTTGCGCGTGAAAGTGGACGCACAGACTTTTTTTAGAGTGTAGTCCAAAGCCATGTGTAATGGTGAACTGTGACTTCACACTTCCCTGTGGATACCGCGGCTGCTATCAGTAGAACAAGCAGCCGCGAGTGTACCTTCGGGATTGTATTCTTGGAAGCACCGAATTAAGTTATTAAATTACAGTGGCCTATATTTTTAATAAAATCAAGTGAGTTTCGACCGCCGGGACGGCCAGCGTTGTGCCGCGGAAAAATTCGGCGTCACGGGAGAGATTAAGCGCGTGCGCACAAAGCTCTTTCTGTTGCGGGCGTCGTCTGCTAGGCTATTCCCTGGAACGCACACAGCCCCTGTTCATTGTCTGCTGGCATACCTAACCACCTTTAAGCAAAGATATGAACAGCGCTTGCTTGCGTGATACTGCACAGGCGTGGCATAAACCGCGCTTCATCTCGAGTTTAATTTACTTTTTTGTTCATTTCATGTTTGCGTTTACTTTTGTGAACGCCAACAAAAATGAAAAATACGGTGACGCGACACACTGAATGAAACAATGAATTCAGCTATATACCGCAGACAATGCTACGAGGCATCAAAACCAATCCAGTGCTTTCACCCAGTTACGTGACATCGTGCTTCCCCCGTGCAGTTGTACCCAACGGGAAGGCCACGTGACAGACTTTTAGCGATGGACTGTCCAAGATAACTCGTAGCGTCGGCTGCGGTCCAACACAAAGTGAAACAGTGTATTGACAGCGTTTCCGCTTGGGCTTGGTGTCTTGTATTATTAACTGCGTTGTTGCTGTCGTCATCTAGCCTATGTAGCCGGGTAGTCACAGTTTTCTTTGACCAGCGGGCGCGCGAACATTTTTATGCCTCCTCGACGGGAAAGTGTTGTGAGAATGTCGATGGGTGGGTCAATTGTTGTTTCTATATCAAAGGGATATAGAAACAACAATCGGGGTTACAGAGGCTAACGTAAGTAGGATTTTGAACGCATTTCAAGAGGAGGGGCGTATCGACGATGCACTTTGACATTGCAAGCGCCCTGCACTCCTTTGCTACGGAGCACGGGCTGTGTGCGGTCAACGGAATAGCCTAGCAGAAGACGCTCCTACCAGAAAGGGCTTTGTGCGACATGCGCTCAATTTCTCCCGTGACGCTGCATTTTTCCGCGGCGCAGCGCTGGCCGTCCGGGCGGTTGACGCTCGCTTGATAGTATTTAAAAATTTGGCCACTCTTCCTAAAAGGGGGGGGGGGGGGGTGGTGACGGGCGGAAGCAAACAGTTGCACAGATTTGCAATGAAAACGACTAGACGGTATACTGCTGCGCCCCTCAGGGTAGTAAAGATTTTTATCACAACAGGGGCGTTGCCCGCAGCGCGTGTGTTGGAAGGTTACATGTGGGCTGGATATTTTGAGGCGAAAGGCTTCAATGTATCTTGGTTCAGTGAACCATCAAAGTTTTTGAGCGAACACACGTAAGCGACACGAAAGGTACCAAAACTTTTGTGTGACATCTGCGAACCTTAAGATTCCTTCCAAAATAATTTTCACTTTTTTCCCTCGTCTTGAGTCCAAACAGCGACCTTTCGTTTAATTGTACGACGCGGTACCTTTCCGCCACCGGCGGAGGAGTACAGGTCCCGTCAAAGTAAAACGGAGCGCCAGAGCGGCGACCGAAGCGCATCTCTGCGCTATCTAGCAGCGCCGGCTGCAACTGATAGGTGCGGTCTGCGCATGCGCGCGCGCCGTTCGCGGTGTCCTCCGTCTTTCTTGTTTGATCCTCGCATTATCGGCGCCTCGAGCTGCCGAACGCTGTTCCGATAAACACCGCTATGTGTTCGACTCGGGCTCATACAGGGAGATAACACTGAAGGCAAGTGGGAGAGAGAGGCGAGTGTTGGTCGGTGAGCACCGCTCCTTGTGCTATCAGGCGTCGTTTTTAGGAAGAGCGTTGCGCCACTCGGAATTACCGATAACGTGTGAGTGCGAAGAAGAAAACGGAGGCCCCAGCGGAAGGCACGTTCGCATGCGCAGATGAAGCCTATCAGTTCCAGACTTCCAGCCGGCGCTGCTAGATAGAGCGGCGATGCAGTTCGGTCGCCGATCCGGCGCTCCGTTTTACTTTGACGGAACCTGTACATCCGTAAATCATCTCTCCGTGTTTAATGCATCGGCGCTTGGGCTTTCGCCTGCAAGACGTTATAGGGATGACCTAATCGAGCCTCATTTTTTATTCACGTTTCTGCAACTACATGAATTCTACATGTTTCGCCTGTTAAATGGGTGTTGCACCTGAATTCCGAAATAAAAATTCCGCAAAGAATTTTTTGGAGACCACTAGGGGCGCTGCAGCCAGCATGCGAATCAGCGGTCTCGAAACATTTCAAACATCCTAGAGTAGAGAGATTTTACAACTGTTCGAATGGGGTCACCTGGTGTATTGGCCATGTTTTCAATAGGAAGTCGGTGACGAAAACGTTGGTCGACTGCCAGCGTCTCCGCTTTTGCGCCTGCTTTTCACCTGGCCACGCGAAAACAGAGCGCATGCGCATTTGGGACCAATCTTTGCCGGTTGCGTCTGCCATTAGATTGCGAATGCACCGCATGGGTTTGTACAATCTAGGCTCTCTAAAAAGTTCCATCGCGCCTCGTGCCCGTCTTTGTCATTGCCCGTGTACGGCACCCGCCACACTTCTACTTCTAGCTGCTATAGTGGAATAAATCTGCACCAAGAGAAAGCTTCACTGTGCTCTTCCCTCGAGGCTAAAACAGTGGCGACGAGAAAGTGCTGAATATGCTAAACCAAAGTATATCTCACCACCGATGGCCGCCTTCGAATTAAGTATAACCAGCTATGAGTGACTGGCTGCCCTTGCTGGCCCTTGTTTTCACTATCCGTGACTAAGTATCACTTCCTACGGACAGTCGTTTGATATCACATGGGGCTGTCGCCTGCAGTTCATATTTAGTCCCGCGGCTCGCGCCTTCTGTCACACCCGTCCTTTGGCACCTGGACACCTCTTTCGCTTCAGCCAATCGCAATTCGTACGATATCCAAGGCCTACCTCTATACATTTCTAAACCGTATAGAGTACTTATACCCAATGGCACTGATTCAAATAGGGAAAGTCGTTTGAGCGAAGACCGTCCGATCACTTTGTGTGGAGTCGATTATAAAAGTTTTGCGCGAGTATTAACAAAGAAACTCACGAACATCATTTGTAATCCAATAGAGGAACACCAAGTTTTTGGAATGCGAGATGATGTATTTAAGCAAATATACATGTCACGCGAAAATGTTTAGAGGATTTTAGCAACGATTAGGAAGCCAAGTGGCGACGTTCCAGAGAGACTTGAAGAGCGCCTTCGATCGTGCGGGGCGCTAGGCGTCTTGGAAGGTACTAGAACGAGTTACTGTGAGAAGACGTCTTTTGCAGGCACCTCGCATGTTGTACACCGGGTGTGTAAGACAAATAATTATTACTACGTCATTTATTTGTAAAATACGTTTGTCGTCCTTCGTTAGACAAGTGTCTTCCATGCCACCACTCCTGTACGCGCTGCACATGAAAACTACCTGTTTGGTGCTTGTCACATTAAAAAATAATTGTACTAGATAGTTCAAAACTAACCAGGACATTTTGTGGTGCCACGGGCGATGTGGTCAAATTTGATAAATGTTCCGGCATACGGAACAGTACCTGGGCGACAGCACGCACATTGTACGATGGTATTTGAGGAGAGCGCACCCCATACAGTTTCATATTGTTCTCACTACAGTACACGAGAGAAAGAAAAGCCCTACGGTTAAAATGTCCCCGAGGACTTGAAGAAACGCACAGCATCTTGAAGTAATCATGATCTGTCCATTTCTACACGAGAAATGATGTATAATGTTTTTCTGACCGCAAAGATTTGGTATGTTCTTCACGTGTTGTGCCCATACACAAATTTGTAAAGAATAGAATCACAGTGTGAGCGCGTTGTTAATCTGGGTGGCTTCAAGTGAGTCAAAAAGTCGTGACTTTATGCTTTGTCATGTTGCAAGGGGAGGGGTTGAACAGTTGCATCTTTTTATCCCCCTACTGAAAAAAAAACATTTGAAATTCAAACGGGTGGCAAACTGGTAAATCAAACGGGTGCAAACTTGTCGACCCGTTTGGATCAAACGTGATTATGGGATACGGGTAGCCGTTTGAAACGGTGCCCGCTCGAAACGGTACCCATTTGATACAGGTGCCCGTTTGATACAGGTGCCCGTTCGACCTTGCACGTGACCACACGTTTGAACGTGCCATTCGAATCGGGAAATTATGCGCTAGCCCTACACGGGGATCGTCTGGTAGGTTGGTTATCTTAAACTTATTTAAGACGTTCCGAAACTCATAAACCTATTTATAACATGAAGGAAACACGTAGAACAAATGTGCTCACGTAGGTGCTTGCAAATGGACAGGAAAACAGACACAAAAGATTGTTTTCAATTCTCCTCAAAGTTCATTACGCCTTTTGTAGACAAGTACAAACGTGCAAGCGATCTGTGAAATGTGAGAGGCACTCTAAGCTTTTATACAACTGAGAAGATAGCAAACCAAACAAGAACCGAGGCAATTCTAGACTATGAAGGTAGACTTTCGGAAAATTATTCGCCCGGCTGCCGCGAGAATAGTGGCTACATAATTATATAGATAATCTGGAAGAGTATGAGTAGAAGAACAATCAGTCGTTGCCAAGAAGTAGGTCGCAGTGGACTTACCATAAAAATAGCGGATTTGAAAGATGTAATCCGTGATATTTGTCGACACGGTCAAAGCAGGACAACCACACAAACACAAATGAGAGGGAACGGCTTCTTGGAAGTTTCAACACGATGTGGCGCACAAGCTGTCAGTTGCCGAAGCAACCAAACCGGAAGAATTCCTGACTGATAGCTTTGGTGCAGATCCAATACGTTGTCGAGAGACATCCTAATAAGACCGCAGGGTTAGGCGACAGATCGAAGCAGGTGGACGCGCGAAGTTCGAGCTGGAACTGACAACAAGCAGACGAAAAAAAAGCGGCTGCTAGGCGCACCCTTCCGGATCTCGATGCTTATCAGCGTGTAGCTCGCGCGTGGCTGCGAGTCACGTGACGGGTGACAACAGAGGAGAGAGGGGGCGAAGACCATAGGGAGAGTCCCTCTCCCTCTCCCCAGGCATTCCAGTAAGATGTGTTTTTGTAACCCCGAAAAAAAAAAAAAAAAACACGCGCGCGCGCATTTTAGCACGCTCGAACCTTGGAAATGGCGGCGGGGCGGCCAGAAGCTCGGCTTGCGCCCGAGCGAAGAAAGTACTCAGCGCGAGCTCGTAGTTTGACTGCTGCAACGGCGGGCGTGCTCTCGCAATGCTCGATGTTCTTGCAGCCGGGTGTACGCGTGCTACCTTCGCGGCGTCTTGAATTAAATTGAAACGGAGTCTAGACGTACATTCTTTCACGCGGTCGCATCTTCTGCGAGAGAGATTCGAGCTGAATAAGTAAATTGAGGCAACAAAGATGGACAAAGCTTTAAAGTTCTGTCAAAAATATCGGCTCACCAACGTCGCGCGTTTACGTAAAACAACAACAAAAAGAGGTGTTAGTTTTAGTTGCAGTATAAGCGAACATCAGGGCAATTGAAATACAAATATAATTACTTGCATTACGCGGACGATCTGAAATCGATGAACCGGCGCTCCCAGCCTTCCGGAAACATTGGCTGCCACGGCTGAAACACTAGGTGTGCCCACGCCGCCGATCTGTACGTTCAGTATCAAACGAGCTCCGGAGAGCCGTTTGATTAAACCGGCACAGTTTGCAACATGGTCACCGGTTTGAGCAAACGTGCGACAACTTTGCCCAAACGAGTCGCCCATTTGCCCAGACGAGCGACCCGTTTGACAAAGGAGTGACCTGTTTGTCCAAATAGGTGACCGTTATGGCTCATACGGGGACCCCTTTGAGCCATACGGGCGACCCCTTTGACAAACTGGTGACCGGTATGGTTAAACTGTTACCGGTATGGACCCGTTTATTTTCATATAGGCGCCAAATGGTTTTTTTCAGTAGGGCCACCAAACGGTTTCGCAATGTTTTGTTCTAAGTGACCGGCGATGCTCCTTTTACGAGTAATGTTTCAGACTAGCATGTTTCACGGCCTCCCGCTAAGCATTTGGGACTGATAAAGAATGTTATTGACATCTTTTATTTTTATGTCACCTTTTCACGGTAATATTTTAAACAGAAACGCTCAAAAAGCTGACGCAAGACCATGGCTTTGCGGCATGCAGAACCGCGGCCTCAGTCTGCGCTCCTACATTTTGGCGAATTCGTCGTGCAAGAAAAGAGCATTGTTGAATATTTTGAAAGCCCTAACGACTATAGAGTTAGCATGTGAAAACACCAACCAGAAATTAAAAAAAAAATGTAATGCTCCGAATGGCTCTAAATAGAGGACGTTGTCTTCTATATGCGATATAAAACTTGTGCACTATAAAAAAAGGAGAAAAAAACTTCTTATGGCACCGAGAAGAGACTCCAGACTGCGTATCGCATGGTTCGGGGGTCGATTCCTTCTAAAGTCCTTATGCCTAGTTATATTTTTTTTATTGAAGCTAGTTAAGATAATGCGTGAAATATAAGAACTGAGTAAGCCTTATATATGCTTTCGAAGAGTATGCTCTACTTTCTATGGGCTATGTATTCTTCGTGTTGCCTTGTCGTGTGTGTAACGCTTATTTGTCACTGTTGCGCGTTAACCTTTTTGCCTAAATGTAGCTGATTAACTAATTTTGTTCTAAAAAATAAAGAAGCTCAAAAAGTGTTTTTATATCTTAATATTATCTGGAACATTATATGGATACCCAAAGGTGGGGACTGTACTTGGCGCTAGTGGTAAGTTTACACTTTTAAAAGCCAGTTTTCCGAAGACATCCCGGCGTCGATCCACTTCGAAACATAACAGATGGGCTCGATAGCCCTTTTTCCGAAGCCTGATACGCCCTTACTGCCTGACTCAGAATTTTATCTGCTGCTGTAGAGTTTTCTTTTGATTCAGCTCCATGTTCTTCGTCTGTAGTTCTCTAATGTTCGTCTTGTGGAGCATATAAACCAAAATTATATGGGAGTCTACAATACCTTGCATGATGCTTCTTGTTTCAGAATTATGATTTCGGAAATATATGCTCAAGTATATGCACCTGTCGAGATGCTAAAATGTGGTTGGGATGTAAGTAACATATTTAGATTTAACATTGTGAATATTTGGGTGTGCCTGATTTAAGCGTACACTTACGTAAAATAAATCTGACCTTCCGTATCTGCCACACACCCTGGAAGCAAACCAGGAAACAGGAAAATAAATTTAAAAAAAAATAACAGTATTTTTTTTTTCAGATCATTAGATAAAAGGTAAAGTAACTTGTCAGGTTACGGAGGCTATATATAAAAATTGAACGGGGAAATAGAAGGGCAGAACGCACGTAATAATGGCTGCAGAGGTCGGTGTTGCCTGTTCCAATTAATCCTAGATAGTCTTTCACCAATTATTAATATTCAACACAAATATTGCTTGTCTAAACTTGTTCATATTTTTTAATCCCCTGTGTCATAATTAAGAACTTAATCATGATCGAATATTTCTTCATCGCACATCAGCTTTTGGTGAATGTTTAACCTTCGTGAAGCTTTGGATACCCATATCTCGAAATGTATTAATTTATTCTCACTTCCCTTCAGTCAATAAACTAATCTGCCCTTTACTAGCGTAGTTTTCCTGGACTTCACTCTTCAAAATTTTGGGATGCTTATGTTTTATTTTTTTATTATTTTCTTTTGCTAGTCAAATAGGGCACAGTGAACACAACTTTTTGTTCTTTGCAAGTTTTGGACTGAATACAAAAATCGACCCAAACGGGACACGTATTTTAATAAGTTTACACGAGAGTGAAAATTCAGACGCTGATCTGCTGTCTTGGTATGTCCTCGCCAGGGCTAGGCAGGGATACTTAAGAAGTATCTTAAAATAAAAGTACAGCATTACATGTTTTTCTTTACGTCCACAGCACCCGTACTCTGAAATATTTGCCATTTAGGTAAAAAAAATGTCCGTGTGTGCTTCTGCGAAAGAGGCAAAAACGTATACCGGAATACAAATACGAAGTTTAATATACGAAGACACATTGTTTCCCGAACGGCAATACGCGTGGAAAATCTGATTTGGTGGCCAAGCAAACTCTAGTGCTTATTTTCGTCTCTCCATGCCAGTTCATCTACATCTCTTTATATCTAACACATTATATATCCGCAACTACCATCCCAAATGACGCTAAAAAACGTTATCGCTGCGAGTGAAACCTGTGGGCAATAGAAGCTGGTAATGGCTACCTACACTTGACAAAATGAGTCTACCCGAAATTAACGGTGTTCTTATGGGAGGGTGTGTGCCATACTGGCGTCTTAAGCACCTTGAACACTCCCAAGCTGTGGTTGTTCAACAACAGAGCCGAGCCTGTCTCCACGCAGTCCCACTCGCCCGCATACGTCCTCTTGCTAAATAAACCATGAAAAATGTCATGCCGCAAGTCCTTTACTGTCCGGGACTACTAGTTCTTTTTCTCACCACTCGCATCTTTCCCAGCGTTCACTGTGCTCAAGGGGAAAAAGTGCGGGGCCTTGAAGCAGGAGCTTATCCAGATGTTATTCAAATTAAGGTTCCTGAAGGCACTTTTGTTTGCTTATTTGTTTGTGTATTTTTCCCAGTTATGGTGACGGCTTGCAATATACCAGCTGCTTCTAGAATTTCCCACCTCAGTAGTGGGAGTTATATGATGGGCTCTTATTATAAGGTTTGTGATTTCTCGCACCGAAATGTGCTCTTCAATTTAGTGTAAAGCCACGACAGTTAACTTTGTTATACCAAACGTAATAACTGATTCGATCCTGGCAAAATATTGCGATACAAGTGATACATTGTACATGTATTTCAGTGCTTAAGAACCGCATTTTTCAATTGTAGCTCAATACAGAACCTACAAGTGCTCAAAATATTCCTAAGATACCATCGCAGTTATATGTGTCGCGATTCGTATGTATTGCGATACTGCCCCGACCACGGTCCTGGCGTGACTGGTTCTTGTTTTTGTTTTACGTGTAGACCAGAGCGGTAGTTAATACGCGTATCTGATGTTCGGCTGTATCTTGGCATGACCCGTTTTGATGTTTCTTGGTGTGATCCCACGTCAGTGTGTCCGGATATAATCTGGGCCGACTCATGCCGGAACTTTATAATTGTTACGTCAAATAAATGTTGAATGAAATACTAGCAAATCCTGCAAGACAGCACTGCTATTTCTTAATGGTATAGCTGTTCATTTAGAAAGTTTTCCTTGTGTAATGGAACCCTTGCGCTGCAGCTCCCATAATTTCTGAATCAGCCGAATTCCCATCTTAAAACTGGTTGGAGTTGAGCTAACTGGGTATTACTTAGTAACGAAACCCACTGAACGTTTCTATATATATAGCGATACAGGCAAGGAAGCGAATTCCCATCGTTTCCTAGCTATCTTCTATAGGCACATTAAAAACGCCCCTGATTGAGCCACCATAGCCGACCTTCTCTTGTTTTAACGAGATGCTGAGCCACTGAAGCGTGCGTTTAGGTGCTCCAAAAGGCCTATGCTGGGGAGAAGGACGCAGTAACACCTAAAGTTGCCATGGCCTGTCCTGCTGTGGTAAAAATGAAGTGAAGCGAACGGAATAAGAGGAAACAAAAGCGCAGTTTAGAAGAAAACCCGGTGGCGTCTTAAATTTGTCAACGCCTGGGAGAGAGAAATAAGGAGGGAAGAGAGTGACGTGTGTGGCGGTTCCATTGGCCTGAAGCGCTGACGTCAGCGCGTGTCAACCTCTCCTTCTCTCCCGGCGCTTACAAACTGACAGACATTGCCGGGCTTTTGTCAAAACAGGCGTTTCGCTCTCATAAAAAGAGCGTCGCATAGCTGGAGCGAAGCCAGAGAGCAGGAGGTGCCGCGGCGCGGTAGAATGCCCGTGGGCTCAGTTGCCGCTTTCCTCTTCGCCGGTTTTTCTTTGCTCTGGGTTTCCCTAACAGCGGTGCGTGAACGGTGATGTGTGTGTAGCTAAAACGATCGATTCGGTTCCCTTCACGAGTAATATTAATGCCGTCCCTTCCACGAGTGTTATGCGTGTGCTTTTTTCCACGAGTAATATGAACGACCGTATCTAAGGACAACGACATAGTCTAAAAGGCAGAGTAAGGTAAAGGAAGATCCAGTGGTGGATACTTAGGAGACGCGTTAGCATGAATCTTGGAAAACACCACACACGTCGCCCTTTTGGAAGCCTAACAACGCGCCCGTAACGAGGCCAAAGGAGGCAGTAAAAAATAGAGGAAACAAACGAGAAAGCAAAAACAAAAATGTGAAAAGGTCACGGTTAGCGTTTCCCAAAGGGGAACGTGTGTGACGTTTCCTATGAGTCACGCTAATAGCCGCGTGTCACTGGAGTTACAAAAATAAACAAATGATAGCGACATACGAGAACAAGCGACAAACGACACCTACAGACAGCCTGTTTGTCGGAATCGGCAATCCCACCTAACGGACACAATGCAGAACACGGGGACAAAGGAAACCTGCTTCCTAGTGGGACTGCAGTTATCAACGAAACACTTCAAAATGCACAGACAAACATAGTTTGCCGACGCGGTTATCGGGCTCCAATCTTTGGGCGGAAAACTTGCCGACAAACACGGTGAAAGTAGTGACGATAACTTTATTTCTTAATTAAAGCTTCCGCTCAGCCTTCAATTGCTGTTGAAGACTTTCCGCAAACCGTCGTGACTATCGACACCAAACTTATTCCGAACCACGATTTCCGAATCATTCCTTGTTTGAATCGCTCGAGGTATCCGAGGTAAGTGCAATGCAATTTCACCCAATTTCGATGATGTTTATACGCAAGTGATCGAGGACAGGACACGCGTTTCGCGTGTGACATACGGTATCTCGAGTATCGAAGAGCGTAATGACAAGGCTCTTGCCTGCCGGAATGGCTTGCCAGAACGTCGAGTCCTACTTCGTGGTGAGCTGTCTTCTACTCTGCGTATCCATCTTAAGGTAGGGGCGTATACCTCGGCGTTCTTGAAGCACCACCTCGCGCACCAGGTATCCAAGAGCAAAACTAGCCATGGCAAATTCCATTTCGCAACACGACAGCCAGCGAGCAAGCAACGTGCTCTAGGAGCTGTCGAGGGACCGGAAGGGAGGCCCAGGTGGCCGCCGAGGCCTCCTGCCAAGTCGGACCAGTCGAACAAACCAGAGGACGAATGGCAGGAAGGTTGGAAAGAGAGGCATAAGAGGGTACAAGGTGGGAAAAAAAGATAAGTTTATCTCCCAGAGATCTCTCCTGGCGGGAGTGCTCGCGGTGCTTCGAGTCGGATGACAACCAATAACTCGTTCATCGTCGATCGTTTGTCGGCGCTCTGTCGGCGTTTTTGGAGGTGTTTGCCTTGACAGTGGGACAGCATTAGCGACACAAAACTTTGTGGTGTCGCCCGACTGAAATCGGTGCTTGTCGCTCTGCTGGGACGAAACTATAACGCATTCCCTAAGAATCCAACAAGGGATTCTCCTGTAAATATATATTATTTCTTAGCTACTTCTGGTTTTATGTGGTCCAAGCATCAGCTCAATGCTGGTTATTTTTTATGAGTATAATTCACGCATACGTTAAAGGCAAAAAAAAACGATTTTTTTTTAATTTAAATTATTACATAGTGTCCGCGTCATTTCACATTGAGACACATTTCTACTAAATTATAGTAGCCGAAATCCAAAAAAATGCCGCGTTCAACTGTCATAAAATTATTGAGCTTGGTATTTTCATAGACTTTACCAAGGCTTTTGATTTTGATAAACACTATTTATTTTAAATTAACTTTTTACTTCTGGTTTAAGACACACGACGCAACATACTAAATCGTATTTATAAAACCGGCGTCTGTGTGTTAATATTGGCGGTCATGTCACTTATATCAAATCAATAAAATCGGGAGTGCCCCAAGACAGCATACTCGGACTATTGCTTTTTAACATATACATCAACGACATTTTTAATATCACAATACCTGAAGATTAATAATTTTCGCAGATGTCATCAGCACCTTTCTATCGGGTTTGAATTACGATGATATTATACATAGAGCAAATTACGTTATTCGAAATCTAAAAAATTGGTCGACTGCAAATAATACATTGGTAAATAAAAACAAAATTAAATCTATAATATTTTTGTTCTCAAAATAAGAACCTTCCCTTTCGGGCGATATAATTTAATACTCGACCCCTACAGATATTGTAAAAACGTTCAAAACTTCAAGTGTGTTTTTATACAAATCACATGTTTTGGGAAAAGCAGATAGATCATGTCATTTCAAAACTCTCCTGCATGACTGGCTTACTTCACCGACATTGCCTCCTACTTTCATCAAGTATGCTTTTGTATAAAACTCGTTTGTTCCTCATCTGCATTATTGCCATCTTGTACGGGGCACCATAACTAAGATGAATAAAGACATAATATTTTTATCGCAAAAAGAGCAATAAGAAGTGTGCAACGTGCCTAATGATTTTCACACAGAATGTATCTTTGAAACACTGAGAGAAATAAAAATACCCGAGCATTACAAATACAGGTTTAGGAAAAATAAAAACGCTGAACACTCAAAAGAAATAGTTTTTTTACTATCGTTAACAAGTTTCAGAACATAACCATATCAAGATATTCGACGCGTCAGTCTTACTTCTGGATAGTGAATACGTCGCGTACAAATTATGAATCTCAAATAATTGGAAAAAAACAACAACCTTGCCTTCAAAAGTAAACACATTCTCGCAAATATATATTGATATAGCATTCAGCATCTTACGGAATCTTATAAACTAATTGTTCTCAAGATAAACACTGTTCACTGCTTTATTCTTCTGCTAATCCCAAACCGAAGTGAGTTTAGAATATAAATATTTTTCAGTGTGTTTGGTTTTTTTACTCTTGCATTTATCGATGCTTATTTTCACGAACAACCCTCTCGTTGTTAAATTTTTTTTGTTTTGTACCTTTTTATGGGAGCGCAGCTCTTAGGCGCCGGTTTCCGTATTTCGCGGCGTTGGCGTCGGCGTAACCACGTTAGATTTAGCGGGAAAATGTTCGTCACTTGACCTCAACACCAATTCAATTTCCTCGTTAAATTGAGCGGGGAAAATTACGTCACATGACTTGGTGTCACGTCACCTATGAACAAATTCAGTTTCTCTCCTAGGTTTAGCGGAAAAATTGACATCACATGACCTCAACACTAATTCAATTTCCCCGCTGACTTTAGCGGGAAAAGTGACGTCACAAGTCTTGGTGTAACGTCACCTGTGAACAAATGCACTTTCCCCGCTAGATTCAACGGGATTATTGACGCCAAGTGAGCTCAGCAGCAGTTCAGCTCCCCGCTAAATTTAGCGGGAAAATTGATGTCACGTGACCTCAACACCAATTCAGTTTCCCCGCTAAATCGAGCGGGAAATGTGACGTCACACGACTTGGTGTCACGTCACCTATGAAGAAATTCACTTTCTCTGGTAGTTTTAGCAGAAAAATTTACATGTTTTCATCAAATCTACGTCAACCACCTCCTCGTAAATCCGGTTCAAACACGAATGAGACTAAGGCAGTAATCCCACCCAAGGATCTTCGTCCGTGCTACTGGCCTTTTGTGCTCAAGAATGCCTTTCAATCACAGACGAACAACTTTTCCTTCATTGAGTATAATATCCAACTCTTGCTCTTTCGCTAAGATCAGAAAAAACGATTATTCCGCAGAATGGTACGTTTTGACCTGATAAGAAATCCGCTGCCGCGGGAGCGGTTTCGCTCCCGGCGGTGTCGGCGACGAGCGAGTTGTGTTTACATCTATTCCCTTCGAGCGGCGGCGGCGGCGGCGCCGGCTGCTGCAGCTGTTCTCACAACATCACGTCAAATATGAAGCGAAGGCACGAGAGTTTCCACCTAGGGTGTCTCTCCCAGGCGTTGCAGCTACCGGAAGAACGCGTACTCGTGACGTAGGCAGCGTCGCGCTGCGCAAGAATGCCACTTCCGGTCAGCGAAACGCCTCGTTCGGTGGCAGAAAGAGGTCCTGGGCCCATACGGCTCGCCGCTGCGCTTTCCGCCCAGCGTTTCGCCCCAGCGGCACAGCTGGGCAGATTCGCTAGCGGATCCGCAAGTGTAAACGTACGATAAGAAAGCTTAAACGACTCCGCTCCTGGCATTTTACAATATTCCGCAATACTCTGGCGCGACATGCCTTTAATGAGTAAGAGACTTCTTTTTCCGAGTGCGCCTCATGGCAACGTTTGGGCAAGGTTCAAAATTGTTTCACGATAATCGGTCACGTATACCGTTCTTTATCGGCAAAGGAAGTAGTATTGGTGGTTTACTGGCGCAAAAGCGACGAAGGCAACACTGCGCCAAACAGATGTAATATTGTTGCTCAGAGTAACAGTCTTGGAAGGCTCACTGCTAAATCAGCTCTGCTACAAAAGTTTTGTTAATGGTAGAAGATGAAAAAATTGATGTGGAAGTTAAAATCGACGTAAAAAAACACTTTTTTTAAGTATGTAATGACACGATTAAAGGGAATGATGGGATGCTCACCCACTAAGAGTGCAGGATGGAAAGGAATATGGTATGCGAAAAATTCCGGGAAGCAAGCCTGTCGGATCTGTTCAAGACCTGAACACAGCTATAGAATATGAAGGATCGTTAGTGATTCGCCTTAGTGCTCACAGACTGGAGCGTCCCCTCCACAAAGGAGATGCCCATGTGTCAAGAAACTGTGTCCAATTCTAAGACGGCAGTGGAGAACTTCGATAAAAGTCCCTACTTGCGAAATCATCCTGCCTCGTCTAAAGTCTCGACCCCCGTCCCCAATTTCTCTCCATCAAATCCAAAGTCTGAATCCCTCAAAATCCTCTCCGCGCTCCTTTTGTAGGCCCTTAGGGGCCTTCTTTCCCCTCAGGAACCGACCAATCTCTTCAAATTCCGCCACTCACACGTGGTACACTGTTTTCCAATGGTCGGCGAGCTGTTATTTTGGCGTCCTAACCGCCAAACCGAAACTCCTTGTAGAGTTGTTCTCTGCTATTTTCCCAGCCTGACTGGCGCCAACCGCTAAATTATTGCATCGGGCAAAAAGGACAATTTTACACTAAGCGGCAAAACCCTCTGCATACACGCACATTCGGTTATAAGCCACAAGCATCTTCCAGCGCGGGCTCTTTCGGTCCTGGTCCGAGCAGACTCCCGAAACCCGAGACGCTTCTTAACGACCACGGGGGGGACCGCTCCCGCGTCGCGGCCGCTCTGGCCCCGCCGACCCAAACGTAGCAAGCTAAAGAAAACAATGCCGACGCAACTCTGGAAAGTTCTAACATAAGAAAACACCTTAATTAATAAGCATTATTTATATATACTTAACTCCTCCCCACCAAGAGTGTTGCGTTGACACTTGATGTAAGCGCAACATAAATTCCTTCCCCCAATATCGCACTGGCCAATATTCGGACTGACCGCTTGTCCCAAAGTTAACCAAAAGCAACAACGTCAACATTACGCTCCAAAAGTTCACCAACTGCTCATTCGTAAATGTCAACACAATCAAATGGCACCGATAAAAATAAGAAAATTATTACAATTCCAAAACCAGAAACACTAAAACGGCTGCGGCAGGCAAAACGTCCAAAACACACCAGAATAAGCACACAAAAGAAACACTGTCAAGATAGCTGTCATGTTCAAAATCCAACTGCCACCAACGATCACACACAAGTTGGACCCACTCCTGTACATTCTAGGGTCCCGCAAAATCAGTGGTGGGAGCTCTTAAAACTGTGGCATAATGACCACGCCCTAATCATGCCTGTCTAGCCTCGACATGCTTACCAAGCCCAAAGCTACGAAACACGTTTCAATTACGTGGGGACACTCAAACTTCTCCCGCAGAAAATAAAACCCGAACAGAAAAAATATATATTTTGTAGAATATAATATATCGAGGGGTTAACCGAAGGCCAAAAGAACAATGAATCAGGGGGGCTGTGACATAAATGTAGACTAAAAGTGAAATAAAAACCTAGTAGCCTGGCTAGCTACCCCCCTAATCGTGGCCGTTTTGTCGTCCATCTCGTCGCCGTTAAAGACGTTCTGAGGACTACCTGGGCCGGCTCGCAGTCAGTCGCTTCCGCAACACCCGCCGATCCCGAGCCCAAACCTGAAGTCTGCTGTTCACGCGTGCGAGCTCTGGGCACCGACCGGTGTGGCTCCCTCGTCTCCTCCGTGTTCATTTGGCGTTTGCCGCCCCCGCAGCACTTTGCGTCCAGACTCCCCCTTCTGGAGCAGCGCAACGCAACCTTGTTCCTGGGCGTCGCACTGCGATGCACCACCGGCCTGACCTTCGGCGACGACACGGCCCCGGTCCCGAAGTCGGCACCTCTCCGCAGTCGGAGCTTCCGTCTCGACGCCTGGATCGGAGGAATCAAGGCTCTCTTCGCCGTCCTCTCGCCGTCGTTCACGTTCTCTGCATGATCGTCCTCGTCGTAGCCCGGGGCCGATGCAGGGTTGCGCCCGGAGTCATTGTTGACCACCGACTCCGACCTGGCGATGCGCTTCTTGCACAGCCATTTCCTTCCAGCCTGGGACGGCCCTTGCCTGCCCAGTGCTGCGGTGACCGGTGCGCCGGGGTCCCCTGGATCCCTGCGCTCGATGTCGCCAACCGGGTTCGTCCCCTCGTCGCCGCCGTCACCATCGCTCCCGCTCTCGCTTTCGCCTCCTTGCGTCACCGGATCACCGGCGGGTGCATCTGCCTCGTCGGCGCCAGCTCTCCTCTGAACGTGCTTCGCCTTGCGGCCGCCGCGGTCATCGCCGTATGCGTTCTCCTCGCGGTCTTCTTCCGGATTTTCAAGCTTTTGCCGCTCGTTCAAGATTTCGGGTAACCCGTCGTCGTCGTCCGTTATCCCGGTGGGCTTGGGGTGCCCCTTGCCCGTCCGGACCGCCGGCTCGACCTCGATGTCGCCGCAGTCATCGCTGTCCGCATCTATCTTCTCGGTGGGTTTGGAGTGTCCCTTGTCCGTTTGGACAACCGCATCGGATGCGCCGCGCGCTCCGACCCGGCCCTCGTCTTTCCTACCGCGGCGCGACTTCTCTTCTGCCTGCTTCAGATTAAATTGGGCGATCTCGAGCCTGGCTTTTAGAGCTGCAATTTTTAGCTCAAACGCCTTATCGCCCTCACTCCCTTTGCCGCTGTCACCATCGCTCACGCTTTCGCAGCGGGCCTCGATGTTCACCTGTTCCGGGCATGTCGTCCACGGCAGCAGGATACTTTCCCACTCCACTAGGTGTTGTTCGCCCGTCTTGACGACCACCTCGAACTTTCCGTTCGCTCCAACCTGGCCCTCATCTTTCGCACCGCGGTGCCGATTCTCCTCGTCCTGATTAGCGTAAAATTTGGCTATCTTGAGTTTGAGTCTAAAAGATGCAATTTTTAGCTGGAGGGCGTTCCCCCTTTCACTCCCTCCCCCTTTTGATACGTCCTCCAACATCGCCGGGCTCTAATCACTGTTCTAACTCATTGTACCTCGAGCTCCTTTAGACATCGACAGCGACACCACTGACATGCGAAACTCGGAGGAAACAGAAATGAGTCCTACCGGTGTCAGTGCGCCACTCCTGAGGCGATGCCTCTCCGGTGTCGCTGGACGTCACCCACCGGAGTCGGTCTTGGGTTCGGGCCCGGCTGGTCCGCTCTTCGGGTCGCAACACCACGCAACCTCTCACGTAGACGATACTGCGTCGTCGCTGTATTTTGGGCCGTAACCCACGAAGCTTCTCGCGTGGATGTTGCTCCGTCCACTCGTTCTCTTCGGGTCGTAACCCACAAGGCCTCTCACGAGGATGTCGCCTTGTTCACATCGGGTCGAAACCCACGAGGCCTCTCACAGGGATGTCGCCTCGTCCACTTCGGGTCAAAACCCACCAAGACCTATCACGGGGATGTCGTCCTGGTCACTTCGGGCCGGAGCCCACGAGGCTTCTCACGTGGATGTTGCCTCGTCCACCGTTGACGTCGGGTCGAAATCCCCAAGACCTCTCACGGGGATGTCGTCCTGGTCACTTCGGGCCGGAGCCCACGAGGCTTCTCACGTGGATGTTGCCTCGTCCGCCGTTGAGCCGAAGCTCACGTACTTGCCCGCAGGTCGCCGCCACGTCGTCTCACCGGAAATCGCGCCACCATCCTGTCGACTGCGCCAGTTAAAGTTGTTGTTGTTCCTCCCGGTGGTGTGGGAGGCAGGTTCCGCTTCGATGGTCTGGAGTGTGGTGGCACGAACGTCGCTGAGTGACGGGTCGACTCACTGCTTGTAGAGAACTATGTGCATTTATTTACACTTTAGTTACAAGTCCCTACTTGGGAAATCATCCTGCCTCGTCCAAAGTATCGACCCCCGTCCCCAATTTCTCTCCATCAAATCCAAAGTCCGAATCCCTCAAAATCCTCTCCACGCTCCTTTTGTAGGCCCGTAGGGGCCTCCTTTCCCCTCAGGAACCGACCAATCTCTTCAAATCCCGCCACTCACACGTGGTGCACTGTTCTCCAATGGTCCGCGAGCTGTCATTTTGGCGTCCTAACCGCCAAACCCAAACTCCTTGTAGAGTTGTTCTCTGCTATTTTCCCAGCCTGACTGGCGCCAACCGCTAAATTATTGTATCGGGCAAAAAGGACAATTTTACACTAAGCGGCAAAACCCTCTGCATACATGCACATTCAAAATATAAGCCACAAGCATCTTCCAGCGCGGGCTCTTTCGGTCCTGGTCCGAGCAGACTCCCGAAACCCGAGACTCTTCTTAACGACCGCGGGGGGGACCGCTCCCGCGTCGCGGCCGCTCTGGCCCCGCCGACCTAAACGTAGCAAGCTAAAGAAAACAAGGCCGACGCAACTCTGGAAAGTTCTAACATAAGAAAACACCTTAATTAATAAGCATGATTTATATATACTTAACTTTGCCCAAAAGTTCAACATGACTGAGGATCTAGCAAAACTTTATATCATGCCCATGAACTAAGGAACTATTGAATTTAAATTGCACTAATTGGGATAGCTTATTTTTTGTATCTTTTTTTAAGTAGAGAGCTACTAGAGAGCTTTGTGGACTATATGAGTCCACAAAGAGAAGAGCTTTCATAGTTTTGCTTGCCATAATGTATTCAATAGCCATCAACACTCCATAGAGCTCTAGGCTGAAAATACTACCCATGCTTTCGAGTCGTTGGGCCTTTGTAAATTCTTCAGAGTAAACGGCAGTTTTTACGGAGGAGGAGTTCTTGGATCCATCAGTTTAAGAGTAAACATAGTTGCTGTATTTTTTTTTTTTTTGTAGCTCAACAAATTTTTTTTGAATTTATAAGTGGAGAGACGCTATGTTTGCTGAACCTTGTAAACGTCCAGTCACAAAAAAACAGGAAGCAGCTCCCAAGGTGCAAAACATAGAGGCTTCTTAAGGAGCTCTATCCCATTAAGGTCGAGTTCAAGAGATTTCCGATCACTTTCCACACAAAAACGTAAAGGTCTAACCGTCCTCGGCTTGTTCTCGAAAGGACGGGCGTACCGAGACCGCTGTAAAGTAGTAAAGGTTGGATGGTCGAGATCAGACATAATCCGGGAAGCATAACTCCGGCCTAAATACTGCCGTCGCTTGGCAAGGGACATCTGGTGGGATTCCACATACAGGCTAAGCCCGGGAGACATACAGAAGGCGCCCGTGGCGAGCCGCAAGCCAAGGTGGTGCACGGGGTCCAGCATTTTCACTGAAAATGGTCTCGCTGAGTTATAGACTCTAGCACCGCAGTGAACACGGGATCGCACCAAGGAGTTATACAAGCGTAACAAAACCTTTCTGTCTGAACCCCATGTTTTGTGAGACAAAACTTTGAGAATGCTAAGGGATTTTAAGCATTTTTGTTTTAGTTGCTGCAAATCGCAGTTACAATTTAACTTTTTGTCCAAAATAATGCCAAAAAACTTATGTTCAGATTTAATGGCTATAAGAGTTCGATTTATTTCTAAGCCGGAATTTAGCGATATCCAACGCTGAAGAGAGAAGGGTACGCACACAGTTTTCTCAGCTGAAAACCGGAATTCATTTTCACCTGCCCATTTGCTGATTTTATTTATTGCTAGCTGCCGCTGGCGCTCGCAACTAGAAGGATTGCAAGAGGAAGAAGAGATATGTTGGTCGTCGACATAGAGCGAACAATCAACGGAACGTGGTATCACTTTAGCAATCGTATTGATCTTGACGGCAAAGAGGGTCACACTAAGGACGCCTCCCTGCGGGACCCCATTTTCTTGTATAAAGATATCGGACAGAGTGGTGCCTTACCGAACGTGAAAAGTTCGGCCCGTCAAGTAAGCTTTAATGCAACGGAGCATGCGACCTCGTACTCTATAGGCAAGGAGATCCTTAAGAATGTCATGCCTCAAAGTAGTTTCGTACGCTTTCTCGAAATAAAAAAAAATACAGAAACGCAGTGCTGCTTGTTTAAAAATGCTTCGCTAATTAAGGTTTCAAGGCGTACCAGGTGATCCAAGGTGGACCGACCCTGTCGGAAACCACACTGATTCTTATCCAAAATATTGTTAGTTTCAAGAAAATATACAAATCGCCTGTTAATCAGTCTCTCATATGTCTTCCCCAGGCAGCTAGGGAGAGCAATTGGGCGGTAACTTGCTGGACGTGAGAGGTCCTTTCCCGGTTTCAGCACGGGTATGACATGTGCACATTTCCATCCGCCGGGAAAGTAGAAGCCTTCCCAGAGGCGGTTAAAGAATTTAATTAACTGTCCATACGATTCCAAGGAGAGCCCACGAAGCATTTCATAGTGGATCGAATCGGGACCTGGTGAGAATTGTTTCTCGGTGTCAAGAGCCAGTTTTAGCTTACAAAGGGTAAAAGTTTTGTTGTAAGGTTCAGAATTCGCACCTGATATGTTTAGTCACTGACACTCTGCATTGCTCTTCAATAGCTTAAAAGCAGCATTGTAGTTATCAGAGGAAGACACACCCTGAAAGTGCATGCCGAGGGCATTTCCTATATCATTTAACAATGCAGGAGATGGGGCGAAGAGAGAATGAACATTGAAGCCACGGTAGCCACCCTTAATTTTACAGTAGCGGTCCTACACCTCTTTCGCGGAGGCAGCGCTGCTCAGGGAAGAGACATAATTCTTCCAGGATGTCCCTTTTGCCTCCTTTCGGGTCCACCGAGCCTTCGCCTTTCTTTTTCTAAGCTCCACCAAGTTTTGGGGAATTGGATACCTTCGAAAGGTGTCCATGTTTTTTTCTGGTTTCGCCTAGTTGTGCTGTACTCCTGGGTCCACCACGGCTTGCAGCATTTTAAGAGGTTTGTGGATGTCTTGGGGATAGAGTGATATGCAGCATTTATGATTTGCTCGGTAACGTGTGAAGTAGCCTCCTCTGGTGTTTTACTCTCAAGCATTAACTGGTCAAGTGTGGCTTCCAGTAGAAACAATCCCCAGCCAGCCTTATCAATTTTCCATACGAGAATTCGCTTTAAAATATTGGGCAATGGAATATGACTTTCTGAAACGGTGTGAAAGTGATCACTGCCAAAAGAATCATCTAAAATCTACCACGAAAAACAAGAAAATTATGTAGCTGATGATACAGACAAGTCTATACATGTGAAAGTGTTATGACTCACACTATAAAATGTTGGTTGTTTACTGTTTGAAACGAATAGTGAAGATGAAACTAAAAAAATGTTCAATGACTTTTCCACGATTGTCCAACCGATCACTCCCCCATAAGGGGTTGTGTGCATTAAAATCCCCTAAGATTAAAAAAAAGGCTTCAGCAGCTGGTTCAGCAGGTCCTGCAAATCGTAAAAGTGAATGGGAACATCTGGTGGAAGGTAAAGGGAGACAACAGTAATGAGACGATCTGCAAGAATACGCACTGCAACAGCCTCCAGGGGTGAGCGACGATGAACTGCCTTGCTTGCAATATCGCCTCTTAAAACAACAACAACAACTACCCCCGAAAAATGAGATGATGTACAGCCTCTTCGAAAAACATGGTGACGACTAAACATGCTAATATGAGTTCTATTGAGATGAATCTCTTGCAGAGCAACTGCTAGAGCTCGGAGGTCACCAAGAAAAAAATGCACATCGCCAATGTTGTGAAGCAGTCCTCGGCAGCTCCATTGCATGAAACTGTAACCATTTATGGTGGAAATGTCAAAAGGATTTTCTGCCTAGACGCTCTCAGGCGGCTTGGACGGGGTTACCCGTGGTATCGGTTTCTTCTGGGATAACTTTCTTAGTTTTGAGTCATCAGGATGGAGGAGACTCACTCAAAAGGATATAGGGAGACTCACTCACATCCATCTGTTCCTTTTCAGGTGAGACGGTGGAGGAAGCAGGGAGGGGGGGGGGGGGGGGGGGGAACCTCCTGCTCCTTAGGTGTGGACGGCTCCTCGAGAGGCTTGGGGCGAGGGGCTCGCTCCATTCTCCTAGGAGCGCTTTTTGCGGCGGCGAGCGCTGAAAAATGCGGTGCTCGCCGCCGCTTCCGCGGTCGGTTAATACTTCTTTCCCGTTGCAGGCCCAGCCAGCCAGGCCAGCCAGCCAGTATGGCTTCTTAGCTCGTATCTTAGTTGTGACCACCTTGGCGCCGATTTTACTGAAGCGGCGCCACGCTGAAAATTATCGAGAATCGCAGCGCGGCTGCACTCTTAGAAAAAATGGTATCGATAGTCTTTCCTAAGGGGAGGAACGGTCTTTTAAGCTATGTTCCTTTAGAGAGGGAGAAACTTACGGCTCTCAAGCAGGGGGAGCAAAGTTCCTTCGTCGCCTGCATCTCATTATGGCTGCGCCGAATCGAGCAAAATAAGGCTTAACAAGGTTGCTACGTCTATTGTGCCGAACGAGGGGCATCAAATAAAAACGTAACACGAGCTTTTCCGCAAACTGTGTTTATTTGCGAAGCCAGATTCCCCCCGCAGGTAAAGAAACTTGCGCTCCGAAAGCAGTTACTCAGTCTTCTCGTCGTCAGCAATGCAATGTTAAACGGAGACAACCGATATCCAGTTACTTCGTGTACTATACGTCTTACCTTTGGTGTTCCTCGATTCACGATTTTTTCGTAAACCGCACACCACGGAGGAATGGCAAACCAATCCGCGAAACCAAAAGCTGCTCTCAAAGGAACAAAATGGAAGCCGCTGTTTTATCGCATAGCGTGAAAGAAGGTTCAATCGCTTGCCACCAGATGGCAGGGTCAACCAGAGTAATTGCAATTAGCTAGGCTAGGCGGCGCTGGGTACCGCCCCATTCATGTTCTGCAAACGCCACCATTGCGCTTCGGGGTTTTCAGGAACCTTTGTTATACACATTTGTAGACACATTACGCACACGATAAGCATCCGCTGAATATACATTGAGCGCATACACATACATGGCACATACAAACATCAATACAAAAGCACACTAACTCGAACACTACTCCCGAGCTCTGCATTTCCGCCTTTTATACAGGTCGTTTTGAACGTACGGAGTTTCTCTATGACTGCCTAAGCAATAAAACTATTCCCAGCATGTTGATATTTTCCCAGCAGTAGCATACCTCTGAGAGTATTTTGAATAGCTGAGGGGAGGAATCTCTTAGTAAAAGAAAACAAAACGCATGATCATGCGGTAATTATTTGAAAGCCAATAAATCAAGCCACTCCAACGGGTTTCCAAGTGGCCATGTGTTTGCTTCCCCACACGGCACGTCGTAGCCAGTTTTTCAATTGTAGTATTTGGTTTTCCATCTCTGCTGTTCGCACAAGGCTCCAATTGTCGTCTTGAATGGTTCTCTGTACAGCGGATATTCTCTGTCATTGGATACTCAGCAGGAAGTGCTGCTTCTCGGGCAAAGAAATCGCCTTTCGATCAAATTGAATGCAGTGAATCAGTGATCAAATTGAATGCGACTTGCGGCAGGTGTTTAATGTACCGAGCTACGCCGTGGCGAGCTCGAAAACGTCTAGCGCTCATCCCAGCGCGCTACTTGGAGAGCAGTTTCTCCAGGAACCGTAGTATATTTAATCAACAAAATAAAGGAAAGCTTTTTGTTTGTTTTACTGTCATTTTTTTTTAATGATAAATTTCCAAACAGTAATATACGCAGTTTTCGTCATCTTTTTTTGCTGTCCAGCACTTACCCCAGAGCGAAATCACTCTCGGGGAGGAGAAAACCGACAGTCACATTGGCCACTGTACGATAGAAGCTTACAGCTCAGACCAGCGTTCCAACATGACTATCCGCACGTCGATCGATTGCACCTAACTCCTCAAGTGGTCTTGAACTCTTTAATGTAAAGCGGAATAACAAACTTCGACACCCCGCCCCCTCTGATCACGGCCCGTCTAGCGGCATCAATGCCCGGCAGTTTACGCCATCTCATCTTGTTGTTACATCACTGATACGCGAACACACGG
Organism: Ixodes scapularis; assembly: GCF_016920785.2. Lineage (NCBI taxonomy): Eukaryota > Metazoa > Arthropoda > Arachnida > Ixodida > Ixodidae > Ixodes > Ixodes scapularis. The sequence continues at coordinate 42,548,481 of NW_024609883.1, read as the reverse complement.
TCATATCGGCAATAATTCCGGTCTTCCGTTCACAACGCACAACACTGCCATCACGATGTTGCTGCTATGTTGCTGACATGCAGAAATACAGAACCACGCTGATTGCCGGTTGGTACTCGGCATCGGAAAACATAACTGAACTCAGCACGGAAGGCACCCGCAGCAAAACCTGCCTGTCTTAAACGCAGTTTCTGCGATTTCCATGACGTCGAAAACGGCGAAACAGTTTCACGTGGTTCCGCGTGGGTCCCGCAGTCCGGAGACAGCCATCTTACCCAGTAAAGGTACCGCTGCTGGCACGGCTCCGGAACTTCACTGCTTCAAGCGGCTTCGTTTGCGCGTTTGATAAAATTAGTGGGAAAAACGTTAATACTACCAAAATGTTCTGCACGTTTGGACTGGGAGACGGAATCACGGGCGGCCTTTTCTGCCGGTGAAGCTCAGTCAACTCAACGGCATTTATTAAACAACTGGCGCGACGTGCTCGAAAAACGAAACCGAAAGAAGATGAGTCGGGAGGGCGGAAGCTTTCTACCGTCTGCCTGGAGGATAAGAGAAACGTCTCGCTCCTCCCTTCTTCTCGTGTCCGCTTGGGGGCGCGTCAGTAGAAGGGAGGAAAATGCACCTTTGCTACCTTTTTCCTTCATTATTTCTTAGAGTGTTCCAGAAGCGAAAGAACCAACATCATTGAGGGCACGGAAAGATGCTCATACGCCAAGCGCCGGTGTCGACAGCAGAGGGCGTAGCATGAATATTGATCACCACTACTGTAGTCCGGAAAGTTGTGTCCCCGCCAGTACGATACTTAAGTTTTAACTTTCCAAAGTTTTAACGGTAGCGTTCGTGGTAATGTGCTGGCGGGATTGAAATATATTAGGATATAAAGAGGTGTTCAACCGATGCTAAATTATTAGACTGGTTTTTTGCATAAACAGGATGCACAGGAAAGAAGGACCACAGCACAACCTAAATATTGAACACCTTGCATATTTAACCGACACCCATGCTGTGACTTAAAACATGATCGGGAGCTCTGAATTATGAACATCGGGTATTTTCAAGATGGTCCGGAAGCAGGATACACGAATGGGAATTATCCAAATACGCAAGTACTGAGTAAATGCAGACTCGTTTACCATCTTCGGAAAGCCTCGGGCTATAAGGGCGGATTAGCAAGACCCTTACAAGACCCCGACACAGCTGGCCGCACCAAGAGCATCACCAAGTTGCTGCGAGAGAAGCAGAAAGTGTGCACGCTGGCAAATGTCGAGCAAAACAATACCTACGTTTACGTGAATGCGACATGGTCCCATCGACTCCAGTTGTTGTATCCAATGAGGTCATGTAAATGACATAATGCGCCATGGAAGCGCATAGCATTCAATGCCGGTAGACAGAGCAGCCCACGTAAACGAAGGTCGCATAGCATCTTGAAACGGGGATGATTATGGTAAGAAGCTGCTGCAAGAGACGATGCTGAGAACATGGCGGCGGCCAGTCTTGTTGGCGGCGCCAGGAAACAGGCACGGTCCCCGGGCGTCCCTTCGCAATTTCCTCTCGAGAAGAAACGCGAGCCTGTTGAATAAGCTTTTCATAGCTGAGCTGATGAAAAGGCAATTATACAAAGGTGCAAACGAGCAGGAGACGAATACCGATAATAATCCCTTCGTAGGGCGAACAGGGGGACCAAGGACAAACACAAATCTGCAAACGCAGCTAGGTGACTTGAGCGCGACCGAAAAAATCCGCGTTGTCCTGGTATCGAACAACGGACCTCTTCATTTTCAGCGGAGCGCTTTGCCAACTAGCCTATCCAGGAGCTTAGACGTAAGTAGGGCAAATGGATTTTAACAGCTGCCACCAGCCTAACACAAACAGGGGTGAACGGCCTGTATTTTACGGTTATGATGAAAATGGAAACTAAACTAGATAAAGAAGAATTAAAGATTGCAATACTAAGCAAATGACCTGGTTGTTAAACGCCGAGAATCGCAGGGAGAGGAGCAAATGAGGGCGCTAGGGGACGTCGGAACGCTGAGCTCTGGTTGGAATGATTATTGGGTAGACCTGAAGCCAGGTGCCTTTGTCTCCATTGTACTCGCCGAACGAGGCAGAAAGCGAAACGCGAGCATCCGGCGTTTTCTCTCGCATTAGAATATGTTCGACACGTTCACTGAGGACAAAGGCAGCAGGCTTTAGGCCTACTTCCTAATCATTTCAACTGGAGCTCAGCGTTCCAACGTCCACGGCGCTCATGTCTCGTGCACACTCTCTGCTGCTCGGCGCATAGACATGCTGAAATCCGAGACAGGAAGATAAATACAAACGAAACGTGCCAAGTTGTGTTTGTCCTCGTTTTTTGGCTCCATCTCGGGTTTTAGTATTGCAAATAAAATAGAAAAGAACATAATTCTTTTGTCAAAAATAAAACAAATAAAAATGTATTTTCTGAGCTCCATTAACCCATGTTCTTTGAAATTTCTCTTTGTTTCTTAACTGTCTTTGTCACCTCAAAATACGGAGTTTGCGAAAAAATTTTCAACACGCGAGTGTTTCTTCGGACATATTTCGAAACACACTACCCTACCACTTGGCAACCAAAACAAACGATTTTTGGCCGTCTCAAAAGTCAAGATGAATCACTTCGCCAAACATTAGCATCACTTTTGTTTTTATTTGGCTAACCACGCTTTTTTTCTACGAACCTATAGCACAGGCACGCGGATTTGCTTCATTTTACTTATCTTTCAAATATTTTCAAGCGTTTTCAGGGCGCGGAACCGAACTTTTATGCTCAATGTCAGGAGGCATTCTCAGCAGTCAGTTAGGCAATGCGTCATCCGTACATAGGTTAAAAATCCCTCTCTATCTAGGAAAAAAATGAAAAGACTCCACTCTGCTATCCAGGAGAGCGCCACAGGCGGCAGCATACTAGTTGCCCATTCCCTTAGCAAAAAGCACGCGCTCGCCGAGCGGATTCTTGCGCCCCAAAAGAGGTGCGCGCGATCTCTCCCTGGAAGATCTGGAGCCGATGGAGCACCCTTCGAGTGCGTTTTAGTAGAGCGTGTTTTCAGCCCACGCTATTCGTAGCGGGAGCTTTTGATGCCATTTCGATCCATGCTTTGAAGCGCGCGCCCGTAGTGGTAGTGGGCCTTTCTAAGCGATCTACCAAAACTCTAGCTCCGACTGATCCGGGGGAAAGTGGCGGAGCGCGCCGAGCGAGCCGCTGTAGTTCCCTGCGCTGCCTTTTTCGGAAGAGTTTGATGCGAAATCACTGGCGACATTTTATTTCCAATAGTTGTGTTACCGATGTTGTAGCAGTCACGAATGTGATTGTGCCAGTCACATTTCACAATTTAAAAGTTTGTGGATATCAGATCGACGCGGTGCTTCTACAGGCGTCCTTACGAGGTGTTGGACGGCTGGCGATGCGATACAACGCGGTGCCTTCGCTCAACCACGAAGATGAGTCCGAGTTCCAAACCAGCGCTCACCGTTTACCAGGGAAAGGGGCTATAGGTTCAAGCATAGCTTAGCAAGCTCACGGCAACAGTGAGACACGTCTTCGCAGTGAACAAAGAAAAGAGTCGTGCTCTCCGTAGTTGAGTTTCCGTAGCCGTCCCGCTGCTAGCGTACGGTCAATGACTAGACGCGGCGTCTCCCAGATACCGTTTGACACTCTTGAACGAAGTAATAGAAAGAAACACCCATAAAAGAAGTTGTTAGAAGTTGAAATTAACGCGAACGTCGGCGATACGACTGCGAACGTGCAGAAAGGAACCAATCCTCTGTAGACGGCCATCAAAAAAAAAAAAAAAATGAAAGGGTAGATTTGGTGCTCTAACTGGCGTCACCTCCAGTGTGCACCCTGGTTTGGTTTTGATATGAAGATTAAATTATCGCTTAATTAGATACAAATAATACGTAGAAACACTAAAATCATTGGAACCATGATTTAAAAAAAATAGATTGAAGAGAATATTAGTTTATTTGTTTTGGTGTAGCATCTCTCTTCGTAAGTGTTTTGTTGCAAAAATCGCCATATTTTTTAACAGGATAATTTTTGCACTTAATTAATTACAAAGATGGGCTAATCTAACTCACAAACTGACTGAAGTTGTTTAAGTGCCCAAATTTTGCCCCTTTCCCTGTTCATACTTGGCACACATTTTGCGTCAGATCAAAGTAAAAGTGCGTGACAAGATTGACGCGTTTTGTACTGATTGAAGACAACACGCCAGCTCGTCGTCCTTGCTAGTACCTTAAGCATTTCACGAAAATGCGAAACGCGAACAGTTTGAAGGCAGTCTTCTCTACCCGTGCGGCCTGCGCGCCCCGAAGAACTGCCCCTGATTGTGCATGCCCGTTTTCGTGGCAACCGCATTTCGTGAATCCAAACTAGAACAAGCTCAGTAATGAGCGGTTAAGCCGTGACTAACTGAACCTCAAACGCCGAAAATATCTAAAACTATTAAGAACATGGTATTAAAACAACCAGAATTTGAATGGGCGCATAAGGATCTAGGAAGAATTTTTAAATACGAATTAAAGAAACATCGAAATAAACAAAAATAAAAGCAAAAACGAAGACACAAACAAATCCCTGGTGGGATACGGAGGTCAAAGCAGCCATATTCCGGAGCCAAGAGACGTATCGAAAAAATAGGAAGAGAAAGAAAAGGGGAGCCTTGCCAGCTGAAGTAGCATCAAAATAGGAACACTTCCAAGGGCGGAAAATGACATCCATATAATACAGGCCAAAGTATAGAGAGAGAAAATAATATTGAAAGGAATGTGCAAAAAGGTTTTTTGGGGCGCATTAATGTGCAGAGGAGAACGAAAGAGGGTTTCGAACACGTACTGACCACACAGGAGGGGAAAAAATAGAAGAGGAAGAGGCACGAAAATATATTAGGCGGACAATGGAACGGGCTTTCTCCCACCTCGAGCAGTGGGGGACAGCGGAGAGCGCTGGCAGCACCAGTGTAGGGGAGGAGCAGAAATATGTAACAATGAAGACGACCACAAGAGAATGCGACAAGGTTCCCGTGGGTGCATCAACAGACCCAGATGATATATTCATGTGACTCATTAAAACAGTAGGAAAAGCAAGCCAATTGAATTTGTAGCATGTGAATAATGAAATATTATATGACAAGAAGTACTCAATGATTGTAAACTAGATAAAAAGAAATTATTAAATAAAGACTGAGGAAACAAAGAGAACATTAAGGAGTATCACCCAGTAACGGTAACTTCAGTTCTGTATAGATTAGTTATGCAGATAGTAAACCGGAGAATGGAGGAATAGGTACAAGTGCAAATACTGGGGGAGCTTCATACAGATTCCGTAGAGATATATGGCTGGAAGATAACTTATTCGCCAACACCATAAATTAAAGTAACAATGAAGAGCCAAACTCTTTTATTGTTAGCTTATTTGGACATAAAGTGGACGTAGATTTTATGAGCAAGGAGAAACTCTGGGGTCAGCTGAAGGAGTATAACTTAGATGCAAATCTGGTTAGGTTTCTTCAGCAGGCGTACACAGACGATAAGGTAGCTGAAACATGGGAAGCAGAAACTACAGAACACAGAAATAAAAAAACTGAAAGACGTTTACAACACTCTGTTACGCCGAATCGGAGCGCACCTTCTGAGAAAAAGGAGGGAAGGGTACTGAAAGATGGTATACCCCTCCTCCCTCCTCCTTCAAGCTCTTCCCATCATTCTCCCCCTCTTCCTCGTCACTCCTCCCAACACCTCCTAGAAGACAAGGCCGTAGCGCTCTTCTCGTGACGTCGCAAAGGAAGGCCATCGGGGCGCGCGTCGAAACGAAGGCAACGCGCGTGGATCGACCGTCGTAACGCGTTTTTAGTCACATACGGGTATCATATTAGCTAAAATGAAATCTGCACATAGCAACGGGCATAGAAAACATTTTATTACACGAGCAAAATATTACACCGCTAAATAATCGGTACGAAATGGCACGAGGTATGCTATAGAAAAATGTGATTGTTTTAAGTCGAAAACATTGAGTCATGCAATTACTGTTGTAGGAATGCATATTTTTTTACAGAAATACTTCGACAAAATGGCGAGACACGCAGTTAAAAATCAGGTAGACGTAGTCAACGCGGACAAGGCAAGACAAGTGTTTCTCACGATCATGTAAGCGACGTTATCGCGTGCAGTCACTGAATTCTTGCATCATGGCCCGGCCACATGGCAAAATTAATGTAATTTCGATCGAATGACATTATGGGGTCAACAAATCCGCTTGCGGCGCTCGTATAATCACTCAAGACCGCGAGCTGATTAAATCATATATAACTGAATGAAAATATATTAACTTTTCTGTGTGGCAGGGGTACTAAACTTACTACTTAGCCCACTAATTTATTCCTCTCTATGGGCTCGAGCTGCCGTAGAACAAAACATAACTTATTTTGTATATAATAATACTATTACCTTAATAGTTAAGATTGTAGTATAAACGCGGTAAAGGCAATACAATAACCTTAGTATAAATACACACAGAACCACAAACAACGCACTTTCAATAATCACACAAACTTGTTATTTACCTTCCAGTAAAAACTAGATTACCGCGCATATTTACAAATGTCGACGCATCTGCATACAAATAACGACGAAGAACAAAATTGCAATCTATCATGCGATTAAAAAAAACACGATTGCAGCATTTTACTTGCGCCCTACATGACCAAGAAAGCCCGTAAATAAGTTGTTTCTCACCTGTCGATCGTATCAATACGTCTTACAATATCCGTGACGAACACATTTGAACACGAACCCTAAGAAGCCTCTCTCTGTCGAGAGAGGTATATCGATTAATCGACCAGAGCCTTCGTTGGCTAGTTGTCACACATGTCACTCAAACCGTAGCAGGACTTGTTTCATGAATCTACGTAAATGCCGTAGTATCAAGCGAACACAAAAAACTACCCGAGACTATGGTGATGACAGAAATACGACGGGAAACAAGTTTCAAAAGTACCACACACGAGAGCAGCGGCGACGAAAGGCTTAACGTTGTCGACCCATCTCTTGCTGGTGTGCGCTCCCTGCGACAATGACTGGATTTCTTTTCGGTTTCCTTCCCTTCTGAGATGTCTCAGCGTTCGTTTTCAGACAGTCAGCTGCTCACACACGACGTAAATTTACCAGAATCGGAGCCATGTGGCATCGGCAGCATCGCAGCCGGTCCTTTCGGAAAGTGTGGGGTGCTGCGGAACTGCACGTAGTCCCGCGGTTACGGGGATACTTATAAATATAAATTTGGTACTCTCAACCTTGGTAGCGCGTTGTATATTACGTTTATATTATATATATAATAAATTGTACAAGACTGCGCTTTTAAAACGTATATTAATGTCGGATAAACGCGCATGAACGAACACCACCGCGCCGCTTGTCAAGGAACATTTTTTTTCTCGTCGATACCGTATTCTCACGTAGTTGCGCCATGGACTTCGTTCCTCCGCCATTGTGACGTAACCTCTCAGAGCGCTATGGCCTTGTCTTCTAGGAGGTGTTGCTCCTCCCCTCCCCCTCCTCCTTCCTGCTCCCCCTCCTTCTCCCCTCATCATCCTATCCCCTCCTTTCCCCTTCCTTCCCTCCCCCTCGTCCTCCACCCCTCCTTCTCACCTCCCCGGGCGGTGCATTCTGGGACATTTCCCATAACGCACCGCGTGGTTACACCGACGGCGACGCCGCTCAAGCCGGAAACGGGCGCCTAAGAACTGCGCTCTAAAGATGAAAGCCGCTTAAAACTCACTGTAACACCGGATAGACCAATCTCACCAAGCGTTTGGCGCATGCGTGACGCCGCCATAACTTTAGGTCCCAGGAGGCGAACTGCAGTGCACGAGATGGCTCGTGCCGTCTCGTGCTTTAGACGCGCAGAGCTCTATAGAGGTAGAGTTGCACGTACAGAAAGACTAAAGTTCCCTCGATGCATTGCGGCAGCGGCGGCGTAGTCAAACTGGCAGGTGAGATCGGTTTATTAGAGCGCAGCTCTCGAGGAGGAGGAGGGAAGGGTATTGAGGCGAGCGTGTCCCCCTCCTCCCTCCTCCTCACCTCCTCATTCTGCCGGCTACTTCTCCCGCCGACCGGTGCCAGCATTGCCTTCGCCCTCGGCGTAACTGTGTGAGGACACGTGACCCCGGTGACGTCACGCGACCCCCGTGAGGTCACGTGACCCTCGTGACGGCCCGGGTGTCACGTGACTCACGGGGTCACGTGACGTCACCGGGGTCACGTGTCCTCACAGGGATCATGTGACCTCAGAAGGGTCACGTGACCTCATGGGGGTCACGTGACCTCACGGGAGTCACGTGACCTTACGGTCACTCCGGCGCCGACTGCGACTCTAAGGGCGACAGCGACGGCGACGCCACTCAAGCCGGAAACGGGCGCCTAAGAGCTGCGCTCTAAATAGCGCTTGCTCAGAGCTGTCCTCTGTCCACCTCTATTGTCCATAATATATCTTCGTGAAAGGGGCAATAACTTAGAGCAGAACAACTTAGGTTTTGACATGAATTATATAGAGGAAGGTAGAAATGTAAAGCAGGTAATAGAAGGACTGATGTATGCGGATATAGTATTTATGGCAGCTAACCAAAATACGTTACAGGAACTAGCTGGAATACTTGGAGAAGGGAACACCTTGGGCGTGAGTTGTAATAGTGACAAGTCTGGTGTAATGGTGTTTAACGATGGAAAGATGGAACCCCTGAGAGTACAAGCCATTGTAAAATACCTTCTGTATTAAAACGACGCATAAAGAGGAAAACCAGACGAATAAGTAACGCGGACGCAGTGCTGACTTAGAACTGAGTGTATTGATCGTAAAATCGCAATATGCAATATACACTTGCGTTGTCGCGACGTAAGTATATATTGAGATTTTACGATCAATAAACTCAGTTGTAAGCCAGCGCTGCGTCCGTGTCACTTCTTCGTTTGGTCTTCTTCTTTTTGCGTTGTTTTTAATTGCGAAGTACGCACCAACTCGCCCAAGCCTCAACTTTAATAAACCATGTAGGAAAATACAAATACTTGGTAGTCAGGCTAAATGAGCGAAGGTAATATCAAGAGGGACATGAGGAGCATATACTCGGAAGAGCGAAAAGAAATTCACCTAATATTTTCACGAATGACAAATGATGAGGCGAAGAATATTTGAAGAAACTAAACGTTTAGTGAGGCGAACTTGTGCCCAAAACAAATAGAAGTAAGTTAGCGTCGCAGGCGTCGATGTCGGCGAAACAGAAGGATCGAGCGCTGGAGCGAGACTGACTGCGTCTTGGCAAGCGAAGCCCTTCATGTACACGCGTGGGCTTCTGGAACAATCGGTGTTGAAATTTCGACGCGTTAAGCGTTCGGTCCTCGAACAAGCAACAGGATTCTCGAATTTAACAGAACACTAAATTGCAAAAAGAAACGGAAGACTCGTCACTCGTAAGAATCAAACCCGGCCTCTCCGCGTGGGAGGCAAGCACGATAACCGTTAGGTTATCGTGCTTGCCTCCCACGCAAGCTGAACCCTGATTACGAACCCCCCGACCGAAGATGTCAACTATGCAAAGGAGACGACACACTCCCAAAACTTTACCACCTGATTTGGGAATGTGGGGCCCTCGCCACACACAGAAGCGATGCTTGGGCCCAGCTGGGCCAAGACACTCCTACCTCCTACGAGGAGTGGATCAGGCCGTTTGGCGACTCTGAAAGACAAGTCCGAATCTTACGGACACGTCAACAGAACACTAAATTGCAAAAAGAAACGGAAGACTCGTCACTCGCAAGAATCAAACCCGGCCTCTTCGCGTGGGAGGCAAGCACGATAACCGTTAGGCCACGGCCGCGCTGCCTACTTGGCCAGCTGCGCGCGCGGCCTTACAAAGCGGAAGACACTTTTTAGCTATTATGGATATGAAATGGTCAGAGGTGGAGGGAAAGCAGTCATGGTACCCGGACTGCCTTTTGGCAATGGGGTACTGTGCATGAAATCAGAGGTCCAATCAGGATAAGTAATTCGACAAAGGAACGTAGGCAGACTGACTCTGGAATCACATGGAAAGACAGCAAATGAGGGTCTACCGGTTTACATTGGCTGGTCGTATTTGAGAACAGGTAGGCAATTAGTAATGAGAGATTTGAGCAAAGGTTGCCCGAAATTGATTATATGTTGTGGGCGCGGAAAGTATTCAACTTCTTATATATAATACGTTGTAACGTCAAATGGACAATCCGAATCCGAAAGCTTACGTTTAAATACATACACAGTGCTGATGGGGCTCAGCAGGCTACTTTAGTTTAAAACAGAGTACAACAGAAATAAAGTAAAATGTGGGAGGTGAGAATGCAGGAAAAAATAGCTCTATACAATGAACATGCCACAAAAAGAGAACAGGAAAAAAAATGTGATTAACAATTCACTGGGAAGTATTTTACTGTTTGAGGCGAGAACGGGAGTTTTGAGAACAAGGACGTATAGGCCGTACTTTCCGAAAACAGGAGCCCTATGTGCTGCCTGCCTTAATGAGCACGAGACACAGAGCTCTTGATTTTAAAGTGCACGGGGCTTCGCCCTTCACTCCCTTAAGGGGCAATGGCTTTGTCCGGGCTCTAGGTTTTGCTGGCGAGGGTGAAAAGACGGACCAGAAAAGAATTACAGTCACAAAGAGGCGATTAGAAAATTGGTGGAAATTATTTTGAAAAAAATGAATTATGCTCAACTAACCAGCCAGCTGGGGCAGGCGAAGCAGGGAAAATTGGGACTTCCTCTCGCGTGGCTCCGGCCCAAAGTCTCATCCCCGTTCCCCAGTGGGTTCTGTGCTGGGGTAACGCCAACAAGGCTTGACCAGAGGAAAATTGGCGACTCCCTTGTAGGGGCGAAGAGGCAAAAGTAATGGTTTTAGTTGTTGTTTTTTTTCCCCGATATTCTAAAGGTCATCCTGGTGATAGCCCACACTGCCTGGTCATAGATAGGAAGAACTGAGGAATCACATATTTTGTCTTTTGAGACTAAGCTAGGTGGCGCAATCTACCGTCCGTTACAACAGGTACCGCCAATAAAGGGCCTCTGACACGCCAAAAAAATTTTTTTTTTCATGCTAGGCGTTGAAATGGCATGCCAGGACATTACAAAAAAATTGTTTCACTATAGAGGTGCGTAGTTCTTTTATAACAAATAGAAATACGAGGCGAAATTCAAAGTTCCCGCCAGTGCATTGTGACGTAACAGTGTACCGCAAGGTGTCGTCGCGGCCAGAAGGGAGGCATCGACCTACGTTACTAATTGTGGGTGCGCAGGAAGTCACGTGAGTTTCACTCCTCGTGCTCTCCGCGACCGTGCCTAAGACTTTTTTTCTGCTCTTTGTGCGAGCGATAGTAGAAAACGAAGTTTCAGTTCCACTAGCTCTTTATCGCAGCACCGTTGGTTAGTGTGCGTGCTGTAAAAGTTGAGGACGAAGAGTCAGTGGATCGACTTGAGGGAGGTCAATGATGAAAGCGTTGCGAGTACAAACCAGTGTACGAGTGCATGCCGTCAGTCCGATGATACAGAGCTGTACTGGGCACAAAAAAAAGCTGTCAGGTTTTGAAAAAAAAATTTAGAACGCTAGCAAAAATTAGGATTGCTAGCGTACGACACGCCCAATTGCATTGCAGAAGGTTCGGACACCGAGGTCGTCGAATCATCGTATACTCTCCAGACTGAAGATGCCTGCCGTCTCTCGGAAATGCATGCAGTGTGATCTCTTCTTCAGTTGCTGAAATACCGGCACAGTTCCTCACACAGCACCTTCTACGCATTGTAGTTGATCACGTCAATTCACTGACTCCTCTTCTTCTACCTTTACAGCAACATTAAGCGATGAAAAACAAATAAAAGAAACCTTGTCTGCTTGGATCGCTCGTGGAGGTGCGGAGAATAACAAAAATATTTAAAAAAATATTACACGCGCTCGCGGTAAGCACGAGGAGGAATACAACTCACGTGAGTTCCGGCGATGCTTCCCTTCTGACCGCCCCGACACCTTGCGGTACACGGTTACGTCACAGTGCACTGGCGGGAACTTTGAATTGGGCCTCGTGTTTCTATTTTTTATGAAGAAACCACGCACCTCTATAGAGAAACAATTTTTTTGTAATTTCCTGACGTGCCATTTCAACGCCTAGCATGAAAACAAGATTTTTTTTTTGTCGTGTCAGAGGCCTTTTAACATCCATCCATCTATCCGTTCGATGAGGACGAACAAAAATGGTAACGCAATATGCTTTGACTCTTTTGTCGCTCAAATCTTGGTTCCACGAGTGACGGGAGCTGCAGGAAATGTTACAGATTGATCTACAACAGTTTCCGGTACTCCTCCGGGTTTATGTTAAAACGTTTTTGCCGGATCCCTCGTCTAGCACGCCACGAGCTTTCCAGTCAACCCATACAGCCCTTTATCCAGCGCTATCTTTCTGCAATTTGGTGTACTGAAGTGTAACGGAGACTGAAGTGTTTTGCGCGAATATGGGGGGAGGGGATATCGGCAAAAACGTCTCCATAAGCAAGAGACACCGCCTCTTTTACGTCTAGCCGCCTTGTGCAGAAGGATACTTGTGTCATGTCTTAAAATGGTAAAGTTGATGTCGTCCGCGTTAAGCCTGTCGGGATGTTCTGTCTTACCTGGAACGAACGTAGCAGCAACATATATTATTCATTGTGGTTTATTTTCATCGCAACACGATAGGACAATGAACGGTGTCGACAAAAATTAGGTATATATACCCTTTTACTGTTTGCATACATGAGCCGCGGCTTGCGTCCCAAGTGACGAAAGGTCGCTCCATTTTTGCAACCTTGTCGGGCTTGCTGATGTCACCAGTGCTAGAAAGCATAAATGCTACACGGAAAACGAAGTTGGAAAGTGAGCGAGGGACTTTGGCTGTAATATAACCCTTTATTGATGAGATAAACAAAAAAATGATTAAGCAATTTATGTTGAAGGTATTAATGTTTAACAATATTAAATAAAAGAACTGAAGTGAAATAAAAACAATCGTAACACAGACTTGCAAGTCATAGCTTTGTTGCATGTGGGAAACACCAGGCAAAATCCAAGTTTTTTTTTTTGTTTGTTTGTTTAGAATAGAGCTCAGCTGAGCAGGCGAATTGCGATGCAAGCGTAGCGCCCATTTTGAAAGCTGTCCAGAGCCATTGAGGCAAAAAGCTAGAAAAATGAAAGCCGTTTACAACTCCCTGAAGCGCCGAATTAGAGCGCAGCTCTTGAGGAGGAGGAGGAGGGAAGGGTACTGAGGAAAACGTGTACTCCTCTTCCCTCCTCATCTTGCCTTCTACACGTCCCTCAATGCGGCGCTGGCATCGCCGTCGCCGTCGGCGTAACCGTGTGGTCACGTGACCCTCCTGACGTCGCGTGATCCTCGAGACCTCAGGCGGTCACGTGATTTTGCAGGGGTCACGTGACCCCGTGACGTCACTGGGGTCACGTGACCTCACGGGGGTTACGTGACCTCACGAGATCACGGGACCTCACCGGGGTCACGTGACCTCACGGGGGTCACGTGACTTCACGGGGTCACATGACCTCGTTGAGGTCACGTGACGTCACTTGGGTCACGTGACCTCACAGGGTCTCATGACGTCACCAGGGTCACGTGACCTCACGGAGGCCCTCAGGGGTTCTTGTGAGCCCCTGAGATGACGTCAGGAGGGTCACTTGACCCTCGTGACGTGACGTGACCTCACGGTTACGCCGACGGCAGTGCCGACGCCGCTCATGCCCGGAAACGGGGGCCTAAGAGGTGTGCTCTAAAAAATAAACAGAGAACTAACCGCGAATATATTTACATATAAAGGTAGATGAAGCACGGGACCACGTAAGGGTCGTTGAAAGTCCGAGGCGTGAGGCTCACTCAATTGTTTTCTAGATAGGCCGCGACACTCTTAGGAAAGGGGCGTATGATGTCGCGGTTTATTTGTGATGAGGTGGTGATGGACGGAGGCAGCGATCTCCAGAGTTGCGCTACACGGAGGCCGAAAGATTGTGCATGGTGTTGTGTGCGGGTAAAGAGAGGTTGTAAGACACCGGGCGAACGGGTTCGCTGCAAAGAGGACACAAAAGGAAGAGTGGAATCGGGCAGAAGTAGAGATCAAGAGGCGCGCAGTCGCAACATGGCGTCGAAGGTGAGTCGAATTTCAGTTAACTAGTTCGAAGAGCTCAACAGTCAAGAGCTCTCGGTAGGGTGGTGTTAAATAACCAAGCTGGTGCCTTATGATGCCGTAGGCGGCACGACGCTCGACTGACTTGAGGGACGCAGTGAGTTGGGCGAATGAAGGGTCCCCGCACTGGGGGGGAGGAGCTACAAAACTTGAAGATAGGCAACACCAAACCGGTGAACAGGGATGTTGGAACATTAGGGAAATCTCCTCTTGAGTATCGCCCTTGCAAAAATATGTACGGACATTTTCGGCCCGTCATAAGGCATCTAACGGCAGCCCACGACTATGTTGCCTTCGTGAAGTCGTTCTTTGGCTGCCCTACAGAATATTGGCCAACGGACGTTTTATGGACGTCCTATTCTATTGACGACGGAAGGTCATCCTATGCCCTCTCTATAGTAAGACACACTGTGGAATGCCTATCAATATCGCCCGATCAGGCCGAGCTCTACTTGCTTCCAGGCAGTCACACAGGGAGCGCTATCATGGAGAAACACTTTATCAATACTCAAGTTGTGCGTGGGATGCTGCGGAAGGCCAAGGCTGCCTTGTGGTTCAGGTTTTCTGTTGAGATGGTTGCCCCGGCACCGGCTCTTCTCTTCGTCCACCGCCCTTGGAACTCTCTCTCCCTCTCCTCCACACTAACTCCCCTCAAGCCTCCAACTCCGGGGGGGGGGACGGGGGGGGGGGGGGGTGGTCCGAAGAATCCCCACTCACTGGACCGTCCGCCAAGCACTCTTCCAGCTCGCCCATTTCCGCGTCATTGGCGGCGGTGAACGCGGATGGTGCCACAGCCGTTGAACGGGGGGCCGGCTCCGGTGGGCGCGGTGCGTGTTCGGGGAAGAGGCCGAGCGCCGGGTCTTCAGCGGCGGCTCCGTCGACAAAAAAAAAATCTGTTTCGTCGGTAGCATCTAGAGTCGCCTGATTTTTTTGCCAAGTACTCATGCAACTCATTCATCCCCGCGTCGCTGCTGGTGGTGGACGCGGATGGGGCCCCAGTTGTCGAACGGGAGGCCGGCACCGGTGGGACCGGTTTGTGTTCGCGGAAGGGGCCGAGCGCTGGGTCTTCGGCGACGGCTGTCGGTCCAGAAGAATGCCTCCTGAAACTCGAGTACCCTTCTGAGGAATTTGCCAATTCGATTACCGATCACGGCCGCCATAAGCTCGAGACGAGGAAGTCTCAACCGTTTTATAGGAGCTACTCGTGTTTTGGCGAACACCAGACTGACGTCTGCGCTTCCATCCATGTAGTCAACCCTCAGGTACGCACAGGTTCCATAAGCGAGAGGGCTAGCGTCACAGAAGACATGAAGTTGTTCAGTATTTGGCTGCTGTTTTTGTGTACTCATGATACACCGGTTCGTCATTACGTTTTCTATCTGTGGAAGCTCCTTACACCACTTTTGCCAGTCTCCTGAGAATTCTTCAGGAAATTCACTGTCCCAATCGAGTCCGCGTTCCCATTGGCGATGGAACAAAATCTTCACTCTTATCACAAAGGGTGCTACAAGCCCGAGTGGGTCGAAAGCCCTTGCTGCAGCGCGTAGCATTCCCCGCTTCGTCCTGTCGTTACTGTCGATAAAGTTCAGAATATATTTTACCGGAATCAATAAAGTGTCATTATCCCGTCTCCATTTTAAACCAAGGACCCGTCTGGGTTCTGAAAAGTCTGTTGCCAGGCTACCTTCGTCGATAACTTCCTGGAGTTCGCTGGAGTTTGTAGCCCATTTTCGAAGTCTTATTCCGGCTTCTTTCACAATTTGATTGGTTTGGGTTTGAAGGTGCCTAGCGTCCTCTACTGTCTGAGCTCCGACAAGCAGGTCATCCACATAGAAGGACTTTTGAAGAAGACTTGCGGCTTCCTTCATTTCTCCATTCACGCTTTGCAGGTGATGTTTGAGAGTTGCCTAAAGCAGGAATGAACTCGCCGAGCTTCCAAACGGCACGCGGGTCATCCGCCATTCTTCAACTTGGTGCTACTCAGCCGGTATTTCAGCGGTGTCAAACCCTAAAAACCGCAGTGCGTCACGATCATCAGGCTGCACGCTTACTTGTAAAAAAGTTTCTTCCATACCGGCTGTGATAGCGATAGAGTATGTTCGAAAACGTTCGAAATCTCGACCAAATCGGCTTTCATCTTTGGCCCCTTTTCTAGATAATCATTCAGTGAGGCAACTCCTTGCGAATGTAGTGATGCATCGAACACCACTCTTAGTTATGTGGTTTCGGAATCCATCCGAATCACTGCCTGGTGAGGCAAGTAATAGACACGTGAGTTGTCCGAGGACCCTGGTGGGACTTTCTCCGCATGCCCAGCTTTGAAATAGCCGCACATGGCATTCTCATAATCTCTCAAGGGAGACTCGTTTCGTGAAAGTAACTTCTGCAAAGCTTCGAGTCACTCCAGCGCTACAACTCTGTTATCGTTAAGCTTGCCTGCGTTTGATTTCCAAGGCAGGCTCACCTCATATCGTCCGTTTATTTTACGATAGTTCGTTCAAACTCATTCCACACCGCGTTTTGTTCCTCACCCGCGTCACACAGGTTATCTATTACTCCTATGCTTTCCAGGGTCCAAAAGCTGCTCAAGGTCTTTTCGTCAACGTTTTCTATTGTCCCAAACTGTAGCGCTCAGACCATCGTAGATCCAGTAAGAGAGCTATGCAGCGATGCTGGTCCCTGAAAAGTCCAACCAAATTTGGTGTTGAAGGCCACTAGACTGGAGTTGCCCTCACATCGCCGCATCTGGTCGGTCGTGACCTTCCACAGTTGGTCTGAGCCAATAAGGCGGCTTATTCCTTGTTCTGTAGGCATACCCAGGAGAAGAAGCTTATCTGCTATGCAGCCTCCTTCTTGTTCGATGCTCTGGACAGACTCGTGATCCACAGTTACTTGGACAACGTCTTTGCATATGACTGGTATTTCGACCGCTTCAATAAAATAATTCTCATGACTGTACTGACTGCGCATCTTCACTTCAATATCACAACCTTCGTTGTGATATTGCAGTCGATCTTCCAAAGGTGTTCAAACGCAGGTTAGTCTCACCTAAGACCTTTAGATTTAGCTTACGTGAAATGTTTTCGCGAATAAACGTTCGCTGGCTTCCGCCATCAAAGGTAGCACGTATGCATACACTGCGCCCATATCCGACTACCCAGGCTCGAATGGTTTGCAGAAGAATTTCTGCATCCAGCAAGCCTGCAGCATTGTTGTTGCCGGTGCTCTCAACGCTAGGAGTGATGGCTTGGCTTTCGTTGCTACGCGATGAAGGTTTCCAAGTGGGATCACACATTTATATTGCGTGTCGTCCTGTGCAGCTAGTGCAGGACAACTTCCTGTGACAATCCTTTGATCTGTGTCCTCTTAGTGTGCACTGGAAACATCGCATTTCCCCAGCAAGCTTCGTTTTCTTCTCCTTCAAAGAGACGTCACTGGTACAGAGCTCTGTATCCTGGTTCGTGGCTCCGCAAAAGAAGCACTTCTTTGTGTCTTGTGCCTTGGCATGCAGAACCGAAGAGGATCGTAAAAAAGCTCGTTTCTGTTGTTGCTCTCGGCTATTCTTCTTCTGTGGGCGATTATCGATGACTCCCGATTGTTCTCTCCTCTAGATCTCGATGAGTAGGTACTCCAACGGGGTTTCCAATTCGTCTTCCGAAAGACGTCGGGCTGTTGGAATACCTTCAGCTCGTTCTGTTGGTCTCGCGGCCGGCGCCGCAGTCCTCGCAGTACCGGATGAGGAAGACCGTTCTTTCAGTGACGTTGGTAGAAATAGTGTCGAGGTCATGTTTCCTCCATCCTGAAAGACCGCACTCCTTTCGGAATGACCAGCACGTCGGTAATAGTCAACCACGATGTCAGACGGGGGTGCACTGATGACGATATCTCTCAGCATGGTCGAATACGTGTTAGATGCGACTCCAAGTCCTCCAAGTCCTCGAAACTGTCGTTATCGTGATCCTCCTGTATTACGACGAACTTTTGGTATAAATGCCGTCGCTGCTTTCCGTGACATGATAGAAGATACGAGCTGGGATGACGTCTATAATGAAAGCAACCCAAATTTGAGTTATGACATTTTTTTGCAGAAGATAAAGCAAATTTACAATGAAGCATTTTGCATGAAGCAAGAAGACCGATAATAAAATACAAAAAATCTAGGAAACCGTGGGTTACACGAGAATTGTATAAAAGGATTAACGAACGTAACAAACTATACAAGTTTATCCGTCTAAGGGACCAGGCAATATTACTGGAATATAAACAAAAAAGAAACAAATTAAGTAAGGACCTTAAGAAAGCAAGAGAAGAATACCATAAAAACAAGTTCGCAGCTGTATCGAATGAACCTAGGAAACTTTGGAGTACAGTCAGAAGCCTATTCGAAATCCAAAAAGTAAGATACCTTGTAAACTAACGTTTGATGGTATTCAGTACAGTGATGCCTTTTTGGCGGACAAATTTAATTCATATTTTATAAGTGCGGGTTCGTCACCGCAACAACGTGGGTCAAAAGATAGCCTAAACAAGTATATTTCATCCGCAGTCAAAGACTCTATTTTCTTGGCCCCAATGATAAACAAAAAATATACCTAATTCTTAAATCTTTAAATATAAATACAGCAGCCGGGGCAGATGATATTAAGGCCATACCAATCATAGCTGTCGCCCACCTTTTGTGTTCTCCTCTGCAGCATATATGTAATATTGCATTAGCAACTGATACTTTTTCGGATGGCATGAAAATTTCAAGAGTTGCTGTTTTGCACAAAGGAGGTTCTTTTGACAACATTAATAACTATAGGCCCATATCCGTACTTCCTTTGTTTTCAAAAGTATTGAAAAATCTGATAAAAAAACGCTTCAGTAAGTTTTTGAATGATAGATATGTTTTTGTGATGCAGCAATACGGTTTTCAAGAAAAAAAGTCAACAGAAATGGCGCTACTTAGTATCAAAGAAAAATTAATCAGTAATTTTGAAAATAAATTATTTACCACTGGAATATTTTTAGACTTTAGAAAAGCGTTCGATTCCATTAAGCATAATATATTGTTTTATGAACTACCGTGTTATGGAATTCGAGGTGTCGCTTTAGATTTGGTACGTAGTTACTTATCTTGTCGGTCACAATATACGTGTTTTAATGGATACCGGTCCAAGTCAGAACAAATTTCGCATGGGGTTCCACAGGGGTCGATTTTAGGTCCTCTGCTTTCAATATTTATATTAATGATATTGTGCGTATACCAAACACTCCCGAAATAGTTTTGTATGCCGACGATACAAGCTTATTTTTTTCTGGTCCATCTTTACGTGATCTAGAAGTTACTGTTAACACGTGGCTCAACGAGTTATCGGATTGGCTTGACTCTAATCAACTTCAGTTAAATGTTACGAAAACGAAATATGTAATTTTTAAGCCACAAAGTAAACCTGACGATTGTGAAATTCTTTTGAAATTCCAAGACTCTGTCATCGAGCGTGTCAACGTTTATAAATTTTTGGGAGTTGTTTTTGAAGAAAATCTAAGCTGGACACCTCATATAAATAAAATGCATGCAAGCATCTCAACATCTATTGGTATTTTATACAAAAGTAGATCGCTGGTTCCATGCTGGTTAAAACGTCATTTGTACTATACTTTAGTGTACTCTCATCTCCATTAATGTTTATTAGTTTGGGGTTCAACAACTAAAGCAAATATTGATAGGTTGTTTCTTTTGCAAAAGAAAGCAATACGTTGTATAGAAAACATTCAGCGTACTGAACACACAGCACATATATTTCTTTAAATACGGTTTTCTTACCATTAGTCAGCTATTCCTTCTTAAACTTTCAATGTATATCTATAACGAAACAATCAGTGACCCCACCCGCTTTTTTGCGGCACTTCTTCCTAGTAACACACGATACAATCTTCGTCATGGCTCCTATAGAATACCTTGGTCTAGGACAAATTATGGACATCACCAATTAGCTTACTTAATACCTGATTTCTTAAATAAACATCCCGCTGTTAGGGAAATAATTTCAGAATGTGTATCAAAACACAGCTTTAAAATTAGTATAAAGCGGTACCTTCTGTCATGTCACGTTCAGTAAATACTTTTAGATTGTATTTTCATTGCGTAAGACTTGTATTACCTGTTTCATTTACTTCCAAAGTGTTAAGCGCACTAACGATTGTATGGGCTCTGTACAAAATCTGCTGTGTTGATTGATTTTGATGTGCGATTGTATCTTCTTGTACTTCTTTAATGTTTATTGTACTTGTTTTCGCCTGCTGAGCATTGTAAACGGGTGATAGGACCACGTCAGGCAGAAATAATCTGCCTTTTGTCCTGTTACCCTTGACCTAGTGTCTAAATAAAACCAATTCAATTCAATTCAAGACCTCGTACGTGGGCTTGCACGTGACCAAAAAGCCTTCTCAGCCCCTTTGTGTCGGTTGAGGGGGTAAAAGCTTGAAGATCGCGAAGCTTCGAAAGATGCTCCTTCTGGATTAGTCGTGCGTTTCAAATTGTATTGTCAAACTTTCGATTGCATCGTTGTAGTGGGCGGCCGTTACTGGGAGACCGGCGATGGAAGCCCTCGTAGGTCCGTTTACAAACGTCTTCAAGTACTGGAACTTCTCGCCATTCGACAGATCATCATTGTCGTGTACGGCTCGTTTGAACTGTTGCCAAACTGGCTGCCACTCCGAAAGATCGCCCTTGAATGGCTGCCAGCTGTAACCTGGGAAGCTTTACACCGCTGTGTGTCCTTTCGCCTCTTTCTTCGTTGTGGAAGCCAATTGCTGATGCTGCTGGGCGCGGCGGTTCATTTGAGCGAAAATGCGTCGCTCGACTCCGAAGCAGACTCAAAACGAAAGTAGTCTGTTCTTCGTACTTCATCACTGACAGGTATTCTGCCTCAATATCTCCATCCGCAATAAATGGTTCTGAGCCAGTGTTGAGCTTTTTGAGTTCTTCGTAGTTGACGTCCAGTTTCCGCAGACTCGCTCCGATTTGTTCCATGCCAGTAGACCGAAGAAGAGTGGGCGCCTCTCGGATTATCCGGGTGTTTTGCGCTCGTCTCGACGTCCTCTTCGTTCCTATTCTCTCCATATCGTTCCAGGGTAAGTAATAACGGGCAGTTGAAAAAATTTCTTACTTGGTCGTTCGTTCGAAAGTCAGTCCGGCACGACCGATCGTTCACTGTTTCTTAGCGTCGTTCCTGGCTTGAGGTTCCGGGTTTCGGCACCATCTTTTGCGTAATGAGTCGCCACAAACTGACTGATAAAAAGGACTTGCTTTAATATTTACATGACAGCGGTAAAATCCATCCTGACAATTGCCCTCCTTCCTCGCGGTTCCAAAGCCAAAACGTCTCTCCTCGCGCCACCAACACTTCTTCGTATGGCCCTCCACTAGTCATTTTCCAACACCCCAGTCGGATCCCTCACCGACGTGTTCGCGCACTGTTCACGGTCGCCCGGATTGCAAAACCCATCTTGACAATGTGTTCGTCCCAGTCTCTGTGTCTCTCTGTCAGTGTGATCAGCATGCTCTTCAAGTTTCTGTTCACTCTCTCAGTGATATTAGCCTGAGGATGGTACGGTGTCGTCCTTTTGTGTTTTATGTTTAGCACCAAGCAGGAGTCGGTGAAGACTTTGCTGGTAAAATAGCTAGCATTATCGCTGATGAGACAGGTGGGTGTGCCGAAGCCCATGAAAGTTTCCAACAACTTCTCTCAGATGTGCTACGAAAACAGCTTCCTCAGCGTGCGTAACTCCACCCATATCGAGAAATGATCGGTTATTACCAATAAGTACTGGTTCTCGCGGGGACGTTTTGGCAGTTTACTGGTGATGTCGCAAGCAAACATCTCCCACGGGTAGTGACTCACTACAGGCTGCATCAGGTCTGGGGGCTTTCCCCCTCGCGGCTTCGCTTTCTGGCAGGCTGGGCAGCTACGGGCGTATCGGAGTGTGCCCTGTCTCATACCCGGCCACGTCGCGACGAAACATAACTTATGGAAAGTCCCACTGCCGCTGCCATAACCAGCCGGAGCCCAGTCGTGAAAGTACCCGATAAACAGCCTCCGTAGCCTCCTAGGAATCACCACCCTGAACGGAGAGTCGTTCCCCTCGTCGTCATCGACTGTTGGAATGCACCGGAGCGATCAGCCGTCTTGACCCAGCTGGTATGAATCAATATGTTCGTTAAGTTGACCGCATTAATTCCCGGTGTTGCTTGCCATTTCCCCAATTTTTCCCAATACCCGCTGACAGACACCATCTGCCTATTGGGCCTCGACAAGGTCTTCCTTGCTCACCACTTCACCCCAAGCCACGATCCTTCGTTTCCTCGTGCGGCCTCCTAACACTGCGACGAGCTCCTGTTGCATCGATCCCTTCCCGCTGTCTCGCTTATGAGCGGCGGCGCGGAAAGCTCGTCTCTTGCAATCCCCTGGTTGCGTCTCTCCATCCAACCACTATCGTGGGGCGCCCGAGAAAGTGCGTCTGCAACCTTGTTGGTGGAGCCCGTTCGGTACTCGACAATATAGGAGTATCGCTGCAAAGTGAGTGCCCACCGAGCTAACATCCCTGCCGGCTCCTTAAACCTTTGAGTCCAGGTTAGAGCGGCGTGGTTTGTCTGAGTGACAAAGTTGGTCCCGTATAAATACAGGTAGAACTTCTTTAGAGCAAACATGACGGCCGGGCCTACTTTTCCGTTACGCTGTAATTGCGTTCTGGTGGTGTAAGGGTTCGGCTGGCGAATGCCACCAGGCGCAGCTGTCAGTCACGCTCTTGCAATAACACCGCACCGACGCCATAGTCGCTCGCGTTTGTCTGTACCACGAACGGACGGTTAAGGTCTGGCAGGCACAGGCTAGCCGTGGCTGTTATTGCCTTCGTGAGGGAAGAAAAAGCTACCTCTTGTTCTCGGCCCCAGGTTCATCTCGAGCCTTTGGGGAGCAGCAGGTTCAGTGGCCGTGTGAGTCCAGCGCACCCTGTAATGAACTGCCGATAAAAACCGACCATTCCAACCCTATTGAAAACTCTCGCAAAATCTTCCAGTGACATTCGGTGGAAACGGGTTAATTTCCACTCACCTTCACAAGAAACCAACGTAGTTTACGAGTATTTGGTAGAAATATTACCGGCCGCCTCTTCCAGTAAGCAGATTTCGCTGGAGCTTTTACCGGAGCCACTTACGGTTAAAATCCGGCAAAAACTTCCAGTGGCATTCGGCGGAAAAGGTTTAATTTCTACTCATATTCACCAGAAACCAGCGTAGCCTCTTTCGCTGGAAGTAGTACAAGAAACACTTTCATTTACCCGCCGCTGGAATCCCACCGGAAGCCACTCTCATATGCCGGACACTGAACATCACTCGAAGCCGACGCAAGGGGGACGGCTAAAGACAAGGAAGCCAAGACGAGCAGGGGACTCTCTTTGTAATGGCGGCCGCCAATGCAGCGGCATCCTCGTGAGTGCGTGTTTTAGCTGGAAACGACGTTGCAATTCTGCTAGAAGTGCGCGCAGCAAACTGTTTTGACGGTCCAAAAAGATGGGCAGCGATCACCGGTAACTAGATATTTGCGACAGGCAAAAGTCTGGGCAAGAGCAGGTACGACACTACACGAGCGGCATACTCGTGAGTACGGGTTTTAGCTCGGGACGACGTAGCAATCGTCGAGATGTGCGGGCAGTGAACTGTTTTGGCGATCCAAAAAGCTGGGCACTTTCACCCGTTTTCATCCGAAACCAGTTTACCAGTCTTTGGTAGATTATTTGCCGGCAATGAGATTTCCTGGAATGTCACCGGCAGCCCCTTTCGTATACCAGACGACCCGGGTTTCCTAGAAATCTTCCCCGAAACGGGTGACTGACTCACTTCCCTGTTTGTCGAACTTCACTCGAAGCCGACGCGGGGGGAGGGAGAAGCCGAGGCGAGCCGGGGACTGGGTTGTAATTAAGGTGCCTCGCACCAAGGAGAAGTCCCCACGCACCCTTTCTCCCTCGCATCGCGTTCGTGGGGAGAGTGCAAGAGGGTCGTTTTGCTGACTTATTTTTTTTTTTAAAACCGGTTTCTTTGTTCGTCAACGAGCAACGGCCGGCCAGGAACGAACGCTCGATCATTCTCGGCTTCTCGTTCCATGTGTGCGACCTGTATCTTCCAAAGCAGCTCGGTGTGCAGATGAAAAGAATATATTTTTCAGTGACCTGTTTCTTACGCCTCTTTGTCCGTCCGTCTTCAGAAGCATCCGGCGAGCGAAAAAGACTGTGCCCAAGATTTCTCAACATCGGCGGATGTTCGTTTTGCGCGGTCGTGCTTTTCGCTAAGCGTGCTACTGACGCCTCGCGCACCCGCAGCAACGGCATCAGGGACGACATCCTGAGGATGCCCGGCATTTCTCAACGGCGGCGGATGTTCGCTCCGCGCGGTCGTGGTTTTCGCTAAGCGTGCTACTCACGCCTGGTCCACCCGCGGCGGCGGCATCAGGAACGACAACGTGAGTGTGCCCGGGATTTCTCAACGGCGGCGGATGCTCGCTCCGCGCGGTCGTGGTTTTCGCTAAGCGTGCTACTGACGCCTGGTGCACCCGCGGCGACGGCATCAGGGACGACATCGTGAGTGTGCCCGGGATTTCTCAACGGCGGCGGATGTTCGCTCCGCGCGGTCGTGGTTTTCGCTGAGCGTGCTACCGACGCCTGGTGCACCCGCGGCGACGGCATCAGGGATGACATCGTGATTGTGCCCGGGATTTCTCAACGGCGGCGGATGTTCGCTCCGCGCGGTCGTAGTTTTCGCTAAGCGTGCTACTGACGCCTGGTGCACCCGCGGCGAAGGGCATCAGGAGCGACTTCGTGAGTGTGCGCGGGATCTCTCAACGACGGCGGATGTTCGCTCCGCGCAGTCGTGGTTTTCGCTACGCGTGCTACCGACGCCTGGTGAACCCGCGGCGGCGGCATCAGGAACGACATTGTGAATGTGCCCGGGATTTCTCAACAGCGGCGGATGTTCGCTCCGCGCGGTCGCGGTTTTCGCTAAGCGTGCTGCTGACAGTATACGTGTGTGTCCGTGTGGTGCACCTGCGTGTTCTTTTTAGTTGAACTACCGTGCCTCTAGCAATTTGGTTCTTCCTATTTGGTCCGATTGCTTTTGCCTACAGCTCTGCAAATTGTTTCACTGGTATTGACACTGTTAAATAAATACATAGAACCTTCAGGTCTATATGGACTAATCCATTTAATTGTTACCGAATCGTCCAGCATCTGCTAAACATAACCAACCACGGTTCACAGGCTTCCTCATAAGTGCCTTGCGTTAAAGTCCGAAAAAGAAACAGTAAATTCGGGCCAATGTGGTGATCTTTTGGTAAATTCGGGCTTTACTGGAAGTGAAAAAAGTCCCATAATCCAGTAAAATAGATTTTTACTGGAAATAAACTTCCGGTGAGATTATGGTAAAATTTATGGTGACATTCCGGTAAAAATCCGGTAAAAATCCTGTAAAACATCCACTGACGTTTTAGTAAAGAATCCGGCGAAATTCCGGTAAACTGCGGCTTTACTGGAAGTGAAAATAGTCCCATAATCCTGTAAAATCAACTTTTACTGGAAATGACCATTCCAGTAAAAAAAATGTTTAATAGGGAAGGAACCTTTGAAGGCTCTTCGCGTCGCGCGGCGGTGGGTAATCAAGAATTGCCCTCAACTTATTCTCGTTCGGCCTCATGGTACCATCATCTACATTCAAACTAAAGAGGTTGACCCTTCCCTTTTGAAAAAGATTTTTTACCGGAATTTCATTTCCAGTAAACTGTTATTTTATTGGATTATGGGACTCTTTTCACTTCCGATAAAGTCTAAATTTACCGGAATGTCACAGGATTTGTTTATTGGAATGTTACCGGACTTTTCTACCGGAAGGTCACTAGTTTTTACCGGAATTGCATTTCCAGTAAAAAATTTATTTTAATGGATTATGGGACTATTTTAATTCCAGTAAAGCCGCTTTTCACCGAAACATACCGTGTTCTTATTTTTCTTTCGGACGTCAACGGAAGGCGCTTAGGAGGAAGCCTGTGAACTGCGGTTCGTGTATGTTTACCAGATGCTGGACGATTCAGTAACAATTGAAGTGGTTAGTCCATATAGACCTGAAGGTTTCGTGGATTTATTTAACAGGGTCGATACCAGTGAAACGACTTGCACAGCTGTAGACAAAAGCAATCAGACCAAATAGGAACAACCGAGTTCTTTTCTGAAGAAATATCATTCACGGTACTCACAATGTCGCTGGGTAATGTCTTTTCTGCCATTTTTAGACAGATGATGTTCGTGATGATTGTGTTTATTTTCTTGCCACCCTGAAGCTGATGTTTGCCCTGTTGTGCTGCGGGATCTTTTTAAGTTCTATTTATTTTTGTTTGGTATCGATAGATGGTTCACTTACGCAGGTGCCATACCTTCCGGAAGTCATGTGAAAGGCTTTTATAATTTCGCGCTTGGTCCTGTCTTGTGATCTATCTAAAATGGTTGTGGTTCCAAGGAGAGCTTCGCAGGTGCATCATGCACAGTGTGCTGCTAGGTTACCAGATGCCTGCAGCTGCCCGCAGGCGTATTTGTACTCCCTCGGTCTCTCATTGATACATCCTGGCGTTTGTCCTATGTATGATTTTCCACACGTGACTGGTATCTAGTATACAACTCCTTCAGTGCAGTCAACGAACTTGTGTTTGTGTTTCACCTTACACGATGCTTGGCCTCTTGTGTTGTTTTCCGGTTCGTTCACCTTCTTGCATAAGCCTTTTAGTTTAAAAGGGGCTGATAAAGCCATTCTTACTTCATATTTTTCTGCTATATATTTAATCCTCTGGGAAAAATTGTGGATGTATGGCAGCACATCCACTGGCTTTTTGTCAGTAGTCTTCTCTTTGATTTTACCTTTGCCTGTGAGCGTGCCCTATTGAAAAAGGCCGTTTACCCGAACTGCATTTCCAGTAAAAATAAATTTTACTAGATTATGGGACTTTTTTCACTTCCAGTAAAGCCGCAATTCACCGGAACTTATTGTGTCTTTATTTTTCTTTCGGATGTCAAGGGAAGGCACTTCGGAAGAAGCGTGTGAACCGTGGGTGGTATATGTTTACCAGATGCTGGACGATTCGGTAACAATTAAAGTGGTTAGTCCATATAGACCTGAAGGTTCCATGCATTTATTTAACAGGGTCGATAGAAAGCAAAAAGCCATAAGACCATAGAGGAACAACCGAGTTCTCTGTCGCAAGAAAGCATTTTTCAAAGTACTCACAATGCCGCTGGGTAAATTCCTAGATGTACGGTAGTTCAACGAATAAAACCGAGCAGATGCACCCCACGGCATACCTCGGCAAACCTCACTCATGAGGGCCCTCACTCACTCTCATCTTCACAGGTGAGGTGAGGGTGAGTGAGTTTCTGAACCAGGAAAATTCATGAGTGTGAGGGTGAGTGAGGGTGAGTGAGGGGCCGTGAGGGCTATGAGGTCCGCGAGGGCCGTGAGGTCCGCGAGGGCCGTGAGGGCCGTGAGGGCCGTGAGGGCCATGAGGGCATGAGGGCGGTGAGGACGGTAAGGACGGTAAGGGGTATGAGGGCCATGAGTGCGTGAGGGGCGTGAGGGCGGTGAGTGGCGTGAGGGCCATGAGTGCGTGAGTGGTGTGAGGGCGGTGAGTGCGTGAGGGGTGTGAGGGCCATGAGTGCGTGAGGGCAGTGACATCAGAGGCGTGAGGGCCGTGAGGGCGGTGAGTGCATGAGGTGTGTGAGGGCCATGAGTGCGTGAGGGCGGTGAGTGCGTGAGGCGCCCTTCAGATCGAGCATCTTTCTCAGCAATTTTGGTGTTAATGGCGGGTTGTTCTCTAGCTTTCCCTAGATCGACACGAATTGCTGAGATCAGGTCCGGCTCGAAATAAGCAAGCAACTCGGAGCAATTCGAATACGTTTGGAGTGGCTGCATCCAATCAGGGACGCAAAATCTTCACGTGATACCTCGTGCCGGTGATGATGACACCGAAAGACTTGGTTCTGGTTTGAAATTGATCGTTTTTTTCGAAATAAACTGTTTCAGAAAGGTGCATTAGTATTCTTAACGAGAATTAAATGCATAGAAACAGGTTTATAACGCGTAATTGTGTCTAAATAGTGCAAGAAAAATAAAATTTTACAATGACGATGGCCAATTGCAGCAATTGGTTGCTGCGTGTAATCGCGGGCGGCCCGTGTTGCTGGTGTTGCGACGTAACGTTTCTGGGCGAAATTGCCCAATCTGAAGCTGGCCTGAGTGGCGTGAGGACCATGAGTGCGTGAGGGGCGTGAGGGGTGTGAGGGCCGCAAGGGCGGTGAGGGGCGTGAGGGAGGTAAGTAGCGTGAGGGCGGTGAGTGGCGTAAGGGCGGTGAGTGGCGTGAGGGCGGTGAGTGGCGTGAGGGCGGTGAGTGGCGTGAGGGCCGTGAGGGCGGTGAGTGGCGTGAGGGCTATGAGTGCGTGAGGGCCGTGAGGGCGGTGAGGGCCGTGAGGGCGGTGAGGGCGGTGAGTGCCGTGAGGGCTATGAGTGCGTGAGGGCCGTGAGGGCGGTGAGGGCCGTGAAGGCGGTGAGGGCCGTGAGGGCGGTGAGGGCGGTGAGGGCCGTGAGGGCGGTGAGTGGCGTGAGGGCGGTGAGTGGCGTGAGGGCCATGAGTGAGCGAGGGGCATGAGGGCCGTGATGGCGGTGAGGGCCGTGAGGGGCGTGAGGGCGGTGAGTGCGTGAGGGCCATGAGGTTCAGTGAGGGTGAGTGAAGGGCTGAAGGTGAGTGTGACTGTGAGAATGAGGATGAGTGAGGGGCTGAAGGTGAATGTAGCTGTGAGGGTGAGGGTGAGTGAGGGGCTTAGGTGAGTGTGGCTGTGAGGGTGAGGGTGAGTGAGGGCGACCTAAAATGCCTACCTCTGCCCCACGGACACACACACATACGGTCAGTAGCACGTTTAGCGAAAACCACGAACGCGCGGAACAAACATCCGCCGCCGTTGAGAGATCACGGGCACAGATCACGATGTCGTCCCTGATGTCGTTGCCGCAAGTGCCCCAAAAGAACACACACACACACTGTCAGTAGCACGCTTAGCGAAAACCATGACTGCGCGGAACGAACATCCGCCGCCGTTGAGAAATCACGGGCACACTCCCGATGCCTTACCTGATGCCGTCGCCGCGGGTGCACCAGGCGGACACATACACACTGGCAGTAGCACGCTTAGCGAAAACCACGAAGGCGCGAAACGAACATCCGCCGACGTTGAGAAATCTTGGACAGTCTTTTACTCTCGCTGCCTGCTTCTGAAGCCGGACGGACAAAGAGGCTCAAGAAACAGGTCACTGAAAAATATTTTCTTTCCATCTGCACTCCCAGCTGCTTTGGAAGATACAGGTCGCACACATGGAACGAGAAACCGAGACTGAGCGTCCGTTCCTGGCCGGCCGTTGCTCGTTGACAAACAAAGAAACCGGTTTTCTTAAAAAAAAAAAGCCAGCAAAACGATCTTCTCGAATTTTCTCCACGAACCCAATGCGAGGGAGAAAGTGTGTGAGGGAACTCGTCCTTTGTGCGAGGCACCATAATTACACACCCAGTCCCCGGCTCGTCTCAGCTTCCCCCTCCCCGCGCGTCGGCTTCGAGTGAAGTTCGGTAGACAGGGAATTGAGTCACCCGTTTCGGATAAGATTTGTTGCAAAACCGGGTCGTCTGCGAAATCTGGAAACCCGATGCCGATGAAATTCCGGCGAAATCTGTTTGCCGGCAAATAATTTAGCAAAGACTGGTAAACCGGTTTCGGAAGAAAACGAGTGAAACTGCTCACCTTTTTAGATCGTCACAACAGTTCGCTGCACGCACTTCTTGAGGATTCCAACGTCGTCCCGAGCTAAAACTCGCACTCACGAAAACGCCGCCCGAGAGGTCTCGTACCTGCTCTGGCCCAGACTTGCCTGTCGCAGCCAGCAAGTTGTTTGTGATTGCTACCTACCTTTTTGGATCGCCAATACAGTTCGCTGCACGCACGTCTTGCAGGACTGCAACGTCATCTCAAGCTAAAAAACACGCACTCACGAGAATGCCACTGCATTCGCGGCCATTATTACCAACTCAGTCCCCCTGCTCGTCTTGGCTTCCTTGCCTTTTGCCGTTCCCCTTGCGTCGGCTTCCAGTGCAGTTCGGTGTCCGGCAAACGAGAGTGGCTTCCCGTAGGATTCCAGCGATGGGTAATCAAATGTGGTTCTGGTAAAACTTGCAGCGAAAGTGGCTGCCGGTAATATATCCACCAAAGAGTGGTAAACTACGCTGGTTTATGTTGAAAATGAGTGGAAATTAACCCGTTTCCACGGAATGTCACTCAAAGTTTTTGCCGGATTTTAACTGAACGTGGCTCCGGTAATACGTCCAGCGAAATCTGGTAACTGAAAGGGCGGCCGGTAATATTTCCACCAAAAAACGGGTAAACTACGCTGGTTTCTGGTGAAAATGAGTGGAAATTAACCCGTTTCTACCGAATGTCACTGGAAGTTTTGCCGCATTTTTCAATAGGAAGAGGCCGCGACCTGTACCTTATTTGGATTAATCGCTAATCCCGCTTTGTTCATTCTACTTAAGATGATCTAAAGGTGTGCTAGGTGCTCCACGAATGACTTTGAAAATACGACGACATCGTCCATGTATGCCATTGCTATGTTGAACTTCGCGTCCCCCAGCACGATGGCCATAAGCCGTTGGAAACTCGATGGCGAGATCGAATATCCGAATGAAAGGCGGATAAACTCAAACAGACCCCTGTGACAGGTGAACGCCGTCTTCTGGACATCGTGTGGTGCTACCTGGACTGCAAAAAGCCTCTGCTACAATCCAAGGTAGTGAAAGCCCTCGCGCTGCCCAACGAGTACATGATGCACTCAACAGATGGGAAGGGATATGAATCCGTTTGTGTCATCTCATTATGCCGGCGGTAGTCAACGCAGTGACGCACGGTGCCGTCTTTTTTTTGGCGCTAAGATCACCGGAAAAGCACAGGGGCTCTGTGACGGCCGCACGGCACCTGTGCCTATCATGTCATCGAGAGCCTTATCTAGGAGAGCTCGCTGGTGCGCACACAGCGGTCTGGGATTACAATCTTATGGTCTAGCATCTCTTCTGTCAATTCTATCTTGTAAAATGTTTGTAAGTCCCGGCCTCTCGGTAAACATAGTTGCGTGTCAATGCAAGGCGTCTGCTAACCTCCGCCGTCGTTCTACCGGCCCGTCGTAAGAAGCGACAATCGCTTCAACGGTTCCCGATACAACTCACGCAGCTCGTGATCCGGCAAATGAGCGGTCTGTGTCCTGACCGAAACTCGGTGGGACGGCAAAGGGGATAAGGGGAGTCAACGGATTAGAGTGGTACCCGTTATTTTTCAAGTCTATGATAATGCCCTCCCGGCAGACGAAGTTCTGTCCTAAGATCACAGGAATTTGCCAGCCTGGGAGATAGAAAAAACGCTGTATCTTTCGTCTGCCGTCGAGGCTAAGGTGAAGGCGTATTGCGCTTTGTGCCCTAGCCGATCCTGCTGCTAAACGCAGCGCGGTGGGAACTTCCCGCACGTGCAGTGCTCTTCGGCGACAGCCTTCGTAGACTCTGTCGCCGATTAGGAAAAGGGTCGAACCGGTGTCAATTAGTACCTAGCAAAAGTTACCACCTATCTCGACGCGCACGTCGAGATCGGTGGTAACTTCTCAGATGTCAAACTTTG
The DNA here is from genome assembly GCF_016920785.2 of Ixodes scapularis. NCBI lineage: Eukaryota > Metazoa > Arthropoda > Arachnida > Ixodida > Ixodidae > Ixodes > Ixodes scapularis. The sequence continues at coordinate 42,516,439 of NW_024609883.1, read as the reverse complement.
AGTCCGACATGCCGACTGGGCAAACACCAACCTCTCGCTGACCGCAACTCCAGTCCCGTTGGCAGAGTGATGAGGGGCCTCGGCAGCGGCCCCCAACCGTGAGTCTGGAAGTCCAATTAGTGGCGCCTGCCTCTGCCGTTTTCCTGGGATTCATGGGGGGGGGGGGGGGGGGAGCTGCCGTCCATGTGCACTGACTCTTGATATGCCCCAGCTGATGCCATTTTTAGCGCCTGACCTGTCCCCTGCCATTGTGTGCTGACCGTCCGCCGCTACCATCACGCGATGCAGTGTCGCGCCGGGGGTCATTGTAGTTCCCGCAACCCTCGTAATGATTCGCGACTCCGTGGTGGTCGGCTGTTCCGACTCCCCTACTGGGGTGCGCCCTAGAAGAGCCCGCCTTCGCTGCTCTGCACCTCTGTTCAAAAGCGAAGGGATCTAAGGCGCGAGGCAAGCAGTTTCGCCATTCCTATGTCCTGTAACGGCCAAGTACGGCGTACGTGGGTCGTCGCAAGCTCCCGCGCTTCGTCCTGTCCAGGCGCAACCCGGCTCCAGAGATTCGTCTGCGCGTGAAGGGGGGCGATACGTCAACTCGGCGAGAAAGCTCGCCTGAACGATGGGTGCCTCTCTGGCAAGTGCTTCCAGATCAGCGAAATCACATCCGCGCAAGTAGGCTTTAAGTCTAGGGTGACAATGGCGGATCGCCCTAGCTACCTTCTCCGCGTCTGACGCTGTAGGTTCGGCTCTAGAGTAGAGCTCCTGCAGAGGGCGGATGTATTCTACGAGTCTCTCGTCCGGATGTTGAGTAAGTCTGGCTAGCTCATCTCTGATCCGCATCTCATAGTCGGGAGGCAAAAAATCCTTTCTGAATCATGCCCGGAAATCTGCCATCGAAAGGAATGACCTCTGCACGCCTCCAACGCGCTGCGTCACCCGTCAACGCGATTGGGACGATCTGTATCAGAGCCGTTTCATCCGACACGCCAAACGCGTACAATGCACGCGTCTATATCTTTCAGAAAATAGTGAACCGATGCTGCGTCCCAGTAGCCCGAGTAGGTCGGCGTCGGCACGCTCAACCGCGGGGAGGCACGGGCGTTGGAGCGGGATTCACCACCCCTGAGACCAAATCCATCTGTCTAGTAAACGTGGCGAACATCGCCGTCATAAAGTTCGGTGACGTCTCCCGTGTTCACCGCTGGAATTGGGGGCTCTAGCCCTGCCGCAACGATCGATGGTCCACGAGTGCCTTCTCCCGCGTCCAAGTCAATATCCACCACTGACTGGGTTGACGCCTCGGGATGGGAGGCCTTATACCGTAACCTGGACACGGCGGCAGGACATTAAACACTGGTGTCCAGCAGAGTAACAAAAAATTAAAATGGGAAAAGAAAGGAAACCTAAACCTAGAAATCGCGATTCCTGGGACTCCCTGGTAGCGAACAGAAACAACGGCAGACTGATCGGGACTCACGTTGGAAGCGCCAGTTATGTGGGTCGCCTATCAATATCGCCCGATCAGGCCGAGCTCTACTCGCTCAGAGGAACTCGCACGGGGATCGCTATCATGGAGAAACACTTTATCAATACTCAAGTTATTGCTTGGGATGCTGCGGAAGGCCAAGGCCGCCTTGTGATCCAGATCTTCTGTTCAGATGGCTGTCCCGGCACCGGCTCTTCTCTTCGTCCACCGCCCTTGTAACTCCCTCTCCATCTCCTCGCGCCCGCCACGAGCCTCGCTCTTTCTTCCTCTTCGCCGCTCTCGGCGCCGTCCCTCCGCGTGCCGTGAGGCTCATTGTCCCCCACAAACCTATAGAGTCCATACGAGCTTTATATGGTGTCTACAGATTATCCTTATGGTGTCTGTATGGTGCGCGCGGAAAACCTGTACAAGGTCTACAGGGAGTCCCTACGAGGTCCACAGGGAAGCCATTAGGGTCTGCACAGCGCCGTGTGCGAAAGGTGCGCTTCGGACAACGACGTAGTGGGGCTTAGAGCAAGGAACTGGTATCCCGTTCATCAGAAAAAAGTGACCCCCCATTGACTGTCGCCAGGCTGTACGATTTTGAACACTAGACACATGACCGCACCAAATCCTGAGGCTTTTGCACAAAACTGAGCCGAGATTTGGATTGAAATAGCTGTAAAAAAAACATGATAAACTATTTTTTTTTTCAATACTGCTTGCCCCAGGGATCAGTGTCTGGGTCCGTAAAAACCTCAAATGAAGCATGGCAGCTGGCGGCATCGAGCGGAGCCATTGCGATGCCGCCCGAGGTTTTTTTCGAGGAAGCACGTTTTTGACTTAAAACAAACGAAACATACCTTATCTCGTCAGTACTCTTATAAAGATCAACAAGCAATTATCTCTGCGCAGTACAGTCTTAAAATCGAGACGGAAAACTATAACGTCTTTTGTTTAGTGGTCAAAAAAGTGCAACAAGCTTGCGGCCGGTTGGTGGTCACTTTCTGCAACCAGTTTATCGCTCTAAGCCCCTCTAGCTCGTTGGATTCGGACTTCATCTGCGCTCGTTGTATGCTTTGTGCAATGAACTGTGAGGCGACCGCGCCTACATCTACGGCCTCGACGTCGGCAGCAGCGTCTGCATCTACGGCGGCTTCCGCAGGCAAACGTGGCCACCCACAAAACTATGTCACAGCATTCTTAAGTGTCGTCCCCTAGGCGTCGTTCTTGACGTCGTCCTAGAGGTCTTTCTAGAAATCGCCCTAGACGTCGTTCTTGACGTCGTTCTAGAGGTCGTCCTATATATCGTCCTCTAGATGTCGTTCTCGAGGTTTTCCTAAGCATCATCTTAAGGCGTCGTTCTTGATGTCGTTTTTAAGGTCGTTCTAGTGGTCGTGCTAGAAGTCGTCCTAGACGTCGTCGTTAAGGCCGTTCGAGAGGTCGTCCTAGACGCCATCATTGACGTCGTCCTCGACGCCGTCCTAGAGGTCATCCCAGATCCCGTTCTTGGCGTCGATCTCTAGAAAGTCGTCCTCGACGTCGTCCTAAGCAATAATACACGTAGAAACGTTACTCAAAACATTTCTCCAGCGGGACTATAACGCTTTCGCTTACCTACACATATACAGTCGTGTACTCGAGTATTTTTTTTTTTTCTTCGTCATGCGGCGTAGAGCGTGTATGTATACGGATGGTGAAGTGCACAGGGATCTGCTCATATTGCCTGGTGCATTTTAAATGTGACACAATTTAATAAAAAGAAGCCTGTGTCTTGCGTTACTCTTGACGTCAAGGCCGTACGTATTCTCGAAATCGATTCGATGGTCTTTGATGCAAGAATGTTCCGAAACAGCGTTAGGCTCGCCCTTGAATTTCCGCACGTCATTTTTGTGTTCGAGAAGCCTTTCTTGAAAATTCATTGATTCGCTGAAGTAAGTTGCGTGGCAATCAGAGAAATGAATTGTTTATACCACTCCATGGTTATTTTCTTTATGGGAACGATCTTTCGGCCATACCATAAGTCGTCCCAGTGTTGACATACGCTTATGGGCGACCTCAATCGCATCTTTTGTCAAAAGAGAACAACGCTGATTGTTCGTTGCTGTTTCACTCACCCACGATTTTGTCCTTGACTGTGTGTAACTCGAAGAATAAAGCTTCTTGTGGAGCCGTCTTTCTGGAAATCTGCAATGACAGTTTTTTCTTCAAGTATTCTTTCTGTCTCGGATGAGCAGATAGTCCTCGATCTCGACAGGAGTGTTGACACCATCGATGCTTTGCGACCTGCTACGTTAGTTCCCTAGTGTTCAGGGCTTGGCTTGTGTTCCTTTTAGTTTCTTAATAAGCCAGAGATATATTTTGTGTCACCATTTTCTTTGTAAAGGGATGTTACGAAAGCGGCATTCCAATCATTGGATAATATGAGCGCTTACGATAGCCTCAGCTAAGATGGTCACCTATCGAAACATGTTATTGGTAAGAATAAAACAGTTATTAATAATTTTCGTCAGAAAATCTGGGGAAACACTGTTCACGGTCACCGCGTATTCGCGCGTCAAATTTCGTTTCCTCGTTCACCATTTGTATATCTTCTCAGTAGATGGCGCTGCAGTTTCGATCTTCATAGAGCCCCTGTACACGAAAAAGTAGCGACATCCTTTGAAGAATGCCGCCTGCTATCTTGGAGAGATCCAGGCGGCGCTAAAGTCGACGCGCGAGCGCGAAAGAGCGAAATATAACAATAAAAGTGTGCATAAGGGAGGAGGATGGAGAAGGAATGCCTCTTCTGTCGGGGTGCAGTGCATGCCCTATTAGCTCATGTCGCCAATCAAATAACGCCGACTGTGCACCGTCACGGCTTTCATCGTCTTTCTTTGAGCACATCCTTCGCGGTTGATAGACCGTGAGAGTGCGCTTTTATCCTGTGCGTATGCATTTGCGTGTCTTTCAGCCTATGACTGCCGCTCTGACCCAAGTATAAACCAAATACAGGAAGGTCGTTTGCTATCTTGGAGCGATCTAGGCGGGGCCGCAGTATACGCGCGGGTGTAAAAGAGCAAAACAAAAAGATAAAAGGTGTGCGCATCAAAGGAGAAGGGAGAAGATGTTGCTACCTTTCTTATTCATGGGCGAAAAGCAAGGGAGCATACGCAAGCATACGGAAGGTTCAGATATAGAGGTTTTGCTTCACTTCGAGATCGAAGCCACCTGTTCTTTCTACCATTCGGCAAGCTTTTCAGCATTTATACCCATTAGTGACAGTTAATCGGTATACCACTACCGGCCGCTGTGGCGATGACATCTGTCATCAGCCCCGCTGGCACTGTACCGCACGAACATGCCTCCTCAACAATTCTACGCACCTCCCAACCTGTGGTAATACCAACCGCAGTATCCCATGACTCGGGTTCAAGCCTTGCCCAAACAAGTGACATACCTCCGAGAAAACGGCGCGCTGATGAATATCAAGAGCCACCTGCTCAAACTATGGAACATCAGCAGTCCATCACCGATGAGGAGACACCTTTCACTGAGGTGATTTACAAGAAGACTCGCAAGGCTGGCATTCCGGTGTTGTTCAAACTCAATGATCCATCCCAGTCGTTCTGGAAGGTCAACCCTAATAAGTTGGCGCAAGAAATCGTCGCAACATCCGAAGAGAAAGTCCTGTCTCAACGCATTGACAAAAATGGAGGACTAACTGTCACTGTGGCGTCCGCCGAAGCAGTGAATAATTTGCTAAAACTAAACGCCCTCTTGGGAATCAAGGTGGATGTCGTTGTACCACAGTCGTACTCGAAAAATCTGGGGAAAATCTGGGGTGTGCCACTTGACTACAGTGATGATCAACTCGGTGAATACCTACGAGACGACGGAGTCATTTCTGTACAACGACAAATGAAGTTCACTCGACGGGAAGATGGTCCCGTAACAAAACATCCACTGACAACAGTAATCCTTAAATTTCGTGAAGACCTACAACTACCTGCACGAATCAAACTAGGATTCCACAGCTTCATCGTGCAAGAACACTGCGAGGCACCAACTCAATGTTACAACTGCCAACGATATGGCCACCTGGCTCGCGACTGCCGCAGCTCCCGTCGCTGCAAGATCTGCGCAGGTCCTCATCACCACAAAGAATGCCCGACACCACGTGAACCGCAATGCGCAAACTGCGGCTCGCGCCATGTATCAACCTATGCAGGCTGTATACGAAAACAGGCGGCGCATGCTGCTAAGAAAAATTAGCTTTTTTATGGCAAACCTACCTCACGGAAAGCTCCAGCTCCTAATCCGGATGTTATCAAGGCAAGTGACAAAATGACCACGCAAAATAAAACATCACGGCCTACCTTTTCCGACGTTCTGCAAGGAATTCCAAGCGGCAGCAACACAACACTAACAGATCACAAGACAAGACAAGGAAGTTCCCACGTCATACCACCAAACCCAAAAGCAACTGCAGATACCGAAGAGGAAGTACCTTCCCATGTGGATAATCGACGCCGTACTAGTTCTAGAACCGCGCATCACATTGAGTCTGCCCATCCAGATCAAGAAAGCAGTGCAAAAGGCATCCTTCACATGTTCCTACCTCTCATGATGGAAGTCATAAAAGAAATTATCAAAGAATACCCGAAAATCGGTTCCAAATCATCCATCAAAGCTCTGTTGGCCATGGAACCACTTCTCAACGGCATTCAATGACTCATCTAACTGAGGTATACGCCACTTCCTTTTTATTACAATGGAATGCACGTCACCTAATGCAAAAACGCAGCGATTTCAAGGATTTTGTCAGTCGCTACAAATTCTCGGTTTTAGCTATCTGTGAAGGCCACGTATCCGAACATTTTCGCCTGCCTGATTACGTGCTATATCCCTCAAACGCTCAGCTCCGTTCCTCGAGGGTAATGTTAGGTATGAGATCCGATCTTTCATCAGTAGAAGTTGTGAGTGACATTGATAGTTCTGGAGAATTTGTTGCTTGTAAGGTACGCATTCGTGGCCTGGTACTTAATATTGTTTGCGTATATATACCACCAGGAAGCACAACAGACTTACAACGCCTAGAAGGTCTCATTGCGTCTTTGGATGCACCTTACATACTGTGTGGAGACTTCAATGCACATAGTCCAACCTGGGGCAGCTCTCATACATCAAAGAGAGGATCAATATTAGACTCAATACTCATTTCAAACAACCTTTGCGTTCTAAACGACGGATCTCCGACATTCCTTAAAGGAGACGGATACACTAGTTGTTTAGACTTGACCATTTGCTCTGCAGGCTTGGTAGCTCAGGCCAATTGGTATACCGACTGCGACACCAGGGGAAGCGATCATCTACCTATCTATATAAGTCACACAAAATTACATCCATTTGTGAAACATAGACATACAGTTTTAACTGACTGGTCCAAGTTTCGTGCACTGAACGCTGACTCAATGACAAATTTGAAGACACTAGATGATTTCGTTTCTGGGATAAAAATTAACCTTGAGAAATCATCACAAACGTTAAAGGTCCCTCAAGGACATCTAGGGGTAGATCCTGAGTACCAGAAATTGCGTGCTCAACGCCGACAGGCGGAACGAAAAGCTCGAAGGAGCGGAATACTTGAAGATCAAATGAAAGCCCGACGAATTCAGACGAAAACAAAACACGAGCTCGAATATTTGAGAAAACGCCGATGGAAGAGTCTTTGGGATTCAATATTACCGAACACCCCGAAAATACAAGCATGGCGCATAGTTCGCTCATTAAAATCGCCGGTGTTACAACGCCAACCATTGCGCGCGCTGGCACTTCATCGAGGTGTTAGCGATATGAATATAGCCGAAGAATTTTGCAGAGCAGTGACGCAACACGTTTCTACAGCCATAGCAAACACGGATCAGAAAACCCCATCCCCGCGGCTATCAACAGATTACAACCATATCATGAATCTGCCATTTAACAAAAGTGAACTGAAATGGGCATTGAGAAAGCTCATACGAAAAAGTGCCCCAGGACCAGATGGTATCACTTCGGCTGCACTAACGAATATTGGGAAGCACGCAATGTCCTTTTTACTGGATATGTATAACCAATGCTGGGCTAGTGGTTGTATACCCCTTGTCTGGAAAGAAGCAATTTTAGTGCCTGTTTTAAAACCTGGAAAATCCCCTCTAAGCATCTCATCTTTTCGTCCAGTGAGCCTCACCAGCGTGCTGATGAAGACGATGGAACATATGGTCTTACAGCGACTAAATTGGTGGTTAGATTCCAGTGGAATATTGCCGTTCCAAATGACCGGTTTTAGGCGGAATATGTCAGCTATGGATTCTGTACTCGATCTCGTGACCTGTGTAGAACACGAACGCAGCATTCACAAAATCACAGTAGCAGTGTTTCCAGACATTCGGCGGGCATTTGACACTGTTAGCCACTGCCATGTTATCGAACAGCTTCAGCGACTAGAAGTAGGTGACCACCTAGTGAACTGGATGAGTGATTTCCTCCATGATCGATCGCTGTACGCACGGACGCCCAATGGTTTTACATCAAAGCACTATGTTTCACAAGGAATTCCTCAAGGAAGCGTATTAAGTCCCACATTATTTAACCTTGTATTGACAGAACTTCCTGGTCTATTACCAGATAATGTATCAATTTCCATGTATGCTGATGACATATCTATTTGGTCATCAGATGCTAATCCCAGTGCAATTCAGACTCGTCTCCAAACTTCACTTTTAATAATTGAACAATTTCTCATTGAACGAGGTATGTCGATCTCTACTGAGAAATCTGCGGTCCTTCCATTTACACGACGAAGACTCAATAACCTTGAACTCACGCTTGGAGGGAAACCTTTGCCTTTGGTGAAGGCTCATCGTTTCCTAGGGGTGTACATTGACCGAAACCTGTCTTGGACAGCTCATGTAAAATATTTAGAAAGAAAGATTGCGCCATACATCAATATCTTACGCTGCTGCTCTGGAACCAGATGGGGTGGCTCTTCGAAAGCACTTTTAACTCTCCACGGAGCACTCGTTACACAGTCCCTTTCGTATTCACTTCCAGCATTATGTGGGCTCTCCCGGACTCTTGAAGTGCGACTCAAACATCTGATAGCCCGCAGCCTCCGAATCTGCTTGGGAGTACCAAGAGCCGCAGCAAGCTTCTTGGTGGTTGCAGAAGCTCACGCCCTCACAATACCGATTCTACGCGAACGGGAAACTCTCCGACATTTCATTCGCCTTCTTACACGACATCATGATCACCCACTCGTTGCAACTATCCGCCGTAGGACATTTTCCAGTGTACATAAGGTAATAATGGCTAATGCAGATATAGTTCCCGCAAACTTCGCACTCCCATTTGAACCTCCAGCTGCGCTTTGGACATTTTACTCTGCAAATATTTCTACATCAGTACCTGGAGTTGTGAAAAAATCGACTTTAAACCAAACCACGCTGAAGCAAATGACACTTTCAATGCTTTCTGAAGCCCCGGATGACGTTACTGCGGTCTACACGGATGGGTCAACAAGCGATTTATCATCTACAGCAGCATTTATAATTCCATCTTTAAATATAGAAAAAAGCTTCTTACTTTCACACAAGACAAGCTCAACTAACACAGAACTATTTGCTATTTTGCAAGCGGTTCTCTACTTTACTCAGAAAACAAGTATTACCAGTTGGACTCTCTACACGGATTCAATGAGCGCACTGAACATGATAAAATACATATCACCAACAAGTTCATCTATTGCCAATAATATTTGTTTCCACCTCTCAAGAGCTATTGAAACTGGACATAAAATTAATTTTCAATGGATCCCTGCACATTGTGGCATTCAAGGAAATGAAGCGGCCGATCGGGCAGCCAAAAATGCCCACAATATAAATACCAAGACTGCAATTACTTTCACGAAAGGAGATACATTAAAGCTGCTCAGAAGGACATCAAGGAAAAGATCCGAGGCTACTTGTTATAAAGACGCTCCTCAAAACTCCCACCTCGAACGGATTGACCCTAACTTAAAATTTTGGATGCCAAGACACATTTCAAGAGCTTCTGAAACATTGATACACAGACTTCGATTAGGTGTTCCTTTTGGACAACACTTCCTACATCGAATACGACAAGTTACCTCCCCTGTGTGCACCACATGTGACGAAATAGACGACGCAGAACACGTACTAATCAACTGCCGAAGGTACACAGATGAACGAGACCATCTTCGAGAACAAATGTCTACTATCGATAACCGCCCATTGTCCCTCACAACACTCCTTGGTCCATGGAACACACGAAGGACCCAACAAACTGTGATCGGGTATCTTGTAGATTACCTGGAGGACACAAAATTAAGTGAGAACTATTGACAACAACAAATTTCATATAGTGTACGCTCCTGGCATGCCGTCACTGTGCTGCGGCCTATTTTTGGAAGGGACAGGACACCGTTCTAGAGGCTGCCGGTCCGAGGACCAGGTGGATACCTCCTCATAGTGAGGACGGTTGCTTAGTCCAAGGACGGTGCCTCCCACCAGGGATGGTCGGACGTACTGTGACGTCGGGTTTTCGATATTGTAAATATGTAAATGATTATTTTATTGCATATATATATATGTATGTATGTGTGTGTACGTGTATGTATGTGTATGTGTGTGTATGTATATATATATATATATATATATATGTGTATATATGTGTATATGTATATGTGTGTATGTATATGTATATATGTATGTACATCATCTTTTTTTTTTTTTGTAAAATTTATATGCTGCTTGTAATTTCAATCAATGGTCTGGAGTAGCCGGCGCTGGTTCTGCAGCTGCTAAAATCTCCACTTTGAACGTTTTGTTTTAATAAAGATCTATTCTCTCTATTCAGGGGCATTAGATCTTCATAAAGTAATTGTATAGGCTCTGCTGGAGCGAGAGTATTGCGTTTCTTTTCATTCTGCCGCCAACTCCGTATTGGCGGAGAAGTGGTCGCGTGCGCCGAGCTGGATGTGACCCTCCTGCGGAAAACCGACCTTGCAGGCGTCGAGTTTCAGGCTGATCTAATTTCTCGCCTTGCATTTGCAAGGTATACGTCATACATTAAAATAAAACAAATTGGAAGATTACTTGTCCAGTCAACATTATGTGTAGCCACTGGATACTGTATAACGGCGTCGTTCTATAGCGCGAAAGATGTTTTAAAACATGTTTTCGAATTATGGGATGAAGACACGGAGGACGATAGCGTAGCTCGCGTCTGCGGCGCTCGAGTAATGATATGCGAGTGGCACATCCGGGCACTTCGGACCAGACAAAAACGTGTAGGTATGGCTCGTGAAAGTACGACGTTTTCGTCGGCTGCAGCATTCTACCGAAAGCATAGAGAGAAAGAGGAGACAAATGAGTGGACGACGGCGCAGGCACACATGTCGCCGCACAATATATCTTCTCTGCTGCGCACGCCGCCACACAGCCAAGCCACCGGCGCATCCATGGCTCTTGCAGAAGCGACGGTCGCTTCCCGCAGTGCGGCTTTGAATCCAACATGCGGTACTGTGCACCGCAAGAGGAGCATATACAACTACTCTAAATCTTCAAGAATGATGCCAGAATACAAGATACAAAAAAAACAAAAAACGTGATAAAACCGAGATTGTAAGGGAAAAAAAACAACTAGTGTGTGGTTTGTTGCCCGCAGGAAACACTCGTCAGCAAAGTTAACGTCTTAAAGCAGACAAGTTTGTTTGCAACAATATTGGTAAATTTTGAACAAATATCGAACTTGTTAGTTCATTTGGCGTTCACCTGGAGAGTTCGTGGTTAAATGTTTCATTGGCGTTTCAAGGAGTGGTGTTGAGGGGCTTTGCTTAATATCTTTGTAAACCGGAACTTCGCTGGGACGTCAGACGGGAAGGGTCTATACAGACAGTTGCGCGTGCATGATTTGACTGCGTTGCGTCGACAAAGAGTCGCGAGTTACCGGATCATTCATGCTTCCTGTGAAGCTCGACAACCGATTAAAGACGTTTGGCAAGCGGCATAGTGTTGTGTGCATGCGGGTGCCCGGAAGAAGACAAGTTCTCGTCCCTCGGGAGCGATCTTTATTTTGTGACTGACGAATTGCTTCTTCGCGGCGCGGCAGCTCGCTGCGCCTCTTATCAGGAGCGTTGATAGCAGGGACCGGAAACGGAAACACGACACTTTCCCCCTCTTATTCGAGAGTAGTTAACCGGGACTAAAACGGTCGGGTGGTTTCCGGGTCCTCGGTGGGTAGCGTGGTTGCGACAGCTCCGCGGAGGTTACTTGTCCCCTTATTTGTGCTGCTGTCGCTGCTGTCATCGTGGCTGATGTTGCTGCTGGCACTGCGAGAGCTGGCTTGTACTTGACAGGTGGCATCAATACTGGTGACAGCTCGTCATCCGACTCAAACGGAGCCTTGCTTGTGGAGGGTGGAGCTGGCAATAAGTGATCCCGGTGTCTCCTCCAGATGTGCACTCCATGCGACGTGGTAACTTGTACCGTGTAAGAAACGGGCCCAGTTCTTTTTAACACCGTTGCATTCAACCACTTGGGTCCATGTCTGAAGTTTCGCACCAGGACGCACTCATTCTCTGAAAACGGCACGTCCAGACCTCCCCGATGAGACGATTGTTGGAACTGGCGTCCAGAAATCAAGGCTTCGAGTGATGGTTTCATAGCATCCAGACGCGTCCGAAGGGCTCTTCCCATCAACAAGAAGGCCGGAGTCTCCTGAATAGTTGTATGAGGGGTGGTGCGGTAGGCCAGCAAAAACTTGTTCAGACTCTCGGCAACAGACTCTGACGCCGGAGCCTTTCGAAGGGCATTCTTCAGAGACTGTACAAAACGTTCTGCGAGTCCGTTGCTGCTTGGATGGTATGGCGCGGTCAGAACTTGGCGCACGCCATGCATCTTGAGAAAAGAACGGAACTCTTCGGAAGTAAATTGCAGACCATTGTCGCCGACATGGGTTTCCGGAAGTCCATGTCGACTGAAAAGTTCGTGTAGTTGGGCAACTGTGCTTGCAGCGGTCGTAGACTTTATCAGGCAGAATTCAGGCCACTTGGAATTGGCATCGACGGCTACAAGAAACATCCAGTTGCGAAAAGGACCCGCGAAGTCCAAGTGTATTCGTTGCCAAGGTCTCGACGGCCACGCCCAGGGATGCAAGGGGGCGTTTGCGGGTGATGCACGTTGCTGCTGGCACGCCCGGCAGAGCTTTACTTGAGTCTCGAGGTCTTTGTCCACCGATGGACACCAGACATAGCTGCGAGCTAGCTCTTTGCTACGGACGTAGCCCCGGTGACCCTCGTGCAGCTCCTCGATGACCAGATGACGCAGCTTAGGCGGCACCACAACACGCATGCCATACATCAGGCATCCCTGATGAACCGTTAGTTCATGTCGTCTGTGGAAGAATGGCTTGAGATCGGCGTCGTCGATGTAGGACGGCCAACCTTTCCATGTGAAATCGAGTACCAGCCGGAGAGTGGAATCACGGGCCTTGCAATCTCTTGACTTGTCACTGGCATGGAATCCAACCTCAGTGTGTAGAAAACTTCCTCATCTGCTTGTTCTTCCACCGTGGAAAAAAAACGGAAGCCGCGAAAAACAATCTGCGTCCATGTTGTTTGCAGACGTCTTGTAAAGCAGGTTGTACCTGTAAGCAGAAAGGGTGACTGCCCAACGCTGTAGCCTGGCAGCAGCAATGGCAGGTATGCCAGCTTTCGGTCCAAAAATGCGCTGCAGGGGTAGGTGGTCGGTGACAAAAATGAAGCTGCGGCCGTAAACGTAGAAGTGAAACTTCTTTACACTAAACACCAGGGCCAGGGATTCTTTCTCAATTTGGCTGTACTTTTCTTCAGACTGAGTAAGGGTACGAGAAGCGTACGCAATTGGTCTAACCGAGCCGTCGGACGTCACATGTGACAGCACTGCGCCGAGGCCGTAAGCCGACGCGTCGCATGCCAGCTGGAGCGGTGCGTTAGGGTCGTAGTGGACTAAGACTGAGAAGTCGACAGGGCCGACTTGATCTTGTCAAACGCTTCCCGGCACGCAGAGTCCCACGACCAGTTGACGTTCTGTCGAAGCAGCCTGTAGAAAGGATGCGCCAGCGTTGCAAGATGCGGCGTAAACTTGCCATAGTAGTTAATCAGTCCCAGTAAGGAACGTAGCTGTGAGACGTTAGTCGGAGCTGGAGCTTTGAGCAATGCTTCGATCTTCTCAGTTGTCGGCTGCACACCGTTGGCGCTGAAGATGTACCCGAGGTACTGGAGGCGGTCGCAATGAAACACGCATTTGCTGCGCTTGACGCGTACACCGCGTTCTGACAACCTTCGGAGAGTCGCTTCTAGGTTGGTGAAGTGTTCCGCGTGCGTAGTTCCAGTAATCAAAATGTCATCAAGGTAGCACGTAACACCTGGCAAGTCTTTAAGCATGTTCTCCATAACACGCTGAAAGATGGCGGGCGCCGACGCCACGCCGAACGGCAGGCGGTTCACGCTGAAAAGTCCCCTGTGAGTGTTTAATGTTAGGAACTTCTTGGAGTCGTCCGCCATTTCGACTTGATGATAGGCCCTATAACGGTCGATCTTCGAGAAGTAGCGACCACCGGTGAGAACCGCAAGAATCTCGTCCAGTCGAGGCAGCGTGTATTGATCCGTATCCAGAATGGGGTTCAGCGTTGTCTTGTAATCGCCGCAGAGGCGTATAGAACCGTCCTTCTTAACAACTGGGACTACTGAAGTGGCGAACTCGCTTTTAGCGACAGGCGTAATGATTCCGAGCTTTTGAAGCTTTTCGAGCTCTTCTTCAACCGCGGAACGAAGTGCAAAAGGGACGTTTCGAGTTTTCGAAATTTTGGGCGGTCATCTTTCAACACGAGGAGAGCCTTCTCCTTGGATCTTCCCCAGTTCATTGTTGAAGATGTGCTTGTATTTTTCAAGTAGAGGTTCTGAATCCCCCGATGCATTAGGCTTAGCAGCGCTAGAGCCATGGTCCTTGAGCTGGTGCACGCCGCAAATGACTGTCCAGTTCAGGTTGACGTGCTCGAGCCACTCACGTCCTAGCAGAGGAGGCCCACGCTGATCCAAAACATACAGAGGCAGGAGCCGTCGCTGGTTGTTGTGCGTCACGTGCACATGAATGACGCCACACGGCTTGACGACTTCGCCAGTGTAAGTCCGCAGTCGACGTTCCGTGGGCTGCATTGACGACGAAGCAAACAACTGCTGGTACTGTTTGCGTAAAACTACGGAGACAGTCGCACCCGTGTCGAGTTCCATACGTAGCGGCACCCCATCCACAGAGACGTCGACCAGTATTGGCGGCCGTGCCGCCGAATTTATGCTGAGTAAACCGCCGTCTGCGTCTTGCGTCAGCGTGTGCATCTCCGTTTTCTTCCCGCGACCTTGCTTTTTCTTTTTCTCACTGCGACAGACTCGTAGCAGGTGGCCTCTTTTTCCGCAGTTAACACACGTAGCGGCAACGTGCGGGCATGAGTTGGCGAAATGCTTTGGCGAACCGCAGCGATAACATGCGGCTGTAGATTGCGCTTGCGGCGAGGCGTCTGCTCGCACTTTATGAACGTCACCGCTCGAACGGTTGCTCCCTTGATTCGTATCCGGCGCATGCGCGTCCTGGGTAGCCGCTTCTAGGGCTAGCGCTCGCTTGACCGCTTTTTGAAAAGTAAGCGTCTTGTCTTCCGCGAACAAGTACCGTTGAATGTCGGTGCGGGACAGACCACATACAAAACGGTCGCGCAGGGACTCGTCCAGGAAATTGCCGAACTCGCAGGACTGTGATAGTCTTCGAAGCTCCGCCACAGAATCCGAAATGGATTCATTTTCGTGCTGCGAACGGCGGTGAAATTTGGCACGTTCCCCAATGATTGACACACGTGGGGTGAGATGCTCCCTCAAAGCAGCTGTTAGTTCCTCAAAAGTATTTGTTGACGGAACTTGCGGGGCCGTTAGTGCCTTTAGCAATCCATATGTTTTCGGCCCAATGACACTAAGAAACGCATGCACTCTGTCGGCTTCTGCTATCTTGTTCACGGCAAAATACGAGAAAAGCCGCTCTTCGTATGATGGCCAATCACTTAAAGATTCATCAAAAGCTTCCACTTGCCCGATACGAGCCATGGTGACTCCATCGACGAGACTTCCTTGCAGGAGCAGAAGAAAAGTGCCCAGTCAATCGTCGCCAGTTGTGTGCATGCGGGTGCCCGGAAGAAGACAAGTTCTCGTCCGTCGGGAGCGATCTTTATTTTGTGACTGACGAATTGCTTCTTCGCGGCGCGGCAGCTCGCTGCGCCTCTTATCAGGAGCGTTGATATCAGGGACCGGAAACGGAAACACGACACATAGGAAGCACGAAGGTCAAGGTTACTCGGAGTCGCAACGGCCGTAGAACGCTCTCAAACAAAAAGCATCCCTACAACTCATCGCGCCAGTTGCCCTAATGAACAATATATTCCACCGAAACAAAGGGTTTATTGTTGACGTCACCTTCATTTTACAAGAGGCGTTGTTGCGCGAAAAACACATGTCAATTTCGGTTTCGCTGATTAGCTTTACTCTAAAAGTAAGCTTCATGAACTTGTAAAAGATTAATGAATACTGTAAACGACTCAATTTTCGCGAGGACCTAATTTTCGCGAATTTCGCGAATCGCCTACACTTCGCAAAAAATACGTCCCGCGAACAATTCGGGCAATATGTCAACGCTACGCAAGCTACACTCGATTCGCGAAAATTAGAGCCCGGGAATAATTTAAAATTTTCAGCATTTGCCCAATTCGCGAAAATTTGAGCCCGCGAAAATTTGAGCCCGCGAAAATTAAGTCGTTTAGAGTATATTTCTAGGTCCTTACAAATCTGAAAACACACATAAACTGTCTAAAATTATCCTTAAGGTTTATTTAGGGCTGCAAATATTGTCATAAAAAATATTATAACTCTAAATTTATTGCTTATTTTTGCAGTGCGATGAAAAAACGAAAACCCGATGCCCAAGCGACTGCAAACACTGCTATCCAATATATGGCAAGACTGGAACATATTGCAGGAGTATGGGACCTCCTGTGTGGCCCAGAAAGTAGGCGAATGCTTTTCGCTATCACAATAAAATGCGAGTTTTATTGACACTAACGGACCATTATTTTAGCGGTTACTGACTCCTGACTATGTCGAAATCCGATAGGATTGTTCGTCTTTCATGAAGATTGTATTTTGCTGAATAAATTGAGACAAACCCTGGGGTATGCAAGTAGCCTTTAAATGCCCGTATAATTTAATCTGATGAAAGTGTTTTAATTTGCATAATATTTTAGTTTGCAAATTTTTTAACCTAATAAAAATGCAGCGCCGTCATCATGGCAGCATGTGTCCGGCCTTGCTTGATGGCGAAACTGTTACCTGTTTTACCTGTGTCTAGATGGCACAGCGAACACACTGCGCCCCAGTGCGCTTCCAGTTCTGATCAGCGATGCAATCTTCGGTCCTTCCCTTTTTCCTGCGAGACATTGTGAAGAAGACCGGAGCACATCCAGGAGGCCCCTCACTTTTATTCATGATTGGGGTGATTGTGACACGGAAATATCCAGCGGGACAACCGCATATCACATAATTTATTGTCGGATGACAGACACGCGGAGCGAGCCACGATCTGGACTTGCGTGAGAAGAGAACCGGAGCTCCTTCCGCAAGGCCTTTCACTCTTTTCATAAGCAGCAAGCAAATGCCGAAGAAGAGGAGAATGAATATGAGAAAACAACGAATCATGCCAAACCAAAAGCGTTGTGAGAGGGGCTACAGCATAGCATGTTCTGTTATTTTCCGTTAAGGTCACCATAAAAAAACGCCTTCGCATTTAGAATTTACATAATTTCACTAACTCCTCACAGAAATGTCTCGTCCCCGGTGAAAGGGCACACCTTGGGTCAGCAACATCGATGTCGCTGCGGACGCAAGATATTAGATTTGAAGCTTTAGCATAGCCTCCTCTATACTGACAAAGCTTGCAGATCGCTTCGAGATGCGGCCGCCGAAAGTTAAAAAATAGAGCGGGATACAACGGATGAGAGGAGAGGCATGTAACGAGCGCCCCGCTGCGGCGAGATACCGAAACACACTTGTACCGAGCGATGAATATCCGCTCGTGCTCCTCGCGTTCATCGGGCTAACGCTTCCTTTCTCGTTGGGCATAAAAAAAAAAAAAAAAACATTTTGGGTTTTCGCCGTTGCCAAAGCTGTGCGCTGAATACAGGACTACACGAGAAATGCTCTGTGCTACCAGATCCTCTCACTCCAAATCTGCGACCGGGCGTCCTACGGCTCCGTCGTTGAACTGTCAGGCTTTGTGAGTATAGAGGAGGCTATGGCTTTAGTTGATCTTTTGTTCTCCGGGTTGCTGGCCTGTCATGACGAACCACAACGCTTCATTTAGAGAGAAAAACTGTCGTCTGTGCATGTGGTCCGTCTGACACTATATTTTGTGTTGGCGTCGCAATCGACAAATGTCCAGCAACGCCATCATAACAGTGTGTTGCCTTTCAGGAAAATAAAAAAAAATAGTCTCACATAGAGTTAACTGCCCTAATGACGTCATAGTTTAAATCTTTAATACTGTCCAGTGCGTGCTAGCATTCGACGGAATTGAGACAAACCTCTGTTGTCAAGGCGCAAGATAAAATGCTTTACTTCCTTGGAAGGCACAACCCAGAAGTTAAACAACATATCGTTGTGGAGCGAACACTTCTCGTTGAGTCCACGAAACTTCGCCGAAAATCGGGGTCCTTAAGGTGTACATTTTTCGCTATCTTGAAAATACGGTTCATGCTATAAATTTGACGATTTTAGCATGTTTTCGACACACGTCGGCGTAGCATTTTTTTATACTATAAAGACACATCAAATATCCTGTAGAGGTAGCTGGTCTTCTACTTCAGTGACTATTTAATTGCACTTCTAGGCAGTTCTAGAGCGCAGCTCTTAGCGCCCGCCTACACGTTTTACGGCATCGGCGTTGCCGCCGGCGTCAGCGTAACCGCGCTAAATATAGGGGGAAAATTGACCTCACGTGACCCCAACACCAATTGAGTTCCCCGCTACGTGACCTCAGCACCAATTTAATTCCCCGCAGAATTTAGCCGGCAATTCAGTTTCTTGCTAGATTTAGCGGTAGAATTAAGTTTCCCTGCGAGATTTACTTAGAAAATTGACGTCATTTGACCTCAACACCAATTCAGTTCCTCGCTGAATTTAGCGGGGAATTAAATTGGTGCTGAGCTCACGTGACGTTAATTTTCCCGTTTAATCAGGCGCAGAAATTGCATTTGTTCAGCCGTGCCCTACCAAAAAAAAAACGGTTTGGAATTAAACCGGAATAAATTCGGAGTTTCAGTCCGCCATATGGAAACGGAGGAAATTCGGATTTCTAGAATCTGGAAAATAAGCCGGTCCCTATTGGAAAACCCTAATATGAATAGCGTAACCCTAGTAGAAAACCCAAATATGAACAGCGTATTATGGATATTGGTAAACGATATATTTTTATTGTATTACAATACCATATGGACACGGTATTGGAAAACATTACATTTATTGTGCTGTATTACAATAAGGGTTTGTTATGGGATTCCAATATCCATAATACTCTAAAAACATTGGAATTCCGTAGCGTATAAACCCTGATTGGATCCCCATGTGTCATATGGTGATCCAATAAGGGTTTACGATTCCCGTGTACTTAGCGTATTATGGATATTGGAATCCAATATATTATACCGGCTACCAATAAAACTATATACGAGTTGGAATATCACGTTCCGCAAGACATTTCTTTGCAACGCAGTCTCTCCTTGTGTGTAATTCTGAGTGATAAAATAAAAAATGTAGCTGTTGTCAAATTATGAACAAAGAAGCAAAACACTGGGCTTATTCATACCAAATATATTTAACATATTCCTGAACAGGAGGATCTGGCATTTACTGGAAAAGAAAATTAATTGTTTAAGACCCTTATTCAAAAACTTGACGTTTGAAAAACAGAATGTGAAATCCTCACCTTTTAATGAAAACAGAACTTGATAGCTGCAGCCATATAGAAACTGGAAGATAATAATTTGTGATTAGTTCGCGACAAGTAGCAAACCTTCACTACCCTATTGAAAAAGGCCAGTATGAAGTCGGCTTATTGGAAATTTTGTATTTCAGTGAAGATGATGGAAACCAATAAAAACTTATTGTTATCCGATTAACCCAATACGCACGATGGGAATTCATATAGGAGCAGAATATTGCGATATACAGGGTGTCACAAAAGAAAATTTACACGGTCTTTTTAACCGCAAAAATAAGCTAGGCATCGCCGAACGCTCATTCTCCGCCCAAAGGTAGAGCTAGAGGTCACAACCAGATGCCGAAGTTTCAGCCCGATCCGATAAATTAATCAAAAGTTATAAGTGATTTTCTGAAAATGTCAATGGGAAAATGCCGTGCGACGGAGTTTTCAAACACATCGGGCTCTATGGCACCAGAAACCGAAAACGGGCAAAATGGGGCTCCATTTTCCCATTGAAATCTTCAGAAAATCACTTATAACTTTTGATTAAGTTATAGGATCGGGCTGAAACTTTGGCATCTGGTTGTGACCTCTAGCTCTACCTTTGCGCGGAGAATGAGCGTTTGGCGATGCCAAGTTTATTTATGCGGTTAAAAAGACCGTGTAAATTTTCATTTGTGACAACCTATAGTATGCGGTGATTGGTATACAACAGGATATTGGAGCAGAATATCCAGATATAACTTGTGGTTATTGGTCTGCAACACGATATTGGAGCACAATACCCCGATATAATACACGGTTGTTGGAATAGAATACGACATCGCGTGCATATTGGTGACCGACATGGACATACTGTACGGCCACACGATATACAAATATCGGTCGTCGATCACGGGACCAAAGGAGAATACAATATGATATCGCGTGCACATCTCAGAACGCAGATACCAAGTTACCAACATGAATTACGTTGGCATATCCACACGGCAATACGCGAGAAATATATTGGGTGTGGATACACACGGAACACAAACGTTCTGCGTTGCGAACACATTAACATTGATCGACAGTGCAGGTATGTAGAGCTGTTAGTACGGCACGCAGTACACGCAGCCTCGCGCGCTTGAAATGCTAGACAACCACCAAACCAATCAGAATAACTAGCCGGAACACCCGTGACCTACCTTTTAATGAGAAAGCCCAATAACGACGTGCTCATTGGAGTGATCGTTTTCGAACAAACGTTTATTGCAGTTGTAATGCAACAAAAGTTGATCGCCAAACGATAAACCCAACATACCGGGATACAATTCGATGTTGCAACAGGACAAGAAACTATCGATGTTGGGGCACAACCACCACATCGAATACGATATGAATACGAAGTTACCGACGGTGAGATATACAACATCAAACACGATATACTATTCGAAGTTACCGGTGTAGGGACCGAAATCGAACGCGATACGTGGCAATGTTGGTTCGCACGATAAAATAATGAGGGTGAATAGGTTTGTGAGGTCACGTGCGTGTAGTTGCTTCTTACGCGCTCATTTATCGATATTGACCCACCTTTCTGGGTAATCCTACGTGGTACACAAAATCCACGACGACATGCGAGTACATTTCACCCACCACTTTTCTTCGCCTGTTTCGCGAGATTCACACACTGTACAAAAAACGACATGAAAAATAAGTGCATTTGCGCCATCAAACGATGCGTTACAGCCTCGTTTTTCGAAAAGATAGTTTCCATCGCCAACCCGCGCGCGCAAGCTTGCGCTCCGGAAGCGTTTGAACTTCGATGCGCGGTGCGCAGCGGGCGGGCGTCGGTTGCGCGACCCGACGACCCTGCGCCTCCTGCGCCGGCGTGATTGGCGTTCGTCGCACTCTGTGCTCGTGGACATTGAGCGAAACCAACAGACTTTCAATTGCTTCGAAAGGTACGTATACACGACTCTATTACTCGCAGCATTGAGTGCTTTGGTATACACAGATCAAAGTGAACACCGAAAGACAGAAAGGAGACGTGAAGTTTTTAAATCGCGGGCCATTTTGAACGCATGTGTCCCCTGTTGAAAGCCTCTAGCTGTGCTCGGTTGCAGGGGTCATTTCGACTGCGTGTGCTCCAATGTAACGTCAGTCACTGTTCACACTCGGCTAGCTCTGCTATCTTCTTGTCACATGTGCGAAATAGACGTAGAAACCAGCGCCGCGTCTCTCTCGGATACTCAGCCTCCAGCCCCCTTCCTTCCGGCGTGCTTTCTGCCGCGACCGTTGGACACATTGGATTCGCGGGCTCGTCAGGCTCCTTCTAAGAGGCGTTGTTTGACGCTGACGAGTCGCCGAAGTATTATCCAAGCTTCTCTTTAGGAAAGTCGCAATCGACGCTCGGCGGCTTGGCTCTGAGCTCGTACTTTTCTCCTCCCGGGTAGCCCATGAGTGCCGATGAACGAAGTTGAAAAACGCTAGCGAGTGACTTTGTGACGCCGCCCAACTGCCCTTCTATCAACGGCGCAAAGCAAATAATGTACAAAAAAAATGTTTTTGTATATTTTGTAGGCCATGTTTCACCTCAACGCAAAGTGAATCGCGGCTGTACGTTGGTTGATTCATTACTGTGCCTAGATTGTAACGGAGCCTTTTTAGTGTGATCTTATTCTGATATCGTTATATCTTGCCTTTTTCATCTTGGCTGCACACTTCTGGACGATATTCTAAACATTGCACCCCTTGTCGACATGTCGCTGGTGCTTGAGACTAATTGGAAGTCACTGTTTGCTCACTCCTTGGCGCACATATTTTATGTCCAACATCAGTTATCTGAAGGAGGCTCCATGAAGCCCTGAAATTCGATTAGAGGTACCTCTACATACCGTATTACAGTGGTGCTTTGTGTGTTGTAGGTTCGTACAAAACCAAATTGCACTTTGTAATGTACCCTATGACTGTTTACTACAATTAAAGTTGCAATGAAACATTGGCCACGTGAGGTGACTCGGTCAACGTGACCGACAAATTCTTAGCATAATTTTCTCTATGTTTCATTTTGGATGTTGACAAATTTTCTTGTGAATAATGAGTGTTATACGCATGTGTTTCTTCTACTTTTCAGACAGGTACTTCAGTTAGATAAACCCCAGCAAAGTCAGCAAGAGAGTCTCATAGGGTCACACCAAGGATAACGGCATTCCTGCCCGAGTCCCGGGTCTTCTCACCGAACTTCACTGAACATAATGGTACATTCCCTTTCCTTAACTTTGTGGGAGCCAAGGGTGAAAGACGAGGCAGAGGGCACGTGACAGGCGGTCGGCGGAGAAGTCACGAGCTGGCGCGAGACAGTGCGTGCAGAGCGAGGCTGGAGCTGGGAAGGAACATCGGAGCCGGGCTCCCTGGCCTGGCCCATGGCGAACCCCGGAGCGGTCCACCAGCGAGGTTCGAAGTCCGGACCGGTAGAAACGGCGAGTCCTGGCCATCTAGCCTAGGCAACGATGATCCCGGGGTGGTTCTGCAGCGAGACTTGGGCAGTGATAGCCCGGGACAGCCAGCCTATGCAGTGCTGGCGTGGGAAGGACGATCCGCAGGCCTGGACACGGACTCCGACTGTGAGCTCTGATCGACGGGTGACAACAAGGGTCGGCGTGCCTGGACTGCCGGCTCTGAACGACGGGCAACTGTGAGGTACAGTCAACTTATTCGCTGTCTTCTCGTTGCTGTATGTCACTCCCTGGGTGACGGGTAAAGCGCATACCGATCGGGCGGTGATTATTAGTAGCTAAGCGAATTCCATAAAGAAACCCACACTAAAATGGCACATCTAACGTGGGTCTCGTTCGGTATACCTCTGTTTCTAGTCGTCCCCAGGGCGTCTCACGGATTCGTTGAGCGGGTTGTTCACTAACGCTAACGATGCCCGTTGAGACAAATATGTTGGAATTTCGGCGACTTGTCTCACGGCAGAGCTCAGCAGGTGTCTCCTCGAATTGAGTACCTAAAGGGCTCGAAGAACGAGGTTGCAGACACGCTTTCTCGGGTGCCCCAGAATAGTGGTTGGCAGGAGACGGGGAGCGCGGTTAAGATGGTAAGAAAGTCGTCTTTAGAGGCACAGGAGAGTTACGGTATGTTCGCTGGAAGGCAGGATAACGAGTGGCAGGAGGTCAAACAGCCAGGACTCATTGCAGATTTAGGATTTAGGCTTGAGGTGATGCGGTAGGCAAGTAAGCGCTTGTCGAGGCCTGAAGTCCAGATGGGTTTTTGTCAGTGGGTGTTGGAAAGATTGCCGAAATGGCAGTTGATACCGAGAACACTGGCGGACGAGATTGTCAGCGGGTGTCGGGTAAACTGGCGGAAATTGTGGTTGGCACCGGGAACGCTGGCAGGCTAGTTAATGAGCACTATCATTTGTAACTGCTCGGCCAAGACCGCTAGTTGCTTCGCGTCTGTCCAACAATCGACGAAGGGCGGAGGGACGACTCTCCCTTGAGGGGGGTCGTTCCAAGAAAGCTACGAAATGATTTATATGATTCTTTCTCGACTTCACTCTGGCCGGCCGTGGCAGTGACAGCAAGACTTTTAGTGAGTTATGTCGCGTCACGACCTGGCCGGGGATGAGGCGGTAGACATTTAGGTGGCTTGTAACTCTCCATTTTGCCTTGAGGTGTGAACGTTTGAAGCGGGCTTGCTCGCTGAGCGTGAACGGTGGAAGCGAAACTAAGGCCCACTTCAGACGGGGCAATTTCCCCCAGCAACTTAACGTGGCAACACCAGCAACACGGGCCACCTGCGTTCACACGCTGCAACCGAATTGCTACGACTTGCCATCATCATCATGAAATTTGATTTTTCTTGCACTATATAGACGCACAACTTTGTGCTAAAAACGTGTTTTAATATCTTCGAGCGGCGTTGAGAATACTCACTCATGTTTCTGAAAAAGTTTTTATTCCAAAAACGATCCATTTCAAACCAGGACCAAGTTTTCAGCTGTCATCCTCACCACCACAGGGATGTCACGGGAAAATATTGCGTCCCTGATTGGCCTGCTGCCGCTTCAAACTTCTACAATTTGTTTGTGGTGCTTGTCTGTTTTGAGCCGAACCTGATCTCAGAAATTGGAGTTGATCTAGGAAAACCTAGGGAACAACCCACCAGCAACCTCAAAATTGCTAGAAAGGTTGCCCTGTCTGAAGCGAGCCTTAAGGAACTGCAATCAAGGGCAGCGGAGCTCTGGGTTCAAACCCGCCTGGAGACGTTTCTTTTCTTTTTGTGTTTTTTTTTTTTAGTTTACTGTAAAAGACTTAATTTTCGCGGGCTCAAATATTCGCGAATCGGGCAAAAGCTGAAAATTTGGAATTATTTGCGGTTTCTAATTTTCGCGAATCGTGCGTAGCTTCCGTAGTGTTCACATATTGCCCGAATTGTTCGTGGGACGTATTTTTCGCGTTTGTAGGCGGTTCGCGAAATCCGCCAAAAATAGGTCCTTGTGAAAATTTAGTCCTTTACAGTATATATATATATATATATATATATATATATATATATATATATATATATATATATATATAACACTTTTTTAAGTTTTAACGTATAGACGCATAGTTTAGACACTAATTCACATTCAGAGGTGCTTTTATTCACACACTGTGGCTCCCCAAGCAGCACCAGAAAGTGAATTTCGATCGGCCGACGGTTGGCCAGTGTCTGGACAGCTTGGCCACTTTAAGTGCTTGGCCACCGGAGACATAAACAAGGCCGGCAAGAGTCCGGCCACAAGCTAGCTGTTTTTAGCTTGTCCGCCGGAGACATAAACACTGCCGGCAAGCGCCTGGCCAGAAGTGCTGATTTTCAGCTTGGCCTCCGGAGACATAAACACGGCCGGCAAGTGTTTGGCCAGCAGTGTTGATTTTCAGCTTGGCCGCCGGGGACATAAACACGGCCGGCAAGTGTTTGGCCAGAAGTGCTGATTTTTAGCTTGGCCGCCGGAGACATAAACACGGCCGGCAAGTGTTTGGCCAGTAGTGCTGATTTTCAGCTTGGCCGCCGGAAACATAAACACGGCCGGCGAGTGTTTGGCCAGCAGTGCTGATTTTCAGCTTGGCCGCCAGAGACATAAACCCGGCCGGCAAGTGTTCGGCCAGCAGTGCTGATTTTCAGCTTGGCCGCCGGAAACGTAAACACGGCCGGCGAGTGTTTGGCCAGAAGTGCTGATTTTCAGCTTGGCCGCCGTGGACATAAACATGGCCGGCAAGTGTTCGGCCAGAAGTGCTGATTTTCAACTTGGCCACCGGGGACATAAACATGGCCAGCAAGTGTTCGGCCAAAAGTGCTGATTTTCAGTTTCGCCGCAGGGACACCCATAATCTAAACTTTCATCGCGTTGATGAAACTTTGGCATAACGACGGGCAGCGAGAAAAGCATCATGAGCGAGTGGTTGGCAGGAAATTAGTGCGGGTGCATCGCGCGAACACTGTTAGCGCAAGCAAACGATGACCGTTTCATTCAGTTTTTGTTTTCGTTAGTCTTGAAAGGCTATTGTCTTAACTAGCACTGTAGTGTGATATGTTCATTTAGAACATTACCAGAAGTGGGAAAATATTGTGCCCGTCGTTGTTCTATGAACATAAAATACGAAAACAGCGCCCACGTCATCTTCGCGCTAACAATACCGCTCTGTCGCTGCGCGGCCCTCTTAGCGCGAATACCACATCCACGATTTTTCGGTTGGTGCTCCACATATTTACTTCCCAACTGCACTCGAAGAAAAAAAGGTTGTAGTCGGGTGCATCGGGCGCACATGCTCCGCTTTCCTGGAAGACGCACCCTCCGTTACCCAGCCAGTGTACTTGTACACCGACCATAAGCCCCCTTCTCTACCTTAAAAACCTATAGGTGTATCAATGCACTCAGCTTAGTAAACCGCCACGCTAGCCACGCACCCCGATCAGCTTGTGCTTGAATCGGATAACGTTGGATATTTCAGGCTTTGCGTTTTGGAAGAGCCTAAACAAGACGTCTCTCATATATTGATTAAACTTAAGCTAGTCTCAGTAATGTTTTATATAGGTGCAAGGATACTGATTTCCTGAGCCAACAAAAGCTAACAGCTTTGGTTAAAACCACAACGGAAACGTTCAAAGTCGAACCACATGTAAAAGAAAAAGAAAATGAACATCCCGACCTAGATGTGCAGAACGCTGGTTTTGTTGTTAACAACGTGGTTGTTGGCGGGTGGTGGACAACGCCCTGACACTATTGACGCTATCGTGGTGATTCACGCCAGTGATTCTCGGCCGTACTACACAGTAAAAGTTTTTACACCTTTAAGGGTGTAAAAGGGGTGTTGTAGCAACCTACACCCTCGGCCACACCCTTTTAACACCCTAAAAACTAGGAATACAACCTCATAATTTTATCGAAAAGGGTGCTGTTTCGTGTTACACCCTACATTTAGTGAAGAATGTGAGAAGGGTGTAGAAGAGGGTGCTAAATAAATAATGTGAAATGGTTTTGGAAAGCTTATATATGGCTCTGTCCATAATGTACAGGTAAGATTTCTGCTTGAAAAGCAACAGTTGTTAGCAGTCTAGTTTTTTATAATGTCAGTTGTAATACATGCAAATAGCTGATAATAAAGTGCTTCTTTTGCATACAATATTTATGTTTGCAAACAAAATTTTATATATGAGTTCATATTTCATTTTCTTACAAATCACTCCATGCCCAGAAATTGGAAAGTAGGGTGAAATGCTCTATACTAGTATTTTTTACAAATATTTATTGATAGAAGTGTATAGTAAAACATATCAGTTAGTCTCGAGTTTGTATCTGGCAACATGAAATCAAAATATAGTGAAAATCTTTGACAAATATTAATGACATGCTGCTAGAACCTGTCACATGATTATGTCGACCTGAGTAAAATATTCATTTGAGAATATGGTCGTCTATGGAAAATTCAATGGCAGGCTGTCACCCCCTGTAGCTTTGCATGGTGGGCCTTAGACATTTATAGATACAGCTACAGCCAGCTATAGGAAGTATTCACTGGCGGCCATAGATGTGTGCACGACTGCTAAGCGCGTGCTGATGACGAGCTTCCACAGTTCTTTTGTCACGTGCATTCCGCACCCTCAAGATTGCCGGTCTTAGCAGCCTATTAATGTGGGCTCGTTCTAAGCATGCGCTCTAAACAGCACCCACAAATATGGCGCCCAGAGAATGCAAAAGTTTAGGGCCCTGTGTCTAATGACTCAGGGCTATGCTTCAATAACAAAAACAATAATAATAATAATAATAATAATAATAATAATATTCAATAAGTTAGTGTTTTAACAGTGTCCAGGGACATCCAATTGTTCTTCTTGCGGGCGCAGTGCAATAGAACGCACAAACAGACGCTTGCACGCTAGCAGTCGCACTCAGACACGCGCGCGCGCACGTACACACGCATGCACACGCGCAATCCCACGCCCGCGCGCAGACGCACACGCACGCACAACCAGAGACGCACACACGCATGCACGCGGACGCATCCACACACGCGCGCACAAACACGCACGCGCATGCACGCACACACACGCAAACGATTACGACGAAGGAAACGTTGCTTAAGTTAGTTTCGGTTTCGGTTTACACAAAAAAGAAACAACCTAAAGTTTAAATAAAATCTAAGATTTACTCACGTTTTGTAATGTTTTACATTATTATTTTAAGGACATTCTTATTATTACTAATATAATAAAGAAAAAAGAAAAGAGACTCTTGACGACTGCACAAGACCATCGCTATTGCAATCAGCTTCCGTTGGGCTCGGTTGAATGGTCGTTGAAGTTCCAGAGGCTTCGGAAATCTCCTTTTTTTTACTTTTTTGCCGTTTTAGTGAATATTTTAGACATCTTCCCTACGAATACCGCGTTCAAGAATAGCAATCGATGACTGTGAGCTGGGAGACGCTGCTTTTTGCCAACGCCCGTAAGTTCAGAACCGCCCATGCACGACTCGTGCGAACGCCGGTAAGCAACTTTCTTTTGTTTCTGCGAAGTGGGCTGCTGTTTCAAACTTTGTCGTGTACCGTGTGCTTGCTAAGCTATGCTTGATTCTGACTATGCTTCTGCCCTGTGTTATTTCGTTATTTGAAAAGACCGTATCTTCTTCAAAACCTGTGGCTCGCTCCGCAGTGTGAGAAAGATTCCCGTACGGCGGAACCGTGGGCTGCCGTGGGCATGTTCTGGGCGCCGTCGTGCGGCGCTTGTCCGACGACGCTTGTGCGGTGCGTTCAAGTGCCGTCTGACTGCAGTTCAAGCATTCAGTCGCCGTCCCAAAGTGTTAATCACAGGTCATGCTAGCTAGTTCTGACGTCTTGTCCTAACAGCCGCTCGCCACCGATTTGTTTCATAAAGCGGGAGCGAGAAAAACGTTACAAGAGCGAGCATGCAGCATGATTTTTTGCATAAGCTAATGCCTGTGCCGTAGAGACGCGCGGTCGCTTCGTCATATTTCCGAGGGTAAAAGCGCTAAAAACAACGGACAAACAACGCCCTGTGTTGTTTGTTTCTTTTACTTGTCCGTTGTTTTTAGAGCTTTTACCCTCGGAAATTAGGTCTCTTCTCGTTTACCGAACCGGCACACTTTTTTAAGTTTACGATTGTGTGATGCAAAAAATAAAAGGAGTTTAGATGTCACGTTTTCAGAGCAGCTAGAAAAAGCAAAAACATGAAAAAAAGCGGAAAAAATTAACTAATGTCAAACCTGAATATTTGATGGAGTTAAAAGACTACCACCGTACCAACTCGCCCGGTTATTCTTTCTGTCAAAGAATAATAGCCAATAGTAATAAACAAATAAATGCCAACTATTAATTGGTTACAAAGTCGTAATTGGTGCAGTGCAGCCCTACGCTACTCTACTCTTTTGATGATATCAGGTAATGTGTAAATGTATAGGGCAGTTCATAGCAACCATTTATGGCCGACCCATTATATTGAGTTTTTTCTTTATATAAAAGTTGTATGAAAAAAAGTGCTCTTCCTAAATTAAGCCAAACCACCGTATGTACAATAGCGTGTAACGTCTATGTACGTTCTCAGCAAAAGAAAAGGATGCATTAAAAAAAGGCCAATCATTTTGTTTCCTCTCTGTTATAGCTTCTTTCACGTACACGCAAAATGTGGGTGTCTACGTCTAAAAGAGCGGAATTGACATTTCCTGCAAAGCTGGAAGGCCTGACTCAGTTTGGCT
Source organism: Ixodes scapularis (assembly GCF_016920785.2). Classification (NCBI taxonomy): domain Eukaryota; kingdom Metazoa; phylum Arthropoda; class Arachnida; order Ixodida; family Ixodidae; genus Ixodes; species Ixodes scapularis. The sequence continues at coordinate 42,486,648 of NW_024609883.1, read as the reverse complement.
AGCAGCTTGAGACCTATGGGAACCTGGGGAACTGAGCCACAAGAGGGTGAGAGTGACACCCACCACAAGAGTGAGGGTGACACCCGCCTTGCACTTCCTGAACGATGGCACCATGAGGAAGGTGGAGCTGCCCTGAAGTGAATGCAATAGCAGGTGGGTTGTTCCAGTGAACCCCATACAGATGATACCAAGCAGAAAATGATTAATAAATGTGTTATTAAAAACATGGAATGTGAATCGCACGGACAAGGAGGAGGAGATCAAAACAGCGCTGTGTTGTGTTCATATCCTATGTTGCCGTATTCTTCATGATTTATTTTCAATAATTGGCTACTAAATAGTCCAATCATCAGCACTAGTCAATAAAAGTATGCTGCTATTTATTAGTATGCATTAACACCGTGCTTTCTGTTACGTTTCTCCGGGAGAATCGACGAATCCGGAGACCGGCGTTTATTTGGCAGCGTTTATTGTTCGGTAGCCGGAACCAAAAGAGCCCAAAGCTAGCCGGCGATGCCGCTTATATCGGCAGCAAGCACCAGAGGTACGCCCCCCTGACTCAGCAGTTCTGCTGCGGCCGCGACAGCGATAAGCGATAACATCGCATCGTAACAACTCCTCCCCCTTTTAGGGCGAAACCGCATAAAACAATTTTCCCGCCACTCTCCAGGTTTCAAGCACGTCCTTTGAAATGTTCGACAGACAAACGAACGGCGTAATCCTCGTGCTGCTTGCGCAGAATTTCACAGTCGTTGCTCGAAGAAACCTTCGCAGCGAATACAGGTTCAGCTTGCGCTGATCCGAAGGGCGGGAAGTCCTGGAGATGCAGGGCCCAACACCGTCTGCGAAACTGGCCGGAAGCGTCGACTGTGCGGTCCAAGAGGCGCAGGAAGGAGCGGTGATGGCGTTCCTTACGACCGTGAGTCAAAGTCGCCAGCGGCCCAGGAGTAGCAGCGGCTGTCACGTGCCGTCGGTGCCAGGACGTCGGGATGACAGCGGAGGTCCGTCGTGCTTCTGTGGGGAATGAAAAGGGCCAACAACAACCAAGCACCACAAAAACTGCGGAGGCACCCGAAACGCCCTTTCCACTCACCGAGAGCACGAATTATTCAAAAGAAATAGCTTACAAAATATGCCCCAAACGCAGCCAGAAGTTTTGAAAATATTGTTCCCGATCTTTCGGGAATAGACAGCTAATGAATGAAATTGAATGGAACTATTTACAAATGTGCAGATGAGACAAAAGAAACAGAAAATCGCACTGTGCGCCGGTTAGAGCGCTCGGCTCAGACAATCTGCGTTCGCATGAAGCTTTCCTTTTTTATGTCGAACCAAGAAAGAATATTCCTGGAGGGTCAAGCTCCAGCGTAACAAGCGACCGTTTCTGGGGGACAGCTGCTGAAGCCATGTGAGCGGTCTATGATCTGTAATTAAAATAAACTCCGAACCATAGAGATAGCAGCGAAGCTTTTCTACAGCCCATACGAGACAAGCGCATTCTTTTTCGATGGTACTGTAGGCTTGCTCCCTTGAAGTTAGCTTCCTGCTGGCAAACAAAACGGGGTGCTCTTCCCCTTCATTTTCTTGGCTTAGAACGACGCCGAGTCCTTTTTCGCTGGCGTCGCACTGCACTAAGAAGGGTCTTGTGTAGTCAGGGCTGACTAATACGGGCTGAGTCGCCAAGGCTAACTTAAGAGCTTCAAACGCTTGTATCTTGCCATCGTCCCATTTGATCCTAGTGGGCTCAGTTTTCTTCAGCGCATCCGTCAGGGGACTCGCCTTTTCAGAGAACTGGGGAATGTACTGGTGGTAGTAATTCACCAGTCCGATAAAAGACATCAAATCTTTTTTTGTTTGTGGCAAGGGAAACTCTTTAATGGCCTGAACCTTGAGTTCTTGTGGACGTCTCATTACTTGACCGACTACGTGTCCGAGATACGATACTTCGCCTCGGCCAAACTTACACTTTTTCGCCTTGACTGTAAGTCCTGCGTCTTGCAGGCGCGAGAACACCTGTTCTAGGTGCTGAACGTGCTCTCTCCACGTGTCCGAAAATATAGCGACGTCGCCTAGGTACGGCAACGCAAAAGACTTGGTTCCGACCAGTACCAGATTCATCAGTCTCGAAAACGCATAGGGTGCGTTTTTCAGTCCAAAGCTCAGGACAAGCGGCTTAAAAACACCAAACGGGGTCATGAAGGCGGCAAGGTTGCTGGCGTCCGGAACCAAAAGAGCCCAAAGCTTGCCGGCGATGCCGCTTATATCAGCAGCAAGCACCAGAGGTACGCCCCCCTGACTCAGCAGTTCTGCTGCGGCCGCGACAGCGATAAGCGATAACATCGCATCGTAACATTGCAGTTAAATCCTACAGTCATTTATTAATCAACAAAAACGAGGGTGCAAGCTAGCTAAACAGGCTAAATACATAATTTATTAAAGACGGGTTCTCTGAAGGATGACACAAACGCAGAGAAGTATCAAACACAGCTGAGTATTAATGGGCGAAAAATGAATAGGCGACCCAAAAAAGAAAACGTAAGGGAAGACATGAAGTCAGTCTTTACAATTTCTCTTCTGCTTGCCACCACTTTACAAAGGGAATTCCTTTTTGGGCCTTACAGCGTTTTACTGTTCGCAATCCCTGACATGCCCAAGGACAGTAAACATAAAAAAGCAACCTACTAACATTTGGGTAAATGTGATTGAACAAACAACAGGAAATACCTTGAGCTTTCAACCTAGGAAATAAAAAATATGCACAGCATTAAGATTTTAAAAAAAAAAAACAGACGGACGCATCACAACTGTTTTAACAAAAAAATAGGCCAAGAAACTTCTTCCACTCGATGGCCAAACACAGGGAAGGCACTAATAGATTTCTAGGTTTCATCATTGTTACTGATTCTTTCAGTATACACTTGTGGTCACTCTCTTTAGTCAAAATTATTTCATCGTCATCATTCATTAAATCCTCACAGTTGTGTTCTTTAAAGGGGCACGGAAACAAAAATTGAAATATTCAAATTTTGTTCGGAAGTGAGTCAAGCATGATGGATAATAACCGTAAATGATAATCGCACGTTTGTATTTTGAACGACTGGCTATATTTTTCGTTCCAAACGGTGCACTCGAACAAGCGCTCAAAGAGAAGCGAACGGAGAGCGCGATGCGTCATGGGATATTCGGCGCAAACAAAAACAGAACGAAAAGATTCCCCGCGTTCGTGGAGTAGCAAGGCAGACGTGGTTATGAGCTTTGCCCTTGGTGGCGTTATCAGCGTTGTGGTGGTGTCAATAGCGTCAGCGCGTTACAACCAAGCCGTTCGAAGTACCCGTGGCATGACGAGCGTGTGGCTGGCCCACGTGGGCTGGCCCAAGGAGCACGTAGCTTCCACAACACTGTCAGTTTAGGGCTGAACTAGATGGGGAAAGCAACTTTTGTTCGAGTTTTAAGCGACGGGCTAATCTTCTAGGGGGAGAATGGCTGTTTCCAGTTGCACGAACGAGGGTCCGAGAATGAGGGGAGTCGTTCCTTTCCGTCTTCTTGGACCGTTTGGTACAATGCGCGATTTGTGAGTTGAGCCAGGAGGAAAGCTAAGAAAGAAAATGTTGAAATTCCAAAGGGCGGCGCTGCTCCGAAGGAATCTGCTGCGTCACGACTACGTAGCAAGTTCCTCAGTGTTGCTAGATTACCTCCCAAATAGGCTCCGCATGCATCCACCAGGTGCACATTGAGAGATCGTTTATTTAGCTTTAAAATTAGTTTTCTTGTGCCTTTCAACGGAAGACTGGTCTTTTTGAGGTTAGGGTACAACATGCAACACATTCAAGCTAGAAAACGAGCGCTGAAATTTCGTTTCCCTACCCCTTTAAGGCCACACAATTATTACATTAGATCACGTGTTTTGACAGAGCTGAATACAGATACTTATTTTTCTGCAACATTTATACTAAGTTCAATTGGTCCTTAATGCAGGGTTTTGTCGCATGAAGTGTTCTATGAGTCGAGCGAGAATTTCTAGCGGTCCTTGGGACATGTCGTGCTGTAGACTTATGTATTACTGGCTTTTCTTTGTTACTTTGTGGAATATGGCAAGCGGTATTGAATTTATTGCAGGTCCCAGCTGCACCAAGCGAGTAGACTCACCGTCAAAGACCGCAAGCCGCGCAGAGTGTTCTATGAGGTGAGCAATCATGTTTGGCAGTCTTTGGCACATGCAGTGCTGGGGGTTTATGTAAAACTGGCCTTGTCCGTTTGATCCAGTTTTGCTTCAGAAAAAAGTGTACCTCTATAGTGGGATGGTGCACGGCTGCATGCACATGCACCCGGTATTTATTATATTTATATATACATAAATACAAAGCTTTCTATTTTGATTCAAACAAAGTAAAAAAAAACGGCGTGAGTGTTACTTGGATGTTGACTTCAATGTGTGTTTGTGGGGCTCAGAGGACATTACATAAGGGGAAAACCCTTAGCAGTATGTTATTCAAAACTAATTAACCAAAATTTTTAATAATGGTTTTATGGGGTATGTTTCAATTCTCGTTGCAAAGGCAGTGAATATTAAAGACTAACACAATTGACACAATTTACGAATGGCAACAAGTTTCCAAATATTCAGTGCTAAAAATCTGCCTTTTCGTCGCCCAATTCCAAAATCGTGCGCTCGGAAGGCCTCAGGATGTCGTGCGGGCGTGGTTGCTTCGGACGCACCTTCACTATCCTGGAAGTATGACGCCGATGCTTCCGCCAAGGACACACTGTCGAGATAGTGACGACGTACCCGGTATGACTAGGGGACTCTTCTGCCCATTATTAACGGCACGAAATCTTCAGCTCAAGCTGAGCACGGTTTTTGCATCCGACATTAAAAACGCAAAAGTTGGACAATGAATACCTCCAAGCCGCTTGGCTTTTTGTGAATGGTTTAAATAGGGATAGCCTTTAATATTGACTGGCTTTTAACACTGCAGTTGCAACATGGTCCATAAAGCTATGAATTACAAAGCTAACAGATTTTGGTCAATTAGTCAACGTACTGTGACAGTTATCCCCTTTACTAATGTCCGCCGAGTCCCACGAACACGCAGTGAAGAAGACATCGACAGAACTCTCACGGCCTTTTTTCTTAATTTTGTTAGCTTTCAAATAGAATGCTGTGCAGAGTGTATACACGTAAAACGACTTGTAGGATGTAATCACGCAGATAATTGTTACAAAACTTTGCTTTTCACCCAATTAAGTATTTCATTTGTCATTGCAACTTTCCAAACATAAGCAAAGCATCCAGTTTGGTACTCAAAGTGTATTCTTTTCGGCAATAAATCAACGGACTACTACTTGGTTCGCCTTTGGCTTCATTGTGAAAATATTAGGCATGTGCGAATCATGGATTTCGGCTTAAAATGGATAATAATTTGAGCTTATTAACTTTTCAGTTGAATGTCACATAGTTTCTGCACCTCTCTCCAAGCCCGTGAATTCTGTGTCCGTTTACATGAAGTCATCCAGCAGCCGCAGGTTACCTTTTGGGCCACCGAGATTGCTCTTCTCCTGACGCAGACAGCTGATTGTATATTTTGTCAGAACACCTTTGTCTGTCACGGATTCGAGGGGTGCATTGAGGTGCACACGCAACAATGTATCATAGATAGCTGTAGAAATATATTATCACGAGCACCTTTTGATACGTAATCACCCCCTCCACCGTTGAAAACCGCAGCCGTCAACCTCGACACGCTGCATGCTGGATTTTGGGTTTTTCAGTGTAGAGGAGGAGGCAAAAAAATTAACATTGGCCAAGGGACAAATATTAGCATCTACCGTTATGGTCAGTCGGCAGCCCTGTACGGTTCATAAATGCAAAGTGGCGAGGTGAGAAGGGTGCGTCTGTGGCAAACATAGATTGTAGCACCTAAGCTCCCCGCCTTCTGTCGGTGTTTGTCCCTTTTTTTTTATTGCAACTTGACTTCCCTTGGCTATGTTCGCTGATACCGAAAAGAACCCATTATCGCACCCAATGAACGCTGGGGACCGATGACACCGCCTGACAAAGCGTGTCTGCCCAAACGTCCCTGCTTTTTGCCTTCTTTTTTTACACATATTGTTTCTCATCTGTGCATTTGTTGGTGGCCTCTTACCCATACAATAACCTCAAATGTACACAGGAAGGCTGCTGTCAGCAGAAAGAAAACCGGCCGCTGTAGAAGTTAAAAGTGAGAGCAAAGCAAAAAATCACTCGTTGCAAAAATAAACCAGTGATGTGCCGGATTTTTCCGTGGCTTTTTTTTTATCTCCAAACCTGTCAGCTGATTTCTAACAATAAATGTAACAAGATACATAAGTCTAGCAGCGTATCATAATACATCGCAAAAGTATTTCACTACTGAAACACGATTAGATTTCGGAAATGCATTGCGGTACCGAAATAGGGATACTCACAAGTGCCCCTGAGATTATATCGCAATACTTGCATGTTGTGATGTTGCCCCGATTGTAATTCCTCATTCGTTTTACATTGCTGCAGACGCCGGTTACTTGTTCCAACATAAGCACTGTATGCCTGTGTGGAGGCTGATGCTCATGGCCTTAACTGCAGCGAATAATAGCAGTTGACAAGAGCAAACATGTTTTGGCCTTCTACATTAAAATATGTTTTGCTTTGTCCTTTTACCTAACGCAGGACGAGAACACCCCACCGGCACAATGTGTCCTCTACAACAAGGAAGGGCTGGACGATGCAGACTTTCTTCACCTTGTTGAGGATCGTGAGCACTTGTTATCCGTTTTTAATGCAGAAGAGGGGCTGTGCATGTTGTTGGTAGCATATTGGATTTTCAGCATCTAGTACGAATGCAAGGCCTCTAACACACTGGTTGCTCTGGAGAGGATTTTCCTTGGCTTGAGAGACACCAATCCAAGGACAGCCGTAATTAAATTTTTGAACAAAGTTTGCAGAAAGGTATGTGGTTTAAGAGTTGTTGTGTGAGCCGTTTTAAAAGTGTATAATCCACTTTTCTCGCCAGCATTATCAGGTTAATTTTTATTTCGCATCCAGAACGAATGATAGAAGGTTTTATGGAGGCATGTTTTCTTTTTCTTTCTTTAAATGTTGGGCACTTTCTGTGATAACTAATGCTGACCTCCTGTAGACGAGGTGCTTAGAATTTAGCTGTACGAGTTCCTTATCCATAGTCGTCTTCCAGAACTTTATAATTTTCTTTGTACGTGAGCAAGAGTATAGCGTCTTTTACTGAGACGTTTGCTTTTTTGCCGTAGAGTGCAAGTTCATTCTGTAATATTTTTCACTACATGTTTGCAGATAGCATTCTTTATTTCATGGAATGAGCATACATTGTACTTTCCATTTCTCAAGGTTCAATAAATGTTCAATTTAACACATTCTAATGGATGTCATAATGAGCTTCACGTAATCAAATACTGCTGTGGTTCAGTCAAGGGCTAAACCACCCCCCTCTACCCTGCTTCCAATTAGTAAACAGATGCGCGTAGGAGACAAGTGATAAGCGAAGCGTGTTGCCTGCAATCTTCTGAGACAAACAAAACATGTCACTTGATCTCCAAACAGGAAAGCTTTATATGCTTCGTTTGTGGCAGACCATGGTGTTCACAATGGTTCAGCCGTGCAGTGCGATGCTTGGGGCCACTGCTTGCTCACTTAGAGTTCGAGAAAGGGGGGTGCCGTAGCACTTCGCAATTGCCCACGGGGTTATGATGTGGCTTCCAAGGAGCTCTTTTGTATTACTTCTTCATGAAGTGAGTTGTGTTTAGTGTGACTCAATATTTCTTTATCACGGCCTCGTATGTGGTGATGTGGCAATCCCTTTAAGTGGAAAAAGTGTACATGTGTTCAGTAAACATGATAAGCTGTAAATCATATAATAATAATATAAGAATATGCAATACCATATGTCATTTTCGTACAATTTACAAGTTCTGATATGTGGATTGGACACATTCCAATGAAATGTTCACTGGGGTCTATACTTCATTTCACCCTTCGTCCGAGCGCGGCGGACGCTACCAGCCAATCCAGCGTCGAGAGAGCGTCATGTGACCTTGAACTCCGCATAACCAAAACGTCGCATGATACTCTCCCGGCGCCAGATTGGCTGGGGTGGCCCAGCATCCACTGGGCCACCCCAGCAGGTGCCCGTTTCATGCCAAGCACCTTTTCCCAAAGGTGTTCGCAAGCACCCTTTGTGAAGGGTGCTTGCCTGAACGCCATAAGGGTGTTAGCCCAGGGACAAACTGATTTACACCATAAGTGTGTAAAAACCTTTACTGTGTACTCAAGGCTTCTCTTTCCCATTAGTGCCAGTAAGCGTGTGTAAAGTGGAAAATATTGTAACTGAACAGTAGAGAGTTTTAGTAGATCGCTCCCATGACTCCGATAACGATACCCGATACTCCGCCACCGCCTCCCTTGCGGATGCATGGTGTCGTTATCGGGGCTATCGGAGGTATCGGAACGATCTACTAAAACTCTCTATTGTTGCACTGTCCCTTCACCTAAAGTTACTTCGTCTTATTTTTTATTTTACTGCTGCAGTACCGGGTGATCTTAATGGTGGGACAACATACCATCCCTGAACCCACGACAACTGGAATGATGGTCGCAACCAGCGTCGTAAGACTTAGTACTCAAAAAGTCCACTAAATATTGAGCAGCCTTGTAGCAGCTTCGCGTGTCATTACTATGTAAGAGTTTCTGGGATTGAGTTCTCAAACTTGACCTCCCGAAACTCTTGACAGTCTTCTGAGAAACACCCAAATTTTCTGGCAGTCTGTGATAAATTATGTATTAAGTGTATAACTACAGCCACTTTCGGCCAGTGACTGGCCGGAAGTCAATGGCCAGTGGCTGGCCGAAAGTGACTGGCCAAAGGTGAATGGCAAGTCACTGGCCTAAAGTGAATGGCTAGTCACTGGCCAAATGTGAATGGCCAGTCACTGGCCAAAGGTGAATGGCCAGTCTCTGGCCCAAAGTGAACGGCCGGCCACTGGACAAAGGTGAATGGTCAGTCACTGGCCTAAAGTGAATGGCCAGTAACTGGCCTAAAGTGAATGGCCAGCGACTGGCATAAAGTGAATGGCAAGTCACTAGACGAGGACGAAAACACTTCTATTGCCGAGCACTTTGGCCAAGCTTGGGCCATCGAAAATCTGGTTGGCCATAGTACACTTGCCAGCGATGGCCCATTCACAACGTGCTGCTTGGGTCCCTAGTGCTTGCAATAGCTTCTTGCTGAGCTATTGCAAGCTCTGCAAAGGGAGGGGCGTCTTCCCACCCTTTGCAGGCTGTAAAGCTTTGGCTTGCACAGCTCTAGCAGGTCGCACCTCGCACACTGGCTTCATCATCAAGCATAGGGGCTGCATCAGTCGCGCCACACCATAAGGCTATGTACGGTCGGGTCACAGCACCTGGGACCATTCGTCGCTGCACTTAGCTATAGTATGGTGGCATGGTTGGGGCATGAAGCAGGGGTACAACTTATAAATGCTCATCTTCATCACATTTGAAGCACTTCTTATTACTTTTTTGTCGAGTTGTCAGCATTTTAAGGCCGAGGAAGCAAGCAGCTGCGAGAGCAACAAAAAAATTGAAAGCCGCTCTTATGGAGAATTTATTACGAGCACTGGGAAGCCGCGGAGTATTCTTAAAACGCTTCTAAAGGTGAATTAGCGTCGAAATTATGTGCTAGTGCCTCAAAAAACAAAACAAAGAAAAACAATTTAAATATAATTAATAAGGATAAAAATATACACAAGGAGGACATAAACCAGAACTACACAGTCTGCAAGTTTGAAATTTGACACCATAAACCACTTGGCCACCACCCAATTTTATTTGTAGGTCGCTTATCCAGGTGTATGAATTTCGTGTGCAGCTGGCGACTGCAAGAGAGATTGCCTTATTTTAATTTACTTTACTATTCCCACTAAATATGAGAACTGACCAGGAATAGAACCTCATTTGTCGGCCGAGGCACTGTGCTTGCATCAAGGCAAACAAGCCTGTCTTGCTGAGCTCATATTTTGTTTCATCACCCGTTTAGGATTCTGTTGTGGCTCATCAAAAGAAAAAAAAACTGACTAAGTGTGACTTATTCTGGTGTGCAGGTACCCTTGGCAGTAAACTCTGCTAAATGGGGCAAAATATATATTATACATTTTTTCTAGCAAATATTCATTCTTTTAGCAAAATGAGCTACACTATTTGACTCAGGTGAAACAGAACGAGCCTCTCCACCTGGGTCTGTTTTCATCTCTCGCAGACACTATTTCCTGCTTTTTGTGGTTTGTATCAGACTTTTGTGTCTCTCTCCGGCCTAAGCATCTGTGTTAGACTAAGACTGGGTTCTTTAAGATATGTGCAGGTATTCTTCGCAGCAAATGGCTGCCAATCAGGAACACGAGTGTGTTCTCGGCCACCCAGAGCAAGTATTTTCAAGGTGAGCTATTGCGCGCTTATATGAGCTTTGTGTTCATCCCTCTTGGATGCCATTTCCTATGTGTATGGGTCTTGCATTAGTATTTTGTTATGTCTCTTCTGCAAAAACACCGAAGTTTGACTAAGACCGGGTTCTTTCTTATACATGCTGGTCTTGGTGGCAAGCTACAGCTGATCAAGGCCAGAAGTCTGCTCTTTGCCGCTAATGGCAAGTGTTCTCAAGGTGAGTGATTGATGCCTATCTGAGTTGTGTGTTTTATTTCTTACAGACACTCTATTTCCTGTCTTTATAGTGGTCTGGTGTCAGGCTTTTGTGTCTCTGTCCGGCCAAAGCATCTGTGTTAGACTAGGACTGGGTTCTTTAGGATATGTGCAGGTACTCTTCGCAGCAAATAGCTGCCAATCAGGAACACGAGTTTGTTCTCGGTCACCAAGAGCAAGTATTTTAAAGGTAAGCAATTGCCCGCCTATATTTTATTTATTTATTATTTATTTATTTATTTATTTATTTATTTATTCATTTATTTATTTATTTGGCGATTCTGCCAGAATTTTCTAGAACGCCCAGGCAGGAGGTGTACAAAAACAATATGCAAAAACAAGCGGAAGTAGTACAAACAAACAGACAGAGCCACTACTCAACAAAGTGCGAGAGTAGTGCTTCACTAAAAGTATCTAATTATCTCAAATTTACAACACTTTCAGGAAGCTTATTCTACTCACACGTGGTTCTAGGAAAAAAGGATGCTTTGAACCGTGGTTCGACACAATGGTTCGACAAGTGTTAATTGGTGTTTGTGTTTGTGGGCCTTGTTTCGTTAAATGAAGTGTAATCACAGAGCCGCAGTCGCAAATTACCCTGTATCATATTATAAAGAAACTTGAGCCGTTCTGTTTTTCTCCGGCTTGCTAAATCACTCAATCCCGATCTTGGGTACAAATCTGAAACGGACCACATAAAACCATAACTGTTGTACACAGGCCGCAATCTAATGATCTCAAATTTCCAACACTTTCACGAAGCTTATTCCACTCACACGTGGTTCTAGAAAAAAAGGATCCTTTGAACAGTGGTTCGACACAATGGTTCGACAAGTGTTAGTTGGTGTTTGCCTTTCGTGGGCCTTGTTTTGTTAAATGAAGTGTAATCACAGAGCCGCAGTCGCAAATTACCCTGTATCATATTATAAAGAAACTTGAGCCGTTCTGTTTTTCTCCGGGTTTCTAAGTCCCTCAATCCCGATCTTGGGTACAAATCTGAAACGAACCACATAAAACCATAACAGTTGTACACAAACCGCAATGTTTTTTCTTTTTTTTTTTTTGCACAGTCTCTTACATATTAATAGACAGCTTTGTATGAGGGTCCCATACAATCCATGCATATTCTAGCATTGGTCTTATGATGGTTTTTAAGCAGTCAGTTTAGTTTCAGGTGAACACAGGTTAATATTTCGTTTTAAAAACCAGACCTTCCGCATTGCTTTACGAGCTATAAACTCAATATGTGCACTCCATGACAAATCAGAGGTAAATAAAACTCGGAGGTATTGATATTGTTTAGCAGTCTCTAGTGGTACTCCATTGATAGAATATGCAAAAAACAAAGAGTTGTTCTTCCGCGTCATGGCCTTTTGAACAAAATTTTTACAGTTCAGAACCATATTCCATTTTATGCACCATGCATGAACCAAAGATAGACAATAATTTACTTCTTCTTGATCAGACAGGTTGTTTACATTAGCAAATAAAACACAATCGTCAGCAAAAAATCGGCTTTGTACATTAGGGTGGTGTATCTTTAAATCGTTAATAAAAATTAAAAATAAAAGCGGCCCAAGGACCGAGCCCTGGGGCACGCCCAAAAAAACGGGTGACTCGGGGGGAAAAACAGTCAATACTAACACACTGCGTTTTGTGTTTCATTCCTCTTGGATGCCATTTAGTTTTAAGCTTTACATATATGTTTAGAAAGGTCGTGAAAGCTAAATTAATCCGGCTTGTGCAGGCGAGTTGTACGGCCAGGCGTACGTAGTATAGGGACCTAATCGTGACGATCAGTCGGATAATTAAATACAATTTGTTAAAAAATCAACTTTTTAATCAGTGAAAATGAACATATGGTTTCAATTAGCAACTTGCCGAGTCATTGGAAACCAGAAAATCAACTATTTTTAGAAAGGTATATTGCAGGCGTAGCATTTTACCCGTTCCGTAAAAACGCTTGATTTGGATGAGTTTCTAGGTTTCAGTTTCTTATCGGAGCGCATCTCTGCGCCCATGGTCTTGTTCCCCAGGGGCTAAGACACGCAACACACGTGCGCCTTGCTTCCCTCCATCCTACGAGGGAGGCGAGGGGGTGGCTTTGCACTGCGGCCACCGGGCAGCAGGATCGCAGGTGCAAAGATGCGCTCTGGTAAGAAATCGAAATCTGGAAACGCGTCCAAATTGACTATTTTTTTAGAACGCCGTAAAATGCTGCTTTTGTCTTATATCTTCACAAATAAAGTTAATTTTGTGTGTATTGATGATACTTAGCAAGTTTCTAATTAAAACCATGGATCTATTTTCACAAATTGAAATTTTAAGAAACATATTATACTTAAAGGGAAGCTGAAGCGGTTTTTTATTTGAGGAAGCACATTAAAATATTCCTTTTGACCTCCAGGATATCAAATATCAAAATTATTTCTCAATTTGGTTAATCGAGGCCGCATAGAATCATTTTTAAAGTACTCCTGGAGGCACTTCCCTGGAGAGCGACGTCACAAAAGCAGCTTTCGAAATCTTTGCTCACGCATCTTCAGCGCCTATCAAAGCTATGCACGCACATGCTATTTTTTAAAAGGGCAGAAAAATATGTCACGACTGGTGCCACTGCGGGAGAATATACCTAGAAAACTTGCGACTGGACGCGCGGCCCTTAAGTGACACACACTTGGCGGCTGAAAGGTCTTCTTACGATGTCACTATTGCTAGGATGTTTTTTTGTGTTTTCTCACGTTTAGTTATATCTTTGTGGAAAACGAACGGGATATTCAGATTCGCGGGATAAAACTACTCTAGAATGAACCTCCATCTAGTTTTCTGAAAGAAGTTTGGCACTTCTCTGTAATAAGCCGACTGATCATTACGAATTATCCTTTATACTATGCCGCCCTGGCCATATAACCCAGGTGCACAGATCGCGTAAATGTAGCTTTGATGGCTTTTTTTTTAATCTGTAAAGCATACAAAAAAAGAACACCCTGTAGAATGTCCCCCAATACGATACGATTGTATGGTTCCTTCCCCGCTTGTATCGTTCAAGAAGGACTTGATGACATCCAGCCTTTTATTCGAATGCTGGATGTCAGCGAGTCTCTGCACCAGTGAGTGGTTTCAAACAAGCATGATGTTTGCACACCAGTAAGCTCTTATCCGAGGCCCTCCAGGAGCACTAAAAGCAGAGGCGAAATGTAGCGACCTGATAAATTTGGTTGCAGGTATTTATTTTTAGAAGAATTGCATGCAGCAAAGTTTAAGTTTGCTCAAAAGAAGATAATTATAAATTCAATACTGAACAATGGTGTCCCTTGAGCTGTCAGACCGAACTCCCACTCTTGCCACTCAGGAGTTCCTAACTTGTGCGTAAAGGATCAGCACAACCCAGATTTGTGCTGCGAGCGCACCTGCAATATAAAAGTTCAATAAACATGAGATGAAAAATGAGACGTTTACAATTCTCTCTAATGTGAAATTAGAGCACAGATCTTGAAAAGGAAGATGGGAGGGTATGGCCCCTCCTCGCCCTCTCCTCCTCCTCTTCTGCTCCCTCCCATTTAGCGGTAAAATTTCCCAACTAAATTTAGCGGGTTAAGTTTCCCACTAAATTTAGCGCGGAAATTGATGTCACGTGACCTCAACACCAATGCAGTTTTCCCGCTAAAAGTAGCGGGGAAAATGACGTCGCATGACCGTGTCACGTCATCCATAAAAAAAAATCAGTTTCTCAGCTAGACTTAGCAGAAATATTAAGGTTACATGACCTCAACATTAATTCAATTTCCTGCCAAGTTTAGTGGGGCAGGCGGTTACACCGACAGCGACGCCGCGAAATGCGGAAACAGGTGCCTAAGAGCTGCGCTCAAAAAACTAAATGCCTCAGGTGAAATAAAGCGAAAATTAAAGACAAGACAAAGAAAAGAGAATCTAAGATGCTGTTCTCAGATCCTTCCTTCTGTCCGTTCTCAAATGTTTTGATTTCAAAAAATGTTTACCTCTTTATTCATACCAAGGGAACCCCTCCCAGTTTCAGCATGAATGCAATAAATCAATGCAGACTAGACCTTGTGAACTATAATGCACATGAAAATGAATGTTTGCCACATAGTCATGCATGAGTCGGTGGCTCAGATCTCTAAATACATTTGTAGAGAGGAACATTCTTGAATAAAACTTCTAGCCTTCGAGTTCAACAGTTTGAACGTCCATAAGCGACACTGTATGGCAGATTTTTTTTTGGTGACATATCAGAAACGGTACAGCATTCTCATCCTTGCATACCTAACAAGAATTTGCATTTTTTAACATGGCATGTGCTATTTTAATACCCATGCAGCCCCCTTAAAAAAAATCCCTTTGTAGAACTTTTTATTGGTTCTTACTCAACTCGCACAACAGATTCGGTACCTTGAATTCTCACTCGGCATCAACAGTTTTATATATTGATGTAATAGCGAAAGACAAGATGTATGAGCTAGAGTACGGCTGAACAAGCACAGATGTTTGAAAAAGAAGTGCTGTCGAAAACTCAAATGTCAAAATAAAAATTAGGTAGAATGTGGATACAATTATGGATATGTTCATGAATACAGTTAGCAGATTCAATATGAAGAATATGTGTTAGACGCACGCTCAAAGAAACCTGTTGCATCTACAGGGTGTCACAAAAGAAAATTCACACGTTTTTTTTTACCGCAAAAATAAAAAAACTAGCCATCGCCGAACGCTCATTCTCCGCCCAAAGGTAAAGCTAGAGGTCACAACCAGATGCCAAAGTTTCAACCCGATCCGATAACTTAAAAGTTATAAGTGATTTTCTGAAAAGTTCAATGGGAAAATGGAGCCCACTTTTGCCCGTTTTCGGTTTCTGGTGCCATAGAGGCCCATGTGTTTGAAAACTCCATCGGCCGCCATTTTCCCATTGAACTTTTCATAAAATCACTTATAACTTTTGATTAAGTTAACGGATCGGGCTGAAACTTTGGCATCTGGCTGTGACCTCTAGCTCTACCTTTGGGCGGAGAATGAGCGTTCGGCGATGCCTAGTTTATTTTAGCGGTAAAAAAATGGTGTAAATTTTCTTTTGTGACACCATGTATATTCATTCAAATTACTTCGCAGAACCCAGCGCTGTAGTCTCAGGTGGGAGTTCGCTGAATAAGTCTACCGAAAATGAGTGCAGACGGAAAGAGCAGTTTGATCTGCGACAATGAGCATTACATAAGTGACATGTCATTATTACTGTTACAGTGCCGAATGCTTCAAACTGTCAGTCGCATCATTTAGTGAGTTACCTCCCTGCATTACAGGGTTTGGCCCTCTCGAATGCTTTGCAAGAAAAATGATGAACTGGAAATATCTAGAGTAGTTCGAGAAAAACTATTTCCAGAATCTTATCTCAGCATCGTAAAGCATATAAAAAGTTTCTAAAGACAAGGTTAGTGCAGGAGTTGAATAAACTAAATACTTTGTTTTGCGAAACCATCTTGCCGTAGTAAACTTATAAGGTTCCCCTAAGTAGAGCTAGTCATTACGGATGATTGTGCCCATTGCGTACCATAAAAATTTAATTTGCGACCTACAATATTTACAGACTCAAACAACTCTGAATAAGTGGACCACTTGGCATTAAAGATTGGCCTCACCATGACTGTCTGCCAACATCTACATAATAATTTCCATGAACCTATGTATTTCCAGAAAATATTTGGTGCGAGCTGCTTAAAACACAAAAGCACTTTTTAACAAGTGCTGTTGTTGGGCAAATTGGTATGGTACATTAGAAAACATGACTGCGCTTTGAAGACGGGGACATAGGAAGGACAGACACCACAGAGTGCTAACTTGCAACTGATTTAATTCAACAACCTCAGCGTAGAAACACACTGCGTCACCGCACCACATCTCAACCAATCCGTGGCGCTGCAACGGGCCGCAAGTACGCCCACTCCTTATCCGCCAAGTCAATTGACTCTACACTGACACAACACGTGCCGGAACTATTTATAGCGTCAGCCTCCATAATCTCTCTAACAGTCCTATCTTTGTGCCTAGCAAGAACAGTAGACGAAGCAAATAATGGTTTGCACCCGCAGTCATGATCTGTCGTGTCACTGTCATGACTGCGGGTGCAAACCATTATTTGCTTCGTCTACTGTTCTTGCTTGGCACAAAGATAAGACTGTTAGCGAGATTATGGAGGCTGACGCTATAAATAGTTCCGGCAGTGTTCTGTCAGCGTGGCGTCAATTGACTTGGCGGATAAGGAGTTGGCGTACTTGCGGTCCGTGGGAGGGCCCCGGATTGGTTGAGATGTGGTGCGGTGACGCAGTGTATTCCTACGCTGAGGTTTTGGAATTAAATCAGTTGAAAGTTAGCGCTCTGTGGTGTCTGTCTTTCCTATGTACCCGTCTTCAAAGCGCAATCATGTTTTCTAACGCACTTTTTAACACTAATAGAAAGCCTGTAGTGGGCCACAACTTAAGCAGTTTTCACTTCATTATGAAGAGCAATTACACATATGTCAACCATGATTATAGGCCTGCACGGAATTTGTTTCTTAAGTTGAATGTGCTATGCTCTGTTACTACATAAATCTTTGCAGAGCTGACAGTGTGCAGGTTCCTGTTTTTTTTTTTTATATTTCACATGTCCCGACTGCTGGGTGTGGTAGGTACATAGGATTGATGACACCAACGTAACACAATGATTATTTTAAGAATTTGTTTGGGTATAGCACGAGCAAAGTGATCTGCGGGAAGTTATTTCTGTGACACCGTCGAACCTACATCCGCGGGCTTTAAGTTCACATGTTAATCATGTCTGCAGACTCCTTTTTGCAATTGGAACTCCATCCAACCCAAGATTTGAATATGGTTTTTTTTGCATTTTAGGCTTAGTAGTGCTTTTGCTGTTCCATTAATAGGTAAGAAGAATGCTTATTTCAAGTGGCATACCTAACACCTGGTGGCATGAGGACTCCCCTGTCGTGACGCTGACCGAAAGTCACAGGCAGGGAGATACTGCGATGCTCTTGTTGCTGGGACTACCTCCCCCATGGTCCTGGCCAGACCACAGAAGAAGATTGAGTCCAAGCTTGTGGCCACTAGTATCTCCAGATCTTGAGGCACCCAAGTAGCTGAAAATAAAAACAAATCACAATCAAGTACTTGGCAGAGCTACATTAGAATGGCTAGCATATTCTTTCGTGATCAGCACAGAGATCCTTTTATTTTAGTCATAGTCACCCCCCAGGACAAGGCCACGTAGGCACTAAAATGATCGGTACCCAATTAAGGCGAATGATCAAATGCATTCATTTAACCCTCTTTCGCCCCAACCTGAGAGATTTCTGTCAAATATTCACATTCAACTGTACAGACTATAAATAAAACTACTACTGCAATGCAGAGCCGTATAGTGGGAGAGTTTAGCCAGTGGGTGTGGCGACGAAGGCGCCGGAGAGGAGGAAAGGGAGGAGAACGCCGAAGGAGGGAGAGAGAAGGCAGCAAAGAGGCAAAGAGGAGACGACCGCCATTTTGACGCAAAGCTGTCGGCACGGAGCACTGTTATAGCTACGCGTCGTCTGCAACGGGCTTATTTCTTTTTTTTGCCTGAATAAAATCTTGCATTCAAACATGGAGGATCTTTCTTTAGGATTTTAAGCCACCGAGGAATAACACTATATCATTTTATTGCCAGAGCCTGCCGAATAAAAGGAAAGAGCCGAAATTCGGATATCGATCCCATGCCGGGCTAATGAATGAAAATGGCGGCCCTCCCCGCTCAGCTGGGAGCAGCCTAGAGTTCACGCGCATGCGCTCACGCCTCTCGCTCCGTGCCGCGGGCTCATTAGCTCACTCGGAAGGGAGACGTTACGGCAGCGAAATCATAGACTGCCAGACTCTCCCCATATATGGCTCTGCTGCAATGGAAAGATTTTCCTACCCTCGTGCTCAGCGAGTGTCGACTGGGGATACAACTCCAGTTCATACATTCGCTGAACATGAGGGTAGAGTGTACCAGCAGAGGGCAGGTATCTGGATAGAAAGAGTTTAGTTGGCGCACCAAGAGGCTAACGAATAAAAATGGGTACTACTCTGAGCAAAATGCCAAAAAAGCGTGGATCTCGGCTTGACACTAACAGCGGCACACAGTATCTATTTCACTGACAAAGGGTACTAAATCATTATTTTCAGCTACCCAATCAAACTAAATAATCTTCCCGGCTTGCTTTTTGGGAAAATTTCTAAATTTACAAGAACTATTAAGACAACAGCTAAAAAAAACAATGGTAAAACCAACAATCGAATTCACCTGCTCTTCAGTAGCATGACATGTACGGCAGGCAGACCTGCAGAATGAGCAAGCAGTTTAAAAAACAGAGTATGTCCTATGTATATTTTTTTTCATGTTGCAAAGCAAGCGCTGGAAGGAGGTTTCACAACATTAACGAAATTTCTTGCAGTCAGTTGAGAACAAGTTAGAGCAGTGAACTTGTCCTTGCCCCTGGCATAACGTTTTAGTGTTGCCCATGGAAACTCACATAAATTTGTAAATAAAAACAAAAAAGACTAACCTTCATAAAAAAAGAAATCTGTAACTTTGGCAAAGAAAAGTTACCTTGAACAAGATATGTGCGATACAGTTGTACAGCGTCCATTTGTGTGCTTAACCAATTTTGAGGCAAATCGGCGACAATGAAAACAAGACGTTTGAGTACAATTAAGGGAAAGACAGAAAGGATGCATACCTAAAACAAAAAAAAATTAGAACGACCACGGGCAGGAAACTCTGGTGAGGCTCTCGGAGCGACTCCCTGCAATGGGCCTGTGCAGACCAGAGAACGAGATCGGTCAGAGCTTGCAGCCATAAGGTGCTTCATACCATGAAGTTACAGAAGCGGGTGCAATTGGAAGCAAAGTGCATTTCATTTCTCTGCAGAACGAAGTTTAATAGCTAGTGTGCATTCATAAGGTGATACAGTCATGAATGCACAGACTTTTCAATGCAGCACTATATCACCAACTTGTTAACCATGCCGGGCAATACTAAAAGCCGAGAGCATTATTCCAAACTATCTCAGCTTAAAGTTAACTACGGCAGAAGCTTCAAGCCATCCTTGCAAATTCAGTGCACAAAGCAACCCATGTGACCTTCAAGTTGGACGCCATGGTACGTCGAGCTTATAATCATGTGTCATGCTGTTTTTGCTACAATGGCTTGTAGTGTCAAAAGTGGTCCAGCCTAAAGAGACGCAAAGTATAGACGTTTGTGAGTGGGGCCCTCACCTAGTCTGCAGCTACATTGCGAAATAGGACGTTCCAACCTGGATGTTTGCAGCCTGTAACCACACGTCCAGCTTGTGCCGAGCAATTGTTCGAGCTGAGTACTTGTCCTCGGCAGTGCCATTATTTGACAAGCATTTTTAAGAATGTTAAACATAACTGACTTACATAGAGACACCACCTACACGACTAATGACTTGGGATACCTAACAGAATACTGATATATCCACTAAATGCAAAACTATTACCTGGCAGGCATTAAATTTTTCAAGAGGCTGGGTCGACTCCGCATTAAGTTGAAGGAGTCGATCGGTAATAGGATAATACAAACAAAAATATGCCTTAGAATTTCTTTTGCCCCCCCTAAATGATGTGTTTTTGAAGGTAAGGTACACAATGTTCTTGATTCAGAAAGTGCCTCAGCTGTACAAATGCATATGCAATAAGGGCACTTGCCAACCCTATTGAAAAATATTTTTTACCGGAATGTCATTTCCAGTAAAAGTCTATTTTACTGGATTATGGGACTGTTTTCACTTCCAGTAAAGCCGTAGTTTACCGGAATGTCACCGGGTTCTTTACTGGAATGTTACCGGTTGTTTTACAGGAATTTTACCGGATTTTTATCGGAATGGCACCAGATTTTTTACCAAAATGTCACCGGATTTGTACCGGAAGTATATTTCCAGTAAAAATCTATTTTACTGGATTATGGGACTCTTTTCACTTCCAGTAAAGCCACAATTTAGCAGAAGATCACCAGATTGGCCGGGATTTACCGTGTTTTTTTTTTTCTTTTTTCGGACGTCAACGGAAGGCACTTAGAAGGAAGCTGGTTAACTGTGGTTGGTGTACCCTACCTAAAAATCCGGTATAACTTTTCGCTATCCGGATTATGGAACCGGAAAGCTATCTGGACTCTATCCGGATTCTATCTGGAGTTCAGGTTTTCAGAAATTATTCCTTTGTCTACAATCTGGATTTTGGGTTTCCAGAAACAAATTTCCGGTTCCATAATCCGGATAAGGAAAAGTTATACCGGATTTTTCGGTAGGGTATGTTTACCAGATGCTGGACGATTCGCTAACAATTAAAGTGGTTAGTCCATATAGACCTGAGGGTTCTATGCATTTATTTAACAGGGTCGATACCAGTGAAACAATTTGCAGAGCTGTAGGCAAAAGCAATCAGACCAAATAGGAACAACCAAGTCCTTTGCCGCAAAAGATATCTTTCAAGGTACTCACAATGCCGCTGGGTAAATTCCTAGACGCACGGTAGTTCAACTAATAAAACCGCGCAGGTGCACCACACGGACACACACACGTATACTGTCAGTAGCACGCTTAGCGAAAACCACGACCGCGCGGAACGAACATCCGCCGCCGTAGAGAAATCCCGGGCACACTCACGATGTCGTCCCTGATGCCGTCGCCGCGGGTGCGCCAGGCGTCAGTAGCACGCTTAGCGAAAACCACGACCGCGCGGAACGAACATCCGCTGCCGTAGAGAAATCCCGGGCACAACACTCACGATGTCGTCCCTGATGCCGTCGCCACGGGTGCAGCAGGCGTCAGTTGCACGCTTAGCGAAAACCACGACCGCGCGGAGCGAACACCCGCCGCCGTAGAAAGATCCCGGGCACACTCACGATGTCGTCCCTGCTGCCGTCGCCGCTGGTGCACCAGGCGTCAGTAGCACGCTTAGTGAAAACCACGACTGCGCGGAGCGAACATCCGCCTCCCTTGAAAAATCCTGGGCACACTCACGATGTCGTCCCTGATGCCGTCGCCGCGGGTGCACCAGGCGTCAGTAGCGCGCTTCGCGAAAACCACGAATTTGCGAAACGAACATCCGCCGACGTTGAGAAATCTTGTGCAGTCTTTTTCGCTCGCTGGATCCTTCTGAAGGCGGACGGACAGAGGCGTAAGAAGCAGGTCACTGAAAAATATATTCTTTCCATCTGCACACCCAGCTGCTTTGGAAAATATAGGCCCCCCACATACAGTAAAAGCTCGTTAATGCGAACCGCAAGAAGAAGCCGCCTCAGTTCGAATTAACGGAAATTGGAACAAACGAAAGTGAAGTAGCGGCCTTTCCTTCTCCCGACACAGCACGGAAAACAAAGTCGTAACGCTCGTGGAATCGGTGCAGCCACCCATCTGAAGCAGCAAAGTCGTCGTAAACCAGCTGCTGGGCGAAGTCCGCTGCCTCGCCAGCATGACAGGGCCGCTCAGTGGAATATCGTGTGCACGCATGTCCTTAATCCAAACCAGAAGCGTTTTCTCGAGGTCGGGATACTTTCCGGGCCGCATCCTCTTCCTTTCGTTGGCAACTTCTGCCGCCATAGCGTGCTTTTCGGTATTGCACGCTTCTTCGCAATTTCTTGCTTGGACAAGATTCCGGCGTCCGCTTCCCGCAGGATGTCACTCTTGTTTTGGCACGGTATTTGTCACGGGCATACGCCATCGTCAAGTCGCAGCTCTGGGTCCGGCGCCACACCACCGATGTCCGCCGAAACAAACTTTAGCCGAGGCTTAACAACACCACAAGGAATCGCGACGGCCGCTACCCCCAAAGCTTGAAAACAAACACGTCCGACGGAGACTGCCGAGACAGACGTGCGTGTGTGTGTGTGTGTGTGTAGGTGTTCTAAAAGAGGGGGGGGGGGGGGGGGAGGGGAGGAGAGAACCAATTGCGTGTGCGCACCGGAGAGTTTTTTTTTTTTTTTTTTTTTTTTTTTTTTTTTATCGGCGGGTCGGCGCACGCAAGGAGTCTCGGACGTCACGTGCACGTAGCACGGAGAGGAGGCAGCCGCCGCTGCCTTCTGGCCGCCTCCGCGCCGGTCCTTCTCTCGCCGTTCTCTCCGTTTCGGAGGCGACGCAGCCTCCTGTGTAGGTTAAGTTCCTAGGAAATCCGGGTCGTCTGGTGTATGAAAGTGGCTGCCGGGGACATCCCAGCGAAATCTGTTTGCCGGCAAATAATCGACCAAAGACATGGTAAATTGGTTTCGGATGAAAACGGGTGAAAGTGCCCACTTTTTTGGATCGTCAAATCAGTTCACTGCACGTACTTTTGGAGGATTGCAACGTCGTCCCGAGCTAAAACTCGCACTCACGAGAATGCCGCTCGAGTGGTCTCGTACCTGCTCCGGCCCAGACTTTTGCCTGTCGCAAATATCAAGTTGCCGGTGATCGCTGCCCACCGTTTTGGGTCGTCAAAACAGTTCGCTGCACGCACTTCTTGCAGAATTGCAACGTCGTTTCGAGCTAAAACACGCACTCACGAGAATGCCGCTGCATTGGCGGCCGCCATTACAAACTCTGTCCCCTTGCTCGTCTTGGCCTCCTTGACTTAAGCGGTTCCCCTTGCGTCGGCTTCCAGTGATGTTTGGTGTCCGGCAAACGAGAGTAGCTTCCGGTAGGATTCCAGCGGCGGGTAATCGAAAGTGGTTCTGGTAAGCTTCCAGCGAAAGTGGCTACACTGGTTTCTGATGAAAATGAGTGGAAATTAACCCGTTCCCGCCGAATGTTACTGGAAGTTTTTGCCGGATTTTAACCGTCAGCGGCTCCGGCAAAAGGTCCAGCGAAATCTGGTCACTGGAAGTGGCGGCCGGTAATGTTTCCACCAAAAAACGGGTCAACTACGCTGGTTTCTGGTGAAAGTGAGTGGAAATTAGCCCGTTTCCACCGAATGTCACTGGAAGTTTTTGCCAGAATTTTCAATAGGGAAGGCTATTCTACTCAGCTCTGTGCAGGTTAAGCTAAGTTAGAGTATAGAAGTACACGCTCACTGACACCATAAGAAAGGCTGGCTGGGAGAAGTCTCCGTTGTTCGACCTCCAGCCCGTCTGCTACCTTCGATGACGTTTCAGCGCTTGATGAGCCTGGAGTGAGCACATCTGTCCAAAGCGGGGTGAAAAGCACAAGCACGTGCTCGAGGATGCCCAGCCCTTCTCTTTTTGTCATCGGCTATACTACATATTTTTAGTAAGACATATTTTTAAGTGAGAAAAGTATTGCAAATATGCAGTCCACCTTAAAGATAACAACAGTTGCCAGTCACCATATTCCAAATAAGTGCTCCCACCTATCGGAACATCTACACATGTGGTGCGTGAGTGGGTTCAGGACTGAGAGGCTAGAAAACGAAGCGCTCACAAGGCTTGTCTGGCCCTTCCAACCATGCGGGTAAATTCGTCGCAAATCCCCGATTTCTAGACAAAATGATTTAGAATGAGGAAATCTTGTCTACGCTTGAGGTAGAACATTGAATTGTGATTCCCCCATATTGTGCGAACCATCCTTCAAACTGCGGTACCACCCGCAAATGAACTATGTTGTGCTGCGGCACGCGTCCATGCTGCCTGCTTCAGAGGAAAACCGCTGCTCGTGTTGAAGACGACATCCCACAATGTACAGGCAACAATGTTTAACGGACTAAAACAAAATTGATAACATTCAATAGACACAGATAGGCTCACAAAGTGTCAACACCATGATTTTTGTTGTTGGTTTTACTCTTGCATACAAACAAAAGTGACTTCCTCTTTCCTCCGATGTACAGTAAAACCCCCTTATCTTCGTGGCCCCTATTTCTTCTCGAATCGGTCACAGAGGACATAATCGCAGCCACTGAATTCTGCAAAATTAAAGGCTGCGAAAATTAAAGGTTCGCCAACATTAAGGGGTTTACTGTTCTTCCGTGTGTCACATGATGTTAATATTTCAACGAGGCTTAAGGTCAAGGGCTTAAGGTATTGGTTTAAGAAAAAACTGACCTATGAAAAAAATGCCCTTCTCCAGGTTAGGCACGCGAGGTTCTTTTGCACTACCTATAAGGTGGCAAGTTTGTTTCGGCAGAGCTTTTGGTAAAACGGAGTCACAAAAGTAGCTATACTTGGCGTCAACTATTTTGTGCTGCATTATAAAGCTAGAGTAGATTCCACAGTGCTTCAGCACAGCACTGTTTGTTGCGAGAGCATATGTGGTTTAGTGTTGCATCCCATTTGCATGATCCAGAGAAACTAGCGCTGACAGTGTTGGAGCACTCCAAATAATAACAGCCGACTGTAGAAGCATTGAGAGATGCACACATGCTAACTGTGCATTTCTTAAAAGTGGATTCGAGCAAAGGTAAAAACAATATGAAAACTTACGACGGCCATACTTGCCTTTCTGAAGCACGACCACTTTCCCGTCGGTAGCACCATCCAGTAAGAAGCACCAGCAACACGCCCATGAGACGCCGCAGCCTCCTGGATTGAATGACGACCCGCCTGAGGTCTTGGAAGGAGATCCGGAACACTGCTTTAGGCCAGATGTTGTATCTGGTGGGGCAGGGACTAAAAGTAAAAATTAACAAGTTTATCTGAAGCGCTACATTCCTATAGGATAGCAGCATTTTTTTTAGGCCAGTGATGCGTTTTAATTAAACACAAATGGTTGCTTTATATGATGAACCAGCAGCCCCTATTTTGCTTAAGTGTAACGCAGTGCCTAACGTTACGTCCGACGGAACCCGAAATAAAAATGAGTTACACCCAACGTAACTGTCAAGCATTCGAGTTACGTCCGACGTAACCCAACATAAAAATTGAAGTTACCGTATTTACTCGAAAATAGGTCGAACCCTATTTGTTAGACCAACCGAAAAAAAAAATTCAAATATAGGTCGACCTGTTTTTTTTATTTTTAAGAACAGGGGAAATTTTGGGCAAAAGAAACAAACCTTTATTTACATCACTCTCAGCTAAATCACGGGGCGATGCCAAAAACTTCATCACCGTCAGAACTTCTGGACATGTCATCGTCGTCCGAAGCTTCGTCAGCTGGGTAGACATCCTCGCAAATTCGCAACAATACTTCACTGACACCATTGTAAAATGACGACAAGAAACGAAAGAAGGTGCGAAGCGACGAAAGACAAACTACAAAGACGCAAGCAAAGCCGCCGTGTCGCCATGAGAAACACGCGAGCCGAGCCGCCTCAAGCAACTAACAAAAGTAACATCTTTTTTTTTGTCTTTCTTTTTTTGTGTGCGTTTGTGAGGATGGAGGGCAAAGTGCATGGCGCATCGCGTTCCTCTCCTTCCCCATTGCCCAGCAAGGGGAACGCTAGAGGCGCGATGGCGAAATCCAACGCCCGAGGAGTGCGCGCGATAGCGGCACCGGCCACCGGGGTTGTTTTCGGTTGTTTACCAAAAGCTTTTTGAAACAAGAAGCGGCGCGGCTCTACGGAAACGCCAGCTCGGTGGCTCGATAGCTTCATGCCTCCGGTAGGGTCGCAAAATTTGGTCGCGAATGTAGGTCGAAATTCTTTAATCACAATTTCCAAAAAAAGAAAAAAAAAAAAAAAAGGTCGACTTATATGCGAATAAACACGGTAGTCAGCCGCGCGACGAGACACACATTATGAAAGCGATTGGTGCGAGCGACCAAGGCGATGAGCGACGTTTTCTAGAAGCCCAAGAACCGAGCGGCGCAAGCAGCGAGAGTGAGAAATCTTCGCTGCTCGGCGCCGGCACTCGTAGCTTCTCGCCGTCGCTCGTCTCGTTGATCGCTATACTGCTTACATGCCGTTCAGAAAGGCGCTCTAAGTGCTTACCATTGCATTGGGAGCAGCCTCGCATCCAACAGTAATCAGTATTGACTTTTTTTAAGCCACCCAGGCAGGGTTGCCAGGTTGGGCTATTAACAGCCGAATCGGGCTACTTCGCCAGGCATTTGGCGTCGAAATTTGGCAGTTGGCTATGTGGCTATTTTTGGGCTATTTCAGATCCTAACGCGGTACTTGTTTTTTTTTTTTTTTTTTTCTCTTTGCTTGGTTTAAGCTAGATGTACAAAATAAACTTCAGCATGGGCATAAAGCGACAGTCCACCCTTTCTGGATTCCCAATTTCGAGAGATTTTCTGCGTGAATATTCGTGGGCGTGCTGCCAGAACCTATAAGCTCAAGCGAGCTACCGTGACCTAGATTTAGCTCCGACGACATCGCTTTTGAATTGTGGCTTATTTTTTGCCTCCAAGTTCTCTCTGCTTCCTATTGGTGTCTCTTATTTCATAGAGTTTCCCACCATCCACCTACAGGAGGCACCTCATGCGAGAAAAATATTACTAAAGGCAACTCAAGACATCCTGCAGAATTAGATGTCGCCCGATAACGCGTGCTGTACCGGATATAACAGAGGAGGTTTTTCTGCGAAATATGGAAGTTTCTTAAAGTACAATGACCCACAACAAACGACAACAGATTTGGAGCAATGAATATTCCGAACATGGCCAAGATCGATCCAGGAGCAGCCCTGTTTCCGTTGCTATCCGAGCTTGCCATCGCGCTCCCTACACTGCCCATGTCGAATGCCGCCCTGGAGAGATTGAATATATTCAGTCACATGTCCCTCACGAAGTCAGACTTAACGAAAAACATGTCCCTTTCAACTCTTTAAAACGTCCTCTATATAAAGTTTGCAATTTCCCTGGCAAGAACGAGTGCTGTAGGGACATCAACCCTACTGAAGAAGTTTTTACCCGTTTTAACACGGAATTCATGTATGAGGCAACTAAGCCGGGCAGCGAGCACGAGCGAGTGCTCATAACAATGTGTCTGTAAAAACTCAACTAGAAAATTTTGTGCTTTTGTGTTTGACAAAAAACGTTAAATACATTTAAAGATATCACAGATCTTGGAAGCTGCTCCTAAACCCTATATTATGCGGACGGAGGGCCTTCGAATTGAACTCGCACATTCGAGCGCACGATTTTTTGGGCTTTGCAGAATATGGCTACTTTTGGGCTACATAAATCTCTGGCATTTGGCTACTTTTGGGCTACACCGTCTGGCATTTGGCGGTTTCAGTTAGAAACTACCTGGCAACCCTGCGCGGCCCAGGTAGAAGTTAACATCGTGCATACATCGTTTTCAAGCATGGCTCCTCGTTCATTACTCGATTTACTTTTTCGTATATGACAAACCGCAATGAAGCACAATTATTCTAGTCCAAAATTGTCACGAACACTTGGCACGCATGCTTACACTGTAGCGCACTTAACGTAATTTAAAAGTAGAACGAAAACGGGACGAGATTCGCTTACCGCTTCACGGAGACAGAGGCCTTCAGATCCTAGGCCTAACGGCCGAATTTGAGAGTCGCCTGCGGTCCGGCGATCGGACGAGTCGAGCCGGCCGCGCTGTGCTGCCCCCGGCTGACCACGCCTGGTTGAACTATGAGAGGCGTCGTCGAGTTGAGAGCCAGAGACGCAGTAGAAACGAACCGTAAAACATCTGTCCCGTAAAACGCTGAAGGAGCCAGCGACGCCAAAACCGCCAAAACCGCTACGCCGCCATCTCCGCGACGACCGGAAGCGTGGAAGCCGGGACTGGCCGGGAAGTTAGAAAAGGCGCGGCAGCGGAAGCCACTGGGCGGAAGCTTTACGTTTCGGTTTCGCTTTTCTCCGGTCGCGGGCTGGTGGGTTTGCGGCTGTTTGCGACGACGCGAGGGGCCACGAAAAGGCGCCGAGTTGGCCGAGTACGAGACACTGCCCACGATACGAGCAACGGGCCGTTTGCCGCTGTCGACCGGCAATGCGGTATCCGCGGCTTAGTGTCACGATCGGTTTGTTGCCGTGCACGTTGACTCAAAGCTCGAAGTTATGCATTTCCGTCAGTTTCGTTCCGGCACCAGCCGCACCACTTTTTCCGGTGCATCGCACGTGGAGGCCTTTCGACGCATTCAGTGAACGTAAAGATCGTGCCCGCTGTCTTCGGTGCTGTGTTAGAAGTTGGGAGACGGAAGAAGCATCAAAACACAAGGCGTTTAGGACTCCAGTCCGGGCCGCCGGTCCACTCTGAACGAGAGGTGACGTGTGTGTGCACGCTTTGAGGAAGCCTCGACGTTTCGCCGCGCCAGACCTCGCCGATCGCCACCGGACCCCGAGTACGAGAGGGTCTTGCGCAGCCAGGAACGGCACCGAGGTAGGAGCTGCTCGTTCTGCGCTACCATGCAGTGCTCTACAGTGCTCGGAGCTCTCGGTGTCATTCGTGCTTGCACCGAAGCCTTTGTGACCCCTTCGGACGCGCAAGTCGTACTTCGCAAAGGTTTGGACGGGGCCGCCCTCACCGAGCAGCTCCGCTATATTCCGCTTAATTATGATCGCAATAAAAGCTTGCGTTTGTTCTCGGGAAAAAGATTGCGGGACCGCTCTCCGCGCCGCCAACGAGGTTGACCGCCGGCATGTTCTCACCTGTTCACTCTCTCCCGCAGCGAGCGCCTTCCGATAATCCTCCCCGTTCCAAAATGCAATGCGATCTTCGTTTACATGGGCTGAATGAATGCGCACTCGCTATCTCGATCCACCTCTGTCTAGCGACTTCAATGCGATGCGCTTTGCGCATTATGCCGTTTACGTGACCGCATATTGAATGCGGCAACTGGATTCAATGCGACTAAGTTGCATTCATGTAAACGCGGCTTATGTTCTTTTTCGACATGTATGGTGTATGTAACGATACCGGTGGTAAACGATGGACGTTTTCGTTGGAAGATGGCGGTCGTCTTTCTGCATGTATGGTTTGGTTATACCGGTGTTCTTGTGGTATAAGCATTTAGTTGGAAAGATGGCGGTCGCCTACGTCATCGGACGCAAAATCATACCAGCCATACCGAATCATATCGGCGAGCAAACCGGCTGCCAGTATAGACAGACCCGGAGCCATAGCGGTGCCGCCATTTCCTGTTATGGAGATCGCCAAACCAAACTAGCTGCAGGTATAATAACAAGAAATTAAGGTGGTGCCATACCAGAACTGTACAAGCAACAGGTTTGTTTCTTGTACGTTTTTTCAATAGGGTTGAACGCAACTAATCGCAAATCACTCTTCCAGTTTCCACGGCCTACAAGCAAGCAAGCACCAGTTCGTTTTTCCTCAAAGGTGAGCATTCCAGATACTTTATTTAGGTGCAAAGCAGGAATTGTGAAGCCGGACGAGCGGATAGGTATATTTAATTAACCGAGCTCAGAATGACCCGGGGCAGTGGAATGGTAGCTTATTTTTCCGCAATGAAACGCAGACATAATTTTGAATCTATCCGGCTTAGTGAAGGATTGCTACTTAATGCGAACTAATCACAAATTTTTATTTTGCAGTTTCTATATGGCTACAGCTAGCAGGTGCTTTTTTCATTAAAAGGTGAGGATTTCACATTCTCTTTTCAAATAGCAAGTTTTTGAATGAGGGTCCTAAACAATTAACTTTCTTTTGCAGTAAATGCCAGATCGTCCAGTTCAGGAATATGTTAAATATATTTGGTATGGATAAGCCCAGTGTTTTACTTCTTTATTCATAATTTGACAACATCATCATTTTTTTTTATTTTATCGCTCAGAAATACACACAAGAAGAGACTGCATTGCAAAAAAATGTCTTGCTGAACGTGATATTCCAACTCGTATAGAGTTTTATTGGTAGCCGATATAATATATTGGATTCCAATATCCATATTACGCTAAGTACACTGGAATTGTAAACCCTTATTGGATCCCCAAAGACACATGGGGATCCAATAAGGGTTCATACGGTATTGGATTCCAATCTTTTCAGCGTATTATGGATATTGGAATCCCATAACAAACCCTTATTGTAATACAATACAATAAATGTAATGTTTTCCAATACACTGTCCATATCGTATTGTAATACAATAGAAAGATATTGTTTACGAATATCCATAATACGCTGTTCATATTGGGGATTTTCCAATAGGGTGGGCAAAGGTCTGGCAAACATAAGGGCCCAACTTTTGCGTAGTTAGGTTTTTGCACCATGGCACTCATCAGTGCCAAAGTACGGTGCCTAACTATAGCCTTAGATGGGCGATCCTAGGGCGTGCCAAAATTTGGCTCTTCTCTGGTACGCCAGAGGAGCGCCAAAGTTGGTGCCATACTTGAGCCATAACTGCCATAGTAAATCCTAATCTGGGAATTCGGGCATGTCAAGGTTTTACGCTTCTATCGTCCGCCAGAGGAGTGCCAAGGTTGGTGCCATACTTGAGCCATAACTGCCATAGTTAGTCCTAATCTGGGAATTCGGATAATGCCAAGGTTTGGCGTTTCTCTGGTCCGCCAGAGGAGCGTCAAAGTTGGTGCCATACTTCAGCCATAACTGCCAGAGCAACGCCGAATTTTGGTATTTCGGGAACGCCAAAGTTTAGCGTTACTCTGGTACGCCACAGCAGTGCCAAAGTGTGCCATACTTGATCCAAAACTACCAAAGCAGCTAACTTTCAGGGCGCCGAAAATACACAAGGACAAGATACAAGAAAGGAGACGTGAACAAGGCGCACTCGCAACTAGCGTTTATGAAAAAACCACTCTCTTATATACTCATGGAAAACAACACAGTCATACTACACATTCATACTACACAGTCATACTACACAGTCATATCAGTCGCCCCATAAGATAGTGCGTCCCCTGCAAAAAAAATTTAAAAAGTCGGAAAATGTGCCTCCTCGGGGCTAGTAACTGATAGTGGCGTTATGATTTCAATGGAGCACAAATGTTTTTCAAGAAAAAGGAAAAGATAATGTAAACCACCTTAAATTGTTTTCGTGTTCATCCGTGTGGCAGCCGCTGTGGGTTTTCGGGTTGTGTGGCACTGGCTGGTTTTGAGAAGATGGCGTCTTACGCACCAAGCTCAAGTACCTCTCCTGCTCGGATGTTTTCGAAGATTCGTTGTGCGAAAATCTTGAAAGAGTGCAAGCAGATGATCGCCAATGTGTACAAGAGTATAAGAACACATTCCCCGGAGAATTCGGTCGTGAAGTCCTGGAGACGGCCAGTAACGACACTGGAGTGTGCCCTGTACTGTCGCGAAGTGCAAGGCGCAGTGCCTATCTGGCAAGGTGGCGTCCCCGAAGCAAAGACCTCGCAACGTGAAAGTTTCGAGCACGGGGACCGTCAAGCATGACGAGTTCACACAGGACGCCATTCGCCTGAAGGTGCATCGCAAGTGCTCCGAAAGGGAGATTCCTACCCTTGACAGCTATTTCAAAATAAATTGTACAGGCCATAACTATTGTAGATTAACGTTTTATTATAAATTTTGGGACAAGGCCGCTATCAGGGGCGATTCCTCATTCCGCGCTGCACGAAAGAAAAATATAACTCGGTGCTGGAGGCAAATAACACTTGCAAAGCGGCAGACCAGATGGTAGAAATCTGGCAAATCAAGAAGGAGGAACTGAAATATGTACTTCGTCAATGCGCACAATCTTGCACGAAAAGTATGTCTAAAAAAGAAAAAAAAAGAAAAACCAAAAAACTTTGCGCGTAAAGTGGTTTCGAACCACGGCCACCGAGACGTCAATATCGCCAGAGCAGCGCCTTCTACCACTCGTCCACGAAACGCGCGGAGTAACACTTTTTCTTTTTTTTTTCATGCGCACCACTTTAGTACCTTTGACAGCGTTGCACGCTAAGTATGAAACAGAGTATAAGACACCCTATTGTCTGGTACAGAGGCCATTTATGAACACTTGGGTGTTTAAACGATGTACTACATATTTTACAAAAAGAAAAAAAAACATTGGGTGTTTAAACGTTGTACTACCCTTTTTTCAATAGAAAAAAGCAACAATAAAAAAAACACATTTCAGAAGAAAAAGTTAAGGAAACGGAATGTACCATTATGTTCAGTGAAGTTTGGTGACAAGACTTGGGACTCGAGCAGGAATGCAGTTATCCTTGGTGTGACCCCATGAGACTGTCTTGCTGCCTTTGCTGGGGTTTATCTAACTGAAGTACCTGTACGAAAAGTAGAACACATGTGCATAACACTCATTATTCACAAGAAAATTTGTCCATGTCCAAAATGACCCATGAAGAAAATTATGCGAGGAATTTTCAGGCTGCGTTGGCCGAGTCACCTCTCGTGGCCAATGTTTCATAGCAACTTTAATTGTAGTGAACAGTTATAGGGTATATTACGAACAAAGTGCAATTTGGTTTTGTAGGAAACCATAACACACAAAACGACACTTGAATACAGTATGTTGAGTTACCTCTAAACAAACTCCAGGGTTTCATGGCGCCTCCTTCAGATACCTGATGTTGAGCATGAAATATGTGCACCAAGGAGTGAGCAAACAGCGACTTCAGATTTGCCTCTAACACCAGCGACATGACGACAAGGAGTGCAACGTGTAGAAGGTCGTCTAGAAGTGTGCCAAGATGAAAAAGCAAGATGTAACGATATCAGAATAAGATCACACCAACGAGGCACCAATGTGGTGAGACAATCTACGATGTAGAGACAGTAATCGGGAGTCAACCGACTTACGGCAGGGGATTTACTTTGCGGCGACTAAAATAAAACATTAATAAAAACTTTTGAAAATTCGAAAACGCGTTTTTTTTTTATACATTATTCGTTAAGCGCAGCCGGTAGCAGAGCAGTTGGGCGGCGTCACGAAAATCTGATACACTCGCTAGCTTTTCTCAACTTCGTACGGCGCCAGTCGGCACCACAGATGAATGGTCGGCACTCTTAGTCTACAAAAGAAGAAAAAAGTACGAGCTCAGAGCCCTGCGTCGATCGCGACTTTCGTAAAGAGAAGCTCCGGTAACACTTCGGCGACTCGTGAGCGTTAAACAACGCCTCTTCGAACGAGCCCACGAATCCAACACGCCGAACGGTTTGCGCCGGTAAGCACGCTGGGAGCCAGGGGGCTGGAGGTTGAATATCCGAAAGAGACGAGGCGCTGGTTTCTACGTCTATTTCGCACATGAGATAACAAGATAGCGAAGCTAGCCGAGTGTAAACACTGACTGACGTTACATCAGAGTACACGCAGTCGAAATGACGTCTGCAACAGAGCACAGCCAGACGCTTTCAGCAGGGGACGCATGCGTTCAAATAAGCTGCGATTTCAAAACATCATGTCTCCCTTTTGTCCTTCAGTGTTCACTTTGATCTGTGTATACCAAAGTACTCAATGCTGCAAGTAATAAAGTCGTCCATACGTACCCTTCGAAGCGATTGAAAGTGCGTTGGTTTTACTTGGAACCCACAAGCAAAGTGCGCGACGAACTTGACGAGCTGTCATCCGTCGGTCCCGCCATCGCCGCCGTCTCGCCGGGTTGGCGCGGTCGCGGTCGCTGCGCAATGGCGCAATCGCGCAATCTCGGCGGCTCGGCTAGGCTTGGCTGGATCGGCGGATTCGGCCGCTCGGCTGCTCGCTCAGCCGCTCGTCTGGCTCGATGGGCTACTCGCGGCTCGCTCGGCTCGCCTCCCTTAGGAGTTCGTACTGCCTCCGAAGCTCGAGCGCTCGAGCTTTCGCGCGCGCGGGTTGACGATGGAAACTTTTCTCATAAAACGAGTCTGTAACGTATCGTTTGATGGTGCAAATGCACGTATTTTTCCCGTCGTTTTTTACAGTGTGTGAATCTTGCGAAACGGGCGACGAAGAGTGGTGGGTGAAATGTGCTCGTCTGTGGTTGTGGATTTTGTGTACGACGTAGGATTACCCAGAAAGGTGGGTCAATATCGATAAATGTGCGGGTAAGAAGCACGTGACCTGTCAAGCCCATTAATCCTCATTTTATTGTGCCAACTGACATTGTCACGTATCGCGTTCGATTTGGGTTCCAACATCGGTAAACTAACTTTTGTTGCATTAAAACTGCAATAAACATTTGTTTGAAAACGATCACTCCAATGAGCACGTCGTTATTGGGCTTTCACATTGAACAGTAGGTCGCGGGTGTCCCAGCTAGTTATTCTGAATGGTTTGGTGGTTGTCTAGCATTTCAAGCGCTCGAGGTGTGTGTACTGTGTGCCGTACGTACACTTGCGCTTTCGATCATTGTGAATGTGTTTGCAACGCGGAACGTTTGTGTTCTGTGTATATCCACCTCCAATATCGTTCTCTCTCGTATTGCCGTGTGGTAACTCCTGCTGTTCTACGATATCATTCACGCGATGTCGTATATGTGGGCGTACCGATATCCACATGTTGCTTCACGGGCGATCAATATTGTGTTACGTATCCTCTTAGTCCGCGGTATATGCCGACGTAAATCACGTTAGTAACTTGGAATTCGTTCTGAGATTTATCCACGCGATATTGTATTCTCTTTTGGGCCCGTGATCGACGACCGATATTTATATATCGTGTGGCCGCACAGTATGTCCATGTCGGTCACCAATATGCACGCGGTGTCGTATTCTATTCCAATAACCGTAAGTTCTGTCGGGATATTGTGCTTCGATATCGTGTTGTATACCAATAACCGCAAGTTATATCGGGATGTTGTGCTCCAATATCCTGTTGTATACCAATAACCGCGTACTATATCGGGATATTGTGCTCCGATATGAATTCCCATCGTGCGTATTGGGTTAATCGGATAACAATAAGTTTTTATTGGTTTCCATCAACTTAATTGGAATACAATATTTCCAATAAGCCGAGTTCATATTGGCCTTTTTCAATAGGGATGCCTCTTGTGACAAAACTGGGCACACTTTTTGTCGCCTACAGCAACACTGAAGCCAGACAGACAAGCGGTACGGCACCTTAAATTGACGGAGCTCAGAACGAGTAGGGACGCTTTCACTGAAGCTTGTTTTGCTGCAATACACACGTGTATTGCAGCAAAACAAGCTCCAGTGAAAGCGTCTCCAGTCGTTCTGTCAATTAAATATGCCGTACCGCTTGTTTGGCTTCAGTATTGCTGCTTCAGAGCAATCTAGAATATCTAGAATCCTCACCTTTGAACGAGAACGAACTGGCGCCGGGTGGCTTGTGGGCCATGGAAAGAGAGATTTGCGATTAGAGAGAGATTTGCGATTAGTTACGTCCAAGTAACAATTTTTTTGGGTAGCCACCTACAGCACACTCAAAATTACATGCACGGGACACAGATGCCTCATGCGACGGAACTCCCTTCGTCCTTGTTTTCTGTTAACTCTGCTCACCTTCACCACTCGCCTCCAATTTCTGCGCTACTTCTTTAATCTCGATTCCCTGGTTCCCAAAGGCTATGCCATGGCTTGCGCCAGTCACGGATCTGTCAGCTCTGCGACTCCCGCTATTGTGGCAAAGACGCCACAGCACCTGGCGCTTGATGTGCTTTTTCAATATTTTGAGCACGGCTCAAAACAGGTGGATGGGTGTCTGGTATGCCCTTTGCTTATTTGCGGATCGTTCCGAATCAGAGGGTAGGCGCTTCTGCGACCTGGGCGCATGCTCGGTATTTTACAATAGTTAAAACCGAGCTCTGCAGGAATCTTGAAACATAACAAACATAATGTGCACGCCATAAGGTATAGCAAATGAAACACCCACCATCTATCTATTTTCGTCTCCTGTCCGCAAGAAGCTGTCGTATATGTAGCCTCCCTTGCTTAAGCCGTTCCTCCCTAGTGTCCCGGTTGGGTCTCGCCCTGATGAATCGTCGGTGGAGACCTGAGGAGCGGTCAACATCAGATTAGACCTTTTTGAGATAGAACCATATACTTGCTGAGAGGAAGTACACCCAAACGAATCTCAGGCATGTCATTTATAGTGCGTTTTAAATTGAGACGCATGATGTAAAATGAGGCGTCAATACTGACGCACCCCTTTTGCGAACCTAAAATTTTGAAGGCCTTGTCCCCCTCGCTAGGGGGACAAGGCACATGAATCCCGGCATGTGGATGAAATTTTTACCTTAACATCCCGACTCAATGCCCATCCCTGAATATTCGACCACCACACTTTTAGAAAAAAAATATTTTTTTTAGAAAACACCGAGTCATTTACCATTCCTACAAATGCCTGTACCAAGCATACTCGTACCGTGGCTTGTTTGCTCCGCGCCGCCCCCGAGTTAATTCGAGCTGACAATGTTTTTTTTTTTCAAATGGAACCCATATTCTTAGTTTTGGTTTGTCTTGTAGAAGCAGGTGGATACTTTTATAAAGCTTCCTCCCTATGCGCTTCCGAGTCAACATTTTTGCAATGGCCAACCCCCGGGCTTTGATTTTGCGCTCCTTGATGAATGCTGAAACTCATATAGGCGGGCAATAGCTCGCCTTGAAAATACTTGCTTTTGGTGGCCGAGAACAAACTCGTGTTCCTGATTGGCAGCCACTTGCTGCCAAGAATTGCTGCACATATCCTAAAGATTAGTCTAACACAGATGCTTTGGCCGGACAGAGACACTAAAGCCTGAAACAAGACCACTATACAGACAGGAAATAGAGTGTCTGTGAGGAATGAAACAAACAACTCAGATAGGCATCAATCACTCACCTTGAAAACACTTGCCACGCGCGGCAAAAAACAAACTTCTGGCCTTGATTGGCTGGTTCTTGCCACCAAGACCTGCATGTATAAGAAATAACCCGGTCTTAATTAAACTTGGGTGCTTTTGCAGAAGAGAGACAACAAAATACTAGTGCAAGACCACTACACATAGGAAATGGCATCCAAAAGGAATGAAACACAAAACTGATATAGGTGGGCAATAGCTCACCTTGAAAATACTTGCCCTTAGTGGCCGAGAACAAACACGTGTTCCTGATTGGAAGCCATTTGCTGCAAAGAATACCTGCAGATATACTACAGAACCGAGTCTTAGTCTAACACAGATGCTTTGACCGGATAGAGACACAGAAGCCTGACACAAGACCACTATAAAGACAGGACATAGAGTGTCTGTGAGGAATGAAACGCACAACTCAGATACGCGTCAATCACTCACCTTGAAAACACTTGCCATGCTCAGCAAAGAGCAAATTTCTGGCCATGATTGGCTGGTGCTTGCCACCAAGACCTGCATGTATAAGAAAGAACCCGGTCTTAGTCAAACTTGGGTGTTTTTGCAGAACAGAGACAACAAAATACTAATGCAAGACCACTACACATAGGTTATGGCATTCAAGAGGAATGAAATACAAACCTCATATAGGCGGGCAATAGCTCACCTTGAAAATACTTCCTCTCGGTGGCCGAGAACAAAACTCGTATTCCTGTTTGGAAGCCATTTGCTGTAGAGAATACCTGTAGATATCCTAAAGAACCCAGTCTTAGTGTAACACAGATGCTTTGGCCGGACAGAATACAAAAGTCTGATACAAACCACAAAAAGCAGAAAATAGTGTCTGCGAGAGATGAAAAAAGACCCAAGTGGAGAGGCTCGTTCTGTTTCACGTTAGTCAAATAGTGTCGCTCATTTTGCTAAAACGATGCCTATTTGCTAAAAACAATATCTATATTTTGCCCCATTTAGCAGAGTTTAATGCGAAGGGTACTTGCACACCAGAATAAGTCAGAATTAGTCAGTTTTTTTTCTTCTTTTGATGAGCGACAACAGAATCCTAAACAGGTGATGAAACAACATACGAACCCAGCAAAACAGGCTAGTTTGCCTTGATGCAAGCACAGTGCCTCGGCCAACCAAATGAGGTTCTATTCTTTATCACTTCTCATATTTGGTGGGAATAGTAAAGTAAATGAAAATAAGGCAATCTCTCTTGCAGCCGACAGCTGCAAACAAAATTCATATACCTCGATGAACGACCTGGAAATAAAATTGGGTGGTGGCCAAGTGGTTTAAGGTGTCAAATTTCAAACTTACAGACTCTAGTTTTGGTTTAAGTCCTCCCGGTGTATATTTTTATCCTTATAACTATATGTACATTGTTTTTTTGTATTTTTGAGGCACAAGTACTTAATTTATACACTTATTGACCTTTAGAAGCGTTTTAATTACACTCCATGCCTTTCTAGTACTCGTAATTGATTCTTGGTGAAAGCGGTCTTACATTTTTCTTTTCTTGCTGTCGTTCCTGCTTGCTTTCTCACCTTTAGAATGCTGACAACTTGACACGAAAGTAATGAAAAATGTGTTTAAGATGTCATGAAGATCAGCATTTCCAAGCTGTACCCCTGCTTCATGCCCCGACCATGCCACCGTACCATAGCTGAGTGCAGTGACAAATGGTCCCAGGTTTGTCACCCGACCGTATATGGGCTTACGGTGTGGCGCGAATCATGCAGCACCTATGCTTCGCGATGGAGCCAGTGAGCGAAGTGTGACACACTAGAGCTGTGCAAGCCACAGCTTGTGGGGACCCTCTCCCTGGCTCCTCCGCTCTCCGTGACCTTGCCGCTCCCTGCCGCCGTACTGTTGGGCGCTCCTTCCTTCCCCGTGACCTTCCCGTTTCCTGTCGCCGTCCTGTCGCGGAACGTCCGAGCTCTCCGGGAGGAACGGGGCGAGCGCCCCCTCACCCAGCGCTGACGTCGGAGGGTCGGCTCGCAGCAAGGTTCCCGATTGAACGGTCGGCGGGACAAGGACTTGGGAAGGTCGTAAGAGGGGAACGGAGACAAAGGAAGAGGGCTTGGGCTGCCGACTTCGCAAGGGACCGGTCATGGAGGCGAGCTCGGACGGCGCTGGACGCTGGCGCAGGGAGTGCGGGCACTACGTCGAGTGGCGGACTCGACAAACGGACCGGACAGCGACCCTGGACGACGACGTCCCCATGACGCGGTGGGGACGACCATTGCTGGGACTCGGAGAAGCTGCTATGGCAGCGGACTCTCCCCCGGCCTCGCTGTTGACCGTTCCCCGATCCCGAAACCCCCCCCCCCCCCCCCCCCAATGCAATGAGTGAGTGAATAAACCCTTTTGCCGAGAGCGAAGTATTGCAGTGTCATATTCATCCGGAGACAGGGTCTGAGGGATTCGGAGCTAGAAGATGCCCACATAAACTGCAGTTTATGCGGGCTTCTTCCAACTCCGATTCCCACAGACCCTGTTCCCGGATGAATATGACACTGCAATACTGCGCTCTCGGCAAAAGGGTTTATTCACTCGCTCATTGCCTTGGGGGGTTTCGGGATCGGGGGACGGTCGTCAGCGAGGCCGGGGGAGAGTCCGCTGCCCGAGCAGCTTCTCCGAGTCCCAGCGGTGGTCGTCCCCACCGCGTCATGGGGACGTCGTCGTCCAGGATCGCTGTCCGGTCCGTTTGTCGAGTCCGCCACTCGACGTAGTGCCCGCACTCCCTGCGCCAGCGTCCAGCGCCGTCCGATCTCGCCTCCATGACCGGTCCCTTGTGAAGTCGGCAGCCCAAGCCCTCTTCCTTTGTCTCCGTTCCCCTCTTAAGACCTTCCCAAGTCCTTGTCCCGCCGACCGTCCAATCGGGAACCTTGCTGCGAGCCGACCCTCCGACGTCAGCGCTGGGTGAGGGGGCGCTTGCCCCGTTCCTCCCGGAGAGCTCGGACGTTCCGCGACAGGATGGCGACAGGAAACGGGAAGGTCACGGGGAACGAAGGAGCGCCCGACAGTACGGCGGCAGGGAGCGGCAAGGTCACGGAGAGCGGAGGAGCCAGGGAGAGGGTCCCCACAAGCTTTACAGCCTGCAAAGCGTGGGAAGATCCCTCTCCCTTTGCAGAGCTGGCATTAGCTCACCGATAAGCTATTGCAAGCACTAGAAAGCCACAGAGTGTGAATAAAAGCGCTTCTGAAAATGAATTAGTGTGTACATTATGCATCTATATGTTAAAACTGAAAAAAGTATATATATATTTATATATATATATATATATATATATATGTATGTATATATATATGTATATATATATCTATCTAAATACTAAAAAAGGCAAAAAAGAAAAAAAAATGTTTTGCAGGTGGGCTTGAACCCAGAGCTCCACGGCCCTTGAATTCAGTTCCCTAAAGCCCGCTTCAGACGGAACAACTTCGCCCAGCAACTTCATGTCGCAACAGCAGGAACACGGGCCGCGCGCGTTCACATGCAGCAACCGAATTGCTACGACTTGCCATCATCATCATGAAATGTTATTTTTCTTACAGTATTTAGACGCACAGTTATATCCTAAAAACATGTTTTTATATCTTTAAATTGCGCTGAGAATACTAACTCATCTTTTTGAAACAGCTTATTTTCAAAAATGATCCATTTCAAACCAGAACTAAGTCCTCAGTTCTCATCATCACGACCACAGGGGTGTCACGTGAAAATATTGCATTCCTGATTGGCTGCTGCCGCTTCAAACATCTCCGAGTAGTCAGAGTTGCTCGTCCGCTTCGAGCCGGACCCGATCTCAGCAATTCGTGTCGATCTAGGGAAAACTAGGGAACAACCCGCCAGCAGCTCCAAAATTGCTGGAAAGGTTGCCCCGTCTGAAGCGATCCTATACTCTGTTTTATATATAGAGTGCAACGCAGTCAAAGCTAGCGCACCGGTTTGCATTGCTGACCGTGCCTACGTCCGCCCCATAAGATAGTGCGTCCCCTGAAAAAGATTTTAAAAAGTCGGAAAATGTGCCTCCTCGGGGCTAGTAACTGATGGTGGCGTTATGATTTCAACGGAGCACAAATGTTTTTCAAGAAAAAGGAACAGATAATGTAAACCACCTTAAATTGTTTTCGTGTTCATCTGTGTGTCAGCCGCTGTGGGTTCTCGGGTTGTGTGGCACTGGCTGGTTTTGAGAAGATGGCGTCTCACGCAGCAAGCTCAAGTACCTCTCCTGCTCGGATGTTTTCGAAGATTCGTTGTGCGAAAATCTTGAAAGATTGCAAGCAGATGATCGCCAATGTGTACGGGAGTATACGAACACATTCCCTGGAGAATTCGGTCGTGAAGTCCTGGAGACGGCCAGTAACGACACTGGAGTGTGCCCTGCACTGTCGCGAAGTGCAAGGCGCAGTGCCTATCTGGCAAGGTGGCGTCCCCGAAGCAAAGACCTCGCAACGTGAAAGTTTCGAGCACGGGGACCGTCAAGCATGACGAGTTCACACAGAACGCCATTCGCCTGAAGGTGCATCGCAAGTGCTCCGAGAGGGAGATTCCTACCCTTGACAGCTATTTCAAAATGAACTGTACAGGCCACAACTATTGTCGATTAACGTCTTATTATAAATTTTGGGACAAGGCCGCTATAAGGGCGATTCTTCATTCCACGCTGCACGAAAGAAAAATATAACTCGGTGCTGGAGGCAAATAACACTTGCAAAGTGGCAGACCAGATGGTAGAAATCTGGCCTCTCGGCGACTTATAAATAAAAATCAAGAAGGAGGAACTCAAAAATACGCACTTCGTCAATGCGCACAATCTTGCACGAAAAGTATGTCTAAAAACGAAAAAAAAACCAAAAAACTTTGCGCGTAAAATGGGTTCGAACCACGGCCACCGAGACGTCAATATCGCCAGAGCAGCGCCTTCTACCACTCGTCCACAAAACGCGCAGAATAACACTTTTTCTATTTTTTCATGCGCACCACTTTAGTACCTTTGACAGCGTTGCACGCTAAGTATGAAACAGAGTATAAGACACCCTATTGTCTGATACAGAGACCATTTATGAACGCTTGAGTGTTTAAACGATGCACTACACATTTTACAAAAAGAAAAAAAAAACATTGGGTGTTTAAACGTTGTACTACCCTTTTTTCAAAAGAAAAAAAGCAACAATAAAAAAACACATTTCAGAAGAAAAAGTTAAGGAAACGGAATATACCATTATGTTCAGTGAAGTTTGGTGACAAGACTCGGGACTCGAGCAGGAATGCAGTTATCCTTGGTGTGACCCCATGAGACTGTCTTGCTGCCTTTGCTGGGGTTTATCTAACTGAAGTACCTGTACGAAAAGTAGAACACATGTGCATAACACTCATTCTTCACAAGAAAATTTGTCAATGTCCAAAATGACCCATGAAGAAAATTATGCGAGGAATTTTCAGGCTGCGTTGGCCGAGTCACCTTTCGTGGCCAATGTTTCATAGCAACTTTAATTGTAGTGAACAGTTATAGGGTATATTACGAACAAAGTGCAATTTGGTTTTGTAGGAAAACAATAACACACAAAACGACACTTGAATACAGTATGTTGAGGTACCTCTAAACAAACTCCAGGGTTTCATGGCGCCTCCTTCAGATACCTGATGTTGAACATGAAATATGTGCACCAAGGAGTGAGCAAACAGCGACTTCAGATTTGTCTCAAACACCAGCGACATGTCGACAAGGAGTGCAACGTGTAGAAGGTCGTCTAGAAGTGTGCCAAGATGAAAAAGCAAGATGTAACGATATCAGAATAAGATCACACCAACGAGGCACCATTGTGGTGAGACAATCTACGATGTAGGGACAGCAATCATAAGTCAACCGGTGTACGGCCCCGATTTACTTTGCGGCGACTAAAATAAAACATGGCAAAAAAAAATTTAAAAATTAGAAAACGCGTTTTTTTTTTTTACATTATTTGTTGAGCGCAGCCGGTAGCAGTGCAGTTGGGCGGCGTCACGAAAATCTGACAGGCTCGCTAGCTTTTCTCAACTTCGTACAGCGCCACTCGGCACCATAGATGAATGGTCGGCACCCATAGTCTACCAGGGAAGAAAAAAGCACGAGCTCAGAGCCCAGCGTCGATCGCGACTTTCGTAAAGAGAAGCTCCGGTAACACTTCGGCGACTCGTGAGCGTTAAACAACGCCTCTTCGAACGAGCCCACGAATCCAACACGCCGAACGGTTTGCGCCGGTAAGCACGCTGGGAGCCAGGGGGCTGGAGGTTCAATATCCGAAAGAGACGAGGCGCTGGTTTCTACGTCTATTTCGCACATGAGATAACAAGATAGCGAAGCTAGCCGAGTGTAAACACTGACTGACGTTACATCAGAGTACACGCAGTCGAAATGACGTCTGTAACAGAGCACAGCCAGACGCTTTCAGCAGGGGACGCATGCGTTCAAATAAGCAGCAATTTCAAAATATCATGTCTCCCTTCTGTCCTTCAGTGTTCACTTTGATCTGTGTATACCAAAGCACTCAATGCTGCAAGTAATAAAGTCGTCTATACGTACCTTTCGAAGCGATTGAAAGTGCGTTGGTTTCACTTGGAACCCACAAGCAAAGTACGCGACGAACTTGACGAGCTGTCATCCGTCGGTCCCGCCATCGCCGCCGTCTCGCCGGGTTGGCGCGGTCGCGGTCGCTGCGCAATGGCGCAATCGCGCAATCTCGGCGGCTCGGCTAGGCTTGGCTGGATCGGCGGATTCGGCCACTCGGCGGCTCGCTCAGCCGCTCGTCTGGCTCGATGGGCTACTCGCGGCTCGCTCGGCTCGCCTCCCTTCGGAGTTCGAACTGCCTCCAGAGCTCGAGCGCTCGAGCTTTCGCGCACGCGGGTTGACGATGGAAACTTTTCTCATAAAACGAGTCTTTAACGTATCGTTTGGTG
Source organism: Ixodes scapularis (assembly GCF_016920785.2). NCBI lineage: Eukaryota > Metazoa > Arthropoda > Arachnida > Ixodida > Ixodidae > Ixodes > Ixodes scapularis. The sequence continues at coordinate 42,442,374 of NW_024609883.1, read as the reverse complement.
GCGCAAATGCACGTATTTTTCCCGTCGTTTTTTACAATGTGTGAATCCTGCGAAACAGGCGACGAAAAGTGGTGGGTGAAATGTGCTCGTGTGTGGTTGTGGATTTTGTGTACGACGTAGGATTACCCAGAAAGGTGGGTCAGTGTCGATAAATGTGCGGGTAAGAAGCACGTGACCTGTCAAGCCCATTAATCCTCATTATTTTATCGTGCGAACTGACATTGTCACGTATCGCTTTCGATTTGGGTTCTAACATCGGTAACCTAACTTGTGTTGCATTAAAACTGCAATAAACATTTGTTTGAAAACGATCACTCCAATAAGCACGTCGTTATTGGGCTTTCTCATTGAAAGGTAGGTCGCGGGTGTCCCAGCTAGTTATTCTGAATGGTTTGGTGGTTGTCTAGCATTTCAAGCGCTCGAGGCTGTGTGTACTGTGTGCCGTTCGTACACTTGCGCTTTCGATCAATGCAGTGGCGGATCCAAGGGGGGGGGGGGGGGGGGGGGGGCGATCGCCCTCCCCCCCCCCCAAACGCCTCGCCAGGCAACCCCCCCCCCCCCCCCCCCCCCCGCCCCCGGGGTTCTTCGTCAGCTCGAAGAAAAAACGTAAGCAATCGACGCGAGGGACAAAAGATTAAAACAGCGGTGGGTGGACGCGCCTGCTGGGCGCTTACAAAGTGGGGTTTATCTCCGTCAAGGTCACGGTGCGTCTTCCCGACAGGGACGGCGCCAGGAGTTTCGAAGTGGAGAGTCAGTGGGGAGGCGCACTGAGTTTCGAAGTGGCAGTCAGTGGGGAGGGATGCAGCTTGTACAACCAGGTGACCAATTGCTTTTCTTCTCAACTGAGAGAGGAAGCAAATGCTCTGGGTACAGTGTAGTCTGGGTCTGAGCTTCTCCTGAAGACGCTCCGGACTTCCCCACGACCTTGGCTTAAGCATAAGCCCGCTTTCGTCCTCGCCTCCATCCCTCACTGAGGATCAGCGCCTCAGCGCGGAATACAGAAAGAAGCCGACGAGCGCCAGAAGGGGGAGATGTTTCCTCTAATGGGCTTCATACTGCCTGCGGTACGACTTCTCGTGGTGGGAAGCTAATAAAAGAAAGATAAGCGGTACGAGGCTTTCACGGGGTCCTCAAGCCGACGCCGTAGGCATTTATTTGTATACAATGCCGTTTCAACTTAGGGTGGCGGGACATGTTTTAGGAAACGCGCCCGCTACCCCTTGTCTCCCCTTGGCGCCGTCTTTACTTTTCGAGTTAAACGCGGCTTCTGTGGATTGACGGCAGAGCTTTCGCGCGGCTTTGCAGGAGCGAATATGTGTGTGTCGAACGGAACAGAGGCGGGGCTTGCTGGTTTGGAACTGCGGCTTCAAATTCCCTACGTTGAGACTTGGGGAAAACAATCCCTTTCAAAGATGCGACTATATATAAATTAAATAGACAGTGCCTGTGCCCGTTCGAGTGAACACCGACTCCCAAACATCCATGCTGCAGTCGTGATCGGCCTTTAGCCCAGTTGAGATTCGCCGACCGGACAACCGCTCTGCCTCATCATATCTCTGCACCTGTCCTCTCGACCCCTGACGAATGAGCTAACTACCCAGAAACAAGTAAGTGTTCCTTTCATACAGAAAATATGCAGACGAAGTGGAATTGAATATAATTTGGAAGGATCCATTACTGGTTGAAGGTCTCGTCTAAGTTTAAAAGTTTTAGTTGCCAAACTGCAACATGCTTTCAAAAATATTCAACAATTATTCGCTGTCGTTCTCTCGAGTTGCATCCAGAACACGTGGAAACACGAGTTTGGGTTGGCAATGCCGCATGTGCCTCGCTCTGGGCATTCCAAATATACGGCGAACAACCGACGAACTTGCCTGGCAGCGTTCATTTCGCTCATTGCGTCAACAGTGTTTTGACGCCACGAGCAGCATCGAAGCCGCCGGGCCATTTTTTTTGCTTGTTTGCAACCTACTCGCTCCATTGAAGCAACCGGCGACAATGAAAAGTATGTTTTAAAACCATGTTTTTACTATGCCAAGCTTAATCTCAAAGAACAGCCGAGTTTTAGATTAAAACGTTTTTCGCATTGTCATTACCTGCATCAGCTTCCTCCGTATAGTTGGCAAATGTTGGCTCTCCGTACACACTCTGCGGGTGTAACGAGAATATATAAATATTCAAGCAAAAGGAGCCCAAAAGTTGTAGCCCTGCCGGGGATATCTGAGCCATCAAGTTACACTGTCTGCAATTGTCACAGCCGCTATAGCACCCAAACATTCATCCCCAGTATATTAAACTTCTTTATCTATTTCTAGCGCGCTGCCACGCGAATGGAGTAATCCCGTTTCCTATTAACTACAAAATGCCTTGCGTTATGGTGTTCAGAAAGGATAGTGCCACCACAATTTTCTAGATACTTACCTCTAGCGTGGTCACCCGAAAGTTTTTAATTCAAAGAGTTCATCGCCGACAGGTAAACCGATACAAAAGCTCTCAAGATCTATGTTATGTTATCGAGTTTAGTAAAAACGATAACTCCACAAAAAGTATAAACACTCCCCCCCCCCCTCCCCCGCCGTTTTACACCGAGAAAACGCTCCCCCTAAAATGGAGGTCTGGATCCGCCCCTGGATCAATGTGAATGTGTTTGCAACGCGGAACGTTTGTCTTCTGTGTGTATCCACCTCCAATATCGTTCTCTCTCGTATTGCCGTATGGTAACTTCTGCTGTTCTACGATATCATTCACGCGATGTCGTATATGTGGGCGTACCGATATCCACATGTTGCTTCACGGGCGATCAATACTGTGTTACGTATCCTCTTAGTCCGCGGTATATGCCGACGTAATTCATGTTGGTAACTTGGAATTCGTTCTGAGATTTATCCACGCGATATCGTATTCTCGTTTGGGCCCGTGATCGATGACCGATATTTATATATCGTGTGGCCGCACAGTATGTCCATGTCGGTCACCAATATGCACGCGGTGTCGTATTCTATTCCAATAACCGTAAGTTCTGTCGGGATATTGTGCTTCGATATCGTGTTGTATACCAATAACCGCATGTTATATCGGGATATTGTGCTCCAATATCCTGTTGTATACCAATAACCGCATACTATATCGGGATATTGTGCTCCGATATGAATTCCCATCGTGCGTATTAGGTTAATCGGATAACAATAAGTTTTTATTGGTTTCCATCAACTTCATTGGAATACAATATTTCCAATAAGCCGAGTTCATATTGGCCTTTTTCAATAGGGAAGTTTCGACTATGTCTGGTGTGTCACAGAAGTGCTCTTTCACACGTCCCAGAAGAGAATTAAATTAAATAAGACATAACTGCCATAGTAAATCCTAATCTGGGAATTCGGGGCACGCCAAGGTCTGACGTTTCTCTGGTCCGCCAGAGGAGCGCCAAGGTTGGTGTCATAATTCAGCCATAACTGCCTGGGCAACGCCCAATTTGGGTATTTCGAACATGCCAAAGTTTGGCGTTTCTCTGGTCGCCAGAGAAGCGCCAAAGTTGGTGCCATAATTCAGCCATAACTGCCAGAGCAACGCCTAATTTAGGTATTTCGGACACGCCAAAGTTTGGCGTTTCTCTGGTACGCCACAGGAGTGCCGAAGTGCGCCATGCTTGAGCCATAACTACCAAAGCAACGCCTAATTTCGGTGTTTCGGCCACGCCGAGCTTGGCTTTTCTCTGGTGCGCCACAGTTCTGCCAAAGTAAGCACTAGACTTGAGCCAGAACTGCCGCAGTAAATCTTAATTTAGCGATTCGGGGTATGCCGAAGTTTGGCTCTTCTCTGGCTACCCAAGCGCCAAATAAGTGCTAAAAGTGGCAAAGAAAGTCGAGATGCCTGCCCAAGTTTCGAATATGTCTGTTGTGTCACAGAAGTGCTCTTTCACACGTCCCAGAAGATAATTAAATTAAATAAGCGTTGGAAACACGGTGGCAAGATGTCATCACCTCAGTTCCCAAGGCGCACGGCAATACTTTGCACTATCGTGCCAGTGCCGGCCGAAAGTCGGTTCCAATATCGCTAAAATGTCCAGTTTTGCACCACCGATTGATATCCGGCAGGTATTTCTGCACAGCTGTTTTGTCCCGGCCTAGCGTTCGCGCAATATTGTGCGAATACTGTACGATGCGTCTGCTCCGTATTGGCCAAACGTCGTGCAAGTATGTGTACGATGCATATCATTTGTTGCATATCCAATCACATATACGGACAAACAATTTTTTTTCGATCGCTCCCAGAAGTTTATTAAACCACTATCATTACACACATTGTATTATCGACATATTTACAAAGGTCACACTTCTCTCACTTTGTAAAACAAGAAGCAAATTATAAAATAGAATTAACACTGTCCTCGTGCCAAGCAAAACTCATCACACGAAAAACCGCGGAGATTGAGAGGAAAGCAGGACAACTATCAGAAGCATGTTTTCAGTGTACTTATTAATAAAAGAGCAATATCATGTAACCCTTGATAGATGCATAATCCAACTCAGGCACCCCACAAACACATTCGAGAAAGAGGGTTGCGCACATTCAACTGACGTCTCGTCGTCGGCAAAGAGCAGTTTTTGTCGAAGCGTGTCCAACAAACAGATCACAAGAATTCCACGAACTCCGGTGAAAAAAAATGACTGTTACCAAAAAATTGGCATGGACGTATTCCGACCGTTTACGCTGAAAAAACACGGCCGCGTCTGCAACGCACGAAAACAACAGAACACTGAAGAGCGCAGTTCGAAAACCGGACTTACGTGGCCCGCCTATTTCTATAGCTAGGCAAGCGGCGAAAACAACAGCCCCAGAGATGCCATCAGCGCGACAGAGAAAGTCGCGTGACAAATTTTCGTCCAAACGTTTTTGTTCTAGGCGCCCTACGTAGAGAGGTCGCGCCGGGTCATGCGTTTCACTCCACCCTTTTGATTTGCTTAAAGCGGCTGTCGCGCTCGGTGGCACCCACACGAAGACGCAAAAGCAGGTGGGGAGGATTTGCAATAGGCGAGGCCACTTCTGCCGGTGACCTTGTCGCCTTGTAGTCTGTCAGCGTTCGGCTTCCATTCCGGGCCTCAGAAAGATAATCTCCTTTCTTGGTACTTATGTTTTGCGGGTTTGTCGCCATCCGATAGGCCTCAATTATTTCTCTCCTGACTCGCTCGCAGTGGCCTCCCATGGCTGTCGTGCCGGCGAAATTAGGAGCGCAGCCGGGACATTTTCTCGCGTGAATGACGATCGGATACTTAGAATCCGAAGCAGCTCTTTCGGCGTCCATTTGATGTTCTCGGAGTCGGTTGTTGAGGCATCGCCCCGTTTGCCCGATGTAACTGGCCCCGCAGGACAAGGGGGATCGCGTAAACTTCCTCCGCTTCCTCTCCTTCCCCCAAGTTTTCCCTTTTTGGTACTCCCACGGAGCAGGCGGGCTTTGAGCTTGAAGCCGAAAATAAATGTTGTTAAAGTTGAAAGATTGTCCTGTCTGTATCGTCCCTTTTGTGTCTCCACTTTCTAAATGTTTAACAAGTACCAACACGCTAAAATAGTATAAGTTCCGGGATTTCATTCTCATTCCCCAAGTGTGATGCAAACACCGCGCCACGGAGCCCTGGTTGTTTCCGCCTTTTGTTATCGCTAGGATTTGATAGTGCTCAATCCCAATGCAAGACACTCACAGAGCCACGCTCGCTTTTGCAATGCGCCGCCTAATAATGATATCTCTTGTGGAGACGTGCGCACATCAGCCTCGCGCAGTGCTAGCTCAATGGCAGCACTTTCTGTAAAGGTGGATTCACACCGGGGATGTAAGCAGTCGCGCGATCCCACTAAATCGCATTGCGAAAAAAAGTCATTAGATGGTCAATCTGGCGTGCGCGATGAGCGAGTCCAACGCCTTCGTTGGCGAGTCGCTTCTCAAAAACTCTCGCTCCGAACGCCGTTGATCGGCTCGGCCTCTCCACGACTAGAGCGCATCGCAAAAAGTCGGGTCAGCAAGCGACTGCTCAAATCCCGTCGCTTTTTGCCCGCGATGATCGCTTTTGCGATGAAAGTTATCGCGCGACTATATCGCATCGCCGGTGTGAACGCGCCTTAATGTCGAACCAGTCTCACGGCGCGTCCCGATATTGGCGTGTGTACCTACGCGCGAGTACATCTGGCACAATTTGCGTTTGCAAAGCCTGGTCCAGCCGCGTCAAAACATTCAGCCAACCTTTAGACTGGAGAAATCAAGAGACACCCAAAGTAAGATAAAGTTGCCAGCCTAATAAAACTTGATTTCTATTTACATAGGACGAAGACCACCCGCGTACATCAAATACCTCATCAGCCGAACTCCAAGGCAGTAAGCCTAGTTCTGGCACTTGTTTGAAAACTTTGGCCCGTAGCTGTATGATGACAGCCGAACTATCGGGAAGCGAAGCCTAACTTTGGCACTTGTTTGGCGACTTTGGCCCGTAGCTGCCAGATGACAGCCGAACTATCGGGAAGCGAAGCCTAACTTGGGCACTCGTTTGGCGACTTGCGCCCGAAGATGCCAGATGTCAACCGAACTACAAGGTAAGAAGCCTAACTCTGGCACATCTGTGGCGATTTTGGCCCGAATGTGCCAGATGGCAGCCGAACTATCAAAAGGTAAAGCCTAACTTTGGCATTAGTTTGGCGATTTTGGCCCAAAAATGGCAAAGATCTGCCGAACTACCGGGCAGTAAGCCTAAATCTGGCATTTGCTAGGCGATTTAGGCCCAAAGATGCCAGATGAGAGCCGAACTACCAGGCAGTCAAGCCTAAGTTTGGCACTTGTTTGGAGAATTGGGGTCAAAATACCCAGACTGTTGCCAAGGGAGGTCAGCTTTGGCTCTACTTTGGCTTCTGCGGACTTTTTATTGCCCTAAACTTCCAGACAAAAGCCAAGTTTTGGCCAAGAACTCGGAGCTGCATGGGTATTAGTGGCGAGATGTTTTGGTGGCGCCCTCCAGTGGTTCCCCCTTGTGACGTCATTACCTTGCGAACAACAATTTCGATGGTGTTTGTAAATAGCATGGTGGAAGCTTGAAATCATTGCGCTCTCAAAGCAACACTGCCAACACCGTCAAAATTAAAGTTCTTTCATTCCTCTCATTTCCGTCGATAGTATACCCTTTCCGACGTCTTAGTCAGCTTTTGGGCCAATCGTGGAAGGCCGACCACAGCGACGCTTTCGGTCGCGCACGTCGCCGATTCGTGACCAACATGGACATACTGTGCGGCCACACGATATATAAATATCGGTCGTCGATCACGGGCCCAAAGGAGAATACAATATGATGTCGCGTGGATAAATCTCAGAACGAATTCCAAGTTACCAACATGAATGGACCTTTTCCACATACCGACGGCACCAGGCGGTGGCTGCACAAACTAAAAATGGAGGAAGTGACCTACCTGCGCTACCAATCGATAATGGGAGCTACGCTACCAGTTTCTTCGCACTCTGCGCAGCAGCGCCTGCCCAACGCGACTTGAAAGAGGGGCATCCGTGGCGTCCACCCAAACGTCGTGTTTTCCTTTCCGTCAACGTTCTTTTTTTGTGTAACACAATTATATATATGCTGCAGTTACGTGTTCTACTCGCTGATATAAAGCCTCCTTCCGGATTTCCTCTATGTTTCGTTCCGACTTCCGCCGCTTGGCATCGGGCGCTCGCGCGTGCGCAGAACGCTTCTCGGAAAAGGTCCATTACGTCGGCATATACCGCAGACTAAGAGGAAACCTAACACAATATTGATCGTCCGTGAAGCAACATTAGCGGTACACATCGCGTGAACGATATCGTAAAACCGCAGGAGTTATCATACGGCAATACGAGAGAGAACGATACTGGAGGTGGATGTCAAGGCATACCGATCGGGCGGTGATTATTAGTAGCTAAGCGAATTCCATAAAGAAACCCACATTAAAATGGCACATCCAACGTGGGGCTCGTTCGGTATGCCTCTGCTTCTAGTCGTCCCCAGGGAGTCTCACGGATTCGTTGAGCGGGTTGTTCACTAACGCTAACGATGCCCGTTGAGAGAAATATGTTGGAATTTCGGCGACTTGTCTCACGGCAGAGCTCAGCAGGTGTCTCCTCGAATCAAGTACCTAAAGGGCTCAAAGAACGAGGTTGCAGACACGCTTTCTCGGGTACCCCAGAATAGTGGTTGGCAGGAGACGGGGAGCGCGGTTAAGATGTAAGAAAGTCGTCTTCAGAGGCAAAGGAGAGTCACAGCATGTTCGCTGGAAGGCAGCATAACGAGTGGCAGGAGGGGAAACAGCCAGGACTGATTGCAGATTTAGGATTTAGGCTTGGGGTGATGCGGTAAGCAAGTAAGCGCTTGTCGAGGCCTGGAGTGCGGATGGGTTTTTGACAGTGGGTGTTGGAAAGATTGCGGAAATGGCAGTTGACACCGGGAACACTGGCAGACGAGATTGTCAGCGGGTGTCGGGTAAACCTGCGGAAACTGCGGTTGGCACCGGGAACGCTGGCAGGCGAGTTAATGAGCACTATGATTTGTAACTTCTGGGCCAAGATGGCTAGTTAGTTTATTCGCGTCAGTCCAACAATCGACGAAGGGCGGAGGGACGACTCTCCCTTGAGGGGGGTCGTTCCAAGAAAGCTACGAATTGATTTATATGATTCTTTCTCGACTTCACTCTGGCCGGTCGTGGCAGTGACAGCAAGACTTTTAATAAGTTATGTCGCGTCACGACCTGGCCGGGGATGCGGCAGTAGACATTTAGGTGGCTTGTAGCTCTCCAGCTTGCCTTGAGATGTGAACGTTTGAAGCGGGCTTCCTCGCTGAGCGTGAACGGTGGAAGCAAGCCTAAGGCCCTCTTCAGACGGGGCAATTTCCCCCAGCAACTTAACGTCGCAACACCAGCAACACGGGCCACCTGCGTTCAGACGCTGCAACCGAATTGCTACGACTTGCCATCATCATCGTGAAATTTGATTTTTCTTGCACTATATAGACGCACAACTACGTGCTAAAAACGTGTTTTTGTATCGTTGAGTGGCGTTGAGAATACTCACTCATGTTTCTGAAAAAGTTTATTTCCAAAAACGATCCATTTCAAACCAGGACCAAGTCTTCAGCTGTCATCCTCACCACCAAAGGGGTGTCACGTAAAAATATTGCGTCCCCGATTGGCTGCTGCCGCTTCAAACTTCTCCAGTTTGTTCGAGTTGCTTGTCTGTTTTAAGCCGAACCTGATCTCAGAAATTCGTGCTGGTCTGGGAAAACCTAGGGAACTACCCGCCAGCAACCTCGAAATTGCTAGAAAAGTTTCCCCATCTGAAGCGGGCCTTAGGGAGCTGAAATTAAGGGCAGTGGGGCTCTGGGTTCAAACCCACCTGGAGACGTTTCTTCTCTTTTTGCCTTTTTTTTAGTATACAGTATATATGTACATATATATATATATAAATAATGCTTTTTTTAAGTTTTAACGTATAGACGCATAATTTACACACTAATTCACATTCAGAAGTGCTTTTATTCACACACTGTGGCTCCCTAGTGCGTGCAATAGCTTCTTGCTAAGCTATTGCAAGCTCTGCAGAGGGAGGGGCATCTTCCCACCCTTTGCAGGCTGTAAAGCTGTGGCTTGCACAGCTCTAGCAGGTCGCACCTCGCACACTGGCTCCATCATCAAGCGTAGGGGCTGCATGAGTCGCGCCACACCGTAAGGCTATATACAGTCGCGTCACAGCACCTGAGACCATTCGTCGCTGCACTCAGCTATGGTATGGTGGCATGGTCATGGCATAAAGCAGGGGTACAACTTGGAAATGCTCATCTTCATCACATTTGAAGCACATTTTTTTATTACTTTTGTGTCGAGTTGTCAGCATTTTACAAGTGAGGAAGCAAGCAGCAGCGAGAGCAAGAAAAAAAAATTGAAAGCCGCTCTTATAGAGAATTTATTACGAGCACTAGGAAGCCGTGGAGTATTCTTAAAAAGCTTCTAAAGGCGAATTAGCGTATAAATTATGTGCTAGTGCCTCAAAAAAAAATTAAGTATAATAATAAGGATAAAAATATACACCAGGAGGACTTCAACCACAACTACACAGTCTGTAAATTTGAAATTTGACACCATTAACCGCTTGGCCACCACCCAATTTTATTTTTAGGTCGTTTATCGAGGTATATAAATTTCGTTTCCAGCTGTCGGCTGCAAGAGAGATAGCCTTATTTTGATTTACTTTACTATTCCCACAAATATGACAAGTGACCAGGAATAGAACGTCATTTGTCGGCCGAGGCACTGTGCTTGCATCAAGGCAAACTAGCCTGGCTTGGTAAGCTTATATTTTGTTTCATCACCCGTTTAGGATTCTGTTGTCGCTCATCAAAAGAAAAAAAAAACCTGACTAAGTCTGACTTATTCTTGTGTGCGATACCCTTGGCAGTAAACTCTCCTAAATGGGGCAAAATATATATTATACATTTTTTAGCAAATATGCATTGTTTTAGCAAAGTGAGCTACACTATTTGACTAAGGTGAAACAGAACGAGACTCCCCACCTGGGTCTCTTTCCATCTCTTGCAGACACCATTTCCTGCTTTTTGTGGTTTGTATCAGACTTTTGTGTCTCTGTCTGGCCAAAGCATCTGTGTTAGAGCAAGACTGGTTTCTTTAGGATATGTGCAGGTATTCTTTGCAGCAAATGGCTGCCAATCAGGAACACGAGTTTGTTCTCGGCCACCAAGAGCAAGTATTTTCAAGGTGAGCTATTGCCTGCCTATATTTTATTTATTTATTTATTCGGTGATACTGCCAGCATTCTGTGGAACGCCCAGGCAGGAGGTGTACAAAAACTATATTCAAAAACAAGCGGAAGTAGTACAAACAAACAAACAGACAGAGCCACTATTTAACAAAGCACGAGAGTAGTGCCTCACTAAAAGTATCTAATCTCAAATTTACAACACTTTCAAGAAGCTTATTCCACTCGCATGTGGTTCTAGGAAAAAAGGATGCTTTGAACAAAGTGGTTCGACACAATGGTTCGACAAGTGTTAATTGGTGTTTTCCTCTCGTCGGCCTTGTTTCGTTAAATGAAGTGTAATCACAGAGACGCAGTCGCAAATTACCCTGCATCATATTATAAAGAAATTCCAGCCGTTCTGTTTTTCTCCGGGTTGCTAAATCACTCAATCCCGATCTTGGGTACAAATCTGAAGCGGATGACATAAAACCATAACGGTTGTACACAAACTGCAATGCTTTTTTTTTTTTTGCACAGTCTCTAACATATCGATTGACAGCTTTGTATGAGGGTCCCATACAATACATGCATATTCTAGCATTGGTCTTATGATGGTTTTATAAGCAGTCAGTTTAGTTTCAGGTGAACACATGTTAATATTTCGTCTTAAAAACCAGAGCTTCCGCATTGTTTTACGAGCTACAAACTCAGTATGTGCACTCCATGACAAATCAGAGGTAATTAAAGTTCCGAGGTATTGATATTGGTTAACAGTATCGAGTGGTACTCATTTGATAAATATGTAAAAAACAAAGGGTTGTTCTTCCGCGTCACGACCATTTGAACACATTTTTTACAGTTCAGAACCATATTCCATTTTATGCACAATGCATGAACCAAAGATAGACATTAATTTAAGTCTTCTTGATGAGACGGGTTGTTTACCTTAGCAAATAAAACACAATTGTCAGCAAAAAATCGGCTTTGTACATTGGGGTGGTGTATCTTTAAATCGTTAATAAAAATGAAAATCAAAAGTGGTCCGAGGACCGAGCCCAGGGGCTCACCCGAGAAAACGAGTGACTCGGGGGGAAAAAACAGTCAACACTAACACACTGCGTTTAGTGTTTCATTCCCCTTGGATGCCATTTCCTTTGTGTAGTGGTCTTGCATTAGTATTTTTTGTCTCCCTTCTGCAAAAACACCCAAGTTTAATTAAGACCGGGCTCTTTCTTATACATGCAGGTCTTGGTGGCAAGCACCAGCCAATCAAGGCCAGAAGTTTGCCCTTTGCCGCTCATCGCAAGCGTTATCAAGGTGAGTGATTGATGCCTATCCGAGTTGTGCGTTTTATTCCTCGCAGACACTCCATTTCCTGTCTTTATAGTGGTCTTGTGTCAGGCTTTTGTGTCTCTGTCCGGCCAAAGCATCTGTATTAGACTAAGACTGGGTTCTTTAGGATATGTGCAGGTATTCTTCGCAGCAAATGGCTGCCCATCAGAAACTCGAGTTCGTTCTCGGCCACCAAGAGCAAGTATTTTCAAGGCGAGCTATTTCCCGCCTATATCAGTGATGTGATGGCTGCGCCAATTGCACCAAACTGCGCCAAGGGACCAACCCTGCTACATATTGTCAAAATATGGGTAATCTGCGCCAAGCCTGCGCCAAAGGTCCAATTTTGGTCGCATTTCAAAACCGAAACTAAACTAAGTACCATAACTGAGCATGCATGAGATAGTCGGCGCAAACGACCGCCCGACACAAAAAAACCCTGCATCAATCGTCCATGGTTTTTTTGCATAGTTTTTTCCGTCATGCCGTCTCTTCTTTCACGCTCTCGTCGTCTCGTAAGCGTTAGTCTCGTCTCGCGTTTTCTTTTAACAATAGATGTTGGCGGGTGTGTGTGTGCTGCGACGCTAGCGTGCTGGGTACCAGCCATGACGTGACGCTGTGAAACGAAACTATGTTTTGGCGCGGCGGGAGTTGCTTTTTGAGCTGAAGCTCTCGCTCTTGAAATTAACGGCCACACGACATTGCAGATATGGAGCTTCCTAAACTGAAACATAAGGCCCGCCGCATGTTCATTAACATTCCTGTTCTTGTTTAAAACATACGCTGCTACAAAAATCCCTCTCTAACTCAAGGACTGCTGCGTCGAAGTATTGATTACCTAGGTTTTTCTTGATGGGCTTTCTTTCGAGAGGGACCCCGGTACGTGAAAAATGTGTTGTGAAGGAAAGTTGAAGTGAGCTAAAGCAAAGAAGGGAATGTCTGCACGCTGAACCCGCAAAGCACGCTTGTTTGTCTCGAGTTCAGTCGTTGCACAAAGCGACCCTGGTTCGCGATGTCTTGCATCAATGCGCTCAGCTTCTTTTTTTCTGTGTTTAGCTCGTACCTCGCCTGCCGGCCTTGCAAGCACGCGGCGCTGGACTCTTTTTTGTCGCATGCTGGCGAGTTACACTTTGCATAGACTTTTGGCAACCAGTTGGGACGGAGCGGAGAGGCATGGTTTCGGTTTCGATCGAACAGCCGTTTCGCTCGCGCGACGAAGCACTTGCACCTGCAAGCCTGCCCGAGTTGCCCTCACGTGCATGCGAACCAACGATGCGAATATAATAGCACGACAGAGGCACCAGCCGGGACGCTTGCAAATCAGTGTTTTACATTTAATTACTTTTGACAAAAATCTGGCACGTCGGCAATCAGTAAAACGGTGGCAAGGATTTTTTCGGAATTGCTTGGCAACGCCTACAGCACTGTACACTTGTGGGATGTTGCAATGTCTTTTTGGAGACATTGAAATGGGACATTCAGTACTACCCTAAGCTAAAGCAAAGCTTGCTCCAGCCTTGCGGAATGTTTGGAAAAGCGAAAAGAAATGTGTGATGTCATTGGCGTTTCAGTAACATCTTGAAAGACTCCCAGGTGGCCAAGCTTGACCATATTTGGTTTATTTCGGCGAGCAAGATTCCCTTCGCGTGTCCAGCATTTAAAACAAATATTTTCATTTTTATTAGAATATCTTCTTTAAAAGCTACTTTTGCTGCTCCAAAACACTGTTTTGGCTGCTCCGAAAGGTGCTCCAAAACGGCTTAGGCCAATCACATCACTGCTACATGAGCTTCAGCATTTGTCAAGGATCGCAAAAATCAAAGCCCGGGGGTTGGCCTTTGCAAAAATGTTGGCTCGGAAGCACATAGGGAGGAAGCTTTACAAAAGTATGCACCTGCCTCTACAACTGAAACCGAAACTAAGAATGTGGGTTCCATTTGAAAAGAAAAACATTGTCAGCCCGAATTAACTCGGGGGCGGCACGGAGCAAACAAGCCACGGTACGAGTAGGCTTGGTTCAGGCGTTTGTTGGGGTGGTCGATGACTCGGTGTTTTCTAAAAAGTTATATTTTTCTAAAAATGTGGTGGTCGAATATTCGGGGATGGGCATTGAGTCGGGATGCTAAGGTAAAAAGTTCATCCACAGGCCGGGATTCATGTGCCTTGTCCCCCCAGCGAGGGGGACAAGGCCTTCAAAATTTTAGGTTCGCAAAATTTATGCGTCAGTATTGACGTCTCACTTTACATCAGGCCTCTCATTTTAAAACTCACTATAAATGACATGTCTAAAATTCGTTTGGGTGTACTTCCTCCAAGCAAGTATATGGTTCTGTCTCGAAAGGTCTAATCTGATGTCGACCGTACCTCAGGTCTCCATTGACGATTCATCAGGACGAGACCCATCCGGGACATTAGGGAGGAGCGGCTTACGCAAGGAAGGCTACATATACGACAGCTTCTTGCGGACAAGAACTGAAAATAGATAGACGGTGGATGTTTCATTTGCTATGCCTTTTGGCATGCACATTCTGTTTGTAATGATTGAAGATTCCTGCAGAGTTCAATTTCAACTATTGTAAAAAGCCGAGCATGCGCTAAGATCGCAGAAGCGCCTACCCTCTGATTCGAAACGATCCGCAAATAAGCAAAGGGCATACCAGACACTCATCCACCTGTTTTGAGCCATGCTCAAAATATTAAAACAGCCCATCAAGCGCCAGGTGCTTTGGCGTCTTTGCCAGAATAGCGCCGGTTGCCGAGCTGACAGACCTGTGACTGGCGCAAGCCACGGCATGGCCTTTGGGAACCAGGGAATCGAGATTAAAGAAGTAGCGCAAAAATTGGAGGCGGGTGGTGAAGGCCAGCAGAGTTAACAGAAAACAAGGATGAAGGAAGTTCGTCGCATGAGGCATCTATGTCTCGTGGATATAATTTTGAGTGTGCTGTAGTTGGCTACTCAAAAAAATTGTTACTTGGACGTAACTAATCGCAAATCTCTTGCAGTTCCCACGGCCCGCAAGCCAGCAGGCGCGAGTTCATTTTTGTTCAAAGGGGAGGATTCTAGATTTTCTAGATTGCTCTGAAGCAGCAATACTGAAGCCAGACAAGAGGTAGGGCATATTTAATTGACGCAGCTCAGAACGACTGGGGACGCTTTGTTTTGCAGCAAAACAAGCTTCAGTGAAAGCGTCCCCAGTCGTTCTGAGCTCCGTCAATTAAATATGCCGTATCGCTTGTCTGTCTGGCTTCAGTGTTGCTGTAGGCGACAAAACATGTGCCCAGTTTTGTCACAAGAGGCATATTATGTCACGCACATGTAATTTTGATTTTATCCGGCTTAGTGTGCTGTAGTTGGCTGGTCAAAGAAATTCGTACTTGTACGCAACTAATCGCAAATCTTTCTGCCACTTTCCAATGCCTAAGAGCCAGCAGGTCACAGTTTGCTTTTCCTCAGAGGTGAGAATTCGAGATTCCCGAAGCAGGAATACCGAAGCCAGACGACCGGTACAGCATTTTTAATTGACGAAGTTTGGAACGACTGGGGGCTCCTGCATTGAAGCTTATTTTCTGTAATACACGCGAGCGACATTGACGTATGCCAAGTTACGTCGCAAGAGGTTATCTATGTCCCGCGCATGTAATTTTTTTAATCTTTCCGACTTAGTGTACTTGACGGATACAGCGCAGGGAAAATCAAACTCACACCAGACACTCAGGAAGACAAGCACACGCGCTGAACTTACAAATCTTTTGTATTCGACTGCTTCATTTTTCTCTTCAACGTCTGGGTTGACTTTTCAGAACGTAATAAGTAGAAGTAGCACGAAATACAAAGGAAACTTCTAAAGAGAAGGCAAAAGAACAGTAAAAGAGAAGACAAATGAAGAAACGGAAAAAATATCTAAACGAAACACATTTACAAATCGTCCCTCTCCCTCATCGCTATCATTTAGATAGAAATTGGAGCTCTTTGGTTGACGGCGCTATGGAAGGACTACTTACATACTTGTCCTTCAGTTGTGCTATCCTTTCCGCTTCCATTATTTCTCTAGTCAATGCGTCTCTACTCCTACCTATTACAGAACAATTTTCAAAATGTGCTATACAGCCACAATCGCGACAATAGGTTCCCAAGTGTCAAGCTACGACTCGGTGGGTGTTATAAAAATGCTATCTTAAACGATCATTCAAACACCATCCAGTCTGGCTTACATACTCTACCACATTAGAGTGGGTCAAAATATACATTTCCTTCAGTACAATTTACAAAGCCCTTTTAGTGCTTTTTCGAACAACCAACTTCCCAGTGTGCCGATCCGTTTACCTTCCTGCACAGGCTTAGAAGCTTATTTGGTGCTGAAAAGCAACATTAATGTTAATGCAGTTACCTATCTTTTTTAGACCGTGCGATACTTTATGTATATATGGAACAACGGCCGTCCTTTTCTTTTCTGTATTGCATTTAGGTCGTTCACCCCATCTTATTTTCTTTAATAAATCCTCTGCCACGGCTGTAAGTAATGCACTAGGATATCCTATTGACGTTAACCTGGCGATTTGAGCATCAAAGCTAACCTTAAGTGAATGAATACATGACTAATTGCTTTTCAGACCGCGTCAGGAATTTTTTAAGGTGGTTACCTTGAATTGCTCACCGTATATTTAAAATCTATGTTTGAGTGTTGAGAGGGTAGCACCTTTCTCCCAAAAGCAGGGGTATGCATTGGTTCATGCATAGTACCAGTTTTAAGTAACCTTTACCTTGCGCATCGGTACCGGATCCTTTCACGTAGCTTTGATGCTTCTTCTGTTGTGAAGGTGTTTCGCTTTGTTGATGATTTTTTGATTGTGCTAGATTGTGCAGCTGATGACTTTCAAATATTAGTCTCTAACGTTCTTTCCTGTTTTAAATCCTGTATAGATCCACCAGAAATCCCTCATGAGCTCCCCACAGAAGGTTCCTTGCGGTTCTTGGACCTCAGATTAATTATTTCGGAGCATCATGTATGTTGGTCATACGAACCGAGAGGGAAGAAACCTCTTCTTAATTTTCAGCCAGCACACTCCAAGCTTGTTAAGTGAGGCATTGTTAAATTATGTTTCACCAGTGTGCTTAAAAGTCTTGTATTCATTCACTTAAGGTTAGCTTTGGTGCTCAAATCGCCAGGTTAAAGTCAACAGGATATCCTAGTGAATTACTTACAGCCGTGGCAGAGGATTTATTAAAGAGAATAAGATGGGGTGAACGACCTAAACGCTATACAGAAAAAAAAAGGACGGCCACTGTTCCATATATACATAAAGTTTCGCACGGTCTAAAAAAGATAGGTAACTGCATTAACATTAATGTTGCTTTTTCAGCACCAAATAAGCTTCTAAGCCTGTGCAGGAAGGTAAATGGATCGGCACACAAGGAAGTTGGTTGTTCGAAAAAGCACCAAAAGAGCTTTGTAAATTGTACTGAAGGAGTCGTATATTCTGTCTTACTCTCATGTGGTAGAAAGTATGTAGGCCAGACTGGAATGTGTTTGAATGATCGTTTAAGAGAGCATTTTTATAACACCCACCGAGTCATAGCTGGACACTTGGGAGTCCATTGTCGCGATTGTTGCCGTATACCACATTTTGAAAATTGTTCTGTAATAGGTAGGAGTAGAGACGCATTGACTAGAGAAATAATGGAAGCGGAAAGGATAGCACAGCTGAAGGACAAGTGTGTAAGTAGTCCTTCTATAGCGCTGTCGACCAAAGAACTCCAATTTCTATCTAAATGATAGTGATGAGGGAGAGGGACGATTTGTAAAAGTGTTTAGATATTTTTCCGTTTCTTCGTTTGTCTTCTCTTTTACTGTTCTTTTGCCTTCTCTTTAGAATTTTCCTTTGTATTTCATGCTACCTCTTCTACTTATCACGTTCTGAAATGTCAACCCAGACGTTGAAGAGAAAAATGAAGCAGTCGAATACAGAAGAGTTGTAAGTTCAGTGCGTGTGCTTGTCTTCCTGGGTGTCTGGTGTGAGATTAATTTTTGCAGCGCTGTCACCGTCGAGTATGGTTCACCAACTCGCCCAAGCTTCCATCCTATCGACTTAGTGTACTTTACGGGGCTACTCAATGTAATTGCTACTTGAACGCAACTAATCGCAAATCTCTCTCCCAGTTTGTCCCAGTTTACACGACCTACAAGCAAGCAAGCTCCAGTTCGTTTTTTCTCAAAGGTGAGCATTCCAGATAGTTTAGTTAGGTGCACAGTGTAAGATAATACTCTTCAGGTGAGGACAGCGCGCTCCTGGCCACGTGCCCGATAAAGTTCGCTCTTCACGCTCTCTCACTATGGTTTCAAGCGGCGCCGGCAGGTGACTCGTCGACCCGTGGGCACGTGCAAGACGGCACGTGCCGCCTTATGTACCACACGCGCAGAGCTCCAGCGAGGTTGTCACACATGCAGAAAGACCATGGTGTACCGGGGTGTCATGACAATGAGATAATGTTTTTTCGCTCTCACACAGTTTTGCTGTTTGACCGCCTACGGCACTGTCAGTCGCGGGCACGGTGGCAGCCAAATGATGCAGTCTTTCGGATGACCGTCGAACGAACACTATTTGATTCCGCGCGCCGCGCGTTCAGCCCCGGCGTGTCCTCACCTAAAGAGTGTATCTTACACCGTGGTAAGGTACAAAGCAGGAACTGTGAAGCCAGACGAGCGGACATGGTATATTTAATTTACCGAGCTCAGAATGACCCGTGGCAGTGGAATGGAAGCTTATCTTTCCGCAATCAAATGCAGTCATAATATTGAATCTATCCGGCTTAGTGAAGGATTGCTACTTGTTGCGAACTACTCCCAAATTTTTATTTTGCAGTTTCTATATGGCTACAGCTAGCAGGTGCTGTTTTAATTGAAGGGTGAGGATTTCACATTCTATTTTTCAAACAGCAAGTTTTTGAATGAGGGTCCTAAACAATTAACTTTCTTTTGCAGTAAGTGCCAGATACACCAGCTCAGGAATATGTTAAATATATTTGGTATGGATAAGCCCAGTGTTTTGCTTCTTTATTCATAATTTGACAACAGCAACATTTTTTTATTTTATCACTCAGAAATCCACACAAGAAGAGACTGCGTTGCGGAGAAATGCCGCGCTGAACGTGATTTTCCAACTCGTATATACTTTTATTGGTAGCCGATATAATATATTGGACTTCAATATCCATAATACGCTAAGTACACTGGAATCGTAAACCCTTATGGGATCCCCATAGACACATGGGGATCCAATAAGGGTTTATACGGTATTGCATTCCAATGTTTTTCAGCGTATTATGGATATTGGAATCCCATAACAAACCCTGATTGTAATACAATACAATAAATTTAATGTTTTCCAATACACTGTCCATGTCGTATTGTAATACAATAAAAAGATATTGTTTACCAATATCCATAATACGCTGTTCATATTGCGGTTTTCCAATAGGGACACTTTGGGACGGCGACTGAATGCTTGAACTGCCGTCAGACAGCACTTGAACCCTCCACAAAAGTGTCGTCGGAGGAGCGTTGGAGGACGGCGCCCAGAACATGCCCACAGTTCCGCCGCACGGCAATCCTCACACTGCGGAAAGAGCCACAGGCTTTGAAGAAGATACGCTCTTTTCAAATACCGAAATAACTCAGGGCAGAAGCATCGTTAGAATCAAGCATAGCTTAGCAAGCACACGGTACACGACAAAGTTTGAAACAGCAGCCCACTTCGCAGAAAGAAAAGAAACTTGCTTACCGGCGTTTGCACGAGTCGTCCGTACTGTCCTACCCTATTGGAAAACCCCAATATGAACAGCGTAGTATGGATATTGCTAAACAATATCTTTTTATTGTATTACAATACGATATGTAAAGTGTATTGGAAAACATTACATTTATTGTATTGTATTACAATAAGGGTTTGTTATGGGATTCCAATATCCATAATACGCTGAAAACATTGGAATCCAATAACGTATAAACCCTTATTGGATCCCCATGTGTCTATGGGGATCCAATAAATGTTTACGATTCCAGTGTACTTAGCGTATTATGGATATTGGAATCCAATATATTATATGGGCTACCAATAAAACTATACACGAGTTGGAAATCACGTTCAGCGCGGCATTTTTCCGCAACGCAGTCTCTTCTTGTGTGTATTTCTGAGTGATAAAATAAAAAATGTTGCCGTTGTCAAATTATGAATAAAGAAGCAAAACACTGGGCTTATCCATACCAAATATATTTAATATATTCCTGAACTGGAGGATCTGGCATTTACTGCAAAAAAAGTTAATTGTTTAGGACCCTCATTCAAACACTTGCTGTTTGAAAACAGAATGTGAAATCCTCACCTTTCAATGAAAACAGCACCTGTTAGCTGTAGCCATATAGAAACTGCAAAATAGAAATTTGGGATTAGTTTGCAACAAGTAGCAATCCTTCACTAAGCCGGATAGATTCAAAATTATGCCTGCGTTTGATTGCGGAAAAATAAGCTTCCATTCCACTGCCACGGGTCATTCGGAGCTCGGTCAATTAAATATACCTATCCGCTTGCCTGGCTTCACAGTTCCTGCTTTGCACCTGACTAAAGTATCTGCAATGCTCACCTTTGAGGAAAAACGAACTGGTGCTTGCTTGCTTGTAGGCTGTGGAAACTGGGACAAACTGGGGGAGAGATTTACCATTAGTTGCGTTCAAGTAGCAATTACATTGACTAGCCCCGTAAAGTACACTAAGTCAATAGGATGGAAGCTTGGGCGAGTTGGTGAACCATACTTGACGGTGACAGCGCAGGAAAAACCAATCTCACACCAGACTTTCAGGAAGACAAGCACACGCGCTGAATTGACAACTCTTGTGTATTCGAGTGCTTCATTTCTCTCTTTAACATCTGGGTTGACTTTTCAGAACGTGATAAGTAGAAGAAGTAGCACGAAATACAAAGGAAAATTCTAAAGAGAAGGCAAAAAAACAGTAAAAGAGAAGACAAATGAAGAAACGGGAAAAATATATGAATGAAACACTTTTACATATCGTCCCTCTCCCTCATCGCTATCATTTAGATAGAAATTGGAGCTCTTTGGTCAACAGCGCTATAAAAGGACTACTTACACACTTGTCCTTCAGCTGTGCTATCCCTTTTGCTTCCATTATTTCTCTAGTCAATGCGTCTCTACTTCTACCTATTACAGAACAATTTTCAAAATGTGCTATACAGCCACAATCGCGACAATGGATTCCCAAGTGTCCAGCTACGACTCGGTGGGTGTTATAAAAATGCTCTCTTAAACGATCATTCAAACACCTTCCAGTCTGGCCTACATACTCTCTACCACATGAGAGTGGGACAGAACATATGACTCCTTCAGTGCAATTTACAAAGCTCTTTTGGTCCTTTTTCGAGCAACCAACTTCCCGGCGTGCCGATCTGTTTGCCTTCCTGCACAGGCTTAGAAGCTTATTTGGTACTGAAAAAGCAACATTAATGTTAATGCAGTTACTTATCTTTTTTAGACAGTGCGAAACTTTATGTATATATGGAACAACGGCGTCCTTTCCTTTTCTGTATTGCCTTTAGGTCGTTCATCCCATCTTATTCTCTTTAATAAATCCTCTGCCAAGGCTGTAAGTAATGCACTAGGATATCCTGTTGACTTTAACCTGGCGATTTGAGCGTCAAAGCTAACCTTAAGTGAATGAATACAAGACTTATTAAGCACACTGGTGAGACATAATTTAACAATGCCTCGATTAACAAGCTTTGAGTGTGCTGACTAAAAATTAAGAACAGGTTTCTTCCCTCTCGGTTCGTATGACCAACATACATGGTGCTCCGAAAAAATTAATCTGAGGTCCAAGACCCGCAAGGAACCTTCTGTGGGGAGCTCATGGGTGATTTCTAGTGGATCTATACAGGATTTAAAACAAGAAAGAACGTTAGAGACCAGTATTTGAAAGTCATTAGCTGCACAATCTAGCACAATCAAAAAATCATCAACAAAGCGAAACACCTTCACAACAGTAGAAGCATCTAAGCTACGTGAAAGGATCCAGCCCTGATGCGCGAGGTATAGGCTACTCAAAACTGGTACTATGCATGAACCAATGCATACCCCTGCTTTATGGAGAAAGGTGCTACCCTCCCAACATGCAAACATAGCTTTTAAATATAGGGTGAGCAATTCAAGGAAACCACCTTGGGAAATTCCTGACACGGTCTGAAAAGCAATAAGTCTTGTATTAATTCACTTAAGGTTAGCTTTGATGCACAAATCGCCAGGTTAAAGTCAACAGGATATCCTAGTGCATTACTCACAGCCGTGGCAGAGGATTTATTAAAGAGAATCAGATGAAGTGAACGACCTAAACGCAATACAGAAAAGAAAAGGACGGCCGTTGTTCCATATAAACATAAAGTTTCGCACGGTCTAAAAAAGATAGGTAACTGCATTAACATTAATGTTGCTTTTTCAGCACCAAATAAGCTTCTAAGCCTGTGCAGGAAGGTAAACCGATCGGCACACCAAGAAGTTGGTTGTTCGAAAAAGCACCAAAAGAGCTTCGTAAAATGTACTGAAGGAGACGTATATTCTGTCCCACTCTCATGTGGTAGAGAGTATGTAGGTCAAACTAGAAGGCGTTTGAATGATCGTTTAACCGCTCATTCACAGTGGAAGCAGATCCGCGTTCGCAAAGCGGTCGCGAACGCGGTTGTATAAAGATCCAGTGCAATTGCACGCGCACTCGATGACATCAAATGCGCGTGCAATTGTACTGGATCTTTATAAGACCGCGTTCGCAACCACTTTGCGAACGCGGATCCGCTTCCAGTGTGAATGAGCGGTAAGAGAGCATTTTTATAACCGCCACCAAGTCGTAGCTGGACACTCGGGAATCCATTGTCGCGATTGTGGCTGTATAGCACATTTTGAAAATTGTTCTGTAATAGGTAGGAGTAGAGACACATTGACTAGAGAAATAATGGAAGCGGAAAGGATAGCACAGCTGAAGGACAAGTGTATAAGTAGTCCTTCTATAGCGCTGTCGACCAAAGAGCTCCAATTTCTATCTAAATGATAGCGATGAGGGAGAGGGACGATTTGTAAAAGTGTTTCGTTTAGATATTTTTTCTGTTTCTTCATTTGCCTTCACTTTTACTGTTCTTTTGCCTTCTCTTTAGAATTTTCCTTTGTATTTCGTGCTACTTCTACTTATCACGTTCTGAAAAGTCAACCCAGACGTTGAAGAGAAAAATGAAGCACTCAAATACACAAGAGTTGTCAGTTCAGCGCGTGTGCTTGTCTTCCTGAGTGTCTGGTGTGAGATTGATTTTTCCTGCACTGTCACAGTCAAGTACACTAAGTTCGAAAGATTAAAAAAATTACATGCGCGGGACATAGATAACCTCTTCCGACGTAACTGGACATATGTCAATGTCGCTCGCGTGTATTACAGAAAAATAAGCCTCAATGCAGGAGCCCCGGTCGTACTAAGCTTCGTCAATTAAAAATGCTGTACAGGTTGTCTGGCTTCAGTATGCCTGCTTCGGGAATCTGGAATTTTCACCTCTGAGGAAAAGCAAACTGGGACCTGCTGGCTCTTAGGCCTTGACAACTGCCAGAAAGATTTGCAATTAGTTGCGTCCAAGTACCAATTTCTTTGACCAGCCACCTACAGCACACTAAGCTGGATAAAATCAAAATTACACGTGCGTGACATAATATGACTCTTGCGACAAAACTGGGCGCATGTTTTGTCGCCTATAGCAACACTGAAGCCAGACAGACAAGCGATACGGCATATTTAATTGACTGAGCTCAGAACAACAGGGGACACTCTCACTGAAGCTTGTTTTGCTGCAATACACACATGTATTGCAGAAAAACAAGCTTCAGTGAAAGTGCCCCCAGTCGTTCTGAGTTCTGTCAATTAAATATGCCGTACCGCTTTTCTGGCTTCAATACTGCTGCTTCAATACTGCTGCTTCAGAGCAATCTAGAAAATCTAGAATCCTCACCTTTGAACAAGAATGAACTGGCGCCTTCTGGCTTGTGTGCCCTGGAAACTGCAAGAGATTTGCGATTAGCAACGTCCAAGTAACAATATTTTTGAGTAGCCAACTACAGCACACTCAAAATTATACGCACGGGACATAGATGCCTCATGCGACGAACTTCCTTCATCCTTGTTTTCTGTTAACTCTGCTCACCTTCACCACCCGCCTCCAATTTCTGCGTTACTTCTTTAATCTCGATTCCCTGGTTCCCAAAGGCCATGCAATGGCTTGTGCCAGTCACGGGTCTGTCAGCTCTGCAACCGGCGCCATTGTGGCAAAGACGCCAAAGCACCTGGCGCTTGATGTGCTCATTTATATTTTGAGCATGGCTCAGAACAAGTGGATGGGTGTCTGGTATGCCCTTTGCTTATTTGCACATCGTTTCGAATCGGAGGGCAGGCGCTTCTGCAATCTGAGCGCATGCTCGGTTTTTTACAATAGTTGAAATTGAACTCTAAAGAGAATCTTCAATCATAACAAACAAAATGTGCATGCCAAAAGGCATAGCAAATGAAACACTCACCATCTATCTATTTTCATTTCTTGTCCGCAAGAAGCTGTCGTATATGTAGCCTCCCTTGCTTAAGCCGCTCCTCCCTAGTGTCCCGGTTGGGTCTCGTCCTGATGAATCGTCGGTGAAGACCTGAGGTGCAGTCAACATCAGATTAGACCTTTTGAGACAGAACCATATACTTGCTGGGAGGAAGTACACCCAAACGAATTTTAGACATGTCATTTATAGCGAGTTTTAAAATGAGAGGCCTGATGTAAAATGAGACGTCAATACTGACGCACCCCTTTTGCGAACCTAAAATTTTGAAGGCCTTGTCCCCCTCGCTAGGGGACAAGGCACATGAATCCCGGCATGTGGATGAAATTTTTACCTTAACATCCCGACTCAATGCCCATCCCCGAGTATTCGACCACCACACTTTTAGAAAAAGATAACTTTTTAGAAAACACCCAGTCATCGACCACATCTACAAAAGCCTGAACCAAGCCTACTCTTACTGTGGCTTGTTTGCTCCGTGCCGCCCCCGAGTTAATTCGGGCTGACAATGTTTCTTTTTTTTTTTTTCAAATGGAACCCACATTCTTAGTTTCGGTTTCACTTGTAGAGGCAGGTGGATACTTTTGTAAAGCTTCCTCCATATGCGCTTCCGAGTCACCATTTTTGCAATGGCCAACCCCTGGGCTTTGATTTTTGCGCTCCTTGACAAATGCTGAAACACACGTAGCAGTGATGCGATTGGCCAAAGCCGTTTTGGAGCACCTTTCGGAGCAGCCAAAACAGTGTTTTGGAGCAGAAAAAGTGGCCTTTGGAGCAGCCGAAACAGTGTTTTGGAGCAGCAAAAGTAGCTTTTAAAGTAGATATTCTAATAAAAATAAAAATATTTGTTTTAAATGCTGGACACCCGAAGGGAATCTTGCTTGCCGAAATAAACCAATTATGGTCAAGTTTGGCCACCTGGGAGTCTTTCAAGATGTAACTGAACTGCCAATGACATGACACATTTCTTTTTGCTTTTCAAGACATTCTGCAAGGCTGGAGCAAGCTTTGCTTTAGCTTAGGGTAGTAATGAATGTCCAATTTCAATGTCTCCAAAGAGACATTGCGACATCCCACAAGTGTACAGTGCTGTAGGCGTTGCCAAGCAATTCCGAGAAACCGCTTGCTACCGTTTTACTGATTAACGACGTGCCAGATTTTCGTCAAAAGTAATTAAATGTAAAACAATGAATTGCAAGCATCCAGGCTGGTGCCTCTGTCATGCAATTATGTTTGCATCGTTGGTTCGCATGCATGTGAGGGCAACTCCGGCAGGCTTGCAGGTGCACGTGATTCATCGCGCGAGCGAAACGGCTGTTCGATCGAAACCGAAACCATGCCTCTCCGCTCCGTCGCCAACTGGTTGCCAAAAGTCTATGCAAATTGTAACTGCCCAGCATGCGACAAAACAGAGTCCAGCGCCGCATGCTTGCAAGGCCGGCAGGCGAGGTACGAGCTAAACACAGAAAAAAAGAACCTGAGCGCATTGATGCAAGACATTGCGAGCCAGGGACGCTTTGTGCAACGACTGAACTCGAGACAAACAAGCGTGCTCTGAGGGTTCAGCGTGCAGACATTCCCTTCTTTGCTTTAGCTCACTTCAACTTTTCTTCACGACACATTTTTCACGTACCGGGGTCCCTGTCGAAAGAAAGCCCACCAAGAGAAACCTAGGTAATCAATACTTCGAGACAGCAGTCTTTGAGTTAGAGAAGGATTTTTGTAGCAGCGTATGTTTTAAACAAGAACATGAATGTTGATGAACATGCGGCGGTCCTTATGTTTCAGTTTAGGAAGCACCATATCTGCAATGTAGTGTGGCCATTGATTTCAGGAGCGAGAGCTTCAACTCAAAAAGCAACTCCCGCCGCGCCGAAACATAGTTTCGTCTCACAGCGTCACGTCATGGCTGGTACCCAGCACGCTAGCGTCGCAGCACACACACACACCGCCATCTATCGTTAAAAAAAAACGAGAGACGAGACTAACGCTTACGAGACGACGAGAGCATGAAAGAAAAGACGGCATGGCGGAAAAAAACCATGCAAAAAAACCATGGACGATTGATGCAGGGTATTTTGTTTCGGGCGGCCGTTTGCACCACCTAGCTCATGCATGCTCAGTTACGGTACTTAGCTAAGTTTCAGTTTTGAAAGGCGACCAAAATTAGCCCTTTGGCTCAGGCTTGGCGCAGATTACCCATATTTTGGCAAAATGTAGCAGGATGTAGCAGGGTTAGCCCCTTGGCGTAGTTTGGCGCAATTGGCGCAGCCATCACATCACTGATATAGGCGGGCAATAGCTCACCTTGAAAATACTTGCTCTTGGTGGCCGAGAACAAACTCGTGTTCCTGATCGGCAGCCATTTGCTGCAAAGAATACCTGCGCATATCCTAAAGAAACCAGTCTGAGTCTAACACAGATGCTTTGGCCGGACAGAGACAGAAAAGTCTGATACAAACCACAAAAAGCAGGAAATAGTGTCTGCGAGAGATGAAAACAGAACCAGGTGCAGAGGCTCGTTCTGTTTCACCTTAGTCAAATAGTGTAGCTTATTTTGCTAAAACAATGCATATTTGCAAAAAAATGTAAATATATATTTTGCCCCATTTAGCAGAGTTTACTGCCAAGGGTACCTGCACACCAGAATAAGTCAGACTTAGTCAGTTTTTTTTTTTTTCTTTTGATGAGCGACAACAGAATCCTAAACGGGTGATGAAACAAAATATAAGCCTACCAAGCCAGGCTAGTTTGCCTTGATGCAAGTACAGTGCCTTGGCCGACAAATGAGGTTCTTTTCTTGGTCACTTGTCATATTTGGTGGGAATAGTAAAGTAAATGAAAATAAGGCTATCTCTCTTGAAGCCGACAGCTGCAAACGAAATTCATATACGTCGATAAACGACCTAAAAATAAAATTGGGTGGAGGCCAAGTGGTTTATGGTGTCAAATTTCAAATTTACAGACTGTGTAGTTCTGGTTTAAGTCCTCCTGGAGTATATTTTTATCCTTGGTAATTATATTTAAATTGTTTTGTTTTCTTTTTATTTTTGAGGCACTAGCACATAATTTATATGCTAATTCACTTTTAGAAGCATTTTAAGAATACTCCACGGCTCCCTAGTGCTCGTAATAAATTCTCAATTAGAGCGGTTTTAAACTTTTTTCTTGCTCTTGCTGCTGCTTGCTTCCTCACCCTTAAAATGCTGACAACTCGACACAAAAGTAATAAAAAAAATGTGCTTCAAATGTGATGAAGATGAGCATTTCCAAGTTGTACCCCTGCTTCATGCCCTGACCATTCCACCATACCATAGCTGAGTGCAGCGACGAATGGTCCCAGATGCAGGTGCTCTGACCCGACTGTATATAGCCTTACGGTGCGGCGCGACTCATGCAACCCCTATGCTTGATGATGGAGCCAGTGTGCGAGGTGCTACCTGCCAGAGCTGTGCAAGCCACAGCTTTACAGCCTGCAAAAGGTGGGAAGATGCCCCTCCCGTTGCAGAGCTTGCAATAGCTCAACAAGAAGCTATTGCAAGCACTAGGGAGCCACAGTGTGTGAATAAAAGCACTTCTTAATGTGAATTAGTGTGTAAATTATGTGTCTATGCGTTAAAACTTAAAAAAAAGTATTATTTATAAATATAAATATATATGATGATTGAAGCTTGTGGGCCGGTGATTATTGAAATACACATGAAAGATCCATGGACTGAACAAAAACAAGGAAAGGTTTATTGACGTTTCGTGAGGAGGCCTGTCTTCTTCAGAATGACGGGCGGGGGAGATCGGTACAATTTTTCTTTAATCCCGCCAAAAAAAAAAAAAAAGTTTTTAGTTCGGCAAGGGCACGGCGTAAGATAATACTTTCCGGGTGGGGGAGAGCACGCTCCCCGCGGCGTGCGAACAAAGGTCTCCCTTCACTCTCTCTCTCACTACGGATTCCATCGGCGCCGGCAGACGGCCCGTCGACCCGTGGGCACGTACAGCCTCGCCGTCTGGCCACTACAATTTAATTATTGGGTTCGCTTTAAGATTTAGATGTCAATGACTTGAAGTGGCGTGAGTATGCCGGGATCTTCGTTAATCCCTCTTCGCAGTGTGTTGAACTCACGAATTAGGAATGATTCCTTCTGTTCCCGCTTGCGATGTGTACCAAATCCGGATTCTAAAACTGTGACAGGTAATTTCTCAAACGAGTGATCTTTTAGTTTTAGGTGTTTTGAGAGTGCCAGAATGGGCTTTCTTTCGGTGTCAGATCTATGATTATTGAACCTCACCCGAAATGGAGATTTTGTTTGGCCCACGTACTGCATGTGACATTCCCCACACTCCAGTAAATATACAACGTTGGCGGTAGAGCAGTGTAGATCACCCCGAATTCGAAAGGTGAAGTTTGATCCCGTGCTCCTAGCTGTCTCGGTGGGGGAGACGTGCGAGCAAACCTCACATCGCGGACGCACGCATGGTTGGCTCCCAATGCTCTCCACCGGCGTGGTCCTGGCCCTCAGAATCATGTATTATAGGTTTCTAGGACGTCTGAATACAACGCGTGGTGGGGAAGGAATTATATTTCTCAGCCTTTCGCTCTGTTGGATAATATTAAAATGTCTTTTTAGAATGTTGTTAATGTTGGGCGTGTTGTTTGAATACATTAAGACTAAGTTAGTTTTACGATTCTCCCTTCGGTCCGGCGGCGTGCCAGTTAGCAGTTTATCGTGGCCTAGTGCCCTGGCTCTCTCGATTGCGCAGTCAACGACGGGTTCACACTAAACAAAAATATACCCAGATGGGAGTACATCGCTTGTCCTCTAGCGCATTCCCTTATGGGAGGTTTTTATACTCTGCAGGATGGGAGTTCAGAATGAACTCCCACGCAGGCCAGAGTTTTTGGGGGGGTGCAAGGGAGTATGTACAGAACTCCCAGCAGTACGGGAGTCTGTTCATGGATCAATGGGAGTATTTATTTACTTCCATCAGAGTGTTCCTATGTGGATCCAAGGGAATATTCTTTCACATCCTTATGGGAGTTTTTACGTGGACTCACGGGAATGTTCCTTTACATCCACCTGGGAGTTCTTACGTGGATCCACGGGAGTATTCTTTCACATCCATATGGGAGTTTTTACGTGCACTTATGGGACTATTTTTTCACATCCATATGGGAGTTTTTACGTGCATTTATGGGACCATTTTTTCACATCCATATGGGAGTTTTTACGTGCATTTATGGGACTATTTGTGCACATCCATATGGGAGTTTTCACATGCATTTATGGGACTATTTTTTCACATCCATATGGGAGTTTTTACGTGCACTTATGGGACTATTTTCTCACATCCACCTGGGAGTTACTGCCGGGACCTAAGGGAGTATTCTTTCACATTTATTTGGGAGTTAGTACGTGGACCCGCGGGAGTCTTCTTTCACATCCTCCTAGGAGTTGTATACCTACGGGGGTATTCCTTCGCATCCATCTAGGAGTTTCTTCAAAGCAGGAAGTGTGGAAGGAAAGTCATAAGCAGGTAGCATCATGCACGAAATAAATTTATTGCACTATGAATATTTTTTGCACATGTCGTGTAACAAGAGCCCATTTTGCCTTGGGCGCAAACTGGCTTACACCCTGTTAGACGGCCATTTAAATGGCCTTCAGAGCAAACTCCTCAAAAAATGCCTGCGAACACCAAAGGGCACAGGCAGAGCCGAGATTGTGAACTGATTCACCGATTCTTTGAAGGAATTCATTCCGAAAGCCATTTAAATGCCCGACTGACAGGGGTATTTATTACAATGTAGGGTACGCTAGGCTAACTGTGGTACACAAGCCACGGTTGCTCTGTAGAAATTTATCAATTCCAGTGCCTTTACCCGTGGCTTCATGTAGCAGTCGGCAAAACCACGTTCAATGAAAGTCAGCATCTTATGTGCCTTCTTTACATAGTGGATGTGGAAAATCCAGTAGACGGCAATGAGGTACGCCACATCCTGATGGAGCCATACCATAAGTACAAAGTTCTTCCTTAATCAGTCCTAAAAT
This sequence comes from Ixodes scapularis, assembly GCF_016920785.2. Classification (NCBI taxonomy): domain Eukaryota; kingdom Metazoa; phylum Arthropoda; class Arachnida; order Ixodida; family Ixodidae; genus Ixodes; species Ixodes scapularis. The sequence continues at coordinate 42,411,608 of NW_024609883.1, read as the reverse complement.
ATTGAAATAAATTACCTCAAACTTGACAGAATTCGATAAAACATAATATGAGAGTCACAGATTTTTCACCTCAGCTTATTTATGTTAAACACTCTGACTGCTCCCTCTTAAACGTCGCAGCTTGCTCGTTATATGTTGTAGCGGCAGATGCAATTACTCTTCCTGCAATCAGTCCGCTGTTGGCCATTCTCTTTCCTGCGTAGTGCTGGAAGGGACCTGTAACCAAAAAAGCACAAGCATTTAAGTTAAAATGTACTCACAATCAACACAACAGATGTTTCCGACGTTATCGTATGAACCTTGCAAACCAGGTGGGGAGTGGACTTCTCTCAAAAAGTGAATTGAAGACAGTTTCTTCAAAGCAATATCAATACTACTGATATTGAAAATATGGTAAAAGGGCAGAGTGGTTTTAAAGTGATATAGCAACGAAATTGTAGTGCCTATTTTATTGTCTAAATGTCAACCATGTTTTTCCATACAGTGGAGACACCAATTTTTTGCTCAAAAAGACACAAAACATTTAAAACTAGTGTCTCAGAAGATCTCCCGATATGCATCACGTTCGTGACGTCTGGTTCTCCTTCAGTCAAGGCTATATGGGAGCTGGCGTGGCTGTGAGCTTCGCCACTTGATGACGTCAATGCACTACAAGCTGGTCGTTCGAGTTGTCCCTCCTCGCTCTCCGCAGGAGTTGAATAGGCACGGGAGAAAAAAGAAAACCGGTTCAGCCAAGTTAGACAGGGCTCAGGCGCACACAGCCTGCCACCATGCTCCCGTGTAGTGGTGCTGCTTCTATGTGGTGTGACGTGACAGTATTTGGTTGATTTAAATAATGTTTCGGAGTCTTTTTTAGCAAAAAAAAAATTGGTGTCTCCATGGTGTGGGCAGAACATGGTTAACATTTAGACAATACAATTAGTGCTAAAATTTTGTTGTAATAACCTTTAAAAAAAAAAGAAAGAACAAGGTACACCCTTATTTTCAACAGTTCACACCAAACACGTTTATAACTATCTACCTTTCTGTGCTAGTTTCCTTTTCCATCGTTTCATAGTGTCAGTAACTTTAAGAGTGAGTGACAGTCCTGCAAAAATGTCATCAAGCATGTAAAAATTTTCAAAGCCGGAAAAATTGACAGCTTATTGCAAGCTTTTAAAAAGTCAAACCAAACAAAACGACCTATTGCAAAAACTGTAGGATACCTGTCTTGCTGCATGTAAGTTTAAGAAATTGAAATTAGTATACATTTCTAGCGATTTACTCCTACAAACTATAATTTTCTTCACTCTCACACAATCACTAGGCAGAAGAAGCAAAAGCCCTCCCATTATCATAATCGTGTGCACTGCAAACATGCAAGAGTTATCAACTTTTTGAGAAACGACTATAAGGGATAGCTCACATATACGGCACACAGCTAAATCAACAGTAAAACAGTGCTGACTTGAACTTAACTTAGTACTGATACAGCAGTATATGAGCATCAGATCATTAACAAAGAGCAAAGTCAGCACAATTCCCAGCACTTACTAATAGTACTGCACTATTATAACGCCCCGAATCTGGGTGAACCCTTTCAAATCACCGCATAAATTGGCTTCACAATGTATCGCACTACGATTTACCAGAGAGGTGCCTGAAGGTGGTGAAAGCATCGCAGAAAAAATTTCAAAGAATGAACTTACCCGAGTAAAAAGTAAAAAAACTGGTTTGGCTACCTATGGCACCAGTGTGCTAGTATATGCGCACCCTCCGACTGGCACAACAACCGACAGATGGCGGCAACGGCACCGACGCTTTATGGCAGCTCGGTAGCTCCACGGTCACGCCAAAAGCACACCACGTGTAGCTGAAATTACTCAACGAACCATCGGTTTGATTATTTTTGTGTCCATTTAATGTGATTTATTGGGGGTGAACATAAAATAATGTTCTGACAATTATAGCACCGAAAAAGTGTGTACCATTTATGACTCAAAAAGGTTGTCTGATTTTGGTGTGACTGGGCGGCTGCTGAGCAGCTACAAGCCACTAGGGTTGATGTCGCCATCTGTCAGTTATTGAGCCAGTCAAAGGGTGCACAGTTAGCAGACGGGCGCCAAAGGCAGAAAAAAAATAGTCATTTTTTTACCTTTTACTCAGGTAAGTTTGTTCTTCGAGCTTTTGATGCAGTGATTCCATTACCTTCGGGCACCTCTGTCGTAAATCGTAGCGTGATGCATCCCCAAACCGACTTAATGCAGTACTTTAAAAGCTTCACCAAGATTAAGAACTTGGCAGCACAGGTGTAGTGTATATGTGAACAGGTCTTTAAGGAAAGGAACAGAAATTTAGATTTCACAAAATAAGGTAGCAGGAGTGTTCAACGGGGCGCCACCAACCCCTAAACACCACTCATAAAGCAATATCTCGAACGGATAGCCATATTTTTGTAAAATAAGGATGCGATGAGTGAGAATCGCGACATCTTGTTTCCTGCAGAATAGTTGAGGAGGGGGGGAAACGGCCTTGCTTCTTTCCCTTTTCGCGTCCTTGCGGAGTCAAAGTGAGAAGAGGAGGAAACCAGAATCGCGACGTCACGGGCCTTTTTGGCCATTGTTCAAGCATGCCCTTCTTTCACAAAAATACAACCATCCGTTAGAAATATAGCTTTATGTGTGATGCTTTCGGGTTTGTAGCGTCCCGCCTAACGCTTCTGCGTTGTTTTCCGAAATCAAAATTTCGCTTCCGCATTCCTTTAAAGGATATACACCTAACAATTATATTTGGCAAATATATAACAAGGACTTACCTAAATTATACAAATAATTTAAATTTTTTTAGTTGTAATAGACTGATTTCACAGGCCAGTTTGGCTAAGCCACTGCTGCTGCAATGCATCAAGGGAACTTTCGTCTTTCTGCATGTGCCCCAACCTCGCTGGAGCTCTGCGCGTGCAAAGCGCGAGACGGCACGAGGTGTCTCAAGCACTGCCACCTGCCTCTTGTGAACTAAAGTTATGGCGGCTTCACAGATGCACTGAACGCTAGGTGAGATCGGTCTATTCCACTAAAGAGTAAAATAACCATACCAACAGGCTCTTATCAATCTTTCATGAGTCTTGATTGTTTCAAAAGGCAACATGTCCCCTATACCCTGTTTCATTATAGTAAGTTACAGCTCAAGAAGATGGGGCAAGGGAAAGGAAGGCCGGGGAGGAGGAAGCAGACGGAATGCTAGATAGAAGAGGGAAAAACTTTCTCCTCTCCTCTCCAGCAATTCGTCTGCTTCCTCCTCCCCGGCCTTCCTTTCCCTTTCCTTACATTCTTGAGTTGTAACAGACTATAATTACGTGAACGACAGACGAAGGCAACGCCAGATGAGGGGAGAAAGGCCAAGCACTAGAAAGGTTGGGGAGGGGAGAAACCTACCCTCCTCTCTAACGTTCCTAGTGCTCTCTCTTTCTCGCCTCGCCCTCTTCTTCTGTCCAGCCTTCCTAGTGCTTGCCCTTTTTTTTTGCCTGGCGTTGCTTCGCTTTCACTGCACACAACTAGTGACGCAGACTATTAGCAATGTGCACGACAAAAAGCGTCGCTGTAGTTGAGGTTTGCGATCCGCCGAACCATAGCTTCCTGTATACTGATAATGCTTACCCAAATGCCGGCTAACGGGGAGGGAAATCCTGCCAATTACAGGAAGGTAAAGGCAAATATTGCCAATCAGGACAAGGGAAATTCTGTTTGTGACGTCACGGACGGAAACCATTAGAGGGTGCCAACGAAACATCTTGGAGCTAATGGAAGTGGAACATAAATAGCTCTGATGACTGCCCGGTCCGGTTTTCGAGCTGCGCAAGGGCCACTGGTCCTCTCACTCGAACAGTGCTTTCAGCTCTTCATTCTGGTACCTGGGCCACAAGTTGTGCCAGCAGGCTTGCAGCACCAGCTGAAGGAGTTGTAGGCCCACCTCTGAAAATACAAAGCATAAAAGAAGCCATCACTTAGAACAACAAAAATAATAAAATCACACAAATAATTAGAGTCGAGCTTTGAAGATTCATATCAACCACCTAGGTATTGTTAAGATAGATGGACCTTGCAGCACAGTAAGCCTGTCAAATTGCAGGCACCTCGGTCTCGTTTACAACCTGATAACTCGGAATCAGAGGACAAAAAATTGTAACAAAGCCAAGTTACAATTAGTGGCCAATCAGACAATAACCTCTCAATATTTAGAAAGCATTGACAAAGAGGATGAGCACAGCCATGACAATCTGCTTGACTCACAATACCAAGTGTCAGTCAACCAAATAATGCTCTTATGCCCTTGAAAACTGTGGCACGGATAAAGACTACCACCAAAAAGATAAAATGTCACCATGCTAAACCTTGCTCTACAAACGGACGTGTGAAGAGCAACCCACAAGGGCCGCAAGAAAGCGCCTGCCTCTCAAGAACCTTAGCTTCACCACAGAAGATGGTCTACTTTGATAAAAAGGACATAGCCTTGCAGCTATTTCAACTATCCGCTCACGTGATGGGGATAGTATATCAAACATCTATATCAGATCAAAGATATAGTTTGACGGTCAAGTTGACCGACTGATTACGAAGCAAATTGCACGGAACAGAGGAGCCTGCTTTAATCTGTTGGTTAGCAATTGTCTGCTAAACAAATTAAAGAAGCACTTAACCAATTTAAGTAGCTATTGCTACTTAAATCGGCATCAGAAATTGATTTATCGAGAACTATTGCAGACACGTCCACATTTATGACCGTAAATAGACTTTCGCAGACATTGGCTTAGTGCCCCTTTAAGAAAAAAGGAAGACAAGTCATTCGAATACAATGCCTGTGTGGGTAGTGAGCTTCAAAGAAACTGCTCGTGCAGCTAAAAGTCTTTTGATCGCCTTGTAAATGTGCATAATGGTGACGGGGTATCTCATGAGAGATCATTAATGCTGGAGAAAATTGAGTATGTCGTAGAGCTGCGAGAAGGAAAAAACGAGAAGGAGGAGGCAGTGCAGAAATATCAAGCGAGCATTCGCACAACCGAGTCGGAGTTGCCGGAGTCTTTCCTTTTTCGAATGTGCTGGCGAACTTCGGAAACTCGTCAAACAAAAAGCATATTAATTTTTTTTTTTAAAGGCGCCCACCTAATTGCTGTTAACTGCGGTGCCTTCCTAAAAGCAGGGCGACAAAGGGGAGGCCTGGTCGCTCTGACGAAACAACAGATATTCTGTCGGCCGGTCACAAATTCCCCTCGGCTCCTCACGAGCTGGGGGGATTTGAGAACATTCGTGATGCGGAGCACGTGAGTTTAGAGCTCGATGACGTTTAATCCTGTGCTCAGGGAGAAACCTAGTCGTGCGAATACTCTATTAAGAACTCACAAAAGGATGTTGGTCTGAACTCGAAGTTTCGATTGATCCTGCTTTGACTGCTCAAAACTGATATTGTTTTAGCGGTATAAATTAACTGAAATGAAACGTTTGTAATGGCTGTTTCACAAACTTGTGACTGCTTGTGACCGGAGGGTGCAAAAACAGGTTTTAATCTCTTGCGACCGCTTAGAATTGGTAATATCGCTGCACAGTTAGTAAGAAGTTGAACAAGGCTTAAAATCCGGTTTTTACCCTCACTCTGGAAAGGAGAGGATGTAGTTGTGCACGCCCTGGTGAGCGAGATTGTTTCTAACTGCTCACAGGACACTGCTGCATCTCGCCGCGCGAGACCGCGCCAACCAGGCACGTAGCCAGGATTTTGTTTCGGGCAAAAGGGGGGGGGGGGGGGGGGGCGCCGGGGCCGCCTATGACAAAATGCTGTATGAGGGGGAGGGGGGACAGGAGGTCCCAGCAAAATGGAAGATTTCGGGGGGGGGGGGGGGGGGCCAAGCCCCATGGGCCCCCCCACTTGCTACATGCCTGGCGCCAACCACGGCCGAACCCCGAGGCTGAGAGTTTCCGGCATAAGCATGGAGAGGTAGGTACTGCTTGATCTGTGGTACCAGTGCTTGCAGAGTTCCTGTATAGGCTCCCTATGGGAGCCAGAGTTGCGTGCTCATCCCCGTAGCGCCGTCTTTCCTGCATGGCACGTTGATCCCTCATCTGAGTGAATTCGGCGAATATCGGCGCCGCGCGTTCGAGGCTCGCCCGAAAGCAGGGGAATGTATGCCGGGGCGCATGCAACGTCTACTTTCCTGCACGGCATTTGAGTCTGCTCCTCACGTGATCGGATCTCGGCGATTAGCGGTGCGGCAGCACGTGGAAAACAGATGTGCAACTCTGGCCCCCGTAGGGAGCTTATAGACCATTTCATTTAGCTCTCTCAGGGCGGCGCCATTTCGTTAGACCACAGCACCCTCTCCACACATCCGGGAAGTTCAGCAGGGTCGGCGCGGTAAAACGAGAGAGGGCACGCGCCCGACTCTGCTAGCAGACGAAAAACAGGGAGGTTGCCGTTCTCCATCTACCAAACATTGAACTCTCGCTCGTGGCTGCCGTTATGAAGTGGTTCGCATTCTTAGAATATTTATGGCTACTCCAAAATCAGCCTTTAGCGCTCTGTTGTTTTATCTCAGTAAATGATCAACTAGCGTATCTTTGCCCTGTTACTTCAATAGCAGTGGAGTCAGCTGGCAACTCAACCACTGCGTCTATTGCGCCAGGAGAGCACGTTTTTATTTATTATTCCAGACTTCCACTCATCGTCGCTAAAGGCCCACACCTGTACCAACTTCGTATAGTAAAATAGCTACAGCGACCGGATTTAACATTAAAAACGAGCGTGTTCATAATTATACTTAAACTATCGGAAAGAATAAACAAAATTTGGGACGAAAGCAGACGCTTACAACTCTTTCAACTCTCACCAACATTTATTTCGTCTCCGTTCAAACGACGGCCATCGAACAGGTTCAGGGGAGGGAGCAGAGAAGGAAAAAGGAGGGGGGGGGGTTGAAAGAGGAGGAGGAGGAAAAATGAGTTATTCGCGGCCTTCCCTCAAGGCCTCAGGTCCCTTCCGCCCAGTTCGGGACGGAGAAATTTCATCTGCCTGTCGGAAAGGGCTAGATAGAGAAGCCGAAGCGACGTTAGTGACCAAGCTCTTAATGGCGTACCATTTGGCGACTTCCCTGCCAAATCTCTGCCTGTGTCCTCCCAATATGCGCGTACCTTCGCATCTGGGCGAACAACCGTCGCACGTCATACGGTGTACGACTATTGGATGCATGGAGTCGTCGGGGGGTTTGCTCAGTGATAGGCGAGTCCCTTAAGGCGATGTGCGGTGTTATGCAAGTAGGGGATAACTGTAAAACGCTTTTTGCGAGTAACAGGAGCGGCTGGCGGTGCCCGGGAGGCGGTGATCAGCCTCTTTAGTGTATTTGCCACTAAGTCTTCAGGATACCCTGCCCTCTTTAGCCTCTCTGTTTGTAGAAGCATGCTGTGCATGCTGTGCATAGGAGCTGAATGGAGGAGACCGCGCCAGAGAGCTGGGTGTTCCGGTATGTATAATTATCTGATCGTGCACCCAAAGCAGACCCCTCCAGAGTCTGTCATTCAGGCCTTCGCTTCGAGACCCACCGGACTCTCCTTCAAGAGAGAAGACCCGTCTGAAGACGGTCTTGGACCTGCACCTGAAGATGCACCCCGATGGGATATGCTGGGACTTCAGATAGCGCACACAAAAGCCGGTCCGCCCTTCACGAGTGCCCACTCGAAAGCAGTAAAACGGGGTCTCGTGAACTCACTCCCAAAATCCTTTGGAACCAGGTCGTGCCCCCATCTCACCACGCACAGCGTGCTCTACAGACAGAGAGGCTAAAGAGGGCAGGGTACCCTGAAGACTTAGTGGCAAAGACACTAAAGAGGCTGATCACTGCCTCCCGGGCATTGCCAGCCGCTCCTGTTCCTCGTAAAAAACATTTTGCAGTTATCCCCTACTCGCACAATACCGCACATCGCCTTAAGGGACTTGCCTATCACTTCGAGATAGGGGTAGTGTTTAGCTGCAAGCAAAAGCTTCAACAAATGTGCAGGATGGTGAATACCCCACCCTCCGTGACCCAATGCAACAAAAAGCACGGACAGCAGTTTGTTAAGTGCAGGAAGGAGGTGGTTTATACCATCCTTTTTTCGTGGGGTGGGGTATATAGGGGCAGACCGGCAGGCGCCTAAATGCGCGTCTGAAGGAACACTCGCGAGAGGTGAGCAAACCCCCGCCCCCCCCCCCCCCCCCCCCCGACTCCATGCATCCAATAGTCGTACACCGTATGAAGTGTGACGGTTGTTCGCCCAGATACGAAGGTACGCACGTATTGGGAGGACACCGGCAGAGATTTGGCAGGGAAGTCACCGAATCGTACGCCATTAAGAGCTCGGTCACTAACGTTGCTTCGGCTTCTCTAGCCCTTTCAGACAGGGAGATGAGATTCCTCCATCCTGAACTGGGCGGAAGGGACCAGGGGCCTTGAGGGATGGCCGCGAATAACCTGTTTTTCCCCCTCCTCTTCTTTCAACCCCCCCCCTTTTTTTCCTTCTCTGCTCCCTCCCCTGAGCCTGCTCGATGGCCGTCGTTTGAACGGAGACGAAATAAATCTCGTTGAGAGTCGAAAGAGTTGTATGCGTCTGTTTTCGTCCCGAATTTGTGTTTATTCTACCGGATTTACTTTTCGCCGGAGCGACCGAGCCCATGCTAGCGCTAAATTTAGCGCATGAGTTAGCGCACGCTGTGCCAGGGTGTTTTAGAATAACCTTTTTACACCGCAACAGAAAGTCCTAAGCACCTCGTGCTTGCAACGCCACAAAGATACAGTAACACTTTTTATTTTGCACACAAAATACTGTAACTTGAGAAGAAAAAAAGTTTCTTGGTTCACAGTAACATTTTAGATTTGTTTAAATATGAGAATGCAACGGAAGCAGTCGACTGGTAATGTCCACTTGCGTCGCCTAAGCAAGAGAGGTCTCGTGTACTGACCTTCGCACTCCATAATTTCGCTGAGAAACGTTTGCGCGTCGCAAGTTGCCGGCAATTGTTGCCCACCTTGTTGGGTCCTATTAAACGTTTCTGACGCGCACCTCCTATAGCAGTGGTCTCAAACTCATTTGAGTCTGAGGGCCAGATATCCCATACCGGAAAGGTCGAGGGCCAACGCAACGGGGGGGGGGGGGGAGTCAGACGATTTTAAAAATGAAAAGACCTCGTCCTCTATGCTTTTTGTAACTCACAGTTTTGCCAGTGACATGTTTAGATTTGATTGGTTAATATGACTACTTTGGGGCCTCACGTCATGTGATATCAATAATTAAAATGACACCGCCCCGCCAGCATGCTAGCATTTTTAATGGAACAAGAGAGAAATTGCACTGTCGTTTTCGTTGCTTAATTTGCTCGGAAATTCACCAAGCCTAACTTGTCTCTAAAAAATCAATCAGTTAATTTGACAGTCCTTGCTTTCCTGACGATTTTTATTACAACACACTGAGAAAATACTGTGATGGATCTAGTCCCGACCTCGTAGCTTTATTTTTGGCAGCTACTCCTGCTGATCGAGAGTTTGCGCAGCCGAGATGTATCCTGAAACGAATAGTTCGCGCTTGCAGCAGTAGCGTAATTGTTGTACATTACAAAAAGCCGGGAAGCAAAAAAATAAAGTGAAACAAAGGGCAAATGAGCACAGATAAGTATAAACTGTGTGATTACGTTAAAATGGCAGAGCTACTTTTCGAGCGGAAATGAATCGGCGTGATGAGATCACTATGGCGCATGCCATTTCCAGCGCATAGGAATTGGAACGCGTAGCCGGTTGCCTGCGGGCCACGACCCAGCGAGTCGCGGGCCGCGTGCTTGAGACCCCTGTCCTATAGGAATGCAATGTTGTCCTGCGTTGTAGATCGCAGCTGAGATGATGTGGTGAGGGTCTAGGACAAATCGTCGACGGTCAACTCGTCGGCGGTTCATTCGTCGAATAGGCCGATTCGTCGTAGGGCAATTCGCTGCACGAAAAATCGTCGCAGATGTTAACTGGGTGCAGCTTTTTAAAAGCCAAAATATACTTTTTTCCCTGACATTTTAAAGCAAATACTGCACCATAGTAATCCCTAAAATTGCCGCAAGGTAATTTACCCCCATGTGCCCTTCCTTGTCGAAGAAAATAACTTGCCACTTTCACTGCTTTCACGGTGCCACGCGTAGATTTTTTTTTTTTTTGGGGGGGGGGGGGGGGGGGGGGGGCTGGCTGGCTGAGGAAGCTGGGATCTTTATGACCAGGGGAGGGAGGGCTGAAGCCCCAAAAGCCTCCTCCCTGTCCACGCCACTGCAGTGGGGGACGACCACTATGTCGCACACGTAACACTAAGGCGCGCGTTAAAGGGATACTGAACCGAGATTTCGAGCTAACTAAACAAGGCCGGGCGGATAGGTGGGAAGTTGCAAAACCAAGAAATACCACACATACGGCGATATATCTAACGGATTGCCGTATTTTTTTTGGAAAGAAGTACGCAATTAACCCGGCCGACGAGACAAGGCACGTCACGATTCCCATTCTCTCTCCTCGCTACGTCCCACCAAGCTGGTGAACCGAAGCGAGGAGGAGAGAAGCGAGGCCGCTTCTCCTCATTCTCAAATTCTCCCGGAGGACAGTTACGTCAAAGAACTCGCTTGATCGCGCCCTTCTTTTTGCAAAAGTACGGCCACCCGTTTGAGATATCGATGTACGAGGGATGTTTTGGAGTTCGTAGCACCTGGTTCAACACTTCTGCAGCCTTACTTTGCGAAATCCAAATTTCGGTTCAGTATCCCTTTAACCTACCTGGTCCACTCATTCAAGCCGCTTCGCGGTGACAGTCTGCGACGACTTGTTACAAAACGTAAGAAATAAAATTAACAAAAGGACGATCCCGAGATGACACATTTTTCAACTTGACTCAAGGTCCTTTTTTGTCGTTGCACTCTTGGAATCTTTTTTTTTCTTTTAGTTCTGTGGTTTAACGCGAGTGCTGCGCTTAGTCCAGATATAGAGTAACTGTATAGGCATTGCAGAGCTAGAGTATAGCATTCCTTTTCCTCTTGCCGCCAACTCAGTATTGGCAGACTTGGTAGCAAAAACCAAGCACCAATCCCCCCCCCCCCCCCCCCCCCCCCCCCCGAATCAAAATCCTGGCTATGTGCCTAGCTGAGAACATGGAGGCGGTGAGTCTTGTCTTGTCGGCAGCAGAAAAAAAGTGGGCACAATCCTGGGTGTCCCTCCGTAAGTTTCTCTCGAGAAGAAACGAAAACCTTTCTTGCCATTGTAAATGAGCTGAATATTGGCGACTCCAGCGAAATCAACGCTGCGTAGCGGCAACACCGAGAAGCTCAGGAGAGGAGGTCGTTTCCACTCTGTCGTCTGTTATCGCTGCTTGGTTCACGTAGGCAGCATAGAAACAAACATTGCTTCCAGTAATTATTGTTATGCTTCCGCCGTGTCATTCCTACGCACTGACTAGAAGAAGGATTCTACCGTCGAAAAATCGCTTTGCTTTCACATGTAACACCGATCTTGCGCTGCAGTGAAAGAATCTATGGTGGTCAGCGTGCCGAACGACGAAAGCAACCTCCTTTCGCCCGCCATACTGCCTGACCGGCGCGCCCCTATAGTTCGCTGGAGTCGCAAATAGCTGAGCTGCTCGGCGAGGGCGGCACCCACTCTGGCCTTGCGCATCGGAGGGAGCCCCTAGAGTAAGTTGTAAGCAGGAATGGCGTCGCGAGCTCAAAGTGCTGGTACTGCAGAAAAAGTAGTTCCTACCTCAGTGCTGCTCCTGCTTGCACTGAAACCTCTCGTCCTTGTGGTCCAACCATGATAGAAGTAGCTGTAGTGTCTTGAAAGCCGTTGGAAACGATCTAGCTCGCCATGTCGTGTGCAGTATTGTTCCCTCGGTTCTAGAGTGGCAAGGCCCAGAACTCTCAGCGCTTTCTTGCATCCTGTAACTTCTTGCAGAGCATCAAAGACAGTGGTTAAGATCTTTATGCTATCAGAAAGGCCACCGAATGCGAAACACCAGACAGAAAATGTGATTACAATGTTCGGCTTGAGTTGGAAATGCCGGTTTAACTTTGAGATGTGACACAACATGGTGCCATCTTAGCATAGGACTTGAGCATTAAAAGGGCCTTGCAATGACTTTTTTACTGGTTTTTAATTTGCACCAAACTTAAGCGCACTAAACATAGTAACTTAATGAAACTTTTTTTTTCCCTAGAATTTCGCTTTATCTTAAAAGTTATAGGCAAATTAATATTACAAAAACAAGCAAAAAATAACTTCCTTCGTGACGTCTTTGGCCACTACAGTGGCCGTGAACTAGAGGAGGGGTAGTGAGCGCAGCGAGAGCTCAGGGCTGCCGCACTCTGCGTCGACAGCTCGATAGGGTGCCACAAAAGCATGTTCTGGATAGGCTGTAGGAGCAGGCAGCCAGGGCGGCTCGCATTGCATTTTCTGCATGATTAAACACTAATTCGGCATGACACTTCATTGGCCACAAACGACAGCAAACACGGGGTAAAGATCAGTTCAGAACAGGAGCCCCTTTGCGCTGCCATACCGCGAAACGGCCAAACAGCAAGCCAAACCTGTGCCGAACGCTCGGAACCGGTCAAATCCCCGAGTCCGTAAATGACCGCAGTGCCACCGCATACATCCGGGACCTTTCTACGCTCGCCACTTGTGGGAGCCTGATCCTAATATTCCTTTCTAGTATGCGCCGCCTTTTTTACCGCTTGGTGGCGGGTATGTCGACAGGTCATTTCTGGTTTCCGGACTTTATAAACTGCATTTGTTTCTTTTCTGATCTAAAATACTGAACAAAAACTACTTGCACAAATAATTGAGACGGTTCTTGCCACTTATGTTTTGTATTTCGACTAAAAGAAGCTTTTAGCGGCTCTCACGAGTAGTAAGCCCAGGAGCAAATACCTCACATTTCGTGCACTTTCGGTACCGCGGGGCGCCCCCGTAGGTGGAGGAGGTTTCCGCGTCGTCCGGTTAAAATATGACGCACTGATATTTAGTTACTCTCTCCGTACCCGCTGGCTTGCCCGAACCAGAAGAGACGTGGAAACCGCAAAAAAGGTTGACTCTTAAATATGATTGCAGGGCCCCTTTAACGTGAATGCTGGCGTATCGGCTTAATTCTGAGAATAATTAAAGTCTACGCACTCAAGTCCGATTTATGTAAACGTGGCAAACTTGGACGCCATAAACGGTAATTGAAGGTAACAATACTGGGCAGGTGACTAAGAGAGAAGGTGAAATGAGAGAGCGTGGGGACATCAGAATGCCGAGCTTTCGTTTGAATGATTAGTGGGTAGATCTAAATTTAGCTGCCTTTGTCTTCATTGCACTTGTCGAACGAGCTAGAATGCGTCTGGCGTTATGCTCTTGCATCAGAATGTGTTCGACACATGCAGTGCAGACCAAGGGCTTTAGGTCTACCCACTAATCAATCCGACCAGAGCTCAGCGTTCTGACGTCCTCGCGCACTCGTCTCTTCCTCTCTCTCTCAGTCGCTTGGCGCATTCGACATACTGAAAGCCGAGACAGGTAAAGGACAAACACAACGTCGCTATCCAGCAAACCGGCCCAGGTCACAAGCATACTAGTAGCCCTTCCCTTGGCAAATAGCACGCGCTCGCCGGGCGGATTCTTGTGCCGCTGGTAAATCTGGAGCCGGTAGAGCGCTCGGCGAGCGGCCGTGTTTTCAGACCTCGCTATTCGTAGCGGGAGCTCGCGCTGCCACTTCGATGCATGCTCTGAAGCGCGCGCCCGTAGCAGTACAGAGCCTCTGAAAACGATCTACTAAAACTCTAGCTCCAACCGATCCGAGGGAAAGGGGCGGAGCGCGTCGAGCGAGCCACAGAAGTTCTCTGTCTTTTTCGGAGTAGTTTATTCGGAAATCACTCGCAACATTTCAGTTTCAATATTTCTGTTGGCGATGTTGTGGCACTCACGAAACTGATTGTGCCAGTGGCACTTCGCAATAGAAAGTTACGTGGACATCTGAGGGATGCGGTACTGCTACAAGCCCCGTTACGAGCATGAGAAGTAGGCGATCCGATACTCCGCGGTGCCGTCGCACAACCACGAAGACGAGTCCAAGTGCGAAACAAGCGCTCGCGATTTGCCAGGGAAAGGGGCTAGAGGTTAGAGCATAGCTTAGCAAGCTTACGGCAAAAGTAACACTTCGTTCTGAACAAAGGAAAGAGTTGTGCTCACCGGCCGTTTGGAGTTTTCGTAGCCTCTCGCTGCCAGCCAACGGTCAATGACTAGACGCGATACCGTTTGACACTCTTGAACAAGGTACTAGTAAGAAACGCCCATTATTAAGGTTCTTAAAAGTAAAAAATAAGCGGCGAACGCCGGTGTAGGACGCCAATCTCACTACCCCTCCGCTTCGACTACGGTAGTGGTTATGGCGTACGCCAAAATCAATACCGTAGTCATTTCGGCGTACGCCATAATCAATACCGTAGTCTTTTTCGCATACCCCAAACACACTACCCTTACGCCAAATTCAATACCTTGAATAACGTCGGTTGAGCAGGGGTTGAGCTCCGCATTCCGCTAAAACTGGCGGAAGTAACTTTCTGCAGCAAAATACCCTGATTGTTTGTTGTTGTTAGAACTAGAGCACTATATAGCTCCTTCGGAGCAGAGTAGCGCAATCTAGAACGCCGCCTCTCGGCGACTAGCGGCGAACGTCCGGAGGTTCCAACTGCGGTCAGAAATGCATGGAGAACGTGAGAAAATCGTTGTTTCTTCAGTGTTGTGGGAATATACGGAATCGCAGTCGTTTTTGACATAATAATGGAACACTTTAGAATACTTTGCGCTAAGTTTTGGGCCCCGAAAGGACCTGACTTTTTTTTAAAAATTGCCTGAGCAGCATCATGCAGCAGACGACACGGCGACGTCACACCATTCACGTGACTCGCTCCGGCCAACCCGTAAAGCCCATCTCCGCTGTGAGCAAAAGTCGTCTGCTTCATACGCCATTGCCTTGGAAATTGCCTTCTCAAAATTTGTATACGCATCCGATATTATTAAAACTTTGATAAAGTGTTTAGTGCTTTACTAACTTCACGACAGACTAGTTTTGAAAAGTGTGAACTCGCCGTTCATTTTTTAATCAGCCGTGTTGTGTCGATCTCCATGTATTCTCCCATAGGGCGGGCCGCCTCCTGGAACCCTGAGTACCACGTGACTCGCGCCGAGCCGCTCTGTCGGCCATGTTGTCGGCAAAACACGGGGTTCAAAGGATTGCGCTACTCTGCTCCGTAGGAGCTATATAGTGCTCTAGTTAGAACAAAAGAACGTTCGATCGGCGGTAGACGTGACGAAGAGGCGGCTGGAGGTCTGGTGGAGGGAGACGCATCGGCGGAGGGAATGCAACCGATCAGCGGAACATGAAGCGGAAGTCGCGGGAGGCGCGACAGGCTAGATCCAGTACTTGTTGCTGTTGATCACCCGATACAAAGGGAAGAGCCGCAGACTCCAATCCAATCCAATCCAATGTATGAGCAGCGGAACGCGCACGGCAGGCGTTGTTAATTTTGATTAGCGTTGATACGACGGCGCACAAAGCTGAAGGGCACAAGCAAGGAAGCTTGGAGTGATTCTGTGTCGATGTGATTTGACGTCGCTTCTTTCTGTTTCTTCAATCATGGTGCAAATGCAGGTGCCCGACTCCCGAACGATTCGAAGGCAAGAGTGGTAGCCCGCCTATCCGCTGGTCTTTCAATCGCATGCACTGTCGTCATTTTGGGCACAGCGGAAGAAAATAAGACGCTCACTTTTTTAAATAACGTGCGATCGGCCTGTCTAGGTTTTGGCGACACGGTTTCAGGCTGTAGATGAGAAAATTTAGCCACTACAGTACGACTGCTAGCCTGGGGTCTGTGCCTCACAAGAGATCGAAACGGGTGGGGGTGGGGATCCCTGGCAGCGGGACCTTTCGCCGTACGAGCTGCGGTGCGCTAACACGCTCGACCTCCGATACCCCCTTGGGTCACAGCGCTTGCTGAAAGAAGTTTGGATCGTTTTACGCAGATTCTGCAGTGCGTACGAGACGCACAACAGCTGCGTACTACGTCCTAGATGCCCAAACTGAGGCTCGCTACTTGTGCGCGGCTCTCGTGATCTGGGGAACAGTATGCTCGCCATGAAAATGTTGCAGTGAGAAGTACGGAAAATTAATATTATAAACTTAGAGTATTTAAAACTGGCTTGCATTGTCACTGAACATATGAAAATAAAACTGATTAGGAATGCCTATCAGATCGAGTGGGAATGTGATATAATGTGCTCAAGTTATCTGTGAAGTGGCGTCGGCACAGGAATTCAAACTTGGCCCCACCCCCGCTCCTAAATTCTTCCAATGTTACTGGCAGTTTTTTTTTTTTATTATTATTGTAATTTGAAAGGTCCCAACAGGGGCATTACATAAGGAGCGGGGGGGGGGGGGGGGGGGGACATGAAAAATACAAAAGATCAACATATGAACAGACAGGTGGCTGACACCTACAGGGCTGGTGAGTAATATAAACAGTGAGAACAAGTGTGTGTGAAATAAAACTGGTACATAAATACACTAGCCTAAAAGAGTAATCGAAGCATTGCGGAACAAGACAGTGTCACCTATTGCCGGGCAGAACCAGGGTAATCACCGACTCACACCAAGCATACCGAAGCTTCCAGTCGGGTTCGGTGTCCTGAAAAGCGCTGCAGGTGCTCAAAAACAAAAGACCCCCAAAGGAGCCCATAGAATTTAAATGGGTACCTGCCCACTCCGTGGTAGAGGGCAACAAACTTGCTCACCAGCAGGCCTGCGCGCTGACTTACCGGGCCACAGCCATGGAAGAGGTGCAGGACCAACCCATGGTGACCTAAAAGGAGATGCTGGTCGCACTCTACTGCAAGGAAAGGTGAAGACTGCCAGCCCCGCATCCTAAGTTAACGCTGGAGGAACAGGTAGTGTATAGGCAAATGCAGTCAGGGTCCTTCCCCCACCCCCTTTTACTCAGTTGCATATGTTCCCCACTCAATACAGTGGGAACTGCCCAGTGTGCCAAGAGATAGGAACCCTCCGTCACAAAATAGGCGAGTGTAGATTCAATCAAGACCACCCACTACCCCCACCCTTCCCCCTGTAGAGCGATGAAAGAACTTGCTGTCCAGCCCCGCCCTGGAGAATCAGCTTTAATTGGTCAACAGGGGCCAGGCAGACAAGGCAGCATATAGGATCTCGTAAAGGGGGAAGCCCTTCCATTTGGCAGAGACCATCATGCTGAAATGCTCAGAATAAAAGTTTATTCTCTCTCCCTCTCCGATTGGTTGAAGTAGTTTGTGATCCGAGATATGGTGACATGGGTGGTTTAGTCGTGACGATGCTCTTCTAGGAGGAAGTAGGAGTGGGTTATGAAGCATTGGATTATAATAGAAAATTTTATGAAATAGGGTTAAGCATGATATCTTATGGCGTGACTTATACAGCTGGAATTTCAGTGCAGAGACACTAGTTCTTCGATAATGATCATTAAGAATCAACCTGGCCGTGCGGTTTTGAACTGACTCAAGATGGTTAATGAGATAAATTTGATGAGCATTCCGAATTGCTGCTGCATACTCCAACTTGGGTCCAACGTAAGTCTCATATGCCATTTTCTGGAGATGAGATGGTGGCACCTTCAGATTTCTTTTGATGTACCCAAGAGTGTGCGAAGCCTCTGCTGAGTCTGTTTCAATGTGGTTATTCCAGGTTAAGTCACTAGGCAGTGTTGCGCCAAGATATTTATAGATGGAGGCAGGCAGAGATGATTAGTCCAGAGCCAATGGAATACGAAAAATATTGTGTTACATGTTTCCAAGTAAAGCGAAGTAGTTTACATTTTGGCATGTTTAATGACATAAGTCATTTCAAACACCAGGCATGAATCAGGTCAAGGTCACTCGGAAGATTCAAATGGTCATCAGACAAAGTAATTTTGCGATATAGGACACAATCATAAGCAAAGAGACAAAGCCTACAATTGATAAGTCGTTAATAAAAATAAACAGTAGTGGACCTAGTAGTGCCCCCTGTGGAAGCCCACATATAACGTTAGTAAAATCTGACATATGGTTGTTAGCCAGAGTGCGAGAAAAGAGAAAGTCACGAATCCAAGAAAGGACCAAAGGGTCGATACCCAGGATAGAAAGTTTTGAAATTATATGACGATGGGGAACTCTGTCGAATGCCTTCGAGAAGTCGAGGAATAGAGCATCAGTTTGGCCCTACGAGTCAAGGTTAGTGATTAACTTGTGTTTGAGTTCAAAGAGTTGCGTCTCTCATGAAAAACCCCTACGAAATTCATGTTGATGATTGTAAAAAAATATGATTGGCTTCTAAATATGATATGGGATGATAGTTTGAGGCCAGCGCAAGATCACCGCTTTTAAAGACCGGAATGACCTTCCCCAGCTTCCAGTCCAATGGTATACGCCGTTCCACCTTCAGTCCGAGCACACTGGACGCCACCCCTGCGACGTTGAGAATGTGTGACACTAATTGGGGCCATGGTGTCAGTTGTGCTTCCCGGGGTGGGGTGGTCCAGCTCTTCCAACTGACAGATGTGGAAGGCATGAGGAGGAAGGGGATGAGGTATTATGGAGATGATTGTGCACGGGCACAGATCGGTTAGGGTAGGCATGCACTAGTTATTGGGCACATATTCCAAAAGCGCCGCAAAGCAATATTTAGCCGACATTTAAGCCATTGCACGGTGCAGGCACATAGCCAGGATTTTGTTTCGGGGGGCGCCCGCCCATGACTAAATTCTGTATGAGGGGGAGGGGGAGAGGTGGTCCCAGCAAAATGGAAGATTTCAAGGGGAGCCTGGGCACCATGGGTCTCTCTCCTGGCTACATGCCACGGTGTATACATGAGTAAATCGTAGTGTTGCAGGGGGGAGTAGTGGGGGGAGGGGGTATTATTGTGTTACGAGACTTGAAAAGTTTAAATTTGGTAACGAGTCACTCCTTTTTATTATTCCGTATACACTGTGAAAACATTTCCTTGCCATTTGCATACTGTTTGGTATACACATCTAATACATTTGGTTAGAATATTTCTTAGTATTGTAGATCCCCAGCTAAAATTCCCATTAGATCCAATTGGAATTTTAACTGGTTTTAACCGGAATTGATTGGTTTTAGTGGGTTCCAATCAGCACATTGGCCAATGGGTCTCATCAATTGGAATTTATTAATTCGGAGGCATCCGGTTTAGAGAAACTCGTTTTAGCGAACGCCGTTTTACCGACCCCGGTTTATCGAATCCCTTGAGAACCCAGTTTAGAGAAGATGGCGATGAGCTTCCCTTTAGCGAATTCGGCTGCCATTTGGCAGGGATAAATTGGTTTTGTGAAAACCCAAC
This sequence comes from Ixodes scapularis, assembly GCF_016920785.2. Classification (NCBI taxonomy): domain Eukaryota; kingdom Metazoa; phylum Arthropoda; class Arachnida; order Ixodida; family Ixodidae; genus Ixodes; species Ixodes scapularis. The sequence goes on along the minus strand of NW_024609883.1, from coordinate 42,392,175 downwards.
TGGTACCAATTTTAAATTCCAATTGGAATCTAATGGGAATTCTCAACTGGGCTGTCATATGCAAATTAACCTTCAGCACCAGCATCTTCTTTGCCAAGCATATTTTGTCCCTTCATCAGGGAAAGCAACTGGTGCGATAGTTTCGTTTAACCGTGTCTTTCATCTATTCTGGGTTCGGGGCAGCCGAAGCGAAAACAACCGCATCTCCGCGTGGTGAATGATGGTGATTGGGGCGAAGCTCTGGTGGTGCTTGTCTGCGTAGACGCTGAGCCACAGCATGCCGAGCCTTCCGTTCGTTTTCATTCATGTCACGCTGCGGTCAAATGCTCAAATGCTTATAACCACGTCCCATACCACACATTCTCTTTCTGATATGGATGAAAACGAACGAAAGGCTCGGCATGCTGCGGCTCAGCGTCTACGCAGACAAGCACCACCAGAGCTTCGCCCCATCAACATCATTCACCACGTGGAGGTGCGGTTGTTTTTTGCCCTATACGAGCACGGGGGCATGTGCTCACGTGCTGGTGAGCACGAGCACCTGACGCCGGACATCGGATGGACGTACGGACATGGCTAGCCCCTAAGGAGTTTCGCCCCTAAAAAAAAAGAAAAGGCGCGCTGTCCCACAAGCCCGCTGGCGAGACAGGGACCTTGTTCGGAAAAGCGTTATCTGTCCCCGCCTGAATGGAGACATCTGGTCACTTTATTGAAGGCTAAACATAAAACAGCGCAAATAAATGAGGACTAGCTCCACAAGACTAGTGCAGCGTTCGTCCTGTGGTGTTTGTTCCTTTCCTTAGTCCTCTTTGTTTTGCGCTGTTCTACCTACATGACGTTTAACCAATCATAAACCTGAAATTTTTTGATCTACTGTAGTTGCCCTTGCAATTGCTTGAGCTCCTGTACCATCTGCTCAGCCTGTGAGTTGCCGGTGATGAGGTGCGCTGGTGACTCAGATGATATTCATGCAAAAAATCATGGTAACTTAAAGCAGCTCCGTTGCCCAAGCACACCTTTATAAACACTTCAATTGTGTCTAACAAAGACCATAAATCCTTGATTACTACGCTCGACGACATGCTGCTATCCCAGCCATTTGGTGTATAACAACGTGAAATGATTTTCATCACTGAACCAGCAAAGCCTATGTGAATTTCATTCCAGGATGTTGGCCATTCTCACTGTCAGTGTTTTTAGCTTGGCTTTCTGGTTGTTTGGCATTCAGTATGGGTTCCAGGCATAATGGTCCCGGACATTATATGGTCCCAGACAATATGGTCCCGGACAAAATGGTTCCCAAGTGCCAGGCCGGACAAAATGGTCCCATGTTGTTTTCGCTGCATTTTTTTTTCTTGCTTTTCACAGGTTTGTAGATTGCATGTATTTATTTTTGGTAAACATTTGTGACATGAGCCATTGGTTATTTTAAGTTCCTTTTTAATTGCTTGGTCTTCACAGGTTTATGTTATTAAATGTGATTCGCAAAATACTTATATTGCGAGCTGTTTGTCAATCTAGAGTTTATATTTTTCACGCATAATTTTCGCCATTTGTTCTACTTTTCGTGTGTTCAACTTGAGTTTCAACCAGTCTACCGAGAAATGCAACAGCAACTTCAAACAATCTGCACACAGTACAAACAATTGAGCCGTATCATGAATGACCCTCTGAAAGGCGTGGGCCAAGTACCGTTTCAAGATCATAGACCTTTTGGACTGGATTGGGTTTTTATGGCGCAAGGGCTGCTGAGGCCAAACAGCATCAAAGAAGGGTAGACCTTTTGTGGGAACGTAATAAAACATGTCATGTGTTCAAAAGCATGTTTATTATTTTCGATTCTTATTTTCTAACATTGCATCAAAACATGCGGTATCTGCACAGTAGATTGCCTTTATTCCCCCTATGACGAATCGACATGTGACGAATATACCGTTAAAAGTAATCGCTGCAGATATCAGTGACATTTTAGACAGGGCGTCAAATGTGTCGGAAATTTTACTCGGGACCATTTTGTCCAGGTTTGCGCTTGGGACCATATTGTTTTTGATCATAGTGTCCAGGATGATATTGTCCGGGACCATCTTGACCGGGACCATTTTGTCTGGGACCATGTTGTCCAGGACCATTTTGCCTGGGACCATTTTGTCTGGGACCATATTGTCTGGGACCATATATTGTCCTACACTCATATATGCTATTTTCCCCAATTCCTGGCCATTAGATATATAGCTTCTGGCACAGGCTTTCATGGCGATGATTCTGAGGTATGCAGAGTGCACCAGAGTCAGCGACCAAGACCGTGGATCCATTGGTATCACAACACATGATCCCTGCATTAAACAACATCATGTCACCAACACACTGATCTCACCAGCTATTGTGCACATGCTTGGTGACCTCATAACTGCTCACAGCTAGGGGACAGACGGCCGTGCACAAGACAGGTGGTGTCGTTTCGTGTACTGCACGCACAGGCCCACAGCGGGGTTATCGCGCGTGCAGGGGACTGCAGTTCTCAGAATGAATAGCGGCAGCAGCAGCGTAACAAAACTCTTGAATAGGTCAAAAATATCCTCTCTGGGGCCTCCGACATTTCTACTCTGAACTGCTTCGGACACGTGCGAAAGGGTGAAATTCTATGTGGTCTTTTCTGCCAGCTTCTGGATCATAATTAGAGTCTCCTGCAGGTCAAGAATAGCAGGAGAAGTCTCTGTCCCTCTCTCTCGACATTGGCGGAGCGAACACTGGAGAGAAGCAAACCACCTACCATGACAAGTAGAGGTGGTTTCCTCTTCTCCACTCTCATGCTACTCTTGACCTGCAACAGACTATAGCGCCCTTGTCAACGCTTGCAACATGAGCAGAACTGTGGGAGGGTTGGGCTCATCCTTGCCGGCAGGAAAGGCAGTTTGCTCAAAATGTCTGCGTTCAGATTCTTCAACGCACAGCTACAGGCAACACTGAATTTGCCTGCTGGCACCTGTCAGCATCATGGACCGTCTTGATCAGCTTGATCCTCGTCCTCAGAGTTTTCGTGCAGCGTGGACTCTGACAAACACTGCTCCAAGAGTCCGCAAAGAAAAAAAGGTCCAAAGCACCTAGGAAGAGGGTTCCTGTTCAAGCTGAGTCAGCCGCAGACACTGCAGTCGCTGACCAACGTGACTGTCAGCTCGGTTTCTCGGCTGCGCACAGACATCATCGCCTGGTTTCACCAGATAGATTTCAGATTCCAGACGTTTAAAGTTGCACCAGGTGAGGCCATCCCATTGATTGTATCCAAGCTACCACCTAGGGACTCCATGTGGATTATGTACCACCTCAAGACGGCCGAGCTAACAATGTAGGAGCAAATGAAGAAAGCTTTCTGGCGTCGTTACAACCTGGACAACGAAGCTGAGGCAAAACAAAAGATGTTCAACACAAGTCAGCACTCGGGAGAGTCCTGCACCAACTCCGCCTTCCATTTACTGGAGCTCATCCACGAGTGCAGCTACCCAGAGACGAAGGCGGAGAAATGCAAGGTTATCCTGGCCACACTCTTCCACAAAGCACGAAAGCATGCTTCGACAGGCGCTTCGCTTCGTTGAATGAGTTGCTGGACTCTTTCCTTTGCTTTGACCAGGTTGTCTTCAGCCAACCAAAGACCGGTTTTGGCTCTCGCTGCAGAGCGAGTGCAAGCTGCGCAGGGACAAAGAAAGCACGCTCCGTCCAGCTCTCGAAGCAGGGCCGGCCACCGCCTCATCGGAACGCTGACAGCAATTGTCACCAGCACCCTTCTGCAACAGAGAAGCAAAAGAAGCAGCATGCGTCGCTTCAGCATGTGTCAAAAACTTCGCGGGACTTTCAATGTTCTTCGTCCCAATACTCTGAAGTTTGTCCGCTCTGTCTCATTTGTAAGGGACACGGCCACTTTGTCACAAGATGCCGGCAATAGCTGACCCAAGAATTTCTGGAATGGCAACCTCACTTTGAGTCTGTTGCATTGTTGACGGAGAAAAGTGAAAACCTGATGCCCCTACCGCCTGGAAGGTGTCATTAGTAGTTTGTTACATCGCCTCTGGTGCTGCAGTGGGCATCAAGACAATTAAGCCCAGCAATGCGGACACTGACCCCATTTTCCGTTGATCAAGCCTTTTTTTGCCAGGGGACTTCTGTCTCAGAACCTTGGAAACTTGTCAACCCTCAGCACCAACGTTGGTGTCACATTTGACAGCGGTACGCAGCTCGGAAGTTGACCTCCAGACAAATCAAGCTTGCTCAAGAAAAGCAAGAAAGCGACTTTGACAGTGGCACATGTATGTTCTTTTTAAGGACTAGCTCGTGTTGTAGGAGAGCCCACTCATCAGAGTCAAGGCAACACTACGATTTACTGGCCCTCGCCAAATTGTGAGCCGGCTCTCTCCTGTGAACTATGAGCTTGAACTCGTGGACGGTACTGGCCGCGATGTAGTGCATGTGGAGAAACTGAAGCCGGTCGTCAAATTAGTGCAGCCTCTACCTGGGGACTGAACTTTGTAAACTTTATAAGTATTTTTCTCATTTATCACGTCGTATGTATATCATTATTTAATCATGTGCATATTGCTCAACGCAGTATTTGTTTAATGTTTGTTTAGTGTTTGTTGCGTGGCAGCATGATATCAGGTCGACACTTAAAAACCTTGGCACTTGACGAGCTGCAAAAGAGACATTGCTCTGAAGCGGCTCGTGCGAGCTCTCATGATCGAAATAAAAGAAGTAGTTTTGGCATGGTAGCTGATGACGTTGGCATGTCTTTCCTGAGCACGGTGCCCATTTATCTTGATGACCGATCCAGATCGTCACAACAACATTACCCAGGTAAAATTACATGATGGGTTTTCCTGCTAGGACTGTCTCCTTGCAGAGCTGGAAAATTGCCGCAGCAGCCGAAATTTTCAAGAGCATCCTTTTCACTCTGTGTCGTCCTTTGATGGTGTTTATGGTGAGCATATCTGCTGTCTCCACTGTCACACACAGCTAGTGGAATGCCTTGTGGCTGGGGCCTCTGCCGTGGTCTGCGTGGGGGTGGGTTGGGGCACAGCGAGTTTTCTTATCTTCCCCTCTGGGTTATGATTATTCATTGTTTCCATACGTGTATATCTGCTATCTTGTATTTACGACTACAGTTTGTTTATGTTTACACCTACTCAGCGGCGAGCTAGCAGGCGCACATGCGTAAGGGTTTTAACCTTTCTGTCTAGCCTCGCACGCCGCTGAGTGGGAAAACTTTCTCGTGCAAATAAAAATTAATATTTTTATTATTATTAGTGAGGTCCACTGTTGAAAAAATAGTGCCTCCAAGCACGCTCACCACAAAATTTGTTACAGCCCGCATCAGATTTACCGCCAGTTTTTCAACCGCGTTCAGTGTTGTGTTGGCTCGATTATGCCTTAGCTTTGGAGCATCCAGAGTTCTGCCTCCACTGCGGTACACATTGCAAACGGAACAGGGCTAGCCTTCAAAAAGCGCAGTGCTGCATCTTTTTTCAGATCCAGGTTCACCGAGGGTTCTTTGTACCTGCTCATCCCTGGGTCAAGAACTTCCTCATGTGTCAGCAACACGTCATCTAGGGTCTTGCCCTGGTCAAGGTAGTAACCTACTGTGTCTACCTCAAACTCCATTGGTCTCCCTTCGACTTTGGGTAAGACCAAAGGTTTCTACAAAAGGTTCATTGCTCGGCCAGAAGGAAAAGAAAGAAGGTACTAGAACCATTTGCTCTCAAACCGATGTTTCGACAAAAGGTTCATTGCTCGGCCAGAAGGAAAAGAAAGAAGGTACTAGAACCATTTACTCTCAAACCGATGTTTCGACAAAAGGTTCATTGCTCGGCCAGAAGGAAAAGAAAGAAGGTACTAGAACCATTTGCTCTCAAACCGATGTTTCGACAAAAGGTTCATTGCTCGGCCAGAAGGAAAAGAAAGAAGGTACTAGAACCATTTACTCTCAAACCAATGTTTCGACAAAAGGTTCATTGCTCGGCCAGAAGGAAAAGAAAGAAGGTACTAGAACCATTTGCTCTCAAACCGATGTTTCTACAAAAGGTTCATTGCTCGGCCAGAAGGAAAAGAAAGAAGGTACTAGAACCATTTACTCTCAAACCAATGTTTCGACAAAAGGTTCATTGCTCGGCCAGAAGGAAAAGAAAGAAGGTACTAGAACCATTTGCTCTCAAACCGATGTTTCGACAAAAGGTTCATTGCTCGGCCAGAAGGAAAAGAAAGAAGGTACTAGAACCATTTACTCTCAAACCAATGTTTCGACAAAAGGTTCATTGCTCGGCCACAAGGAAAAGAAAGAAGGTATAGGAGGTAAAAGCGCTAAAAAACGACGGACAAGTTGAAGAATGACGAACACCACAGAGCGCTAACTTGCAACTGAAGTTTATTACTGAAAACACGTACACATATATACACCGTGACATCAAAAAGACAAGTGGCAATAATGCCGCTTCATCTATCTAAGGTTAATCTATGAATTGTTTACTCTTTCGAATGATTTCAAATATGCCACCTCAGAGCTATACAGGTTTACTGAGGGAGCGCTGACACGAACACCTCAGAGCGCTCTGTGGTGTTCGTCATTCTTCAACTTGTCCGTCGTTTTTTAGCGCTTTTACCTCCTATTCATGAATAACCAACTAGCCCAAGTACACACCCTTCTACAGAAAGAAGGTACTAGAACCATTTACTCTCAAACCAATGTTTCTACAAAAGATCCTACTACGTAACATAACTTCCAACCATATCCAGCACACAAAACAAGAAACAAAAAGAACATGAAACCCAGACACAAAAGAACAGGCCAAAACAAAGGACCTCAAACCGCAAAGGCTGCGCAAGCACAAGATGGTATAGCCTCGACTGCCTTCACAGCGCTTGCAGTGAATGAGCACTCGTGCAACCACCATGGTGTGATCCAAAGAAATTAGCTCACACTTGTAGAATCTGGCTAACAGTCCATGCTAAGGGGAGATGAAGTATAGAAAACTGCAGCTCTAAACACACACATACACACACACACAAAAAAAGAACCTGCCACATTGGAAGAATATAGGAACAGGGATGGGGGCAACGAGTTTGAACCTGCCACCTGTTCCGACAAAATTTCGCACATAATCCGAGCCTATTTAATGATCTATATCACATTCCCACCCGATCTGATCGCCATTCCTAATCAGTTTTAATATCAGATGTTCAGTGACAATGCAAGCCAGTTTTAAATACTCTACTTTTATATTACTTTTTCGTACTTCTCAATGCAACATTTTCATGGCTGTTCCCCAGATCACGGGAGCCGCGCACAAGTAGCGAGCCTCAGTTTGGGCATCTAGGACGTAGTACGTAGCTGTTGTGCGTCTCGTACGCACTGCAAAATCTGTGTAAAACGATCCAAACTTCTTTCAGCACGCGCTGTGACCCAAGGGGGTATCGGAGGTCGAGCGTGTTAGCTACCGCAGCTCGTACGGCGAAAGGTCCCGCTGCCAGGGATCCCCACCCCCACCCGTTTCGATCTCTTGTGAGGCACAGACCCCAGGCTAGCAGTCGTACTGTAGTGGCTAAATTTTCTCATCTACAGCCTGAAACGGTGTCGCCAAAACCTAGACAGGCCGATCGCACGCTACTTAAAAAAGTGAGCGTTTTATTTTCTTCCGCTGTGCCCAAAATGACGACAGTGCATGCGATTGAAAGACCAGCGGATAAGCGGGCTACCACTCTTGCCTTCGAATCGCTCGGGAGTCGGGCACCTGCATTTGCACCATGATTGAAGAAACAGAAAGAAGCGACGTCAAATCACATCGACACAGAATCACTCCAAGCTTCCTTGCTTGTGCCCTTCAGCTTTGTGCGCCGCCGTATCAACGCTAATCAAAATTAACAACGCCTGCCGTGGGCGTTCCGCTGCTCATACAAACAACAACAAACAATCAGGGTATTTTGCTGCAGAAAGTTACTTCCGCCAGTTTTAGCGGAATGCGGAGCTCAACCCCTGCTCAACCGACGTTATTCAAGGTATTGAATTTGGCGTAAGGATAGTGTGTTTGGGGTACGCGAAAATACTACGGTATTGGCTATGGCGTACGCCGAAACGACTACGGTATTGATTTTGGCGTACGCCATAACCACTACCGTAGTCGAAGCGGAGGGGTAGTGAGATCGGCGTCCCACACCGGCACAAGACGACGACACCCGACGACTCGCCTCTGAGAGCAAAGTTATGGACGCCCATTCAAAACAAGATATGAGCGGGGAGATTTTGGGCGATAGCTAGCGCCACCTGCCATAGGCACCTTGTTTCGGTTTCGGTTTCAAAACCGAAAAAGATAAAATCGCTTTATCGGATACAAATAGTACTTAAAACCACTAAAACCATCGGAACCTGAATTTGAAAGGTAGATTGGAGATAATGCTGCCTATCGCTTTGATACAAAATATTTTTTTTTGTTGCAAATGAATTTTTGAACATATTTATTTTTGCACGTGATTAGGGATGCCGCGAACCACCCTAGGTTCGATGTCAAAAGGTTTCGATATTTTCGACCCGAACTGATGCTTGAATTCGAAAGGCTTCTATATTTTCGACCGTACGCAGGTTTCATTCGAAAAATTCGCAGCTTTCCTAAATCGCGGGGTTTCGAAATCGAAAAGTTCGAAGCTTTCACGGTTTCTAAAAGTTGGGGTCGATTATTTCGAATTTTTGTTTACTTGAGGTTCGATAACTTTGAAGATTTCGAACTTCCCTAATTTGAAAATCGAGAGATTCGAACGTTTCGAATTGCTTTAGATCTAAAATCGAGCGTTTCGAATTTTTAAAGACAAAGGTCGATAAATTCGAAGATTTCGATTGTCTTTTTACATAAAGTTCGAAAAGGTCGAAGGTTTCGATTCTCTTTCAGAACTAAATTAAAAAAAAAAAAAAAAATTTAAAGTTTTAAATTTTTTTGATGTCCAAGTGCGCAAAGTTCGTAGTCGGGTTTTCATGTTCCGCCACCAGTTTCAGTTTCAAATAACGTTTTCACGCCTCACTGGTTTTCACGAAATCAGGTTTAGAAAAGTTCGGGTGTGATATTTAGACTGCGCGAAGTTGGTCAGGCAATTAAATGAGACGACGAGTGGCCGGGATGTGCTGCAATACTTGCCAGTGCAGAGTGACGTGTGACAATAGATCAGTAATTGTGACCGCCAGCCCGGGGTGGTCATTAACGTGCATTACGAAGTAGTGATCCTACGAACGCACTGTTTAACGATACTCATCCAGTTCAAAACGGCCGGGGGCAGGCAGGTGGTTGAGGCTCAGAAAAACCTTGAAGTGATCTGGCAAACTGCCCCCCTACCCCCTTGCACGCTGGTAGTAATCCGATCGAACGCCGCCCGAGTGACGCTGGCATATAGTAAGTTTAGTTTGTACATGATGCAAAATCCTGAGACTGGGAATGAAATTCTGAAGAAAAAGTGTAAGAAGGCAGAAAGAAAGGGACAGGACAACGCCTCAAACTCAGCTCTGGGAACGAAATTTTAAAGAAAAATTGTAAGAAGACAGAAAAAAAGGGGACAGGACAACGTCTCAAACTCAGCTCGGGACAACGTCTTAAACTCAACTCAGCTGAAAACTCAGCTCAGGACAACGTCTCACACTCAACTCAGCTGAGTTGGAGACGTTGTCTTGTCCCTTTTTTTCTTTCTTCTTACACTATTTCTTGCGAATTTCATTCCCAGTCTCGGGATTTTGCATCATGATCAACATACACCAGCTTGCCTGCATCTTGACTTTTTTTTTGTTTGTAATTGCTTTGGAAGTTTATTTTCCGGGGCGGAAGAAACGCCGAGCAAAAAGCATAGAAGTTGATGCAACTTGAGGTCGAGGAGCGTTCTACAATACCAGTGGCGTCCGAAGCGGAAAAACGGGAAGGGGGGGGGGGGGGGGGGGAGGCTCCAGTCCCTCCCCCCCCCCCCTTCCAGATATTTCGGACTGTTAAAGAAAACAATACAGGGAAAGAGGGCATGGTCTTGCACTAAAAAGTTCGAAGCTTTTCGAACTTTCAAACTTCCTACGCTAAGAAATTCGAAAATTTACGAACTTTCGAACTTATTAATCTACAGAATTCAAAAATTGTCGAACTTTCGATTCCTGAAGCGTCAAAGGTTTGACGAACTTCGAACTTTTACACTAAAAGCTCGAAGTTCGTCAAACCTTTGACGTTTCAGGAATCGAAAGTTCGACAATTTTTGAATTCTGTAGATTAATAAGTTCGAAAGTTCGTAAATTTTCGAATTTCTTAGCGTAGGAAGTTTGAAAGTTCGAAAAACTTCGAACTTTTTAGTGCAAGAAGGTCGAAAGTTTAAAATCATCGATTTTTTAGTCTATCAAGTTCGAAAGTTCGACAAGCATCGAATTTTGCCGGGTAATAAGTTCGAATTTCGGAAAGCATCGAACTTCTTAGTTTAATAAGTTCGAAAATTCGACTTCCGTCGAATTTCTCGATATGGAAAGTTCGAAAATTCGAAATCTTTTGAACCACTTGAATCGATCATCGAAACTTCGGTCAAAAAAAGTGCGCGGCATACCTACACGGGATTAAATATCAAGATGGACGACTTTAATTCACAGTATGATTGAATTTGTTTATGTGCCTAAATCTTGTCACTTTACCTGTTGATATTTCACGCACATTTTACGCCATATCGAAATAAAAGGGCACGGCGAGATTGGTGCATTTTCCACCCATCGGAGATAACACGCCAGCTCGTTGTCCTTTTTGAGCATTGCACGGCCATCCGGTACGCGAACAGTTAGAAAGCAGTCCGCCAGTGCCGTAGCCAGGAAATGTTTTCAGGGGATGCTTTCCTTTGCCCAGACCATTCAAAAGTAGAAAAAAGAAAAAAACAATCAAGAAAGAGGAAAAGAAATCCCGCAAACACAGTTTTAGTTGCTATTTTTCTGTTTCTCAGAAGACAAGAATTCAACCTTTTTGATTTTGTCCCTCCGATCTTTAAGGAGGGGAACTTTACTGTGGAACAACAAAAACACGCAATCATAAAATATAATAATGCGCTTTGAACAAAAAAGTCTAGACAGGCTCACAAAATATTCCGGTGCGTTCCCTTCTCTGCGGAACACTGGGGTATCCAATGACTGAAAACTACGTAAGAGTGCCAAAGAATAGCGAAGTTTAGAATACGATTACACATAAAAACTCCAATGCGCACTGACCGGGGCAACGAGCAAGTGAAACGTCACGCTCATTATTCCTGCGCACATTTTTCAGAAACGGTCGTGTTGTGGTCATGTTTCGGGTTTTTTCCGTTCTTCGTTGTCGTTTTACGAGAAAGTGGCAGAGAAAAGTACCAGTTTCTATCGTTTTGTGGGGTCTAAACATTTAGTGGAAGCAGCGGTCGGTCGATCGAAAGAAGCGAGAGGACCCTTTCGGAGCTGTCTTGGATGTTCCCGTGAATGTTCAAAAGCGCAACCCCTATACTTCGTTCACCTTTAGCTGAGACTAGAAGCTCCGCCTTCAGCGCGAGCTTTCTGCCCTTGCTGGCACAAGTCTGAACGCGCAGGCGCGCGCAAACAAAGCACAGCGGAAGCCAGCGAGCTCGCGCTGAAGGCGGAGCTTCTGGTTTGAGCTAAGAACGGAGTAGCAAGCGCTCCGGGGACGTTGAAGCTCTCAGGTATGGCTGCCGTCTTTGGAGTCTCGAGACCGAACGTTCCGCCTCAGCGGCGCTAACGGGCATGGTGGCCAGGATTTGCAGCAGGCGGTTGACATTAGAATACAAGACCTGGGGACCAAGGCAAGTTGTCTCTACCGGTGACACGCGCTAAGCGGTGCGGTCCCTTCACATCTGTGTCTAAACCAGAACTTCCTCAGGCAGTTTGTTTAATGAAACGAATGCTCCGCACAGGCTGGTGATTGGCCCAACCCGAGGATTGCGACATTGATACCGACGTCGTTGGCCATGACATTGCTCTCGCCTAGGGCGGACTATGCTGCCTGACGTGAATGTGCCGACTCTGTTGGAGACGTTGATGGCACGCTTGAAGTTGTAGGTCAATAATCATTCTTTAAAAAAGCGTCAAGCGACAGCTGTGGCTATTGAGTTAATTTTTGAGAGTCCATATACGTAAAGGAACTTTCACGACTCACGTGTTGAACGCAAGATCATAAACATGACCCACTGCAGTGATTAAAGAAGTAACCTCGGTACGCTTTGAAACCAAAAGAATTATGAGCATTCCAAAGTGCTTCTACGGTGCATATGCTGCCGCATTTCTCTCCCGCTTTTTTTTTTTTTTTTCTTTTTTTACATTTTGGTATGCCCTCAAAACAAATAAAAGACGGGACGAAAAAAAAAAAGGAAGCTAAGCTGTTTGTCATTTTGTCGTCCTGTTTGTAGGGTTGTAGGGTTTGCGAAGTCAAAGTATTGCTATTTTGAAATTTTGTTTCGCTGCCCTGAGAGTGGCGTGGAGTCCTTGAGGCTCAAAGAGTAGGGGAACTTTATTCAAGCCGCCTGCATTCTCCGAGGCGAGGCCAGCGTCCTTCGAGGTCAGGATTTCGCGGCTTATGTGACGTCAGGAGCGGAGTCATCCGCACCTGCGAGCCCGAAGAAAGGCTTAGGTTGCTAATAACACTGTCGAATTTGGCGAGAGCTCTTCGGAAAGCCGGAGTCGGGCTTCTATTTCTGACGCTCACGCAGTCCACGGACAGTGTTAATTGTCATCTTCGTTTTGCTTTGGAATGTTCCGGCCCCTCGCCGTAGTGGGTTGTCGAACAGAAAGAGAAGCACATAGGACTTTTAATGCCTTCACAAAACAAGAGAAAAAAAAAGAAAAAAAAAGAGAAAAAAGCTGACAATGAAAAAGGGAAAGGGGGAAAGAGGAAAACCATGCAATTTCGAAGGTGTTTCGACCCTTGAACACGACCTGGCTACGCCACTGTCTGGTTTATCAGCGCGGCCAGCCAGCGCACCCCGACGAGCTGCCACCTTTAGCATGCGTGTCTTCGCGGCAACCGCGTCGTATTTACACGTACCGTATGTCGGATTCCCAGTCAGTACCTTTTCGTTCCCGTGGTTTGGACCCGCTTCAAAACAACGATTCGGGGTAGTGGTTAGCAGATCGAAGACAAACAAATGTTGGGGGATAACGAATGCAGACCAGCATTTATTTTCTCCAAAATCTCACACAAATGTGACAAAACACAAATCACACTATCGGGTTTGTCGAAACTAGCTGCTTGGCGGATTTACCGGAGTGGTGTCAAGCGACTCTGGTGATTCCGCCGGAATGCTTCGATGAAATCGATATTCCACAGCGACCTCTTTCTGACAGATGGCCAGTCTGTTCGCCGAGTCAAGAAACTGACACCTAAGAAAGCGGACGAAGCCTAATTACACAACGCACGCGTTTGAAATTGTAGCGCATTTCACAGAACCTTTGCAAATAATGCAAAAATTCAGTCCCACCTTCATCGCGGACCGCTACTATCGTTTACCTAGCCGAGACACTCCAGATGAAAATTTCTGGCCGACTTGGTTAAAATGTTTCATTGGGTCCGCCGTTCCCGTACATTCGATGGCGCTTGTTTCGACCGGGAACGGCCGCCATTACGTAAGACTAGCACATTATAAAATATAGCACACACACATGAGGTCATCCTTAATTCTAATTAACTCTACCTTTGGCGCTTCATGGAGATTCCCGCTTGTGCCGGCACCCCACCACCACCACCGCCGGCTGTTAGGCCTATGGGCCCGAGCTCGCTAGACAGATAGGCCTAACGGCGGTAGCACATCCTCGGAGCAGTCCCCGTTCACAATCGCCCAGTAAGCGCACGAACGTTAAATATGCACACCGGCACGGGAAAACGTGGACAGCAGACGACACGCGGCAAGAACGGCACGTTCAGTTCGCAGAAATGAGCGCCTCGAGCACCACACTGGCCCCAGCTGCCCCGAATTCCGTTCCCGTACATTCGATGGCGCTTCTTTCGACCGGGAACGGCTGCCTTAACGACGTACGACTAGCACATGATGAAATATAGCACACACATGAGGTCATCATTAATTCTAATTAACTCTACCTTTGATGCGTCATGGAGCTTCCCGCTTTCGCCGGCACACCACCACCACCACAGGCTGTTAGGCCTATGGGCCCGGGATCGTTAGACAGATAGGCCTAACGGCGGTAGCACATCCTCGGAGCAGTCCACGTCCACGCGCACAATCGCCCAGTCGAGCGCACGAACGTTAGAAATCCACACCAGCACGGAAAAACGTGTACAGCAGACGACACGAGGCAAGAACGGCAGGTTCAGATCGCAGAAGTGAGCGCCTCGAGCACCACACTGGCCCCAGCTGCCCCGAATTCCCGAATGGGGCGCTCGCGCGTGGGCTTCTGGGTAGTCACCGGCTCACCGCCGTCGGGCAACGCTCTCCGGGCTCGTTGACGACGCGAATAGAGCATTCTTGGCGGCGGCGTGCAATGTTCGCACTCGTCGCTACGAGTGCACAAAAATCGAGAAAGCTGCCACGCGCCACCGATCTGTGCGCACCCGAACTCGTGTGGACCAAGAAAACGCAACCTACGTATCCATCCGTGGATCGCGCCGTGTTTATTTACTTTTTTTCTGCTGTGGCTTGGAATCGGGAAGAAATCTGGCCCCGCCAGGTACCGACGCAGGTATTTCCGGAGAGGGGAGGTTAGCGTATCAGATGTCTCTTGAAACCCCCCTCCCCCCCCCCCCCCCCCACCCCCACCCTTTCCCTTTGTTTTCCCGCCCTAAATTTTTACACATGCACAAATCAAGAGGAAGTCAGAACATCGGGACAGACCGCCCCCCCCCCCCCCCCCTCTTAATCCGCCACTGGGCCCCCGCCAACGGCTCGCTTATCCTTTTGAGATAGCGTGAAAGCTTTCTCGAGAGGCCGTTGGCTGTGTTTTTCGTGAAAACCCAGGGAGATGCAAACGCACATTTTTCGGTCCTGTTCAGAAGGCGCATTCATTTCACAAAACTCGTTTGGCGAGTCAAGATGCGCCAGAAAAATGCACCGTGTGAAAGGGCCTTTAAACAACACACAATGGTTGCACTATACTTGAGTCTGCCCGAAAAGAGCTGGATTGTCTTCTGCTTCCCCATAGTACCCTCAACTTTTGAGTATTCGCCAGATTGAGCGAAAAGTTCGTATTTTGTGATTGGTTTTTCACTGGTGTAATATTTGTTGTTCGAGAGCGTCGGGATTTTGGACAAAAACCAGCCCCAAAACGCCTTGGACCCATTATAACGACCTCTTCCACGACGGGAAACCCGTTGGTGCCAGAGCCGGGACCGAGCGGGACGGGGGAAACGCCGGCTGCGTCAATGGCGGCCGGTCTTCCGCAGACGGGTGGACGGATGGGAGTATTTTCAACTCCCATTTCGTCTTGCGGAGGGTTGTCATACAAGAACTCCAGTTTAAAATGGGAGTATAATCAGGTGTTGTCGTTTTTATACCTCGTCTCTTAGCGACCAGAGTAAAGTGGTGGTTTCTAGCTTTTGTACTCCCATGTGCGGGAGTGAATGCTTTAGGCTTGGGAGTTTAATCGGTATCTTATTCTTTAAAACCCCCATCCGGGCTACTTTTCGTTTACAGTGTGGCGGATAATTTTGATCGATGAGGGCGCTCCGAAGGTGGGCTGCATTGGCATTAAAGTCACCCTCGTCCGAGCATATCCGTCGGAATCTGTGCGCCTGACCATACGGAATACTAGTTTTATAGTGTGTGTGTGTGTGGGGGGGGGGGGGGGGGGGAGGTGGCAGCTGTTGTAATGCAAGTATTTCAAGCTGTCCGTAGGTTTCCTGTAGAGTTTCGTTTTTAAACTCTCTCCTACCACCACGACCGTAACGTCAAGAAAGTTAACCCCGGTTCGGGAGTACGTATGCGTAAATTTAATATCTGCGTATGCCGAATTAAAATACCTGATGAACTCCAAAGTTGGTCCTCCGTGTGTTCCCATATTAAAAAAATGTCATCAATGTATCGTCTGTAAAATGAGGGTCGCAGAGGTCTGTCCGAAAGAAATGTTTTTGTAGTTTATTCATAAAGATGTTTGCGTAGTTGGGAGCCATTCTAGTGCCCATTGCGGTTCCGCGGACTTGAAGGAAAAAGTGGTCGTTAAATTCAAAGCTATTTAGTTTTAATACAAGGCGGGCAAGTATTGCCAGAGTGCCACAGTCGGGCAGGTCTTGGCGCCTTACGCTCTCGTACGCATCAATCAGCGAGGCAATTCTGTCGTCGTGGGGGATATTTGTGTAAAGTGAGGAGACGTCTAATGTTACCAGGAAGGAGCCAATCGGAACTACGACCGTTGAGATTTGTGAGAGAAAATGGTTAGCGTCCTTTACAAAAGAATGAAATGTCGGTGGAATTTCGCTAATAAGGCGGTCTATGAAACTTGATATAGGTATAGTTAATGTATCAGTGCCAGATATAATGGGGCACCCAGGGTTCCCCGCTTTATGTATTTTTGGAAGCATATAGAAACGCCCTACCTTAGGATATTTTGGTTTGAGAGTATCAAAAATTGCCGTTGATATTGTCACGGGTGGTGACGAATAAACAAGAAATAAACAGAAATAAATAAACGTTTAATGTGGCGAACTTGTGCCAAAAATAAAGAAGGAAACAGAAGAAAGCAGAGCGTCGCGGGCGTCGAAGTCGGCGTGTCAGCAGAGTCGAACGCTGGGGCGAAACTGACTCGACAAGGTTGCGGGCGGCCTCTTATCTAGAGTGCGTCGCTATCTCGAAGATTCGGCGAAAGCGGCTCGAGCGTCGCGTGATCGGGCGAGAATGAACACGCACTTTCTAGAAAACAAAAGCAGGAATAAATGATAGAAGTTACGAGCGGTACATGAATAAACGAGAACTTTCTGGAGGTCCGTGACCGAGCGTTGCTTTCTCAGCCCTGGGCGCGGCATTATCCCCCCCTTTAAAAGTGCATCGTCCCGATGCAGCACAAAAACGGAAAACAAAAAACAAAAGGACAGCAGAATCGCTAGCCGGAGTTCACAGTCCACAGTTCACTCGTCGACGAGAGTGGAGAGTCCTATCGTTCGTAATACGGCTTCAGCCGGACGACATGCACCACCTCGGGTCGCGGCTGACGTCTTGCAGATGGGCGCGTTCCGTCGGGTAGAACTTCGTAGTTCAGATCGCCGAGGCGTCGGATGATCTTGTAGGGCCCAAAGTAGCGCTTCAGGAGTTTTTCGCTGAGACCGCGACGACGAATCGGCGTCCACACCCAAACTCTGTCTCCGGGCTGGAAGTGGACGTCGCGGCGACGAAGGTTATACCGGCGAGCGTCGACATGTTGCTGGTCTTGAATTCGTAGTCTGACTAGCTCGCGGACCTCTTCTGCCCGTTGAGCAACCACCTGGGCGTCATCGCTCCCGTCGTTGACTGACTCGTGCGGCAACATAGAGTCTAGCATAGTCGTCACCGCCCGGCCATACACCAGCTGGAAGGGCGGCACTCCTGTGGTCTCCTGCACTGCTGTGTTGTAGGCGAACGTGACGTAGGGCAGCACTTCGTCCCAGGTCTTGTGCTCCACGTCGACGTACATAGAGACCATGTCGGCGATTGTTTTGTTGAGCCGCTCCGTCAACCCGTTGGTCTGCGGATGGTATGCCGTTGTTCGACGGTGTTCCGTGTGGCTTAGACGCAGGATCTCTTGGATCAACTGTGCCATAAACGATGACCCTCGGTCTGTGATCAGTACTTCGGGGGCGCCATGGCGGAGGACGATGGACTCGATGAAGAACTTGGCGACTTCGACAGCAGTCCCCGAAGGAAGGGCTTTTGTCTCGGCGTAACGAGTAAGATAATCGGTGGCGACGATTATCCAGCGGTTCCCCATCGGCGACGGTGGAAAAGGACCCAGCAAATCCATTCCAATTTGCTGGAAGGGCTTGGTTGGCGGGGTAATCGGCTGAAGGAGACCTGCTGGCTTTGACGGTGTTTTCTTGCGTCGCTGGCACTCATGGCACGATCGTGTGTAGAGATGGACGGTCTTCGGAAGCTTTGGCCAGTAGTACTTGTCACGAATCCGGGCGAGGGTCCTGCTGTAGCCGAGATGTCCGGCCGTTGGGTCGTCGTGGCACGCTTGAAAAATTTCTTCTCGGAGGCTGGCGGGGACAACCAGGAGCCAGGGGGTTTCGCTGGTTCCGAAATTCTTTCTGAAGAGCACGCCTCGCCGCAGGACAAAGCTCGGTAGGTCCCGAGAAAAGACCCGTGGGACAGAGCCTCCTCGACCTTCGAGGCTGTCGATCACGGAGCTAAGTTCCGCGTCGTCGCGTTGCAGTGCCCTCATGTCGGTAGCGTCAACTGCGCCTAGAAAACGGGCGTCGTCATCGTCGTCCGCGCCGGAGATTGGAGGTTTGACTGGAGCCCTAGACAAACAGTCAGCGTCATTATGCTTGCGGCCGGAATTATGCACAATGGTTACGTCGAATTCCTGCAGTCGAAGGCTCCAGCGGGCGAGGCGTCCGGACGGATCCTTGAGGTTTGCGAGCCAGCAGAGGGCGTGGTGGTCTGTGACCACGCGAAACGGGATCCCGTACAAGTACGGGCGGAACTTGGTTATCGCCCAGACGACAGCAAGACATTCTTTGTCGGTCGTTGAATAATTTTGTTCTGCCTTAGACAGCGCCCGGCTTGCGTAAGCGATTACTCTCTCTGCCCCTTCTTGTCGCTGAACGAGTACCGCACCGAGACCGGTATTGCTGGCGTCCGTGTGGATTTCAGTCTCCGCCGACTGGTCAAAATGTCAGAGGATAGGGGGCGACTGGAGCCTTCGCTTGAGTTCGTTGAACGCTTGCTCTTGCTCCTCTCCCCACTGGAACTGCACGTCGTCTTTCGTCAGATGCGTCAGCGGTGCAGAAATTTGCGCAAAGTCACGAACGAAACGTCTGTAATAGGCGCACAGCCCAAGGAATCTTCGAACGGTCTTCTTGTCTGATGGCTTCGGGAACTCGGCGACAGCGGACGTCTTGACGGGATCAGGGCTTACACCCTGAGCACTCACGACGTGGCCCAAGAATTTGAGCTCACCATAGGCGAATCGACACTTGGAAGGCTTGAGGGTCAGCCCAGCAGCTTTGAAGGCCTGTAGCACGGCTCGCAGTCGTCTCAGGTGCTCGTCGAATTCGCTTGCGAAGACCACAACATCGTCGAGGTAGACAAGACATCTTTGCCATTTCAAGCCGGCAAGGACGGTGTCCATAACGCGCTGGAAGTTTGCCGGCGCTTAAACTCATACAGTCCGTCCGGCGTGACGAAGGCCGTCTTCTCACGATCTCGTTCGTCGACCTCAATCTGCCAGTACCCGCTCTTCAAGTCCATCGACGAAAAGTATCGGGCGTGGCGTAGTCTGTCCAGGGTGTCGTCTATGCGTGGCAGTGGGTAGACGTCCTTTTTTTGTTACGGCGTTTAGTCGGCGATAGTCCACGCAGAACCGAAGAGTCCCGTCTTTCTTTTTCACCAGGACTACCGGTGAAGCCCACGGACTCCTTGAGGGCTGGATAATGTCGTCGTCAAGCATTTCTTGTACCTGCTGCTGGATGGCTTCCCTTTCTTTCACGGAGACCCTGTACGGCGGCCGATGCACAGGGAGTGCGTCGTCATCAGTAATTATCCGGTGTGTCGCAACCGTCGTTTGGCGCACTTTCGACGACGTGGAGAAGCACTCACTGAACTCGGCGAGAAGGTCACGAAGTTGTCGTCGTTGTGGGGCTGGGAGGGATGGGTCGATGTCGAGCTCTGAGGACGTGATTGTCTTGTTCTGCGTCGGAGAGGCGTCTTCTGAGATCACGGCGATCGCGGCTGAGTCTTCAATTTCCTCGACGTAGCCCACAGTTGTACCCTTTGTAAGGTGCTGCGACTCTTGCCGGAAATTGGTGACAAGGACTACTGTACGCCCGTCCTGGAGCTCGGTTATGCCTCTTGCAATGCCAATCCCTCGTCCGAGGAGAAGTTGGACGCTTCCTTCCAGCAGTGCTACACCACAGGTGGCTCCTTCGGTCCCGACGGGCACAAAGACACTCGACAGCGGCGGCAGGTTTACGTGGCTGGCGAGGACTCGCACTGCAGCTAACGTCGGTTTGGTATTTTCCACCGATGGGGCAAGCTTCCGAAGCGTCAGCTTGTTCTCCGCAAGGTCGATGATGGCGCCGTATTCACACAGGAAGTCCATTCCGAGAATGACGTCCCTCGAACAGTCTTGCAAAACGACGAACTTCACAGGGCATGTTTCGCCGTGAATCTCGACGCGAGCGGTGCATCTCCCGACTAGTGTAATCAGGTGTCCTCCGGCGGTTCTTATTTGTGGTCCATCCCACGGCGTCATGACTTTTCGAAGGCGGCGAGAGAGCTTCCCACTCAAGACTGAGTAGTCTGCTCCGGTGTCCACGAGTGCAGATGCGTCGTGGCCGTCGATGACGACGTTTAGGTTATTGGACACCACTGCAGCGGCGTCGTTT
This sequence comes from Ixodes scapularis, assembly GCF_016920785.2. Lineage (NCBI taxonomy): Eukaryota > Metazoa > Arthropoda > Arachnida > Ixodida > Ixodidae > Ixodes > Ixodes scapularis. The sequence continues at coordinate 42,371,644 of NW_024609883.1, read as the reverse complement.
TGGTCTCTGGTAGCGTTCGAGTGGGGGCCCCCCGACGTTCGTGGAGGATCTTGGCGTCGGTCGTCTTCGGCAACTCCACCTCCAGGGGTTGCCGCGCCTAGTTTCCCCGGCGAGGAGCGAGGGGGGACAGGCTTTCACGTCGCGGTCGGTGCATCGGCGAAGCTGGACGTCGCGGTGACGGCGACCGGAACTCTCGGCGGGACGCAGGCTCGGGGGACTGAGGTCGTCGCAGGTACTCGTCGATCTCGATAGGGCGTTCACCATGACGGGGGCGCGGGTCGTTCGGGTGGAACCCGCGTAGCCCGAGTCGTCGGTATGGGCATCGGCGGCAGGTGTGGTCCGCTTCCCCGCAATGGAAGCACAGAGGGCGTCGGTCGGGCGTTCGCCACACGTCGGTCTTGCGGGGTGCGCGAGGCTCCGGGCAGGCGTACTGGACCTGGTCGTCGTGGCGTCGGTCGTGCTGCGGCGCAGGAGACTGACGTCGGGGCGGCGTGACATAGGGGCGGCGAGGAGGCGGTGGCCGTCGGGCCACTGCGGCGTAGGTCAGGGCGGGCTCTTCGGGTGGTGCTACGCAGGCAGGAGCCTCCGGCTGAACTGCTCGCTGGACTTCTTCGCGCACCACTTCGGCGATCGACAGCTCAGCCGGCTGGTTGGCAGCAGGCAGCAGCTTGCGGAGCTCCTCCCGGACGATGTCGCGGACGATTTCCCGAAGGCCGTCGACACCGGTGGCGTTCAGGTCTAGTCGGCAAGATGCGGCGGTTCGAGGAGCAGGCACGCCGGCGAGTCGATGGTAATGGCTTGCTCGGGCCGACAGCGCTCGCTCGATGTTAGTGGCTTCAGCCACAAAACCGTCGACGGTTGTCGGGGGATGGCGGACAAGGCCCCCAAAAATTTCAGCCTTCACGCCACGCATGAGGACGCGAAGCTTCTTCTCATCGGCTGCCTCCGGATCTGCTCGGGCACATAGGCGCATGACATCCTCTACGAAGCTGGTCACGCTTTCGTTGGGGCCCTGCACCCTTGTTTGTAGAAGGTCCTCCGCTCGCTGCCGACGGTGGTGGTTGAGGAACGTTCGCTTCAACTCCGCGGCGCAGGACTCCCACGTAGTGAAGGACGCTTCGTGGTTTTCAAACCAATGCCTCCCAGTTCCTTCAAGCGCGAAGTAGAGATTGTGGAGGCATTGTTCAGTCGTCCATCCGTTGTGGCGGGCTACACGTTCGTAGTGTTGCAGCCAGTCTTCAACGTCCTCGTGGACGTCTCCGTGGAAAGGCGTTGGAGTCCTGGGTGTGATCGGCAGGTACACAACGGCAGAAGCGGCCGGGGTCTGCGCCTGGTTGGCCATCGTCGTCTTCGGCTTGGTCGTGGGTGGCAGAAGTCCGTGTTCCGGGGGTAGACCTCGGATGCGGCGACTTGACCGGGTCTCGATCTGGTCTTCGTCGGGTCCTCCGGAGCTGGGGTTTGGACTCGTACTGCGGGAACTTGGAGGGCTGCGCCGTACGGACATGTGATTACCCCGCACCTCTACCAGAATGTCACGGGTGGTGACGAATAAACAAGAAATAAACAGAAATAAATAAACGTTTAATGTGGCGAACTTGTGCCAAAAATAAAGAAGGAAACAGAAGAAAGCAGAGCGTCGCGGGCGTCGAAGTCGGCGTGTCAGCAGAGTCGGACGCTGGGGCGAAACTGACTCGACAAGGTTGCGGGCGGCCTCTTATCTAGAGTGCGTCGCTATCTCGAAGATTCGGCGAAAGCGGCTCGAGCGTCGCGTGATCGGGCGAGAATGAACACGCACTTTCTAGAAAACAAAAGCAGGAATAAATGATAGAAGTTACGAGCGGTACATGAATAAACGAGAACTTTCTGGAGGTCCGTGACCGAGCGTTGCTTTCTCAGCCCTGGGCGCGGCAATATTTTGCCCGTCTTTCAGGTCCGCGAGTGCGTGCAGAACAATGGCGGAATCAGGCACCCGAACATTTGGATCATGTTCGAGTGCCTGATAAAATGACGTGTTTCGCAATTGGCGATGGCCTTCATCCATGTAATCATCGGTGTTCATTATTACAATGGCCCCTCCCTTGTCGGCTGGCTTAATAATTATGTCACGTCTACTGCTCAGGGATTTAAGAGAATCCCGCTCGGAAGAGCTTAAGTTGTAGGTGTGCGGTTTGCGTTCTCTGTATTTTGCCACTACGTCTTTTTGGACTGCTTTTATGTATAGATCCAAATGTTTATCGCAATTGGCACTGGGAGTCCAGCTTTTCTCAGTGTTCACTAACAAAGGATCAGTGACATTTTCAGGTCCGCCATGAAAATATTCTCGCAACCGAAAGTTGCGTGCAAAAATGTCCAGGTCTTGTAGGAGAGAGAACTCGCTAAACTGGCCGGTTGTGGGGCAGAATTGCAGCCCCTTCGAAAGTAGCATCTGCTCGTCTCATGTAAGAGCGATATCTGATAAATTTACTACATTCTTCAACGTGCGGTCCCCTGGAGTCCCACCATCCCCCACCTGCTCATCGCTCTCGCAGCCCTCTAGGGCGTCTGTGGGATCTTCTGTCGAGTTGTTCGGCCTGAGTACCATGCTCCGTTCAAACGATGTCGGAGGCGGGAGAGGCACGTTATCTCTTGCTTGTTTTCTTAGATTTACTCTCTCTAACTCGTCGCGTTTTTTAGCTCCGAATGACTCTAACTGCTGCTTTTCGTGAAAAGTTAGTGGTTGATTAATTTCCAATTGAATTTCGCGTGACCTTAATGTTGCTGCTGATTTTTCGCAGTGGCCAACGATAATTTTCGTTAATTCGAGTGAAGCGTTTTTTAGAACAGCGTTAGTATACTGTATACTAAAAAAAGGCAAAAAGAAAAAAAGAGTGGGTTTGAACCCAGAGCTCCACTGCCCTTGAATTCAGTTCCCTAAGGCCCGCTTCAGACGGGGCAACTTTTCTAGAAATTCTGAGGTTGCTGGCGGGTTGTTCACTAGGTTTTCCCAGATCAGCACGAATTTCTGATATCAGGTTCGGCTCCAAACAGACAAGCAACTCGAACAAACTGGAGAAGTTTGAAGCGGCAGCAGCCAATCAGGGACGCAATATTTTCACGTGACATCCCTGTGATGGTGAGGATGACAGCTGAAGACTTGGTCCAGGTTTGAAATGGATCCCTTTTGGAAATAAACTTTTTCAGAAACATGAGTGAGTATTCTCAACGCCGCTCAAAGATATAAAAACACGTTTTTAGCACGTAGTTGTTCGTCTATATAGTGCAAGAAAAATCAAATTTCATGATGCTGATGGCAAGTCGTAGCAATTCGCTTGCAGCGTGTGAACGCAGGCGGCCCGTGTTGCTGGTGTTGCGACGTTAAGTTGCTGGGGGAAATTGCCCCGTCTGAAGTGGGCCTTAGGCTCGCTTCCACCGTTCACGCTCAACGAGCAAGCCCGCTTCAACCGTTCACACCTCAAGGTAAGTTGGACAGCTACAAGCCACCTAAATGTCTACCGCCGCATCTCGGCCAGGTCGTGACGCGACATAACTTATTAAAAGTCTTGCTGTCACTGCCACGACCGGCCAGAGTGAAGTCGAGAAAGAATCATATAAATCAATTCGTAGCTTTCTTGGAACGACCCCCCTCAAGGGAGAGTCGTCCCTCCGCCCTTCGTCGATGGTTGGACTGACGCGAAGCAACTAGCCGTCTTGGCCCAGCAGTTACAAATCATAGTGCTCGTTAACTCGCCTGCCAGCGTTCCCGGTGCCAACCGCAATTTCCGCCAGTTTACCCGACACCCGCTGACAATCTCGTCTGCCAGTGTTCCCGATGTCAACTGCCATTTCCGCAATCTTTCCAACACCCATTGACAAAAACCCATCTGCACTCCAGGCCTCGACAAGCGCTTACTTGCCTACCGCATCACCCCAAGCCTAAATCCTAAACCTGCAATGAGTCCTGGCTGTTTCTCCTTCTGCCACTCGTTATCCTGCCTTCCAGAGAACATGCTGTGAATCTCTTCTGCCTCTGAAGACGAATTTCTTACATCTTAACCGCGCTCCCCGTCTCCGGCCAACCACTATTCTGGGTTACCCGAGAAAGCGTGTGTGCAACCTCATTCTTCGAGCCCTTTAGGCACTTGATTCGAGAAGACACCTGCTGAGCTCTGCCGTGAGACAAGTCGCCAAAATTCCAACATTCTCAACGGGCATCGTTAGCGTTAGTGAACAACCCGCTCAACGAATCCGTGAGACTCCCTGGGGATGACTAGAAGCAGAGGCATACCGAACGAGCCCCTTGTTGGATGTGCCATTTTAATGTTGGTTTCTTTATGGAGTTCGCTTAGCTACTAATAATCACCGCCCAATCGGTATGCGCTCCGCCCGTCACCCAGGGAGTGACATACAGCAACGAGAATATAGCGAATAAGTTGACTACCTCACGGTTGCCCGTTGTTCAGAGCCGGCAGTCCAGGCACGCCGACCCTTGTTGTCGCCCGTTGATCAGAGCTCACAGTCGGAGTCAGTGTCCAGGCCTGCGGATCGTCCTTCCCATGCCAGCGCTGCGCAGGGTGGCTATCCCGGGCTATCCCTGCCCGAGTCTCGCTGCGGAACCACCACGGGGATCGTCGTGGCCTAGGCTAGATGGCCAGGACTCGCCGTTTCTACCGGTCCGGACTTCGAACCTTGCTAGTGGACCGCTCCGGGGTTTGGCATGGGCCAGGCCAGGCAGCCCGGCTCCGATGCTCCTGCCCAGCTCCAGCCTCGCTCAGCACGCACTGCCTTGTGCCAGCTCGTGACTTCTCCGCCAACTGCCTGTCACGCGCCCTCTGCCTTGTCTTTCACCCTTGGCTCCCACAAAGTTAAGGAAAGGGAATGTACCATTATGTTCGATGAAGTTCGGTGAGAAAACCCGGGACTCGAGCTGGAATGCCGTTATCCTTGGTGTGACCCTATGAGACTCTCTTGCTGCCTTTGCTGGGATTTATCTAACAGAAGTACCTGTCTGAAAAGTAGAAGAAACATATGTGCATAACACTCATTATTCACAAGAAAATTTGTCAACATCCAAAATGACCCATGGAGAAAATTATGCGAAAGATTTGTCGGCTACGTTGGCCGAGTCACCTCTTGTGGCCAATGTTTCATTGCAACTTTAATTGTAGTAAACAGTCATAGGGTATATTACAAGGTGCAATTTGGTTTTGTATAAACCTACAACACACAAAACAGCACTCTAACACAGTATGTAGAGGTACCTCTAAACAAATTCCCAGGTTTCATGGAGCCTCCTTCAGATAACTGATGTTGAACATAAAATGTGTGCACCAAGGAGTGAGCAAACAGTGACTTCCAATTAGTCTCAAGCAGCAGCGACATGTCGACAAGGAGTGCAATGTGTAGAATGTCGTCTAGAGGTGTGCAGCCAAGATGAAAAGGCGAGATATAACGATATCAGAATAAGATCACACCAAAAAGGTTCAATTACAATCTAGGCACAGTAATGAGCCAACCGACGTACAGCCGCGATTCACTTTGCGTTAAAGTGAAACATGGCCAACAAAATATAAAAAACGTGTTTTTTTTGTTTTTTTTCTGTACATCATTTGCTCTGCGCCGTTGATAGAAGGACAGTTGGGCGGCGTCACAAAGTCACTCGCTAGCGCTTTTTCAAATTCGTTCGTCGGCACTCATGGTCTACCCGGGAAGAGAAAAGTACGAGCTCAGAGCCGAGCCGCCAAGCGTCGATTGCGACGTTCGGAAAGAGAAGCTCCGGTAACACTTCGGCGACTCGTCAGCTTCAAGCAACGCCTCTTCGAACGAGCCTGACGAGCCTGCGAATCCAATGCGCCGAACGGGCGCGGCAGAAAGCACGCCGGAAGGAAGGGGGCTGGAGGCTGAGTGTCCGAAAGAGACGCGACGCTGGTTTCTACGTCTATTTCGCACATGAGATAACAAACTGGCAAAGCTAGCCGAGCGTGAAGAGTGACTGACGTTACATTGGAGCACACGCAGTCGAAGATGACGCCTGCAAATGAGCACAGCTATTAAAGGACGCCTGCAACAGGGGACACAGACGTTCAAAAAGGCCGCGATTTAAAAACACGTCTCCTTTCTGTGCTTCGGTGTTTACTTTGATCCGCGCACACCAAAGCACTCAATGCTGCAAGTAATAGAGTCGTGTATACGTACCTTTCGAAGCAATTGAAAGTGTGTAGGTTTCGCTCGATGCCCACGAGCACAGAGTGCGACGAACGCCAACCACGCTGGATGGCCAGGCGTGCTATGTTGCGGTTTTTGGACTCCCAGGAGACTAGGGAGAAGGAAGTGACGTCAACGACACAGCAAATGCAGATTGGATGTTGACAGAAGAAAACGAAATCAACACCCAATCTGCGTTTGCTGTGTCGTTGACGTCACTTCTCTCTCCCTAGTCTCCTGGGACTCCAAAAAGCGCAACATAGCACCCCAGGCTGGCCGGGTACCGGGTCGCGCAACCGACGCCCGCCCGCTGCGCACTGCGCATGCTCAGCTTGGCGGCTCACTCGGCCGCTCGCGGGCATCGCGCCGCGCCAGCCGGACCGGGCTCGCTCCTTTCGAAGTTCGTACCACGTTCGTACAGTTCGAAGTTGAAACTGCTTCCGGAGCGCGAGCTTGCGCGCGCGCGCGCGCGGGTTGGCGACGGAAATTATCTTCCCGAAAAACGAGGCTGTAACGTATCGTTTGATGGCGCAAATGCACGTATTTTTCACATCGTTTTTTGTACAGTGTGTGAATCTCGCGAAACAGGCGACGAAAAGTGCTGGGTGAAATGTGCTGGCATGTCGTCGTGGATTTTGTGTACCACGTAGGATTACCCAGAAAGGTGGGTCAATATCGATAAATGTGCGCGTAAGAAGCAACTACATGCACGTGACCTGTCAAACCTATTTACCCTCATTATTTTATCGTGCGAACCGATATTGTCACGTATCGCGTTCGATTTCGAACACAACACCGGTAACTTCGAATAGTATATTGTGTTTGATGTATTTCTCACCGTCGGTAGCTTCATATTGATATCGTATTCGATGTGGTGGTTGTGTCCCAACACCGATAGTTTCTTGTTGTATTGCGATGTTGTGTTGGAACATCGAATTGTATCCCGGTACGTTGGGTTTATCGTTTGGCGATCAACTTTTGTTGCATTACAACTGCAATAAACATATGTTGGAAAACGATCATTCCAATGAGCACGTCGTTATTGGGGTTTCTCATTAAAAGGTAGGTCGCGGCGGGTGTTCCGGCTAGTTATTCTGAATGGTTTGGTGGTTGTCTAGTTTCAAGCGCGCGAGGCTGTGTGTACTGTGTGCCGTACTAACAGCTGTACATACTTGCACTGTCGATCAACGTTAATGTGTTCGCAACACAGAATGTTTATGTTATGTGTGTGTGTATCCACACCCAATATATGTCTCGCGTATTGCCGTGTGGATATGCCAACGTAATTCATGTTGGTAACTTGGTACCCGCGTTCTGAGATATATGCACGCGATATCATATTGTATTCTCCTTTGGTCCCATGATCGACGACCAATATTTGTATGTCGTGTGGCAGTACAGTATGTCCATGTCGGTCACCAATATGCACGCGGTGTCGTATTCTATTCCAATAACCGTAATTTCTGTCGGGATATTGTGCTTCGATATGGTGTTGTATACCAATAACCGCAAGTTATATCGGGATATTGTGCTCCAATATCCTGTTGTATACCAATAACCGCATACTATATCGGGATATTGTGCTCCGATTTGAATTCCCATCGTGCGTATTGGGTTAATCGGATAACAATAAGTTTTTATTGGTTTCCATCCTTTTCATTGGAATACAATATTTCCAATAAGCCGAGTTCATATTGGCCTTTTTCAATAGGGTTCT